>NC_143568.1:37481923-38120000 GCF_054136105.1 Typopeltis vanoorti
GTGAAATACACTAAAATAAGTAAATACTCATTTCAAGAAGATGGCTGATATTTTGGGGATCTGCTATGTGAAGCTGTGTTGTAACTTATAAAATCTTATAGCTACTAAATAAAATTAACAAATAACTTTGTTATATTCATGCCACTGGTATTGTAAATACTTTTATAGTCTGGATTACATTTTAAATGACACATCCTATATTTGTTAGTAAAATACATATCTTATTGCTGAGAAAAGAGGAGGATATGTAGGACCCATGTATCCACTTCCCATTAAAAAAAAAAAAGTACTATTAGATATGTGAAGAGCCAAAGGCTTCAATTTGGCGACATATAACTTGTTTAAGTTAAGGGATATAACATCCCATATAGTTTCTTAGCTGAATAAGAAACTCAAAGAGTTTCATGCCGAATATAGTAGAAACTATATATAAAGTTCGGCGATTCCAAACGTAAGCAAATACCTGGATACTGCAGCACTGATCCCAAAGGGTAGTGCAAGCTGGGGCAACTCGTGGTAGAAGTGGAGCGAGCTCCGATCACTATTCTTGATATTTGCCCATAATTAGAGCACCTCACGGCAATACTCGTAGAAGGGGTACAAGTTCTGTTCGCTACAAACTTGATATTAACTAGGTCTGGCTACTCACTGATGAGACCTCAATAAAGGTCGAAACCGGTCTATGGGTAGTGACCTTCTCTCATAATGTGAACAAAAATACAGTTCCTAAGAGCTAAGTTCACATTATGGGCAAATATCAAGAATAGTGATCGGAGCTCGCTCCACTTCTACCACGAGTTGCCCCAGCTTGCACTACCCTTTGGGATCAGTGCTGCAGTATCCAGGTATTTGCTTATGCTTGGAATCGCCGAACTTTATATATAGTTTCTACTATATTCGGCATGAAACTCTTTGAGTTTCTTATTCGGCTAAGAAACTATATGGGATGTAATATCCCTTAACTTAAACAAAAAAAAGTACAATTATTATAAAAGAATTAAACTTTCTCACTATAGGAGAAGGTTGTTCAAATAATATTGACCTCCTCAGTTTCATAGTAACAAAGCTGTTATCTAATATAACAACCCTTCATAATATAACAACTTAAGAGAATTCTTCAAATGTTAAACCATAGAAACAAATGTCTAACTTTTATCTTGATATTTTAGCTGCCGTTTAATTAAGAGTCTACATTTCTGACTGTATTTTTGTTAAGCAGCTATTAAGAGGTGCAACTGAAAAGTTACACTATTAAATCTCTGAAGTGCATTATATATAATTTATTCATATCTTCTGAGAGAATATGCTTTGAAGCTGTTATGGAACTTATATAACATTCTTATAAATAAAAATTAACAAAATAACAATGTTTCAATCCAATTTTCCTCATTAAGATGATCTATTCAACTAAAGAAGCTCTGGTATTTCAGACAAGTAGTGCTCTTGCAAAAGTTAAACTCCTCATCAGAGATACCAACTAGACTATTAGGCAGCAAATGATCTTCCTTGAAATACCATACCGTGATTATGGGAAGTCTGAAGTAGCTGAAGCCAAATTTCTTCTTTAGGATAGAGGCCTAGGTTCTAATTTTCTTGCTCTTTCTTGTAATATGCTGTTTGAGTAACAATACTCAAGGATAGTCAAGAGTGAGCATTACCTGCATTTGAGAACACATAGCTGTAAAGCAGATCCAACAACTGACACCTGACTCCTAAGTAATACAATGGAGCAAACCTGATGACAGTGAATCAGGGGACGAAAAGATGAGAATTGTTAGGACCAAGAGATTGGCACTTTTCCTACAAGCAGCATATTTCACACAGCATAATCTTCTTCCTACACCATAGTAACTCTGTGGATTAAAAAAAATATACAAAAACCTTTCCACATTGACTCCATAAATATTATGTCAAACTAACATAAACGATATACATCAATCTGTGATCAACCAAAAGATATCTCCAATTCTTGACAGGTCTAAGCTATCAATAATTACACCCACTGATTGTTTCCATCTGAGTTGCTCAAACCATACGATTCATTTCGTCACAATGCAGAGCGTGTACATTTGTCATCATCATCAAATTCCTGAGATGTAACCACAAGGGGTGTACAGGATATGATAGTACTACATGAAAAAAATTACATCATTACTAACTTCCTATCTACAATTTTCCTGCAAATCAGTCTGTTACTTGTCAAGTCTCCAACATTATCAGATCTTATATTTCTACTGTCTAAGGCATTTTGTACCATATCAATCCAGATATATATTGGTCTTCTTCTGGATTGTTTTCCTGCCAACCTGGCAGGGAACACTTGTTTTGCTAATCTTTCCTAGCCCATTCTGTTTAAGTGACCATACCACCTGAGATTGCCTCATGCTAACACATTCCTGGATGCAGACAATGTCAAGTTCTTTCCTAATATCCTCGTTTTTAATATGATATTGCCATTGATGCCATCTGTTCCCACCCCTAATCTTTCTCAGGACTCTCATATCTGCAGTCTCTAGTCTTTGGTCAAGTGTTTTACTTCTGACCCAGCTCTCAGATCCAAAATCTAAAACTGGTTTTGAACACTGTCTTGTATACAGCTAATTTAGTGTTCCGACTAATTTCTCTCTTATTCCATATGAATGCATTCAATTGGCTTCCTACCATACCAGCTCTGTAGATTCTGTTGACTATTTCCATAATTAATTTACCATCTTCACTAAAAATCATGCCTAAGTAGCTGAAATGTTTTACTTGTTCCACAGGTTCTCCGTTCACAACACACTTGACATTTTCAATGATTCTACCTATTTTCATTGTCTTTGTCTTTTTATTGCTGACCTTCATACCATATCTATTACAACAGTTATTCAATTCAGTCAGGGAATCTTGCAAACATGTAGCGGATTTATTTAGAAGTATAACATTGTCCGCATAAAGAAAAGAGCTGACATTAACATCTCCAATTCTGATATCATGTTTAATACCACTTCCCTTCATAATGTGATCCATATAGATAATGAATAACAGAGGGGATAATGTACATCCTTGTCTCACACCAGATTTAACATTAAACCATCTTCCTGTACTTCCTTCAATTCTAACTGCTGACTTACAACTCAAATAAAGACTAAGCATTGCTTGATATAATGCCACATTGACACCATATAACTGTAGCATATTGAATAGCTTCTCTCTTGGCACCTAGTCATATGTCTTTTCCAGATCGACAAAACTTAAATACAGATCTTTGTTATATTCCCATGCTTTCTCAACTATTTGTCGTAAAGTGAAGATCTGATCCTGACAGCCTCTATTTGGCCTGAATCCAGCTTCTTCTTCACTAAGCTTTTCTTTCACAATTCTTCTCAGCTGTTTCTCAAGTATACTTGCATAAATCTTGCCAGGAACACTCAGTAGGGAAATACCTCTGTAATTCTCACCTTGAGTGTTATTTCCCTTTTTATATATGGGTACTATGAGAGCTCTACTCCAATCATCAGGAATTCGTCCCTCTGTCCAGGCCATTTGAACTATGCAGTGCAGCCACTGTAAGACTTTTATACCACCATACTTCAGCATTTCTGGTCGAATATCATCTACTCCTGCTACCCTTCCACATTTAAAGCCTTTGATGGCTTTTTCTACTTCAAGCATGGATATGCATTCCTGACTGTATGCCTGTTGAGTGTTTTTTACCACTGTCCTATCACTGCTTGTCTCATTTAGCAATTTTTCAAAGTAATTACTCCATACCTCAAGGATATCTTTTTCTCCCATTTTCATGTCATCTTTATCATCTCTAACTCCTTTTATAGTAATCATTCCTCCATTTCTAAGCTTCTTCAACAACCTTCAAAATATCTTGCCACTTTCTTGATAATTATTTTCTATGTTCTTGCCAAGTCCTCCGATGACTTTTGTTCAGCTAGTTTTACACAGTGTTTAGCTTTCTTACATTTGTCTCTATTCCTCTAAGAGCACAAGCTGACTTATTTGCCAGGAACTTTTGATATACTTTCTTTTTTTCCTTCAGAATTTCTTTAACTTCCTGTGTCCACCATGGAGTTCTGATTTTTCTATCCTTGCAGACAACCTCACCACATGCCTCTCTGGCTGAATCAATCAGGGTTTTCTTCAAGGCTTGCCACTGAATGGTGTTCTCAAACTCTTTCGTTTTTTCTTCAATAAGCTTTGCATATTTCAGTCTATAGTTCACATCTGAGAGCTGCTCAACTTTTATTTGCTTTAAAACTTTCTTACATATTATTCTTTTCAATATGAAATTCAGTTTTATCCTGCTGAAGACTAAATAGTGATCACTTCTAATTTCAAATCCTCTGTACACTATGGTGTCCTGCACCAGGGAGAAAACATCACTATCAACAATAACATAGTCAATGAGATTTTTCTTATTCTTTGCCTCTTCTCTTCATGTGAATTTGTGCACATTTTTATGTTGGAACATGGTGTTAGTAATAACCAGTCCATGTCCTGAGCAGAAATCCAACAGATATTTGCCACTATTATTAGCTTTGCTCTTTTCTCCAAATTTTACCAAAATATTTTTGTTTGTCTGACAATCATTTCCTACTCTGCTATTTATATCCCCAACAAGGACCAACTTTTCCTTTTTCATTTTGTGAGTTGCTTTTTCTAAATCATCAAAAAATTTCTCTACTTCTACCTTATTAGAACCTTCTGTGGGACCATAGGCACAAATAAGTCTCATTGTCAAATTCCCTATTCTGATATTTGCCCACATCACTCTACTTGAGACTGCCTGCCATTCAAGAAGATTAGCCTCGTATTTTGTGTTGAATACTATGGCTACTATATATACTATATAAAAAGAGAAATAAAACTGAATGTGAGAATTACAGAAATATTTCCCTAATGAGTGTTCCTGGCAAGATCTATGCAAGTATACTTGAGAAACGGTTGAGAAGAATTGTGGAAGGAAAGCTTGGTGAAAAACAAGCTGGATTCAGGCCAATCAGAGGCTGTCAGGATCAGATCTTCACTTTACGACAAATAGTCGAGAAAGCATGGGAATATAACAAAGATCTGTATTTAAGTTTTGTCGATTTGGAAAAGGCATATGACAAGGTGCCAAGAGAGAAGCTATTCAATAAACTACAGTTATATGGTGTCAATGGGGCATTATATCAAGCAATACTTAGTCTTTATTTGAGTTTTAAGTCAACAGTTAGAATTGAAGGAAGTACAGGAAGATGGTTTAATGTTAAATCTGGTGTGAGACAAGGATCTACATTATCCCCTCTGTTATTCATTATCTATATGGATCACATTATGAATGAAAGTGGTATTAAACATGATATCAAAATTGGAGATGTTAACGTCAGCTCTTTGCTTTATGCGGATGATGCTATACTTCTAAATAAATCTGCTACAAGTCTGCAAGATTCTCTGTCTAAATTGAATAGCTGTTGTAATAGATATGGTATGAAGGTCAGCGATAAAAAAGACAAAGACAATGAAAATAGGCAGAATCATTGAAAATGTCAACTGTGTTGTGAATAGAGAACCTGTGGAACAAGTAAAACATTTCAGCTACTTAGGCATGATTTTTACTGAAGATGGTAAATTAAATATAGAAATAGACAACAGAATCAGCAAAGCTGGTATGGTAGGAAGTCAATTGAATAAATTCATATGGAATAAGAGAGAAATTAGTCGGGACACTAAATTAGGTATATACAAGACAGTGTTAAAACCAGTTTTAACTTATGGATCTGAGTCAGAAGTGAGATACTTGACCAAAGACTAGAGACTGCAGACATGAGAGTCCTGAGAAAGATTATAGGCGTGAGCAGATGGCATCAATGGCAATATCATATTAAAAACGAGGATATTAGGAAAGAACTTGACATTGTCAACATCCAGGAACTCAGGTGGTATGGTCACTTGAACAGAACGGGGTGATGAAAGATTAGCAAAACAAGTGTTCTCTACCAGGTTGGCAGGAAAACGACCCAAAGGAAGACCAAGATATAGGCGGATTGATACGGTACAAAGTGCCTTAGATGATAGAAATATAAGATCTGATAATATTGGAGTCTTGACAAGTAACAGACTGATTTGGAGGAAAATTGTAGATAGGAAGTTAGTAATGATGTAATTTTTTTCATGTAGTACTATCATATCCTGTACACCCCTTGAGGGTACATGGCAGGAATTTGATGATGATGATGTGGATACTATGGCTTCCCCTTCTTTTCCTTGATTGTTATTGCCTGAATATAACATTTTGTATTTACTGCTCAGAAAGATCTCACTAGTTTTTGTCTTTTTTGTTTCAGTCACCCCTATTATATCGATCTGGTACTTGTCTAATTCTTCAGCTAGCTCCATTTCTTTGCCATTCAAGCTTCTTATGCGGATAGTACCGATCTTTAACTCTGGTGATGTTGAGTTGGGATGTGCTTTCAGATTTGTTCCAGTAGCTTAATTTTCGGCCTGGTTCCCTGGCAAAAGCAACGGGGGCCTTGTGTAACCGAGCGATGCCCCAGTCGGCATGAAATTTTGTCGTGTTGTACCATCATTTTGTATATTTGTAATTGGTTGTATATTGGTGTACATTGGTGTACATTTGTGCACACAACAATTCCATTGCAGAAAAATTCAAAATCTTGAATTCACTCTCTCTTTTTTGATCATTTGTGGATCAAAATCTACTTGTTCCACTCTATCAAATTTATATGCTGTCTCTAAAGCACTCCTAAATCTGCAAATCTCTCTCTCCGAACTCACCAACTTTCTATCACTGAATACTGATTTTCTAAAGTGAAATCCTGCACAAAGAAATTATCTTCCTTTGTGACCTTGATATCTATAATTGTAACTGGCTTTCCTTTTTCCAGCTTAGATCATGCTGAAAAATATGCCAAATAAAACTGATCTACTCAGCAGAATATCATACAATTCTCAAAACTCAATCTTTTCCTAACAACCAACCTCTCCCACATATTACAGTTATCAATTCTTCTCCAGATAACTCAGACCATAATCAAGTAAATTTTCTTTCATACAGATGTGTCCTTCCCATGGCAACTCTGTCTTCTGAGTTTGGCAGTACAGTATACCCAACTGGAATGATCTCTGCTATTTATAATCATTATTCCCATGGATGGCCAGTTTCCGTTCTCCTAATCTCAATTTTGCAGTTTAATCTGATGACTGAAATTATTCTTGTTGGAATGAAACTCAATGTTCCTCAATCCACTCAAACTCATCACCTCTTATGAAAACAAGTGCACTAGGAAATGAACCTGGGTGGTACTTCATGAACCTAGTACATAATCTTCCTTCACATTAAACATATAGCATAGTGCAATTATATAAGTTCCTAATATAATGCAATCAAGTGTACTTAAAACATCTGACATTTAATTATATGATTAAAAATCATGTAAACATAATTTATTGTACTAAAGCATTTTAAAAACAATTTCAGAAATATTAGTTTTTACTACTCTAAAAAATGGCACCAAAAACTCATCGTAACAACGCGGTGACTAAAGCTAAAGTTGTTGCTACCAAGGAGAGCGTTTGTTCTGAACAAAAGCACTGCTGCAGTGATGATAATAATTTATCTGAAGATACATTGACAATAGAAAAAGCTCTGTTAAAAGAAATTATTTGGAAATCGACCAAGGAATTGGAAAAGGTGTGAAAACGTTTGTCTAAACTTTAGGGTAGAAATACAAGAAAGCAATGATGGCAACAACGTCCCATGTAGCAATGAGTTTGAGTCTATCTGGTGTGAAATAGAGGTTAACATAATGAAATATATGGTGGGGTGTTGCTACAGATCAGTTATAGGGGACGAAGAAATGCATCGCCAATTTAGCCTTATGGGTACCATGCAAATGATCATTATGGGTGACTAATTTTCCAAACATTGATTGGGTAGAAGAGAAATCTCATGATCAGAAAGAACAGGAATTTATTGAATTGTTGCGAGACAAACTTTCTCAAGCAGCATGTGAAAGAAGGAACTCGAGGTCAAAGAGTGTTGGATTTACTCATAGCATCAGAAGGGATCTCTGTCAAGAATACGGCTATTTTACCACCAATTGGTGACAGTGATCATGCCATCCTTTCTTGGGAAGTATCTACCTTGTATTGAAGCTCCGATTAAAACCGGCTACATGCTGAACTAAAAAGCTGGAAATTATGACCGACTTAGAAGAATACTATCTTTGGTCCCATGGTATCAGTTACTGAATGGAAAAAATGTCAGCAATGCATGGAAATCTTTGAAGACGTGCTTAAATGAGGCAGTATCTCAATGTATCCCCAGTGTTCAAAGAATAAATAGGTTGGGAGTGAAATGGTGAGATCCACAAGAAGATGTGGAAAGAATATCATGAGAATAAGAGTGAGAGGAGTTATGAAATAAATAAAGCTCAGGCCATAAAAGAGACAAGTATTGTTAGAAAAGCTAAAATGGAGTATGAAAAGAAATTGGCCATGCAAGCTAAAGGCAATCCAAAAGAATTTTATTGTTATGCCGCAAGCAAAGGAAAGAATGAATGTGGAAGAATAACTTTATTGAATGCACAATAAAGTTATTGTGCATTGTGTATCATTGTGTATCAATGATACACAATGATACACAAGTGTCAGAAGCTAAGGAGATTGTTCAGTTAATGGGTACTCACTTTGCTAAGATATATCAACCAGGTGTATGTAGCATGGTGCACAGTGCTACTTCTACGTTAGATGAAGAGTTAGAGGTTCATGAAAATGAGGTTGAAGAGCTCTTGCATAACCTGGATAAGAATTTGTCAATAGGGCAGATGGAATATCAGCTCCTTTGCTAAAGGAATGTTCAGCTGAATTGGCTAGGCCTTTCACACATTCGTACAACTTGAATCTCAGTCAGGAATGATACCACAGGAATGGAAGGAATGTATGATAGTTCAATTTTGCAAAAGGATGGTGCAAAAACTGATGTGTCTAACTACTGACCTATTAGTATCTCTGGTGTGGTAGTGAAAATTTTAGAGAAGTTGGTAAAGCTGTTGCGTCAACTGGAGAATCTGGGATTGGAATATAATCTATTGACTTGGATCAGGGGATGGTTGACAGACAAATATCAAACAGTAGTATGCAGTGGGCGTGAATCTGCCAGATTTAAGGTAACCAGTGGTGTACCTCAGGGTTCAGTACTTGGGCCATTACTGTTCAATCTATACCTTAATGACTTCAAGCAGGGTCTATCATCAGATTTGCAATTGTTTGCTGATGATAAGAAGATAGGCAGGGCAATCAGGGATGCTACTGATATTCAGCAATTACAAAATTATTTGAATAGGCTGGAAATTTGGGCAAAGGAAAATGGCTGTCAGTTTAAGCTAGTAAGTGTAAAGTTATGCACTTTGACATGATTTAGTTCCAGTGGGATATTATATTAGCAGGATTACGCTACAAGAAACTGAAGAGGCAAGTGATCTTGGTGTATTGGTGGATAAGAATTTAAACTTCAAAGGTCACTTAGCCAAAGATGCAAATACAACTCAGAGGATAATTGCTATGTTGAAGCGAACTTTTGCTAAAGAGTTCATGTAAGGATAAAGAAGTAATTTTGCCTCTTTATAAGGCTTTGATAAGACCACACATGGATTACTGTATGCAGATTTAGTCTCCTGGGTTCCAAGGGGATAAAGAAGCTATAGAAAGGGTGCAAAGAAGAGTTAAAAAGATTATATTCAGATTATGGGATTTAGATTATAAGGACAGATTACGAGTATGTGAATTTCAGATGCTGGTTAACAGGAGAACGAGGGGTGATATGATAGAGGTCTATAAACTTTTGAATGGGTGTTATAGCATTTCAAATGATGAAATTTTTTGTTATATAGAAGGCAGGGAGAGAACATGGGGGCATCCATGAAAGTTAAGATTGTTCTCAGTCAAGAAAGGGGTAAGAGTTAGGTTTTTCTCCTAGAGAGCAATGAGTGAGTGGAATAATTTGCTCTTAGAGGTAGTGAGTGCATCTAGTGTAAATGAATTTAAGGGAAGGTATGATAGCTGGGTTGGGTAATTTACAGCCTCCCTCGATAAAACCTTGACTCCCTGGAGGTCTTGAATAATAATATTTGAATCACAAATGTCACTACTAGAAGAAGGGTAACATTTATGGATTCAAATGTCCATATTTGAATTCATTCTAAGGGTAAAAGTTACTTATAAGAAATACTAGGGGTAAACTATTACAACACATACTCGAGCAAACAGATAAGCACTTACTCACACAGAAACTCTTAAAAACCAAATACTAAACACTAAAAAGAAAACAAGTTTATGGTAAGCTAATCATGTCATTCCAATTAAGTATGTGAAACAAACCGCATTAGCCTTAGTTATTACTTTCTAAGACATTATACACAATCATTATTCATTATCTATATGTTAAATAATCTCCCCTTCCTCCCTTTCTTTCCTTTTAATTTGGTACTTGTAATATGAATGACCACAAACCCTTGACAAAGGACCAAATGAATGGATTTTAAGCACAGTCTCAGAAGACAATCAAAAATGTTGGTACATTATAAATCTATCATGAAAAGTCAACAAAAAAAAAAATTCTGTAGCTCGTAATAATTAAAAACTGTTGTAGATCCTGAACAACAGTAGCTACAGAATGAATATCAATCTCACCACAACCCAATTAAGTTGTTTTCACTTATATTAAAAACTAAGAGCAAGAAATTTATACACAGAACCGCAGATTGGTGAAATCAGTTTCAAAACTTCTACCTTTTGAGCAGTTGTTGTGCTATAACTTCATCATGCTGACTTGATGTTGCATGAGTGAATATCCAACCTTTTCCTCCCTAATATAAGGCAAAAGCAACAGCCATTAGATAAATCAACTTCTAACTGTAAGTTTCTTAAATTTTTAATCTTACCTAATGTAAAAATCAAAAAAGATTTTAAACTAATCTGAAGAAATTAAAATATATTAAAAATAAAGCATAATCAGAGTAAATTATATTTTACTTATAAGAAATTTTAAATAATTTAGTTACTCAATGTTTTAACTTGTAAAAACTTTAAGCAACTAAACAAACTTGTTTAATTTCTCATGGGGGGGAAAAAAAAATTCTTAAATCCCTCAATGCTTCGTGAATCCAGCTATATATGTTTTGCCGTTAGCAAACTGACAGCAAAATCCTTGTTTCAAAATAAAAAGGTAAACTTTTTCTTTTTCCAACACAGATAAAACAAATACTTTAACCACTGATTATGCTACCTAGGATAAATAACTTCACGACACAAGTCATGGTACTGCATCATAATAAAACACTCCCAGTTCTAGAGTCTGCTTTTCATGTTAATTATTGAAAATAATTTCTGCTTAAATTCTATAATTTTATTGCACCAAATTCTTATATGAAGTTTTTTCTGACTTAGGCACAAATTCTGAAATAAATATATATACTCAGAAATGAGATAAACTAATTTCTGAGCAGGAAGGCTATTTATTATCAGGCATAATCAAGACCATACTTTTAACTGTTGTCTTGATCACTCTATTATAAATAACCTACCTGCAGAACAAATCAGAGAGAAGTCTGCTTGCTTTCTATCTGTATATCTAAATTTCTGTTCTCTCACTTGATTAAATTTTTATATATACTCAGCCAATGAGTACCTCTTGTAAGAAAAGGCCATGATTTATATTAATGCTTTAATTAATCTTAGTGAAGATTCCTCTCCCCCACCCTCTTAGTCTAGCATAACTTATAGCAGTTCTGACATCTTATTTCAGAAATGAATCGACTTGCTTCATAATTTATTATAAGAATTAAAATAAAATGAATTTAATGATAATGTTACTTTAACTGTTGCAAGCATTTGCTTCCATGTTTAATAAACAAATGCTGGCAAAGACAAGAATTAAAATTTGGAAACTCAGTGTCGAACTCTGAAGAAAACACTGATTCATAAAGGGAGGAATGTAAAGAAGTTGCTGCAAGGATAGAAAAATAAAACTCAGGAAATAAAAAAAGGCAGTCAGAAAAGAAGAAAGCACATCAGAAGTTCCTAGCAAGTAAATTAGCATTTGGTCTGAATGGAAGAATACAGAGAAAAATGTTTTACACATAGCTTTGTTAAAAACAAAGCTATGTGTAAAAGAAGCTAAACAATTCATGGGAATATTTTGATAAGAATATAGAAGAAAATATTGGGAAAGTGGCAACTTGTTCTGAAGGCCTATTGAAAAAGCTTTGAAATGGAGGAGAAAACTAAAAATATTCTATGTGTCTGGAGTAATTACTATGAAAGATTGCTAAATGAAATAAATGACTGAAGAGTAGTAGAAAAAATTCAAGAGGAATGTAATTGAGTGTACATATCAATACTACAGGTAGAAAAAGTCACCAAAATATTCAAATATAGAAAGTCAGCTGGAGTAGATGATAATTTGACTAGAAATATTGAGGCAAAGAAGTTTTATAGTTTCTGCATTGCATAATCTAGAAGGTAGTGATCAAAAGGTTGAATTCTAGATGATTGGAGCAGAGCTCATAATAGCTATCATCTATAAAAAAGGAAAATAAAATTGAATGTAAGAATTAAAGCAATTTTCTTACTGAGTGTTTCAGTTAAGATTTATGCAAGCATATATGAAAAAAGAGGTTGAGAAAAATTGTGAAAGAGGAACTTGGAGAAGAACAAGCTGGTCAAGGCCAAATACAGGTTATCAAGATCAAATTTTTTACTTTACAACAAATAGTTGAGAAACCATGGGAATATGGCAAGGATCTGTACATCAGTTTTGTAGATCTGAAAAAGGCATATGACAAGGTGCCAAAAGAAAAGCTTTTAAAAAAAAACAACAATTATATGGAGTAAATGGAATGCACCATATTCTTATATGAAGTTTTTTCTGATTTAGGGCACAAATTCTGAAATAAATATATATACTCAGAAATGAGTATAAACTAATTTCTGAGTCAGTATACAGAGCAATACATAGTCTAAGATGTCAGTCAGTCCGTGTGTGTAGAGGCTTAAGTGCTGTGAGGACATGATGTTGGAGGCTTAATGGATTGTATACAGCACTCAGAAAGGATTAAAACAGAATTTAATACTTCCTATATTTTGTCTCAGTCATTGAGACATCTTCAGGAATTACAAAAAACTAATGTAACATGTCCATGAATGACACACAATACTAAACCCAACCATGTGGGTGACACTAAAGTCCTAACTAGGTGGAGCAGTTGTAGGTGGTCTGGAATGTAAGGTGGGACCTCTGGTGATAAGCGTTTCCCAAATCTTAGGAAGCTTAATGCGACCATATTTATTAAGATTTGGTTGATTTCTGAGGATGCTGCTGATTCTAAGAATAGTCTCTCTTTTTTGAATTTGCTGTGGTGGATCATGGTGGTTTTTTCCCATGAGATTCTGTGGGTTGTATCCAAGACATGGTTAGCAAGGCCTGACTGACCATGGTCGTGGTTGCAGATGTATGACTGGTGTTCCTCCATGCGGATGGTTGCTGATCTGCCTGTCTGTCAAAAGTACGCCAGCTTACAGAAACAGGGTACTTTATAAACTCCAGACAATGAGTGAGCTGATCTTTTGTAGAACGGATAAGGGTAGCAAGTTTGCGGTGGAGCTTAAATTCTGGTGATGGCATTTCTGAACTCTTTCTGAAGAGAAGACCAGGGAATGGGGGAGGAATTGATTATTTTTTTAATAATGTGATTGCTGTAGCCATTGGAGAGGAAATTGTTGTGTATGTGGTCAAGCTCAGTTGTAAGGGCAGTTCCACTGGAACAAAGATTGTGGGCTCTCTTGGTAAGAGTTTTAATAATGCCATATTGTTGAGCAGGGTGGTGGTGGGAGAGTTTGTGAATGTATCTGCCTGTGCATGGGTTTTCTATATACAGTGAAGGAAAGTGTACCATTAGGAAGGCATGTAACTAAGGTGTCTAGGAAGGGTAGACAATTGTTCTTGTCTACCTCTTTTTATATGGAAAATTTTGAAAAACGAGCCATAAAAGCAGCCCCTCTCACACCTTCTATCTATCTAAGATATGTTAATGATGTGTTCTCTATTTGACCTCATGGCCCAGACACATCAGACTACTTCCTCAGTCACCTCAACAGCCTACATCCAAGAATCCAGTTTATGATGGAAAAGGAAAGGAACAATTGTCTACCTTTCCTAGACAGCCTTCCTAATGGCACACTTTCCTTCACTGTATATAAAAAACCCATGCACACAAGCAAATACATTCACAAACTCTCCCACCACCACCCTGCTCAACAATATGACATTATTAAAACTCTTACCAAGAGAGCCCACAATCTTTGTTCCAGTGGAACCGCTCTAGCAACTGAGTTTGATCACATACACAGCACTTTCCTCTCCAATGGCTACAGCGATCACATTATTAAAAAAATAATCAGTTCCTCCCCCATTCCCCAGTCTTCTCTTCAGAAAGATTTCAGAAATTCCATCACCATATCCTACACCTGTGGCACATCCAAAAAAATAGCCAAGAATTTAAAAAAGTACAATCTACACACAGAATTTAAGCCCCACCGCAAACTTGCTACCCTTATCCGTTCTACAAAAGATCAGTTCCCTCCTCGCTCATTGCCTGGATTTTACAAAGTACCCTGCTCCTGTAAGCTGGTGTACTTTGGACAGACAGGCAGAGATCAGCAACCATCCACCTGGAGGAACACCAGTCATACATCTGCAACCACAACTACGGTCAGTCAGGCCTTGCTGACCATGTCTTGGATACAACCCACAGGATCTCATGGGAAAAAAAAACACCTTGCTCCACCACAGCAAATTCAAAAAAGAGAGACTATTCTTAGAATCAGCAGCAGCTCACAGAAATCAACCAAATCTTAATAAATACGGCTGCATTAAGCTTCCTAAGATTTGGGAAACACTCATCACCAGGGGTCCCACCTTACATTCCAGGCCACCTACAACCGCCCTTAGAGGGCACTCCACCTAGTTAGGACTTTAGTGTCACTCACGTGGTTGGGCTTAGTATTGTGTGTCATTTGTATACATGTTACATTAGTTTTTTTGTAATCCTTGAAGATGTCTCAGTGACTGAGACGTTAAAAGAGATTAAATTCTGTTTTAATCCTTTCTGAGAGCTGTATACAATCCATTAAGCCTCCAACATGATGTCAGTTAGTTGTTAGAATTGAAAGAAATACAAGATGGTTTGATGTAAAATCAGGGATAAGACAAGGATACACATTATCTTCACTCTTATTCATCATCTATATGGATCACATTATGAAAGAAAGCAGCATTAAGCATGATATTACAATTGGACATGTCAAACTTAGCTCTTTACTTGTGCAGATGATGTTGCACCGCTAAACAAATCTAGTGCAAGTCTTCAGGATTCTCTAACAAAATTGAATAACTAACAAATTGGGCATGAAAATCAGCAATAAAAAGAAAAAAACTATAAAAATAGCAAGAACATAAACACTTTAGAAATTATTCAAAACAGTAAACTGGCTGTATACAAGACAGTGTTTAAACCAATTTTCTATGGATCAGAAATAAAATGCTTGATCAATGTCTGGAAAATATAGATCTGAGTCCAGAGAAATATTTTCAGGTTAGGAAAGTGATTATTCAGATAGCATCAATGGTAGAACCATATTAAAAATGAAGGTATGTGGTCAGGACATGACATTGTGTGAGCAGAGCTAATCTAAAGTAGTATGTCATTTAAACAGAGCAGAAAAAAGTTTAGCAAAGCAAAATAATAGAAGAAAAAAAAAAGACCCAGAGGAAGACCAAGATCTAGGTGAACTCATAGAGTAAGAAGTGCCTTAGAAGACCAAAGTAAAAGATCTGACAATACTGAAGTCCTGAAAGATAACAGATTAATTTGGAAAGAAATTGCTGATAGGAAGTTGGTAATGATCTAACTTTTTTTTGTGTAGTGCTGTCATAATATCCTGTATACTTTAGCAAGGGTGCACATTGGAAAATTGGAAGCATGTTCACAAAACTAGATTATCTGAAAGGCTAATTTCACATTCAGGAACAACTAAAAATAACTTTACTTCTGTTACTTTTAGTGAGTTTAAAATATGTTCCTTGCTGTTCTCTTCCTGGGATTTTTTTTTTTGGTTGATGCTACTTCTATTCAGTGGATTTTCTCTTTTCAAAGAAAATATTCAAGATATGTAGACTTTTAAAATAGCTTCTAGCAGTGGCTGCCGGTGAAAGTTTAAGTGGGAGTGCTGCCTAAACAAAATAATAATAAAAAAAATTATTTTTTTCCTAAATCAGTAACCAATCTATTCATAAATAGATCTATGGATTTATTTATTAATAATAGTTAATAAATAGTTACTAATTAGGGAAAAAAAAAGAATTTATTTTTTTTTGTATAGGCAGCACCCTCATTTAAAATTTCACTGGTTTCTACTGTGATGAAAAAATCAGAGGATTAACTCTTCCAAGACTTTTTTTTCTAGAGCTTTTTTTTTTCCCCCATAGGCTTAAGTTTTGCTGATCAGGCATTTTAAAGATTGTCTGATAGATTTCAACATTTAATAATGTATGCCAACACGTACTGCATAAATTTTAAGCTTATGACTTATTATAACATTATCAGAATGAAGTGAAATGGACTGACACATGAATTAAACAACTTGAGATTTATTAAAGGGGTGCTTAAGGTCAAAACAGTATAACTGAGAAGAGACCTCCACATAGCCTTTAAAGGAATGCAGAAAACCGACCAGCGCTTCTGACCTAATGTCCAATCCTCATCTTCTCGTGGTGCACCCTGTTGGGTATCAACCTGGATACTGAACGAACGAGGATGGGTTGACAATTTTGGATTTAGCCAACCAAATTGTATTCTTATTGGCTTAAACCAATATAGAAAATGATGGTACAACATGACAAAATTTCAGGCTGGCTGGGGCGTTGCAAGGTTAAACAAGGCCCCCTGTTGTTTCGCCAGGAAACCAGGGTGAACAGCGAAAAGTCAGCTATTGGAACAAATCTGAAAGCACACCCCAACTCAACATTACACGAGTTAAAGATCAGTACTATCAACATAAGAAGACTGAATGGCAAAGAAATGGAGCTAGCTGAGGAATTAGATAAGTACCAGATCGACATAATAGGGGTGACTGAAACAAAAAAGACAAAAACCGGTGAGATCTTTCTGAACAATAAATACAAAATGTTATATTCAGAAAATGGCAATCAAGGAAAAGAAGGAGTAGCCATAGTATTCAACACAAAATACGAGGCTAATCTTCTTGATTAGCAGGCAGTCTCAAGTAGAGTGATGTGGGCAAATATCAGAATGGGGAACTGGACAATGAGACTTATTTGTGCCTATGGTCCCACAGAAGGTTCTACTAAGGTAGAAGTGGAGGCATTTTTTGATGCTTTAAAAAAAGCAACTGACACAATGAAAAAGGAAAAGTTGGTCCTTGTTGGGGATCTAAATAGCAGAGTAGGAAATGATTGTCAGACATACAAAAATATTTTGGGAAAATTTGGAGAAAAGAGCAAAGCTAATAATAATGGCAAATACCTGTTGGATTTCTGCTCAGGACATGGACTGGTTATTACTAACACCATGTTCCAACATAAAAATGTGCACAAATTCACAAGGAGAGAAGAGGCAAGGAATAAGAAAAGTCTCATCGACTATGTTATTGTTGATAGTGATGTTTTCTCCCTGGTGCAGAACACCAGAGTGTACAGAGGATTTGAAATTGGAAGCGATCACTATTTAGTCTTGAGCAGGATAAAATTGAATTTAATATTGAAAAGAATAACATGTAAGAAAGTTTTAAATCGAATAAAAGTTAAGCAGCTCTCAGATGTGAATTGTGGACTAAAATACACAAAGATTATTGAAAAAAAAAATGAAAGCGTTTAAGAACAGGAACCAAATCTTGGAGATTCAGTGGCAAGCCATGAAGGAAACCCTGATCGATTCAGCCAGAGAGGCATGTGGTGAGATTGTCTGCAAGGATAGAAAAATCAGAACTCCATGGTGGACACAGGTAGTTAAAGAGGCAATGAAGGAAAAGAAGAAAGCATATCAAAAGTTACTGGCAAATAAGTCAGCTTTTGCTCTTAGAGAATACAGAGACAAATATGAGAAAATGAAACACTATGTAAAATTAGCTAAATAAAAGTCATGGGAGGACTTTGGCAAGAACATAGAAAATAAATATCAAGATGGTGGTAAGATATTCTGGAGGTTGTTGAAGAAGCTTAGAAATGGAGGAAAGAATGCTGTAAAAGGAGTTATTGATAATAAAGGTGAAATGAAAACAGGAGAAAAAGATATCCTTGAAGTATGGAGTAATTTCTTCAAAAAATTGCTAAATGAAACAAGCAGTGATAGCACAGTGGTAAAAAAAACACTCAACTGGCATATAGTCAGGAATACATATCCATACTTGAAGTAGAAAAAGCCATCACAGGCTTGAAATGTGGAAAGGCAGCATGAGTAGATATTCGAAAAGAAATGCTGAAGTATGGTGGTATAAGAGTCTTACAGTTGCTGCACTGCATAGTTCAGAAAGCCTGGATAGAGGGACAAATTCCCGATGATTGGAGTAGAGCTCTCATAGTACCCATATATAAAAAGGGAAATAAATCTGAATGTGAGAATTACAGAGGTATTTCCCTACTGAGCGTTTCAGCAAGATTTATGCCAGTATACTTGAGAAACGGTTGAGAAGAATTGTAGAAGAAAAGCTTGGTGAAGAACAAGCTGGATTCAGGCCAAATAGAGGCTGTCAGGATCAGATCTTCACTTTACAACAGATAGTTGAGAAAGCATGGCAATATAACAAAGATCTATATTTAAGTTTTGTCGATTTGGAAAAGACATATGACAAGGTGCCAAGAGAGAAGCTATTCAATACGCTACAGTTATATGGTGTCAATGGGGCATTATATCAAGCAATACTTAGTCTGTATTTGAGTTGTAAGTCAGCAGTTAGAATTGAAGGAAGTACAGGAAGATGGTTTAATGTTAAATCTGGTGTGAGACAAGGATGTACATTATCCACTCTGTTATTCATTATCTATATGGATCACATTATGAAGGAAATTGGTATTAAACATGATATCAGAATTGGAGATGTTAATGTCAGTTCTTTGCTTTATGCAGATGATGTTATACTTCTAAATAAATCCGCTACAAGTTTGCAAGATTCCCCGACTAAATCGAATAACTGTTGTAATAGATATGGTATGAAGGTCAGCAATAAAAAGACAAAGACAATGAAAATAGATAGAATTGTTGAAAACATGAACTGTGTTGTGAACGGGGAACCTGTGGAACAAGTAAAACATTTCAGCTACTTAGGCACGATTTTTAGTGAAGATGGTAAATTAAATATGGAAATAGACAACAGAATCAACAAAGCTGGTATGGTTGGAAGTCATTTGAATAAATTCATACTGAATAAGAGAGAAATTAGTCGGAACACCAAATTAGCCGTATACAAGACAGTGTTCAAACCAGTTTTAACTTATGGATCTGAGAGCTGGGTCAGAAGTAAAACACTTGACCAAAGACTAGAGACCGCAGATATGAGAGTCCTGAGAAAGATTAGAGGCGTGAACAGATGGCATCAATGGCAATACCATATTAAAAACAGGATATTAGGAAAGAACTTGACATTGTCGGCATCCAGAAATACGTTAACAAAGCTAATCGCAGGCGGTATAGTCACTTAAACAGAATGGGCTAGGAAAGATTAGCAAAACACGTGTTCTCTGTCAGGTTGGCAGGAAAATGACCCAGAGGAAGACCAAGATATAGGTGGATTGATACAGTACAATGTGCCTTAGATGATAGAAATATAAGATCTGATAATGATAAGATTGGAGTCTTGACAAGTAACAGACTGATTTTTAGGAAAATTGTAGATAGGAATTTAGTAATGATGTAATTTTTTCATGTAGTACTATCATATCCTGTACACCCCTTGAGGGTATATGTCAGGAATTTGATGATGAGATTTATTAAAGATGTACAGCTAATATTTCTCTACCTCATTTATCATCAGAGCTAACACCTGTTGGCTATGTTATTGAAAGTGTGCTTTACAAAATCAAGTCACATTCCTAAACTGCTGTTGAGAGGCTCAAGTTCTGCCAACCTGCATAACGATTAAAGACATTTCAGTCAGCTACTGTTCACTCTAATTATCCAAAGGCCAGTAAGTTATGTCTCCTTCACCAATAACATATTGCCAAATGCAGTTTAGCTTTACTGAACAATAAACTTTGTAAAAGCAAATATGTGAAATAACTTAGAGAAGAATTGTTTGATATTTAATACACTATTTCAAATCAATCATCATTCATTCTGCCTTAAAATTAAGAAAAAATAATCAAAAAGTTTGACAATCTCTTCTGGCAAAAATACAAAACAAATACACTTTTTGATATCCTCAATAAATGGGTAATTAATATTTCAAGTTGAGTCAAGAAGAAAACAAGAACGAAACCTTAGAGATCCAAGGGACAAATCTGAAGAAAATAGAACAGCTGATTCATGTGTAAAATTCAACTTTATAACTTATTTTTAAAAAATGCATTTTTTTTTATTAATCAATATAATAATATACAACCACAAAATGTACTGACCAGCTTCTTCAGGATGACAGGATGAGAAAGGACAAAGAAATGAAAACAAAACTAGCATTCCTCAGAGATCCATTATTAATGGAATAAGCTTATTATTCAAATACCTTTCTGATTATTAAAAAAAACACTAATGCTCTGACTCTTATATTAAGGATTCTGTCCACTTTGTACAGAAACAGATATTTTCATCTGATCCTTGCAAATCTGGATATAGTTTCTCTTTACACCAACATTCCTGCTGATGAAGTGTTGAGCCTAATCAAGGAGCTCTTGGTTACCCCTACAAGTTATCACAGAATTCTAGGGTTCTGCAAAAACTTGTAGGTACCCCACAGAGCATACAGGCATTTATAACTTGTATTAGATGTAGTTTCTGGAAGTGAAAAAAAAAGAAAAAAAAACCTTTCAGAGAATGAGGAAAATAGTGTCCTGCGAAACTGTATGAATGGTCTCTATTGGTGCTAAAAGTTGTGACTAATGACGTATAGTGAAGGCATTAATATGATTACCGTAATCAATTTATTAAATTTATTGATATGAGGAAATAGTGTTAGATTTTTTTAAAAATTCCCAAGAACATGCACCATCAACAAATGTTCAAAGCTGTAAAAATGTTTTTTTTTTCACTTGCTTATAAATTAAACTCACCAAGAAATTATATTCCTTTTAATTCCTTATCCAAATGTAAGTAAAGTTTGCATGTGATATCTTCACAACTAAAGTACTTGTATGTAGAGGCTGATGACTTTGCATCCATTGCCTTAGTATCCCATAATGCAAAGCACACATCCTTTCAGGCATGTATAATGCTATGCATTATGGAAAAGCCTGCCTATACCAATTTTGAGGTTTCAACAGTGGGAGTATCAGAGGCCTCCTCAGTCATGAAGAAACTTCATGTGCAAACTTTGTTTGCTTATACTTGAATTAAGGATTAAACAAAAAAAAATACTTTCTACAACTACATCTGATTCAGGGTATTTTAATCCTAAGATGGTACACCTTTTCAGTACTTATATATGGGAAATATATCACTTCTGTATTACTTTAACCTTGGTATCTCTTCTGGGTCTGGCTGTCATTGATGAGGGCTCAATAAAGATCAAAATTATGGTCTGGGTAGTGGCACTTCTCATAATACATAGTATTATACATATCTGATAGAATGTCTTTGCATTATGGGATACTAAGGAAACTAATGTGAAGTCAGTCTCTAAATACTAGAAGCATAGTTGGGAAGATGCTTCATGTGCAAACTTTGTTTTCTTATAGTTGTATTAAGGATTAAATAAGAATATGATTTCTTGGCAAGTTTAATTTAAATGATCAAATCACCTAAGATAGATTTAAACATGACTAATCTTTAAATGCACCTGTTGCATAATTATAAACAAATTACACGATAACAACAATAATTAACTTTAACGAAGTGAAAGTACAGATATTTCGTACTGAAAATAACAGATCATCATCAGTGTGTAGAAATAAACAAATCAAAGAAATGGGAATACAAGGTACATACAACAATCAGTCTACCAATTAAAAACAGTTGCAGCATGCTACAATTTTAATATTTTAATAAATAATATTAAAACTTGTTTAAGTTAAGGGATATTACATCCCATGTTGTTTCTTAGCTGAATAAGAAACTCAAAAGAGTTTCATGCCGAATATAGAAATTATATAAAGTTCGGCGATTCCGAGCGTAAGCAAATACCTGGATAGCAACAACTGACCCTTAAGGTAGTGCAAGCTGAGGCAACTCATAGCAAAGGTGGAGCAAGCTCCGATACAGCTCCTAGGAGCTAAGTTCACATTATGGGTAAATATCAAGAATAGTGATCGGAGCTTGCTCCACCTTTGCTATGAGTTGCCTCAGCTTGCACTACCTTAAGGGTCAGTTGCTGCTATCCAGGTATTTGCTTACACTCGGAATCGCCGAACTTTATATAATTTCTATATTCGGCATGAAACTCTTTTGAGTTTCTTATTCGGCTAAGAAACAATATGGGATGTAATATCCCTTAACTTAAACAAGTTATATGTCGCCGGATTGAAGCCTTTGGCTCTTCATATATTTAGTAATATTAAAACTATTTTTGATGTTTACATAAAATGGGAATCTTCCCAACTTTTAGGAGAGAGAGAGACAATCTTTGTGATTCAGGTTTGGCTGATGTAAAAGGGCTTCAACAACATTCTCTGAAAAAGCAGATGAGCTTCATCCTAACAGATACTGTGTTTAGTGTCAATACTATATATGGATATGCAGACATCAGTGAGACAGATAAATGTAAGAATGTATATAATGTACCCGAGCCAGCACTAAGGACAAAAAATGGGAATGGGTCATTTAGAATAACACATCAATATAGGGGTGGGACTAAGGGATCACTGCATTTCATGTATACTAATGCCAGGAGTATTAGGAACAAGAAGGAAGAATTTTTGGCCTTGATTGGCTCTTCCTGGCCACAGGTTATTGGCATTAGTGAAACATGGCTGACGGAAGATGATATAGTTAGTGGGATAGAATGTGTAGGTTATAGTGTGTTTAGGAGGGACAGAGAGAATAAAATGGGGGGAGGGGTATTATTGATGATAGCTGATGAACTGCAGCCAAGGAGAATTGAAGTTGTATCGCAGGATAGTGAAAGGAGCTCATTTGAGGCTATTTGGTGTGAGATTGAGACTGGCAGAATAAAATATAGAGTTGGGTGCTGCTATAGACCAGGTGATGGAAATTGATGAAATGAGTGGAAGGAGGGTAATTATTATGGGGGATTTCAACTAAGGTAACATTGATTGGAAGGAGGAGAGGACACATGTGAGGAAGGAAATGGATTTTATTCAATTATTAAGGGATAACTATCTGAGACAGCATGTAATAGAAAGAAAATACTAGAGTTTGAGAGTGCTTGACCTGGTAATAGCATCTGAGAATTTGACTGTAATGAATATGACCATGTTGCCACCTATTGGTGAGAGTGATCATAAAGTCTTGACCTGGGAGGTGGCTAAAGGTGTGGAATTTTCGATTAAGACAGGGTATATGTGGAATTACCGTGCTGGCAAGTATGACAAGCTTAGGAGATTGCTTGGATCAGTGCTATGGCATGTACAACTGCAAGGGCTGGATGTCGATAGAGCATGGGAAGTGGTCAAGGAGCATTTACAGGAAGTTATGGCTGATTGTATACCTAGGGTCCGAATAGTAAAACAAGTAGGGGTTAAATGGATGAATAACACCATTACGCTTGAGCTGCAAAAAAAGAAACAACTGTGGGGGGAATTTAAAGAAAGGGGTGACCTGCAGGCACACGAACGGTATAAAGTGCAGGCCAGAAAGGTAACGAGTGTGGTAAAAAAAGCAAAAGCGGATTATGAAAGGAAACTAGCTATGCAAGCAAAAGAGAATCCCAAACAGTTCTTTCAATATGCTGCAAGTAAGAAAAAAAACTGTACACGGCAAAATGATTTTAAGGAATGACGATGGTAAGGAGGTTACTGAATCAGTCGATATAGTGGAGTTACTGAACGCGCACTTTGCAAAAGCATATCATCCAGGTGGTGACATTGAAAAAATGAAGGAACCATTAGTTTATATGGGAATAGTGATGAATGAAGTGGAGGTGACTAGTCTATCACAGAACCTTAATGTGAACACATCTGTGGGATTGGATGGTATACCGGCACGGGTCTTGCGTGAAGCGGCTAAGGAATTATCAGTGCCCTTGACCATGTTGTTTAATCTGAGTCTCAGGTCTGGTTTAGTCCCGAAGGTGTGGAAAGAGGGGAAAATAGTTTCATTGCATAAAGGAGGATCCAAGACTACGGTTGCAAATTACCGACTGATCAGCATATCAGGAGTCGTTGTCAAGGTCTTGGAGAAAGTAGTCAAGGGAAAAATACAGGAATGGATTGATGAAAATGAGATACTGTACAGGGGACAGCATGGCTTTGTGAAGGGTAGATCATGCTTCAGTAACTTGCTCAAGTTTTATAACAAGGTGACGGCTGAACTGGATAAGGGAAATGGGTTTACAGTGATACTGCTGGACCTGGCAAAGGCGTTTGACAGGATACCACATGGAATACTAATCCGTAAACTACAACATATGGGAATGGATATAGGGTTGGTGAGATGGATAGGTGGTTGGTTGATGGAGAGATATCCAAGAGTAGTTTATCCAGGAGTAGAGTCCAAAAGACGGCCTGTGACTAGTGGTGTGCCGCAGGGTTCTGTTCTTGGACCACTGCTGTTTAATCTGTTCATTAACGATATAGGGAAGGATCTAAGTGGAACAATTCATTTGTTCGCTAATGATGCAAAGTTGGGTAGGGCAATAGTGAATGCAGAAGATGTCAAAGTCTTGCAGGATGACTTAGATAGATTGGAGTTCTGGGCTAAGGAGAATGGATGTCAATTTAATGTGACAAAATGTAAGGTTATGCATTTTGGGGTGAAAAGATTAACAGCAGTATACCACATTGGTGGAACTGTACTCCAAGAGATTGATGAGGCCAGGGACTTGGGAGTGTTGGTGGATAGGGAGATGAAGTTTAGGGGGCACATTGCAAAAGTAGCTAAATCAGCTCATCAACTCACTTGGTTGTTGAAAAATACCTTGACGAGCAGAGACAAGCAAGTTATTGTACCTCCATACCGAGCCTTGATAAGACCTCATCTTGACTACTGTGCCCAGATTTGGTCACCTCGGTTCCTTCTTGATGGGGAGGAGGTGGAGAGGATCCAGAGGCGAGTGACTAAGATGATAGCAGGTCTATGGAATGAACCATATGAGAACAGGTTGAAGATTTGTGGGTTGCAGAAACTAGTTGATAGGCGGAAAAGGGGAGATATGATTGAGACATTCAAATTGCTAAAGGGATCCTATAGGATTAATTCAGAGGATATTTTTGAGATCAGGACTGGTGGTGGGAGAACTAGGGGACACCTATGGAAGCTGGGCAAGAGTGTGGTTAGCAGGGATGTTAGAGCTGGGTTCTTTACTTTTAGAGTGGTAAATGAGCGGAATAAACTGCCAGCGTCTGTTGTGGGTGCTATGATAGTGAACGAGTTCAAGGCATACTGTGAGAATGTAATCGCATAGTTGTGTGGACATGATGTTTAGGGCCTCCCTCGATGAGTCTAAGGACTCCTGGAGTCACCCGAAATAATAATAATAATAATAATAATAATAATATATTGTGCCAGACCAGACTTTTGAGGTTTCACATATTCAATGTAATATTGATGTTCATTCATTCTCTTTTTTTTGTGCCACGGAACAGCCTGTCTGCCCCAAAGTATGTCAAATTACATTCACAAGGTATCTACCAGCTAACACCAGGTAAGCACCAGTTAACAATAGAGGTGACAGTTTGTCATGTAGATAGTAAAGCTGAGAAATTTTGTTGAGAGGAAAATATGTCGGAATAAGGTGATACTTCTTCAAAATTTTACCAATAGGTTAAGAGATACTAGAAATATAAAGGACTGGAACCCTGCAGTCTGCTGAAGAATCATTAGGTGATGGAACATAGGAGTCAAAACATGAACATTTCCACTTCTCAAAAACATGTTAATATCACAACTTCTCCTGAATTGAAAAGATAGAAATGTAAATACAGCAATCCCCAATTAATGCACCCCAGATTAGTGCATCATTTTTTTTTCAATACCCTAATTCAATTGGTGCACCTATATACATCTTAAAAATAAATGTTACAGATTTAAAAAATTTTCGATCTATACATTTTTTACGGCTAACTATTTTAAAAAATCACTTCACCAGGATGAAATAATTTAGTTACTGATTTGAAACATTTTACAAAGTTATTTTTTAATGGCATACTACACTATTTCCATGTACACTATGTTCCAAATTTACTGCCAAAATTTATGTCGTCTGCTTTACATAGCATTTTGCTGATCATATCTTGTACAATGGTTTCCCTTACTTTTTTATTTTAAATCATTTTCCTAACCTTTAATCATGAGTAAAAGAATTAGTGAGCAAAAAATAGAAGTGTGAAAATGATTCGAAAAGTAATCTAAGTGGAAGAAAAATTTGAAATAATAAAGAAAAATGAACAAGGCGAGTCCAGAGCAAAGATAGTACAAGACCACAAAAATGGGTGAATCAACTCTGAATATAAAGAGAAAGGTAAGGCTGCTTTAAGTTCATCATGCATGCAATGAAAATCAAAGTATTATAATGATTGAATCAGAGAGACTTCTTTTTACATGGATCGAAGATTGTAATCAAAAACGGATCCCGCTAAACACTAGCCTTATTAAATCAAAAGTCTCTTTGTAACCTGAAAAAAAAAAAGGCTATGAATGATGGAAAAGAAAAAGAATTCCATGTTAGTGGTGGATGATTTGAGCGTTTCAAAAAGAGAAATAGCATATATATACTGTTCTAATCACATTCAAAGCTGCAAGTGCAGATAAGGAGATATTAAGAGATTTTGAAGAAAATTGTGTAAGAAGGAGATTATTGTGATCAACAAATATTTAATGTCGATGAAACTGCCCTTTTTTTTTGGAAGTGAATGCCTTCCAAGACTTTTCTAGCCAAATCAGAGAAATCTCAGCCTGGTTATAAAGTCGCAAAGTCGAATGAAATTACTGCTAGCAATATGCGAGCCTTTAGGAAGCACATTCTTCCACATTGTGCAAATAATTTTAGAGGCTTTTCAAATGAATCTAAGTTAATTAAATCTCATTCTGAGAAGTTGAGTGATTCTGACCTGCTAAATTTAGATGCACAGAAGGAAGATCCTGAAGAACATGAAGAAAATTTAATCACTGAGAAGCCCAAAGAGGTTTCACAGAAACAATTTCAAAATAGTTTTTGTACAATCGAAGTTTTTAAGCAGCAATGCTGGAGACCGACCCTGGTGAAGAGAGAACCAGTAAAATTTGCAGAAGAGGCAATAGGGCCATGCCGTCAGTTGTATGAAAAAAAGAAACAGAATGCCCGCCAAACTACGTTAGCTCAATTCTTTGTTAAGAAGCAGAATAATAAATTTATATTCTGAATATGTTTTATTGTCGTTCAGCTTCATGGTTTTCCTTTAACTAGGCCCTGAGACATACCCTTATTCTTTTATAAAAAAAATTAAGGGTCAAAAAAGAAATCTGAGGAATGAATTATACATTTTCCCATAAGTTATTATATTAGATTAGTGCGCTTTCAATTAATGCACCTGTTTTAAAGAACGCATTAGGTGCATTAATCAAGGGATTGCTGTATAATCTTTCCTACATAGCATTTGGATTCATATATAAAGATCACTACCCATAATGCACCGCTTGATGAGAAATTTTGTCTAATAGCATTATCATTCCATCAAAACTTAAAAGCCATTTGGAAAGAAACCACGAACAGTATCAGAATATATCAATGATTTTTTTTTTTTTTTTTTTTGAAGAAAAGAGAATGACTTAAAATGTCAGAAAACACCAATATGATATACACTTGTGGATAATGCAAATAAGTTACCTCTTAAAACATCATTTATTTTTTATATCACTTTGCACTGAAAAAAAAAAAAAAAACACTATAGGAGAAGACTTGATTATGCCTTACATGTTAGATACATACCATACATTAGGAGATAAATTTGCTAAGAAAATAAATAATAATATCCCTTTCTAACAATACCATTCCTAATTATATAGTCACACAATCAGCATGAATCTTTTTTTGGCATTATTTGGATTATTTCCTAATTGATCATTTAAAAATGGAAGATTATAGATCCGTCTGTGTTGATGGCATGGCTAGCATACTCAGTAAATATACAAAATTAGTTGCAAAAATGAAACAAGTAGTTGCAATTATAGAAAGCATGTGTTGCGATACACTAAGTAAAAATTTAAGTGCTGAGTTGAATCAGATATTTATGACAATTGTTAAAATAATATATTTTGTGGAATCCAGTTCTCTTAATTCAAGACAATTTTATGCAATATCAGGTGACAATGAATAAGCTCTTCTCATAAAATATTATTACTGTGTATACATAAATGTTTGCTGACTTTTATGAGGTCAAATATTGAAAAACACCATGTGAACTGATGGAAGAAATAATTATACTTCTATCAAACATCAGGCAGAAGATGAATTTCATTGCCCAGTGAGGCACCACTTTCCAGACTGTAAAAAATGAGTAAAAATAAAAAAATATATAAAATCAATAAAAATTAGAAAAAAAAATCCTTAGTCCATCCACAGTACAAATGTACGACAGGCTTACAAATAAACCTTTCACAGGTGGGATCCATATAAAAAACTGTTATCTTGTGCAACTCTTTAAAAACATAGAAGAGAACAGAAAAACTGTCACCTTGCAAATATATTTAAACTTTTGGACAAGTTTTATTTATCTCTTCAGAGAACAGAAAAAAACAATATTTGACTGTTATAATAAAATAGGACAAAAGAAAAAAAAATTAAACTTTAGATGAAAAGAATTGAAATAATTACTTTGATATGTTTAAGGGGTGCATAAAGGTCAAAGCTGCATAACTGAGAGAAGACCTCCACAGAGCCTTTAAAGGAATGTGGAGAACCAATCAGGGCTTCTGACCTAATGTCTAATCCTCACCTTCTCGTGGTGTTGTAAAATATCGCAAGAAATTATTTTTGTTTAGAGAACTTTCGCTAAATATTTTACAATATTTTTTGTCTGAAATTATAAGAAAAAAAAGGTACTTAGTTGTAATAATATAAAAATGTAAAAGTATAAACTACTGTTAAAATGCACCTGTACTTTAGACTTGTTGTTAAGAGCTTAATAAGAATTAAGCCGGATTAGCACCAAATGGTCAAGCAGCCAGCGATTTGGTCAAGCAGCCAGCGATGACGTCAATTCATTCGTTGCTTCTGGCTAATCCTGGAATACTCCTAAGTATGAACAAAGGACTGAAAATGGAATAAAAGGCAATACAGCACATGGTTCTAGGCTTTTTGGTTCTTGGCTCTTCACTTACTGTTCTATGGGGTTCCTTCCCGAAATCCAGTGGGTTCGTTTTCCCGCCATCGTCACCCAATGTTCACCGCTACCAGCTCGCTCTAGGTTTCCGGTAGCTACAGCAGAACCCCAGCTCGTCTGACGAAGAAAAGTTCTCGAAGATCGATCAGACGAAGGACATTCCAGTTCCAATGTGTATAACAGAATGTCGGACTTTCCTCTAGAGATTGTTAGCAAGTAAGCCATTAATTTGTTGTAGTATGTTATATGTATGTAACTCGAAATCATAAAGGATTGAGAGGTTACTTGTCAACTAGCGAGAAAAGTGAATGTGAAATAACGGAAAATTATGTATTGTTAAGTATGTCTAATTCACAGGTTGATTGTAATAGTGTCTGAATTAGTGTCATTTAAGTTTTGAATATACTGGAAGAAAGTTGAATGTAATCCCTCCTGGAATACTTATGCATACTAGTAAGCCAAGTTGTGTCATAGAAGACACTTTTATATCAAGGCAAACCAGGGTTTTTCTGCTAGTGAAAGTAGTTTCTGTTGCTCAGATAGCAAGTAAATTTGTTTGTTAAAGTGCTTTTGATTAAGTTAATCTTTTAAGTGATTAAGTTATTTTCTGCTAGTGAATGCACCGTAGTTTCTGTTGCTCAGATAGCAAGTAAATTTGTGTGTTAAAGTGCTTTTGATTAAGTTAATCTTTAATTAACTTTTATGTGCTCTGTATCACATCTTTTAGTTTGATAATAAATATGTTTTTGTTTTGTAACTACCTGGTTTTCATTCCTTAGCTAATGCACTATCCCGAAAATATTAACGAGCCTGCGGGTATAGAATATAGTAACGAGCCACGACTTTCATATAAACATATTGGTGTTTCTTCGTGATGGGGAGGAAGTGGAGAGGGTCCAGAGACGAGTGACCAAGATGATAGCAGGTCTGTGGAATGAACCTTATGAGAATAGGTTGAGGATTTGTGGGTTGCAGAAATTGGATGATAGGCGAAGGAGGGGTGATATGATTGAGACATTCAAATTACTGAAGAGTTTTTATAAGATTGATCCAGAAGATATTTTTGAAAATATGACTGGTGGTGGGAGGACTAGGGGCCATGCATGGAAGCTGGGCAAGAGCGTGGTTGACAAGGGTGTTAGAGCTAGGTTTTTTACTTGGAGAATGGTGAATGAGTGGAATAAGCTTCCAGAGTCTGTTGTGGGTGCTATGACCGTGAATGAGTTCAAGGCAAGATATGATAGATACTGTGTGAATGCTGAATAGTTGTTCCAGACATGATGTTAGGGCCTCCCTCAATGATTCTGACGACTCCTTGGAGTTTCCCGGAACAATAATAATAATAATAATATTGTATAGAGGTATTAACTTAACTTTTGTCATCTTCTCACCCTTACTTTCAAACATAAAAAGATCAATTAAGTGGCGCAGTATTTACAAATAAATAAATTTCTTAATTGGCATTGTGCAATTGCTCAGGGACAGTTATGTTAGATATATATATATAATTAGATAGATATATATACTTACAACACTAAGCCTAACTAACAACAGAAAAAAAAAAAGGGGGGGGCAAGAATAAGTTTAAGTAAGATCGCAGATAAGCAAGCTAGAATAAGAGAATGTCAAGAAAAGACATATTTTACAGTGTAACCTGTTAGGTATCTACTTGGATACTGAACGAATGAGGATGGGCTGGCAATTTGGCACTTAGCCAACCAAATTGTATTCTTATTGGCTTAAACCACAATATTAAATGATGGTACAACAGGGGTGTCACCTGGTTAAACAAGGCCACCGTTGTTTTCGACAGAAAACCAGGGTAAACAGCAAAAAGTCAGCTACTGGAACAAATCCTAAAACACATCCCAACTTAATATCACCAGAGTTGAAGATCAGTACTATCAACATAAGAGCCTGAATGGCAAAAAAATGGAGCTAGCTGAGGAATTGGATAAGCACCAGATCGACATAATAGGGGTGACTGAAACAAAAAAGACCAAAACTGGTGAGATCTTTCTGAGCAATAAATACAAAATGTTATATTCAGCCAATGACAATCAAGGAAAAGAAGGGGTAGCCATAGTATTCAACACTAAATATGAGGCTAATCTTCTTGAATGGCAGGCAATTTCAAGTAGAGTGTTGTGGGCAAATATCAGAATGGGGACTAATTACATATTGAATTTTATCCTTTATCCAAGTGTTAGCAAACAAAGTTTGCGCCTGGAGTACTTTCAAGACTGGGGCAACTTGGGGTAAAGGGAGTATAAGTTCTCATCACTTGCCTTAGTATCTCCCATAATGCAAAGCACATCTCCTTGCAGACATGTATAATGCTATACATTAAGGGAAGAGCCACTACCCACACTAGTTTCGACCTTTATTGAGGTCTTTATTAAGGCAAGTGATGAGAACTCATACCACCTTTACCACGAGTTTCCCCACGAGCTTTTGCCACGAGTTTGTGCCTGAAAGTACTTCAGGCACAAACTTTGTTTGTTAACACTTGGATAAAGGATGAAACACAATATATATAATTAGTAGCATAGCCAAGTGAAAAAACTTCAATAAAATCAGAATGGGGAACTGGACAATGAGACTTATTTATGCCTATGGTCTCACAGAAGGTTCACATAAGGTAGAAGTGGAGGAATTTTTTGAGGCTTTAGAGAAAGCAACTGACACAACGAAAAATGAAAAGTTGGTCATTGTTGCAGATCTAAATAACAGAGTAGGAAATGATTGTCAGACATACAAAAATATTTTGGGAAAATTTGGAGAAAAGAGAAGCTAATAATAATGGCAAATACCTGTTAGATTTCTGCTCAAGACATGGACTGGTTATTACTAACACCATGTTCCAACATAAAAATGTACACAAATTCATATGGAGAGAAAAGGCATGGAAAAAGAAAAGACTCAATGACTATGTCATTGTAGATAGTGATGTTTTCTCTCTGGTGCAGGACACTAGAGTGTACAGAGGATTTGAAATTGGAAGTGATCACCATTTACTCTTGAGCAGGATAAAATTGAATTTCATATTGTAAAGAATAACATGTAAGAAAGTTTTAAAGCGAATAAAAGTTGAGCAGCTCTCAGATGTGAACTGTAGGCTAAAATATACAAACATTATTCAAGAAAAAATGAAAGAAATTTTGAGAACAGGAATCAAATCTTGGAGATTCAGTCGCAAGAACTGAAGAAACATTGATTGATTCTGCCAGAGAGGCATGTGGTGAGGTTGTCTGCAAAGATAGAAAAATCAGAACTACATGGTGGACACAGGAAGCTAAAGAGGCAATGAAGGAAAAGAAGAAAGCATATCAAAAGTTCCTGGCAAATAAGTCAGCTTTTGCTCTTAGAGAATACAGAGACAAATATAAGAAAGCGAAACACTGTGTAAAACTAGCTAAACAAAAGTCATGGGAGGACTTTGGCAAGAACATAGAAACTAAATATCAAGAAGGTGGCAAGATATTCTGGAGGTTGTTGAAGAAGCTCAGAAATGGAGGAAAAAGTGCTGTAAAAGGAGTTAGAGATAATAATAAAGGTGATATGAAAACTGGAGAAAAAGATATCCTTGAAGTATGGAGTAATTACTTTGAAAAATTGCTAAATGAAACTAGCAGTGATGACAGCACAGTGATAAAAAAAACACTGACCAGGCATGCAATCATGAATACATATCCATACCTGAAGTAGAAAAAGCCATCAAAAGTCTGAAATGTGGAAAGCCAGTTGGAGTAGATGATATTCGACAAGAAATGCTCAAGTACGGAGGTATAAAAGTTTTACAGCAGCTGCATACTTAAGAGGGGTTGGAACAGAAGGAAGAATTCCAGATGATTGGAGCAGAGCTCTCATAGTACCCTTATATAAAAACGGAAATAAAACTGAATGTGAGAATTACAGAGGTATTTCTCTACTGAGTGTTCCTGGTAAGATATATGCAAGTATACTTGAAATGGTTGAGAAGGATTGTGGAAGACGAGCTTGGTGAAGAACAAGCTGGATTCAGGCCAAAGAGAAGCTGTCAGGATCAGATTTTCACTTTACTACAAATAGTTGAGAAGTCATGGGAATATAACAAAGACCTGTATTTAAGTTTTGTAGATCTGGAAAAAGCATATGACAAGGTGCCAAGAGAGAGAAGCTATTCAAAATGCTACAGTTGTATGGTGTGACTGGATTATTGTATCAAGCAATATTTAGTCTTTATTTGAGTTGTAAGTCAGCGGTTAAAATGGAAGGAAGTATTCCATATAAATTTATTCTGCTGACTTCCTACCATACCAGCTTTGTTGATCCTGTTGTCTATTTCCATATTTAATTTACCATCTTCAATAAAAATCGTGCCTAAGTAGCTGAAATGTTTTAATTGTACTCTAGTTTCTCCATTCACAATGCAGCTGATGTTTTCAATGCCTCTGCTTATTTTCACTGTCTTGTTATTGCTGACCTTCATGCAATATCTATTACAACAGCTATTCAATTTAGTCGGTGAATCTAAGGAAGATGGTTTTATGGTAAATCTGGTGTCAGACAAGGATGTATATTATCCCCTCTGTTATTCATTATCTATATGGATCGCATTATGAAGGAAAGTGGTATTAAACTTGATATCAAAATTGGAGATGTTAATCTCAGTTCTTTGCTTTATACGGATGATGTTTTACTTCTAAATAAATCTGCTGGAAGTCTGCAAGATTCACTGACTAAATTGAATAGCTGTTGTAATAGATATCACATGAAGGTCAGCAGTAACAAGACAAAGACAATGAAAATAGGCAGAGGCATTGAAAACATCAACTGCATTGTGAATGGAGAAACTAGAGTACAAGTAAAACATTTCAGCTACTTAGGCATGATTTTTAGTGAAGATGGTAAATTAAACATGGAAATAGACAACAGGATCAACAAAGCTGGTATGGTAGGAAGTCAACTGAATAAATCTGAATAAATTTATATGGAATAAGAGAGAAATTAATCAAAACACTAAATTAGCTGTATACAAGACAGTGTTCAAACCAATTTAACTTATGGATCTGAGAACTGGATCAGAAGTAAAATACACTTGACCAAAGACTAGAGACTGCAGATATATTAGAGTCCTGAGAAAGATTAGAGGCGTGAACAGATGGCATCAATGGCAATATCATATTAAAAAGAGGATATTAGAAAAGAACTTGACATTGTCAGCATCCAGGAATGCGTTAGCAGAGCTAATCTCAGGTGGTATGATCACTTGAACAGAATGGGCAAGGAAAGATTAGTGTTCTCTACCAGGTTGGCAGGAAAACGACCCAGAGGAAGACCAAGATATAGGTGGGTTGATATGATACAAAGTGCCATAGATGATATAAATATAAGATCTGACAATGATGGATCCTTACAGGTAACAGATTGATTTGGCAAAAAATTGTAGATAGAAAGTTAGTAATGGTGTAAATTTTTCATGTAGTACTATCATATCCTATACACCCCTTGAGGGTAAATGTCAGGAATTTGATGATATATTCAATGATTTAATGAACTGAATGAATGAGTAGAAAACAGAAAGCAAGATCACAATTCTAACCAACTAAACTGATCATGATCAATCACTTGAAATTATGCTTTCTTAGATTTAATGACTTTTCCTTCAAGCTAGGACTAGTACCCAAGAGAAGGTGTTGTGTGTTTTGAATCCATTCAATTTCGCAGTACAATAAATATTTTCTATCTATCAATTAAGAAGATAGGTTGGCAAATCTTTCCTCTGACATAACAATGAAAATTTTCAAATAACAATTTATCACTTGATAAATTTTGGGCAAAAATTTTCAATCTTTTAAGTGAAACAGCATTTAGAATCTTACTCCATTTTTCTTCAAATGCAGTTATGCAAAAATGGATTCTCAACAGTCACTGACTGGAATGGTACGAAACATGAAAATAGGTTGAATTTGGCACCTAAGTTAAGATTATCTTTAAAATAACATTATGTCAAACATTGATAAATTATCATTTGATGCAAGCTCATATTTCTCATTAAGATTTGTGCATTAACAAGTGAATATTTTTATAAACTGACATTTGTAGAACAATTATGTTACTTTATTATGAATAATAATTATGTATCATTGGGTTTTTTTTTTATAATACAATATTGTGCACATAACTATTGTCATAATTTCCTTCCTGATAAGGTGCTACTAACTATCCACTCAAGAATGCATGAGCAGAGCAAATCTAAGGTAGTATGATCATTTAAACAGAATGGGAGGAGAAAGGTTAGAAAAACAGATCTCTAATAGTTTTATTCCTAGATTTTTATTTTCAAATCCATACTTTAAATTAGTTCAAAGACTGTTTTGCATACTGAAAGTTAAGTGTTTTAATTATTTTCTCTCTTATTCTATATAAATGCATTCAACTGGCTACCCATCAAACCAGTATTGCTTAGTATATTTCTGTATTTAATTTGCAATATTCACAAAAAAGTGGATTTACATGCTTTATTTGTTCTATAAGTTCTACTTAAGACTGCAGTTGATGTTTTTTTATGTTTCTGCCAATTTTTATACTAAATTTGTTATAATAGTAATTCAATTTAGTTATAGCTCTGAATTTAGTAATATAACAACAGTTTATATAAAATGATGAGCTGAATTTAATATCTGAATTTTTAATGATTCATACAGATGATGAATAACAGTATATATTATGCATCCATGAATTACATGATCGTACATCATATCATTTTCCAATACCTCCTTCAAATTAACTGCTGACTTACAACTTAAGGTACATAATGTTCTGTATAATGTACTATTTACACCTTTAATTTGTAGTGTTTTGAACAACTTTTCTCTTGGTACTTTACATATGCCTTTTCCAAACCAAAAAACAGATCCTTGTTATAGTCCCTTGATCTCCTGACTGTTTTTAAAATAAAAATCTCCTCATGACAGTCTCTCTTTAGTCTGAACCCAGCCTGTTGAAATCCAAGTTCTCATCCACAATTTTTCTTACCCTTAAGTATGCCTGAATAAATCTTACCTGCAACACTCAAAGGGTGTTCCAGGTAAGATACCTGGAATTTTCACATCCAGTTTTCTCTTTTTACTGATGTGAGCTGCTTCAATTATATGGAATTTTATCTTCTAACTAGGTCATCTAAAATTGCAGTATAACCACTGTAAAACTTTTTATACTTCCATATTTAAGCATTTCTAATTGAGTAACATCTATTACACCTTATGTATTAATTAACATGTACTGCAATCTTTTGAATATTTTCTAGCATTGTTTGGTCAGTCACTGCTTATCTCATTTAGCAATTTTTTACAGTAATTACTCGAGACATCCAGAATATCTTTATCCAAAAATAATCACACCTGGAACAATGTTTGGAGAAATTCCTCTGTAATTGTCTGATTTCCCAATTTATAGATGGGAACTTGGTTCCAATCATCTGAGATTCAGCCTTCAGAACTATGTAATGTATTCATTAGCTGAGCATTTCTGTGAATATCCACTACTTTACTATTCCACAATTTAAATTTCTGATGGCTTTTTTTTACTTGATGTACTAATATGTACTGATTGCTTTTCTCTTGAATATTTTATATCATTGTTGTGTTACTACTTATTTAATAATTTTTCAGAGTAATTTCCACAGACATTCAGGACATCCACATACTCAATTCTTATGTCACCTTTATCAACTGATTTCTTTTACAGCTCCCTTTCTTCATTTCTAAGCATTTAGACTGTTTTGTTTAAGGATGTGTGCTAGCATGCCATAAACTTTCTGTATGATTTTTTTTCTCTATAGGACGGCCTCATTAATTGCTTAAGTTTCACCACAAAGTTTTTTCTATCTTTGCAGGTAAATTATTTACATGCCTAAAGGAATCAATGTTTTCTTCGGGTTTTGCCATATCTCTAAAATTTGGTTATTGTTTTCAAACTCCTTTCCTCCAATGATATTTGTATAGGAATTTTCAACTGACTTATTGAAGCTGCCTGACTAATTCTTTATAAAACTTTCATATGTATTTTTCTTTTCAATATGATATCTTTAACCAGCTCAAAGAAAACTAATTTTTTTTTTTAACATGGCTCCCACCCACAAAAAGCTTCTATAACCCTATAATAGATTTGCCATGGATGGTCTAATGATTTTTTCTATTTTTCTTGAATTTATATATATTTTTGTATTTTTTTTATTTATTTATTTACTAGGTCCAGAAATCCTGCTCTAGAGACCAAACTTTTTCAAGCCACTCCAGGCTTCCAATAAATGGTGCAATGGTGTCACACTGGGAGACGAAATTCATCTCACACCTAAAAACAATCACAAATATCCATGCTCATGGCAGGATTTGAACCCATAGCCTGTTGGAGAGTGGATGTGCTAATGACTTGGCCAACCAGGCCAGCAGTAATCACTTCCTAATTCCTAAATTGTGGTCACTTCCTAATTCGAATCCCTGTATACTCTTGTATCCTGAGTGATTTTTGAAGATATCACTATGAACAATAACACAGGTAATAACGCTTCACTTATTTCTTGCATGTTATCCCCATGTGAATTTATGCACATCGTTATGCTAATATGATATGAACAATGACTAGCATTTCTTTGGACAGAAATTCAAAAACTTCAAATTTTCTGAATCATTTGTATATAAATCCCAAATATATTTCTATATGTCCAGGATTCATTTCCTACTCTGCTTTTAGGTCTCCAACAAAAACCAGCTGTTTATTGATGTTGGTCCCTCCCCTATAATTATAAAATTTCTTTCTACTTCATTGCTAGAGCCTTCTGTGGAGTCATAGGCACAACTAATTCCCACTGTTTAATTTCTCATTTTGAAATTTGACATCATTCAACTTAAAACCACTTGCTATTCAAGAAGTCTATATGTATGTGTATGTATAATGTTAAATACTATAGCTACTCCTTTCCAGTGATCCTTATTGTCTGAATATAACATCTTATAATTATTCAGAAGTACTTCACCTACTTTTGGTTCATATCAGTAATATCAATTATGCCAACATGGTATTTCCATAAGTCTTCTGCTAGGAGCTTCCTCTCTTATTCATTGATATTTTTTATGTTGCTGTTACCTAATTTCAATGGAAGGTAGGCCAACTCACTATCTTTGAACTTCTTAGTGTTAGTTATACTAATAATGCTGATATAATGTTTCTCTAATCCTTTGCTGACTTCACCTCTTTTTCATTAATGCTTCTTAGACTGGCTGATAGTGCCCATCTTCAATTCTACAGAGGTTACATAGATCATTTCACAAAAGACCAGGCATTCTGGAAAATGAATAAACAAAATTCTTCTGAAGAATCAGTTGAAGGAACAAACAGACAAAGAAAAAAAAATCATCTCTCTCACACACACACACACACACACACGATAGGATTACATCACTACTATGCACAATAATTTCTCACTTTCTCTTTCTTCTCCCCATAATGATCAAAAACACACTCCTCAAAACAAGTAACAAATAGAATAAGTAAAATAAAGTGCTGGTATCTTTCTTCAGGAGAGTTTAAAACAACATGCAATGGTAACATGCTAATTTCTTTACTTTTTCAAACTCAGAAGTCTGACAATAACATTTGGATGATTCCTAAATACATAGCTTTCTGATGCTGCCTCACTGTCACTATAGAAACATGTAGGGAACACAAGAACTGCTATACTGAATTTCATTCAGCTACATATTGTCTCAATAATGCTTTGGTTGGGACTTTTCTGTAGTTTGCTATAGTGAGAGTCTAAGGCATCTGCTACTCATACCATATTACATACTAAAGGCCCTACTCCTACCTCTGTGAAAAATTTCAATCACCCAACTACTTAGCATCATGCATGTTATAGAAAATGTGATATTATAGTTCGCTGTAATTATTAAAGCCTATCTGACTATTATGCTAACATATATATTCCAATGAGACCACCTACAAAATCTATAAGCAGGTGCATGTTAAAAATCTGGAATCCCAAGAACTTGCCCAGGAAAATAATTACATCCCAAGGCACAGCAGATATTTATCACTGCAAGCATTTCACCTGGAGGCAAAATGTTAAGTGAACATTTCTGTATGTGTTTCTGAAGTTGCTATTTTTTCAGTGTTTAATCAAAATACTATTCCCTTATTATCCTAATGACTGGATAAAAAGTCTCTATAAAATTTAATTTTTATATTAAATTCGATCAAAATTATTAGCTGCTACTGGTGATATAAACAAACACAACATAGCCATTGCTCAATCATGTTTGCAAAAATGTAATTAACCTTACTTTTTTTACTTCCAAGTTTCATTTCAGTTTATTGTTAATGCTCATCATAATTCTAGTCCAGCTCATACCCTAGCTTTTTTTTAGTTTTAACATCAAATCTTAGCTCATTTGAAATGGATGCATTTGTTAGTTTATAATCTTAGGAATCACCTCTTTCTTCCTTTTAATAATAGCTTTCTCCTGCAGATCAGAAAGAAATTATATTATTGTTTTCATCCTTTAAACCAAATGAGAGCAAACAAAAGGTTGTACACAAAGTATCATCATGATTAAGACACTCTCAAAACAGAATGCTCCAGTGTCGCCCATAGCAAATATCACTTCCTTTTGGATATGTAAGTTACCATACATTACCAGAAAAGTCACAACTGGCCAGTTATATCTTTACTGAGGTATCATCAATGCAAGATAAAATTGTTAAGTCACTGAAAGCTAAATCAAAAGCAGAGATCATATTTCTATATACAAGTAGCAAAATGGTGCATTACTGATAAGTCACATGAATTTTTTTTTTTTTTTTTTGCTGGGATAGAAAGTAAATTATATTTGGAAAGAAATTATATTTTTGTTTTTATCTTTTACCAAAGCAGCATGGGCAAATGAAAATTTGCAAGGGAAGTAATATCTTCACATGATTCACAACAATATCAATACTGATTAATATTTCCCAATAATCTGACACTGAAGTCTGAAATACACACACTGTAAATTTGTAATGTATAAAGCTTGGGTGTTTTACATTCCATTTCAACTTTTTTTTTTAAATATTAAACCCATATACATGCAAAAGGTTGCACATGGCACCTGATGTGCTATGTTGTAGATGAGAGGTAAGAAGAAAGAAAGAATCTGATGAGGTGTTTCTTGGACAGGTTGTAGGTCTTTGGGGGAATACAGTGTAAGAGGCTGTTCCAAAGAACAGTCTTTGAAAAGAAGTTGATCCAATTAGTTTGGGGATGGATAGTAAATGGATGTTAAATGGCAGATGCTCCTTTTATTACAATTTTAGAAGAAATAACAGAATTCTTCTTTCTTCTATGAAGAGTGACTAGAGTGAATCTGACTATGAATACTACTCACATTATGAAGGAGAGTTGCATTAAACCTGACATCAAAATTCATCATCATCAAATTCCTGCCATGTACCCCCCTCAAGGGGGTGTACAGGATATGATAGTACTACATGAAAAATTTACATCATTACTAACTTCCTACTTACAATTTTCCTCCAAATCAGTCTGTTACTTGTCAAGACTCCAACATTATCAGATCTTATATTTCCGTCGTCTAAGGCACTTTGTACCGTATCAATCCACCTATATCTTGGTTTTCCTCTGGGCCGTTTTCCTGCCAACCTGGCAAAGAACACTTGTTTTGCTAATCTTTCCTCGCCCATTCTGTTTAAGTGACCATACCACTTGAGATTAGCTCTGCTAATGCATTCCTGGATGCTGACAATGTCAAATTCTTTCCTAATTTCCTCGTCTTTAATATGATACTGCCATTGATGCCATCTTTCACACATCTAATCTTTCTCAGGACTCTCATATCTGCAGTCTCTAGTCTTTGGTCAAGTGTTTTACTTCTCGCCCAGCTCTCAAATCCATAAGTTAAAACTGGTTTGAACGCTGTCTTGTATACAGCTAATTTAGTGTTCCAACTAATTTCTCTCTTATTCCATATGAATTTATTCAAATGACTTCTTACCATACCAGCTTTGTTGATTCTGTTGTCTATTTCCATATTTAACTTACCATCTTCACTAAAAATCGTGCCTAAATAGCTGAAATGTTTTACTTGTTCCACAGGTTCTCCATTCATAATGCAGTTGATATTTTCAATGATTTTGCCCATTTTCATTGTCTGTCTTTTTATTGCTGACCTTCTGGAGATGTTAATCTCAGCTTTTTATTTTACAATGAAGTTATGCTCTTAAATAAATCCAGTACAAGTCTGCAGGATTCCATAATAAAATTGAATAACTGCTGCAATAAAATGAAAAATCAATAATAAAAAAAAGACAAAGATTACAAAAACAGGCAAGAGCAATGAAATAAACCATATATTAAGCTGATCTGGTAGTGAGTTAAATGAATAAATTTAAACAGAATAAAAAAGAAATTAGTCAAACTCTAAACTAGATGTTTGCAAGACATTATTCAAACCAATGTAACTTGCGAGATTTTAGAGCTGGGTTAGAAATAAAATGCTTAAAAAATGTCTGTAGACCACAGATTTGAGATCTCTGAGAAAAAGTAGAGAAGTGAACAGATGGAATCAATAGCAGAATTCCATTAAAAATTAAAATATTAGGAAGGAACTTGACATTGTTATCATTTAGTGACATGAGCTAATCTAAGGTAGTACAGTCACTTAAACAGAAGGGGAGAAAAGGTTAACAAAGCCAGTATTTTTTGCCAGGATAGCAGGAAAAGACCCAGAGGAAGACCAAGATCTATCACACCACTAAGTGGAGTGATACAGTAAGAAGTGCTTTAGAAGATCAAAATATAAGATCTGACAACATAGGAATCCTGACAAAAAGCAAACTAATTTTGAGGAAAATTAGTGATAGCAAAATTAGTGATTCATGTGATACTATCATAATATCCTGAAAAATCCCTTAGGGTACATATTAGGATATATATACACACACTGCATAGTTCTGAATGGGAATTGCAGTTTTGATAGAGTGTGCACTGTGTTATGCAAAACAGACTTGACCAAAATGACATCATCAGAATGATACATGACTGGGTGAATTGCTCTTTACCTCTTTGGTGTATTCTACCTACCTTGCCATAATTTTCTCTCTGTTCTTAAAGTTAGGCATTCTCCATTAGGGGTTCTTCATCAGAAAAAATTATATTGGGATTCCCCACTCAAAAAAGACTAGTTAGCACTGCTCTAATGTGATTTGCTTGCTGCTAAAACAATATGTTGCTCATGCCCTATTAACAGCAATATATGAATATACCCAATAACAGAGAAACTTTTTTTTAATAAATGAGTCCTTACATAAAAAATTTGCTCTATACAAACTGGATGTAAAATTATTCAATCTAGACAAAAACTGGATTTGATCATTTTTATAAAATCAATTTTATTAAATCCATTATGCAGAAAAGAGCTGTATCTAATTTATTAAAAGGAGTGAAAGACAACTCTTTGTGTAAAGAGCATCATGCAGTGTGTATCTAAAAACATACTAATACTATCTGGTACACCGGTAAAGGTAAAGAACATCAAAAAAAAGTCAAGCAAATTTTATGAAATGCAATGTCACAGTCGGTAAAAGTCACTGTCTGTCCAACTAAGAAGCTTCCAGGTGGTGACTGTGCTCCATTCTTATAAAGATATTTATTTTTTTATTGATAATTCCACCAATGAAAGGTTGCATACTTGGAGCACACTAATACAGGTGTTGGTAGTAAAAAGATTAGTCTGGAAATTCTGCTCCAGAGAGAGAATGAAATCTCTAAATTTAAGACTCGCAATATCTGAGATACCAAGAGATTCGCAGTAGACATTAAGCACGGACTGACTTTTTCTTTTTCAGTTTGAACAATTTGATGTGTAGTTCATTGCAGTGTTTCATTTTTTGATGTCAAGGAAAATTACACTTTATATTTCTCAATAATGAGAGAAACAACTTGGCAATAGCTAAGTTGTTTCTTGGCAAAAGCAACTTGGCCTGGAATTTTTTTTTAATTTTATTATTCCAACTTCTGGTATGACAAGATATTCATAAAAAAGAAAATGTGGAGAGAATTTAGAAAGATGACGATCAGGAGCATATGTACAGGCTGGAAGAGGAACCAGTATGTGTTATGATAGGTTAAAGGACATCTTAGTAATGTATTTGGTTATGGAAAAATAACAGGAATGATTACAGAAGAATAACTCTGTTGAATGTAAATGACAGGAAGATAGCACCGAAGTAAAAGCGAATTACTGAACAACTGCTTTGTAAGTATATATCTCATCCAGATGGGATGAGATATACTTATAAAGTAAACTCTCACTACATGTAGCAAACTCAAAAGGACCACAGGAATAGTAGATAGTTTACTTCTTTTTTTTTTTTTAACATAGCTTTCTACAGAGGAGAGCTCTGTTCAGGACTTTTTTGGTAGCTTGTTATAGTGACGTTTTTTTTTTACAGTGAAAGTCAACTTTACAATACAAGGGAAGAAATAGATAAGATAATGCATGTAGAAAAGCTGAAAAAAAAAGTTAGAGATTTTATGTGAACACAGCAATAAGGGGGTGCTTAAGGGTCAAAGTATAACTGAGAGGAGACCTCTACATAGCCTTTAAAGGAATGCAGAGAACCAACCAGGGCTTCTGACCTAATGTCCAATCCTCACCTTCTCGTGGTGTAACCTGTTGGGTATCTACCTGGATATTGAACGAACGAGGATGGGCTGGCAATTTGGGATTCAGCCGACCAAATTGCATTTTTATTGGCTTAAACCAATATACAAAATGATGGTACAACATGACATAATTTCAGGCTGGCTGGGGCGTCACCCGGTTAAACAAGGCCCCCGTAGTTTTCGCCAGGAAACCAGGGCAAACAATGAAAAGTCAGCTACTGGAACAAATCTGAAAGCACACCCCCAACTCAACATCACCAGAGTTAAGGATAGGTACTATCAACATAAGAAGCCTGAATGACAAAGAAATGGAGCTAGCTGAGGAATTAGAAAAACAAGTAATAATGTGGCAAATGGACATGAATGAACCAAGCTTACTGTTAAAAGAATGAAGAAAATTGGATTTTGGAGTAAAAATTCAGAGGTTAATGGAGTATTGTTGATAACTCTAACATGGTTTCTGATCTGTAGCAGAAATTGTCATTACACGTGGATAGGCTTATGCGTTCGTCAGACATGTTGTAATAGATTTTACGGTATGATATAAACACAGATGGATAAGAAAATAACTATTTATTAACTTAAAAGCTAATATTTCACTGGTATTATATCCAGCATCTTCAGAGCACACAACACAAAGTTTGTTACAAATGCAAGACAACCACAATCTGGTGTAACAGTGGGGCTAGTATAAGTAATTGCAGCGTGCAACACGAGACTAAAGTCCTAATATGGTGCCATCTAGGTTAAAAAAAAAAAAAGTTAAAAGTTTTGAAATAGTAGTCCAAATGATAGTCTTAGAAAGTTTGAAAAAAATATAAAATAAAATAAAAAAATAAAAGTAATAAATATTAATTTGGTCTTAGGATAACTGTCTCCCAAATCTTTGGTAGATTTATACAGCCATACTTGTTAAGGTTTGGAGTATGTTTTGTAAAAGAAATTGTCATTGTAATGAGAATTTCTGATACAGAAAAGAATTCTCCATCACAGGCAACATGTCAAAGGGATAGTGGTGAGAAATTCCTAACCAAAATGTATTTTTACACACACACACACACACAAACACATGCATGTGCGCACACACGCACACAGGCAGTAGGTCTATGGAGCGTTATCTTGGATGTGATCCTCAGAAAATGAAAAAAAAAAAAAATATTAAACTAAACTAATAAATTACTATAATAAGATATCACTTTCATTTGTACAAAATACATGTTTCAATTAATAATGACTGTAATAAAAAATTTCACTAAATGAATGATTGTCACAAATTTGTACTGAATTTTTATGATTACTGCTCAGGCTCAAAAATATTTACTTTCTTTAACGTGCAAAATGTTCAGCTGAGTATTCCTGTTGATTTTATCAACAGGTGTTCCTAGCAGAAAAAAAAAAAAAATTGTGTAAATGAAATATTAGCAATATAAAACTATAAATGCCTGATTCTCAAACACACTGCTTATTTAAAAATTTTTATCAAGTCTCAGTGCATTAATTTATCTGAATATGTTATATTAAATGCACAAAATCAGTTTATTATATTTCTATTCATTATAAATTCCATGTTCAAAAAAAAAAAAAAAGATTTCACTAAAGAATTAAACCAATCACTTTTTTCATAAATTAAAAACTAGAGATTTCTTGCTGCTGCTAATTTTAAAAGTACAGCAATAATCTACCTGGAGAATTAGAATGTTTTCACATTATTAAAAAGTGGTTAGCAATAATATAAAAATTACCGAAATTGCATCTTTTGTGCAGCTGTCAATAATGGGCTGTAGAACTTTATCAAAATCATTTACATCAATATTACATTCACTGGCCATATTTTGTAACTTTTCATCTTGTGCTTTTCTAACAGCTTCATCAACTTGTACCTAAAATAAAATAAATGCATAACTGCACCATTCATCATTTAAAAAAAAGGAGGGAGGGGGGGTAAAAGCACCATTCATAATTTTTTTTTTTTTTTTTTTAAAGGGAGTGGTGGTAAAAACAGTAAACTACATTCCAATAAATTAAAAACTACCGACCAACCAAAAATAAAGTTCACAAGACTTTTGAAAAAAATTATTTAAAAGCCATTGTAAATGGTGAAAGTTTATTTTTCACTTGGTCAGACTATAATAAATTTAGTTTAATCCTTTATCCAAGTGTGTGCAAACAAACTTTATCCAAGTTTGTTTGCACACACTTTATCCAAGTGGCCCTTCCCTTAATGCATAACATTATGCATATCCGCAAGGAGATGTGTTTTGCATTATGGGAGATACTGAGATAGGATTGTTGGTAGCTTGCTCCACCTTTGCAAGGAGTTTCCCGGTGTTGTACCACTTTACCCCAGTCCTGAAGATACTTGCAAACAAAGTTTGCAGACACTTGGATAAAGGATTAAACTAAATTCATTATAGTCTGACCAAGTGAAAAATAAACTTTCAACATCTTTCTCTAAATCCAGAGTAATTTAATAAAAAGGTGGCACACCGTTTGGCAGCTCCTATAGGAGGAGATGACCTTGCTAATGCTTCTGTATTGGTATCCCCACTTGGGCCTGGCTCCAACTGAAGAGACCTCAATAAAGGTCGAAACTAGTCTGGGTAGTGGCCCTTCCCTTAATGCATAACATTATACATATCCACAAGGAGATGTGTTTTGCATTATGGGAGATACTGAGATAGGAGTGTTGGTAGCTTGCTCCACCTTTGCAAGGAGTTGCCCAGTGTACCACTTTACCCCAGTCCTGAAGATACTTTCAGGTGCAAGCTTTGTTTGCACACACTTGGATAAAGGATTAAACTAAATTTATCATTGTAAATGGTATTTATCTGTTGAGATATCTATAGAGCATTATCCTGGCTGTTATCTGCTTGTCAAAATTATGAGCAAACAGCCATGACATCAAGCATGTTTACTTTTCATGTTATTAAATAATAGTAATTGATAATATAAAAATTAAAAATGGGCAAAAATGACACAAGCAACCAGCAAACTAAATTCCATGTAGGTTTTGGGTAGTTAGCCACATGATCATGCACTCCATGAATGACAACAGGCAGATGTAAAAATATTCAATGTGAGTGAAGAAACCATTCATTTGTTTCACTAGGAAAGGTATACAAACAGCAAATGGATTCTACATAAACTCACAGCCAATGACAAACTTCAGAAACCATCAGTCTCTGAAGTTTGTTGATGATTTTAAGTTTATATGGTATCACCAAATGATTAGTGGTGTTGCCATACAGATACCATTTTTCTTTTTTTATGTTGAGCCCATATACAAGAGGTTGGTTGACCAACCTATAGTACATTAGTACTATGTATGGGTAGTGAGTTGGGAAAGGAGGTACTTGTTCACATTTGATTTAATGACTATATATTGTATTCCTTGGGGGAACACAACAGGGAGAAGACTGTTCTTCCACAGTACAGCAGTTGCAGGGATGAAGGAGGAGAAGAAACTTGTTCTGTGGGTTTCAAGGTGCACCGTGAATGGATATTGCATAGCAGCTGAACGCGTTCCAATGAGCTCAGTACTAAGTGAGGGAATTATTGATGCTATTTCAGATGAACATTTTCCATGGAAATATTTGTAAAATACACATACAGCAATCCCTTGATTAATGCGCCTAATGCGTTCTTTAAAACAGGCGCATTAATCGAAAAGGCACTAATCCAATATAGTAACCTATGGGAAAATGTATAATTTGTTCCTCAGATTTCTTTTTTGACCCTTAAGTTTTTTTTTATAAAAGAATTAGGGTATATCTCAGGGCCTAGTTAAAGGAAACCCATGAAACTGAAAGACAATAAAACATATTCAGAATATAAATTTATTATTCTGCTTCTTAACAAAGAATTGAGCTAACGTAGTTTGGTGGGCATTCTGTTTCTTTTTTTCATACAACTGACAGCATGGCCCTATTGCCTCTTCTGCAAATTTTACTGGTTCTCTCTTCACCAAGGTCGGTCTCCAAGTATTGCTGCTTAAAAACTTCGATTGTACAAAAACTAATTTCAAATTGTTTCTGTGAAACCTCTTTGGGCTTGTCAGTGATTAAATTTTCTTCATTTTCTTCAGGATCTTCCTCCTGTGCATCTAAATTTAGCAGGTTGGAATCACTCAACTTCTCGGTATGAGATTTAATTAACTTAGATTCATTTGAAAGCCTCTAAAATCATTTGCACAATGTGGAAGAATGTGCTTCCAAACAGCTCGCATATTGCTAGCAGTAATTTCATTCGACTTTGCGACTTTCTAACCAGGCTAAGATTTCTCTTATTTGGCTAGAAAAGTCTTGGAAGGCATTCACTTCCAAAAAAAAAGTGCGGGTTCATCGACATTAAATATTTGTTGATCACAATAATCTCCTTCTTACACAATTTTCTTCAAAATCTCTGGATATCTCCTTATCTGCACTTGCAGCTTTGAATGTGATTAGAACAGTATATAGGCTATTTCTCTTTTTGAAACGCTCAAATCACCCAGCACTAACGTGGAATTCTTTTTCTTTTCCATCATTCATAGCCCTTTCTTTCAAGGTTGCAAAGAGGTTTAATGCTTTTGATTTAATAAGGCCAGTGTTTAGTGGGATCTGTTTTTGGTTACAATCTTCAATCCATATAAAAAGAAGTCTCTCTAATTCAATCATTATAATACTTTGATTTCGAGTGCATGCATGATGAACTTGAAGCAGCCTTACCTTTCTCTTTATATTCAGCAGTTGATTCACCCATTTTTGTGGTCTTGTACTATCTTTGCTCTGGACTCACCTTGCTCATTTTTCTTTATTATTTCAAATTTTTCTTCCAGTCAGATTACTTTTCAAATCATATTCACACTTCTATTTTTTGCTCACTAATTCTTTTACTCATGATTAAAGGTTAGGAAAATAATTTAAAATAAAAAAGTAAGGAAAACCATTGTATGAGATATGATCAGCAAAATGCTATGTAAAGCAGACAACATAAATTTTGGCAGTAAATTTGGAACATAGTGTACATGGAAATAGTGTAGTATGCCATTAAAAAATAACTTTGTAAAATGTTTCAAATCGGTAACTAAATTATTTCATCCTGGTGAGTGATTTTTTAAAATAGTCATAAAAAAATGTATAGATCGAAAATTTTTTAAATTTTTTAACATTTATTTTTAAGATGTATATAGGCACATTAATCGAATTTTAGAGGCGCACTAATCGAATTTGGGTATTGAAAAAAAATGACGCACTAATTGGAGGAGCATTAATCGAGGGATTGCTGTATTGCAGAGACCAATCGTCTGTGCAAAAGTGGGGAGAGTGAGTTAGTAAGAGAAGGATCATTATTATTACATGATACCTCCAGGTAGTCCAAAGACTCATTGAGGGATGGCACCTACACTACAACTGTCTCCACCACTCAATTCACCAACTACAACAAACCGCAACTATGCCAATGACATCTACCGCCCACCACCACCACCACCAGTATTTTCACAGACAATCACAAACATTCATGCCCACGGCAGGATTCGAACCCACATCCTTTTGGCTGGAGAGTAGATATGTTAACCACTCAGCCAACAAAGCTGGCAATTAATAAGTCTAATTATCCTTCTCCTCTGTATTGAGTCAAGCATTTTGAGAAAGCTTTTGGGGGCCCCACCCCATATATCGGAGTAGTATTCAATAGCTGGGTGGATTTGTGATTAGTACAAGGTTAACAGCTGTTCAGGGATGAAATAAAGTCTTGAGTGAAAAAAGAAAGCCTAGTTTTTTGAGAAGCTGAAGATGCAATGGTTGTGACGTGCATATGCCAGGAAAGGTTTGATGTGAGGGTAATTCCAAGAAGAGAGATCTCAAACTGTCTGGAAATTTAGGTATCATCAAAAAAGATACTGGGAAAAAATGGTTCCGTTTTATGGGAAATAGGACAGAACTGGGTTTTATTAGCATTGAAATTGATGAGGTTATCTGAACGCCATTTGGGGATGGCTTGGAGATCAGAATTGAGGGCAGTGGTGGTTGATGTTATGTAAGTTGAGGTGAGAGTAAGGTTTATTAAATGAAAAGGAGGAGTGCAATGTGCTGTCATCTGCAAAACCTGTGTATTGGGTTGGAGATCAGCTGAAGTAGGTCATCGATATATAGCAGGAAGATAGGCAGTTGGTGAGAGGACAGAACCTTGTGGAAAACCTCAGCATTAGTTGAATAGTGAGAGGATAAGGAACTATCTGCCACACATAGTGTGCATCCAGACAGAAAGTTGGCAATCCAACTACAGAAGTCCTAAAACAGACCAAAAGATGGCAGCATGCTTAGTAAACCCTTGTGCCAGACCCAGTCAAATGCTCTGGAGATATCAAGTGCAACCACTCGAGAATCGCCAAACTTCTCCATGGCATTAGTCCAGAGATGGATGCCACGAGAGCAGATCTCCTGTTGATCAGCAGCAAAGGAATCCATTCTGGCAATTGTTTATTAGGTAGGTACCTTCAAGATAGTGTAGGAGTTGGAAATTGATGATTTTTTCCATTACTTTAGATAGGACTGAGGTGAGAGAGATAGAGCAGTAGTTGGATGGCAGTGACTTGTCGCCCTTCTTGGGAATGGGTTGAATATAGGCCAATTTCCAGGCTGTGGGATAGATACCAGTGGAGTAAGACAATATAGGATATGAGTCAGTTCTGGTGTACAAACTTTCAGGACTGGAGGAATGCCTTTAGGGCCATGAGACTTTTTGTGTCTAAATTTGGACAGTATTTTTCTGATCTCTTTCTGGCAAAATGATATAGTGGGCATTGTATGTTGGGAATCTGGAATGATTGGAGGACATTTACCATTGTCAATTATGCATGCATGGGAAGCAAAGTGTGAGGCTAGGAGATTGGCTTTTGCTGTAGGTGATGATGATGCAAAAGTGCAATCTGGATATGATAGAGATAGGAATAGTGTTTGGTTGCATTAGGAGAGTGATAGGGACAGCAAATGAATTTGACTGAGTGGAGAAGAGATATTTTCAACCAAAGACGGTCGAAGCAGGGCAATTCTGGTTGGGTGCTCTCTGGCAAGCTATGTCGGAGCAGATGCATGCACAGAAGTCACCATTGGGTCGAAAAGATTTAAAGAGTGTGTAGTTTGGAAGGTTGAGATGAATAGTGCTGGGGGGGGGGGGGGATTTGAATTTCTGCCAGAAAGAGTAGGTGGGTTTGGTAGACGGTAGTGGACACTGCTAAGACTGGAGTTTAGGCTACAAATGCTGAAGTGGATATATAAGGTTCTGTGAGGCATATGTTTGAAACATCAAAATGGACAGTTGGATCATCGACTACAGACAAGTTTGCATCAATTTAACTTGTCTGTAGTCGATGATCCAACTGTTGTTTCCAGCTGAAGTAGGTCTTTGATATATAGCAGGAAGAGGACAAAACCTTGTGGAACCTCGGCATTAGTTGAACGGTGAGAGGATAAGGAACTATCCACCACACATAGTGTGCATCCAGACGGAAGCTGGAGTCCTTGTTCCCTTTGGGCAAATGTTAGGTCTGGTTGAGCACGTATGTGCAATTGGGGGCAAGTGTCTTTGAACTTGTTGCTGATCGCTGTTATTAATTTTGATGTATATCAAAATTAATAACAGCGTTTGCTGGTGTGTTGCAAGTCACTTTTACGAGGTGTGGAAAATTTGTTCTGTCCTTTCTTTTATTTATGAGTCCAAAAGGATGGGACCTGACAATGTTTTTAGAATTGATGTTGCATTCTTCTGTTAATTTGATGATGTCTTCTTTTAGTGCTTTTCTGTTTTCCTTTGGAAAGTTCAAAATAACAGCATTGTATTTTTTTGTTTTTGTCCTCCATCGAGTCGTGCACCGTTGATGTGATGAGGTTATGGAGTTCATTTGTAGGCAAGGGTGAATTGTGTTGCAGCGCTGATCAGAAAAAGGGGTGGTTGAGGTCAATAAATATCAACAGAACTCCCACATTATACTTTTTTTTTTTTTTTATCACTGACATCAATTTTACAGCTGTGGCACTTTGTGGGTTTGTCAGCAATCAATGGCACTGCACTAGCGAGCCACAGGGTGCTTGTTCGACATTGGCTTTTGTTGCTGCCATCTTTGCTTCGTACAGTAGGCATGGTGGGTGCTTACATGTGGCTGATTTTTAAATCAAACAATAACTAATTTAATGCACTATAAATACTTACAGGTTGTACAGGAGTAATTGGCTCCTTAGATTTCAGATAAGATTTAAAAGGTTTAATGTTTAATTTGAATGAAAAACACTTGCAGTAACAATAAAATGTGGGAGCACAAGTTTAGATTAGCTTATTCACAGATGCCTCCTGGTGGTGTGTCATTGAGTGATTGGTTGTCATCGATTTAAATGATACCATACTTATCAAAGTCCACAATTCACTAATAAGATTCTCCTATGTGTATGACATACCTGGTATGCTGTTCATTACAAACTTCAACTCTCAAGCCAAATGATTACAGGAGAGTTTATCTGCTCAGCAAAACTGTAGTAGCATCATAATGCACTGCTCCAAAAACAAACGTGGTGTACTGCAAAGGCAACATGTTCCTCAGCACAATATGAAGCCTCACACTGCCAAAATCATCCCAAATAACACTGGATTGGATAAGACTGTTCTCTTGCATTGCATATTCCTAAACATCTCACCATTTATTATCACTTTTCTAATCAAGGGACAATCACAAATATATAGCAACAATTCTGAAATATGGAAAGAGTTGAATGATTATCCTTTTGCTTCTAAAAATCAGGAATTAATAAGAGTGGTATCTTACTGGGAAAAGGTTGCTGGCTGGAAAGGTGATTCTGAAAATATTCTTCTTATTTTTTTTTGTTACAAATACTTTCATTTTATTCTAAAAACCACAAACTTGTTTGATATTTGTGCCACTTTATTCCTTTTTTTTTAAGACTTGGTTATATCAATCAATAGTCTCAAGTTAACTAATAATATTTTCATTATTAAAAAATCACCATTTTTCATTCAATTTTTATGAAATTTATTCCTTCTGGAGCTAAAGCAATTAATCAGAATATCTTTACATTTGAGATAATCTTTAATTAATCTATCTAGCTTCTACTTTTAATGACAAAGTAAAAATTTTCACAGGAGCAGCAAATCAACATGACAAGGCAACATTTACAATTTCAAATGTTGAACATGTTTAATTATTATAGCATAAGGCTTTAATAGGATGCTAAACTGAATAACCTATATACATTAAACTCATTATTCAATTTTCAAATAACCACATCTTCAGTTTACCTGTCCTTGAAAGGGTTATCATGTCAACTGATTCCTGGAACAGAAAATCAATTATCCAATATTACTGGATAGAAAGAGGTTGCCGTATTTTCAATTATTACTATTATTATTATTTGACACCTCCAGGGAGTCCAAAGACTCATCAAGGGAGGGTACCTGCTCTACAACTCTGTCTCCACCAATCAATCCAATCCATCAACGGACCACAACTACACCAATGCCATCTACCGCCGACCACCACCACTAATTTTTCCACAGACAATCACAAACATCCATGCACACGGCAGGATTTGAACCTGCAGCCTTTTGGGTGGAGAGCGTAATGATATTATCATGATAGCTTACAACATCTAACATTTAATGCTGCAAATAACAAAATTTTCTTTAAAAATGCATTCAAAACAATGAAGTCAAGTCAGTGAAATATAAATAAAGCAGGTTTAACTCATATATATATTTGTATTAAGTTTTCCCTAGTATCAAGAGCATTTTCAAATTAAACAACAAGAACAGAAACTGGTACATTCAACAATGAAATGTGTGAACTGCAGGTACATGATGTAGAGCATCATTGCCTGATTATATTCAAGTTTGTAATAAAATTAACCTTAACAAGATTTAATTTAAAATAAATAAATAAAAATAAATAAATTTAAGTTAATTCTGGAATTTGTGAAGAACTATTTCAAATAAGAAGGATAATTTCATTATTTCTATTTAAATTCAGTTGATATAGCAAAATCTCAAACTCTCTTCATATAAACATTCCAAAAGATGATTACTTTCGTGGACAACCTTAATTTTCTTCCAAAGAACTCAGTGTCTGATAGCATGGAACTTAATGCAGTCTAAATGTTCATCATGACACATGGCTAAAGATCTATCTTTGGCCTCATACTACTCAGGAAGTAAATCAGCTCAGCTAGCTAATGACTTCACTTTTATTCCCATATAGGGTGTAGGTGAGGCCAATTTAGCCCTATCTAACTTTTGGAGGCTGAGGGGTGGCAGTTAAACCTCCACCAGTAGCCAATCAGAAATAGCTGGCCCAAGGCTGTTTGTCACTAATTACACATGGCATCCAGTGAAGAGAGGCAGCTGACGAGTGCCACCATCTCATGATCCCTAATCTTAACACTATGTTTACTGCCTGAAAATAGTGTGGGTTCTACAGTCGATTTTCTTGAGTTTATGGGACGAAAAATCCAAATTTCCAGGAGAAAAAAACCACTTGTCCATGCCAGAGATCAACTAACTCAGTAACTGGTAAAAAAAAAAAAAAGGCTTAGTAATGGTTCCTCTAGGCAGTGACTAAAATTGAACTACAATGCTTTTTCTTCGAGCAATCTAGTGCTGTGGTTACACACATGCTTTCTAAAGGTGCACATTTTGTGTCAGAACCAAAAGTCATTCCGGTAACAGATTTTTTTTCTGGTGGTTGACAAAGCACTACGATATTTCTTCGGACATAGCTAACTGGCTGTAGTTCCAAATAGTACAAATAATTTTTAAAGCCAAACCTCATCCTACAAATTTGTTTTATCCAGAAATTAAGGCCTCTCTCTCTTTCTACGGAATAATAATAATTTTATTATTATAAAGGCAGACAAAGAGAAAGCACTAGAAGTTCAAGTTCAAAATGAATATTATATAAAATTAATCTTAATGCTAAGTGACTACTCTACATATCATCTCTTGCTAATGATCCTCCTATAACCCAAATTAGGAAATTAAATGCACTTATAGATAAGGATTCTAATTGGGATGAGGAAACCAAGAAAAAACTCAAGTGTTACCATAGGCATTCTTCACATTTATATGGACTACCAAAAGTCCAAAAAACAAACATTCCATTATGTCCTGTGGTGAACTGCATTAGCTCTCCATGTTACAAATTGCTTTCAGTATTCACAGGAGTCTTCTTCATTTATCAAAAAATAGTTCTCATTTTAAAGAAAAGATATCAGAACTTCATCTTTGCAGGCTGAAAAGCAGGCGATCTGCTTTTCAGCCTAAATATTTTGTCCTTATTCACAAATGTTTCTTTAGAAGAAACACTTAATTTCTTGAAGCAATATTTTCCAGCAGATATTGTCAATCCATTTTGCTTTGTCATTCATTCTGGCTACTACATGCAAAAACGAACTTCAGTGATAAATTGAGAGCACATCAATGGGTAATCCTCTTTCTCCCACACTAGCTAACTACTTCATGGAAAGATTTAAACAATGGATACTGAATAGCATTCTTCCTAAGTCGTCTTTACAGTATACAGATATGTTGGCAAATAATCTTTCTAAACAAAAATGATAAATTCCACCAATCAAAATGAAAAGTGTATTATAAATATTACAACAAACAAATAAAATGTTGCTTACAATCCAGTATTATAGTGAAGTAGGCTAGTTTTTTCAATAATTAGGTTGTCAACAAAACTGCAAAATGTAACTAGTCACATGAATTGATGACTTGTATCTACTCTCCAATAACAAGTTGTGGGTTCAAGCTTCTCATAATTGCTGCTTATGAGAAGCCTGAAGTGGATTGAAAGTTCCATACTTGGTCTTAAGGGTATTATTTCCAGATGATTATTTAACTCTTTGCCTATCCATGGTCTAAGAGTTAGATAATCATCTGCTGTAGGTTTATATCTTCAAGAGTGGGACTCACTTATATAAGAATCTACTACACATTCCTATTATCCACAAATTTGTGGACAATAGGAATCAATAACCATCCTGTATTAGTAATCGAATAAGTTAACAGTTAGTAACAAATGCTATGTATTCACTCTCCTCCTCTTTCTCCTGTCACCTAATTACATTTAATCTTACCTGTTGCTGCTGCAATAATAACTGATGCTGTGCTGCTAAGTTCTGTTCGCTTTGCCTAATTTGTTCCTGAATTTCCTGAATTTGTTGTTGTAATTGTTGTTGATGTTGCTGCTGATGTAACTGCTGCTGATGTTGCTGCTGTTGTTGTTGCTGCTGCTGTTGTTGTTGCCAAGGGGCAGACTGTATGCTTTGTTGATTGATGGCATGTTGCACAATTGCCTGTTGCTGTTCAACAGTCCTCTGCTTTTGTTTCAAAACTGAAACACAAAAAAAACACATAAACAACAAAATGTATGATAATACATAATTAAAACCATTCAAGAACATCAAATTAAGTAACAGTAGATAAAAGGCACGTGGGAAACTACAATTGCAGAATTTATCATCTGCTTCACATAACCTTCATCCAAATTAAATAACTAAGAATTATCACAAGCAAGAAAACAATAATAAAACAAAAAACATGTTTTGGGACCTACTAGTTTACCATTCATAAGTTCTAGATACATTGTTTATTCAATATCAATTAAGAGAAGAAAATAAAGGAATTTATAATGCATACTGTAATGTCAGGCAGGGTAATTCATCAAGTAAGCAATAAGAGAAAATCAAAACAAATATAAAGCCAGTAGCAATGGTGTGTTAGTACTGTTGATGGTACTAGTGTTCTCTATCACAGCAACATAATGTAGCCTTAATGAAAAGTATTTGCACATTACCATTGTTGTATTAAATTCTACAGACTAAATTAATTCATTCAGGTTCATAAAATACTAATGTTATCAACCTGAATGTTTTCTTATGTTCAATGCCAAATGAATCTTATTTCAGTTACTTGGGCTCTGAGAACGGCAGAGTTTTACTTGAAAACTCAATCTTTTTGAACTCAAAAATGCAGAAAACTAATCTTTAAAACACACAACACAGAAGATATTGGACAAGCTACCAACTACTTGTTATAATCTCAGTTGTTGCTATTGTTGCACAAAAGAACAGCAGAATTCTTCTTCATTATTATTACATTGCATAAATCAACATAACTTAAAAAATGCCTGTTGTAATCACGAATTATCATCAGATTGCATCTTCAAGATTTTTAGTATGGGGATAAACATTAATTTTAGTATACTAAAAAACAAAATATATTCATTACAATAATAAATTACAACAAGAATTATCACTCTTGTAGAGTCTTTTTTAAATTCAAGGATTCCATTAACATGCAAAACGATCCTGGTAGTCATTTTTCCGTATGATCATTTTAGGAATTTATTTTTATCTTCAACTTCATTTTTAAAATAACTATTCCATGAAAATTAAAACTCTTACGAGTAATTCTGCACCAAGTCAGAAACTCAGTTTCATTTTCATAAATCCATATCATGGGTCACTATGATTTAGTCAGTGTCATGAACATTTGTTTATAAAGTTTATGAAGTGTGATCCCCCATCAATGATGAGAATTTTTGTAGCTCTTTCCATTCAAGTAAGTTAGTTGGTCCCATTCAGAAATAGTAGCATTTTTTTTACAATTATAAAAGCCTGTGTTTTTATCTCTCTCTTTCTTTCTCACACACAAGCACACATTTTCATTTTAATTCTGTCAAACTGACCAACCCAAACCATGTTAGTAGAAAAAGTCTATGAGGTATGAATATAATTATTAAATAATGTTATTTATCTGTAAAGAGAAAAATTTCACCTTGCTAGTTTCATTCCAGAAAAGTTAATGTGATCACTACTTTAAAATATCATTGATACTAGAATTAAAATAACAGTTTACAATGAAAAAAAAAATGCAAAGCAGATAATTACTATACAGCGGCAACTAAGACATTGCTATGTAAGTCACACAAATAAAAACACAACTTACTAGCCTGCTCAGTAGTGACTCTGTACTGATAATAATTAAAAAATTCCCCGCCAAACAAGAAAGCAAACTTTGGATTGTCCTTTTGTTTCTGCTTGGTCATCTGTTCAAATTCTGGGCCATTTCTTGCAACAAATTGTGCTAGTTTGTCAATAATATTTTTTAATTCCTGGTCTAAAAAAAAAATAAAGAAACAGTAATTTTAGAAAAAATTTCAGAATACCAGGAAAAAAAATCATTATTTACAGAAACTCCTGGAGTAAATTAAAAATTACTATTGAATCCTTTATTGTCTTATCCTCTTTGCTTGTCAATCTATGCATTTTCTTTGAGCATAATAATAATCAAAATTTTATAGGCTATTTTAGTAAATCTGCATGCTGTTTGATTCACAACAGAAAGAAAAATTTAGGAATCTGATGTAAATCTAGCTGTAAACATTATATGCTATCACTGCTGATCACAGCACAAGTCATGGCCGATAAAACTTTCACCTGAGCCAATCATAGATCATATTGTCAAGGAAAATAATCTTCCTTATGAACATTCAAAACTAACCATCTATTTACCATATTAGCAGTGATAACATACTAGTTTTATGCAATCACTGCTGATTCCAGCACAGGTCATGCCTTATATAACTTTCACCTAAGTCAATCATGTAAGATCATACTATCAATGAAATTAATCTTTATGAACATTCAAAATTGACCATCTATTTACCATACTAGTCCATCCCATCATCATAAATGGACAACTATTAAATATATTTTCAGTTTACAGATCAAAAATGCACCTGCAGAAAATTTTCAAAATTTAGAACACTGTTTAGCACAGTAAATTAACCGAGATAGTATCAACTTGGAAATTTGTAATACATTGAGTTAGAGAATCTTTTTGTCATAGATGTCAATCTTCAAAAAGAAACACACAAACCATTTGCTGCAGAGAGAGAGAGAACAAAATCTATTACAAAATGGTGCACTCTTCAGTATTATACTATAGAACAATATTTTTTTTTTTAAAATCCATTTTAGTAAAGAAAGGAAATCTGTGATTCACTCAGCTAAATCAGGATTTTTCCATTCTTTGAAAAATAAAACTGTCAAGTCAATAATAATGCACCAGAAACCATTACAAATCAAATGGCCTTGCTAAATTTTATATAATATTACACAACTAGAAGTTAACTGAAGTAGTGCGACAGTCTAACTGAGGCAGGGGAGGATTGAAAACTTTAAGGAATAAATAAATTCACATTAATAAAAATTCCTTCAAGCTAATGTCACCATCACTGTAATTAATTGCATAAAAACATTCTTCCATAAGTCTTAATGATAGGTTGCTAATCTAAAATTCACTGGGAAAAAAAAAATCTGTCTCATCATCTTCCCTTGGCAAGTTATGCAATGGAATGGCAGAGCCAGGTAATGTAGCTTCTTAGAAATATAATTAATGTTCTGATAGGGTAGTTAATCCTACCTACATAGTGTATTATGTCTGTCAACTGCATGTATTATCTGGTCAGTTTGTGGGATGAAAAACTCTGCTACCTCCATATGAGACCAGCTAACTCACCTTCATTTGAAGTCTTTGGAAAGGTTGTTTTGCATCATGGAATTCAAATCCAGGTCTTTCCAATATAAAGCCATCCACGCTAGACTGAGCTACAAAGATTTTTAAAATATGTTTCTTTTGCAATTTGCTAAAATAAATTTATTTCTCCACTAGTATCTGATTGGCAGCAGTTCATTAGGATGTATGGAAAATATATCTTTATACAATTAATCAATTAAAGTGATTCACACTGTACATGGAATTTGTTGTTAGAAAATATTTGCAGATTTTCTCTCTCTTACTTCTACAGCAGAAATGTTTAGTAGTACATGTTTGAAGTGATCTGCTCCTGCAATTTTTTAAGATTGATTGTGTGCATTTTTTTTTTTTTTAATTAACTCCATACACAGGAGATCACAAAATCTATACCACAACAGTTTGTGTATGTGTGTGTGGGGGGGGGGGGTCAAGTGGTTAAGGAGAAAGAAGGCATCTGTTAATAATAAGTTTCTTGAAAAGCTGGGAATCATACTCATTGGAAATAAAAACATGCGAAAGGCTGTTCTAAAGACAGGAATAAAAGAAGACAAGAAGTTGTTTCAACATGTTTGGAGTTTGACTGTGTATAGATGCTGACTAGAGGCTGATGACAGGATTAGAGAAAAGCAAATAAATGGTAGTGGCCAGGTTGATGGAATAACATGCATGAAAGTACCTATAAAAAAAGCATCTATGATTAATTATTCATGTTTATTGGCACAAGGAGAACACCAATGAAAAAGCAACAGGAGGGAATCTGTGAGAGAGGAAAGAGAGAGATCACCTATTAGGTAGACTGTCCTGTTCTGTATATAAGCAAGAATTCTCAGAGAGGTTTTTGGTGCATCATTCCAAATGTGAGAGTAATATTCTAAGGTTAGTCAGATTTGACATTCATACAGTTAGGAGTTGAGCAGAAGAGAAATATCATTTTGAATGAAAAATATCAAGTTTTTTGAAGATAAAGAGGCTATGGATGTGATATGTTTATGCCAAGGATAACCTAGATGAGAAATTCAGCCCAAGAAGAGAAAACTGATCTTTACTGAAAACTAGAATGTTATTAAAGTAAGAGAGGGTGAAATAGAATCTTTCTTCCAGGTAATGAGATAGCACTTTGTTTTAGTAGCAGTGATATTCATTAGATCATCTTCACCACACTTGAGAATAGTGAAGAAATCAGTGTATAAAACCATCATGAAAGCTTGAAGCTCAAATCATTTAAGTACTAAAGTTTCTTGAATGAAAAAATTAGAGAGGGGGATGGGTTGTTAATGTATAGAACCCCTCCCCAAGAGCCCGAGTATAGAACCTTGGTATGCTCTAACAATGATAAAGAAATCTGATGAGAGGAAGCCATTCACCAAGACAAGTAATGAACGATCAGAGAGGAAACTGGCAATCCAATCACAAATGGCTGGATCGGGAAGTGGTTATCAGACATTACGATATCTTGGTAAAAGTCTTAAAGCAGACAAATGCAATAAAAATATCAAGGGCAACTACATTAGATTCTCCAAATGTTCCTATGCTTTTATCCCAAGGTCAGTGAAGAGGCCTGCAGTAGAGCAAGAATAATGGAAGTCATATTGGTGATCACTAATTAACTGATGGGTCTCCAGATAGTGAAAATAAAGCTGGTTGATAATTATCTTCTCTGTCACATTTGAGACTACTAGGGCGAAGGCAATGGGATAACAGTTTGATGGCTGACTTTTATCTGGGTAGAAGCTAGTTTGACAGCTTGTATATGTGAAAGAGATGAATGTAAATTCTAGAGCACAAGTTATTTGCACAATCAGAGGGAACCCATTGAACCAAGAGTATAAAGGCTAATAAGTATTTTTCTGGTGTTCTTCTGACAAATGAGGAATATTGTGATGTAGTTGATGGAATAGCACAAGGAGATTTGTCTTAATTTAGAGGAAAAGACTAATGCCAAGATGTCACCCTCATCTTTAAGCAATGTTACCATTGTTTCATCAAGATGAGACAGATGTAAACATGCTAAGGCAGAAGTTTTACTCAACAGCCTTGCCAAGAGACCATAAGGTTCACCTGCCATTTAAGCAGGAGAAAAGCTTAATGCATTTGGCTCTTTAGATCAGGTGATTTTTTTTTTAAGTTGATATAGGTTGTATTGTACAGTGAGTGAGAATATGAAATTTTTAACTTAGCCAATGAATGTATGCTGATTTTTGTCTTAGATTGCTTTGGCACATTGTTTAGAGAGAGGAACTTAGATAAGGATAGAAGCAGTGGTGCAAAGGGCCCCATAGGGGAGGACAAGGGGCCCTCCCAAAGAAAAAGTAAAAAAACACTAGAAAATTTTCCAAAAATCTTTTTTTTTTTAATTTATGTTGTGTCTTCTATTTCTATATTACTTATGAATTAGTGATCATTGCAGATGCTCCGTCATAGGTAGTATACGATGAGTAGTGTATAATCTCAAATCATTTCGTCCCCCTCCCCCCACAAGATTAAATCCTGAGTGTGCTACTGGATAGGAGGTTTTAAGTGAAGTGGGGAATAAAGGCACTCCTTCCAGCAAGAATTATTTTAGTTAATTGATCACAAGTGCATGGATCAGGAGAGTGGAAACAATAATCAAACTACCAAAGGTCATCCAATTTGTCATCACTGTTAGCATGATGAGATATTTGGCCAAGATTGGCTGAGAGAAGAACGTTTACTGTGACTGCAAAAGAAGGTTATATGAAATTGTAGCTGCTTATATTAAAATGGATAATCTGAAATCCATGATATAAACACATCTTCTCTTTTCCTAGCATTCTTGTTTCAAACTTTTATTTGCACTGCTTTAAGCTATTATAACAGGAAGGCTGCTACATATGTTAAATTTGGTGTTCCTAACACATTAAGTGATTTTGATATCCTCACTAATCGTTTATATAAGATTACAATAAATGTATTTATCATTATTTAATTTCCATGGAGTCACAAACTTATTGCAGTAAGCTTGAACCTGCCACTTGCTTATCATAACATTCCCTAAATCACCCACCACTCTCTAAACCATGCATTCCATTCACTATTTCTTATAGTGAGTGGAATGAATTACTCTCTTGCTTACAAGATCTTTACTAAACTCTCATGAATAATCAATTTCTCCATCTCCATGCAGAATTCTCATAACCAGCAAGCTACGTGGTTTGCAGCTGAATAGACTTGTGAACTCTCCATAAATAAGTAGGAGTCATCTCAGAACATAGAATAAACAGATTTTACTCTGTTTATTCAATGTTCTGAGATTACTCCTACTTATTTATGGAGGGTTCACAAGTCTACTCAAATGCAAACCATGTTTTGTTTTCATTTATGCAGAGGAATAAACCAATGTAAAAATGCAAACAAAACTTTTTTTTGGCATGATACATTCAAAATTTAGATAATTCTGAAAACAATGTCAAAAAAAAAAGTTCTTAAGAATACTGTGTTGCTACCATCAACTTGAAACATGTAATGGATGTTTGTGTGAATGCATACTGTGTTCCCTATGATGCCTGCAACATACAAAGCACTCAAATACTATAATGCATTCTAACAATCAGGTACTCAGAATTTTTGAATTTGTTTCAGGGTTTAAATAATAAAAAAATGTACTTAGTTCCTGCGATGTGCCTTGTTTATGCCAGAATCAGTCTTACGCCATGCAACATCATGATCAAGGAAGAAAAATAAAATGAACTGCATGTGAATTGCAGTCATACAGATGGTCAACTAATGCAAAAAGATATAAGGATGAGACAAAATATAATAAAAATGCCACCACTGCTGAAGAAATGACAAAACTATGGAGTTGCACCACCTTCGGGAAACTCCATATTCATTAAAATATGGGTTAAGAAGTGCATAAAACGATCTATTTCATATAACAATTTCATGCATGTATCAAGGATATCATCAGTATAAATTTAAAAAAAACTGGAGAGTCAACAATGTGAACCTGGTGGTAAAATGTGGTGATGTAAATATAATGTACAGCAGAACAGTCAAATCTATGTTCAAATCTCTTAACAATAATTTGAAAGTCAAGATGTACATAGAAGTCATTAGAATAATAATAAAGAAATACAGATTCATGTCACTTATGGATGCCTATGGAACATAGCCAAAAATTCTACAAAACTAAATAATTAATTAATGTAAGAGGCATTCATATTTACTTATTGTTATTCCAAGTCCTAACAATGTTTAAAAATAAAAAAATATATCATCATCATGCTTGTCAAGGATTTAGGCCTAGGGTAGCCTGTTCCAGTCTTAGAGGTCATCGCTATCTTCAGAATTTGACTCTCTTAAGAAGACATCCTTGTTTTTTTTCCCCGAGTGGTTTGTAATTTAAGGCTTGTTTTGGTAATCTTTCTGTTTTCATTCTTTCAATGTGTTCTGTCCATTTATGTTTATATTTTTTAATTTTTTGTATTACTGATTCCTGGTTTAATTCTTTCATAATTTCTTCATTTCTTTTGTGATCGAATAGAGTATACTTTTGCAATTTTTCTCATAAACTTCATTTCAGCTGTTATTAATCTTTGTCTTTTTTTTTTTATTATCCAGATATCACTTCCATACACTAGACTGGTAGGGCTAAGGTACCGTATACTTTTAGTCTGGTTTGTTTTTGAACTAGGTTAGGTTTAAATATAGAGTTAATTATGCCTGTTATTTTTAAATATTTTGCAATTTTTAGGTTTATATCTTTTTCATTTTCATATGTAATTATACATCCTAGATAGTTAAATGAATTCACCTGTTCTAAAATCATGGTATCTATTACTATTTTAGTTCTTACTAGATTTTGTCCTTTAAAGGCCATTATTTTTGATTTTTCTGTTGATATTATCATTTCATATCATCTTTGGCTATCTCGTTTAAATTTAAAATATCTTTTTGTAAGTTATCTTCAGAATTTATAATGATTATTTGGTCATAAAAAGGAGTGTGTTTAAGTTCACAGTAGAAGAAAGTTTAATACCTTGATGGAAATCTTTATTCCATTTTATTTTTATTTCATTTAGATAAATATTAAAAAGAGTTGCTGAAAGGGAACATCCCTATTGGACTCCTTGGTTTATCTCTCTCGTAGATGACAGTTCATAATTTAATCTTATTTGTATTTGATTATTTTCATATATACTTTTAATAGCTTTTAAGATATTATTTGGTATGTCTTTCTATTAATATGTTAAATAAAATGCTTCTTTTAACTTTGTCAAATGCTTTTTTTTTTAAGGTCAATAAATGTAATATGTGTTTCTAAATTGTATTCTCTTTTCTCTATTATTAATTTTAGGTAAAAGATCAATAACATGATCGTCCTTTTCTAAATCGATTCTGTACTTCTAAGATAGTTTTCGGAATATTTTATTAGTTTGTTATATGTAACTTTTTAAAGGAATTTAAAATACTTATATCTCTATTGCCAGCAAAGATTGGTCGATTGGTAGAGCCTCTGCTACTAATGGCTCACGAAAAAAGTTAAGCAAGTTTGAGCGTGGTTAGTAGTTGGAAGGGGTTCAATAGTTCGATCAATGGCACACTCTCCATCAATGAGTCTTTTGACTCCCTGGAGGGTCAACATAATAATAAAATTTAGGGTCATCTCTACTATCTTTTTTAAAGATAGGAATCAAAACTGCTTTTTTCCATTCTACTGGTGGGTTACTTTGTGAATAGATTTTATTTAAAAATAATAGGAGTCTTTCTTTGAACCTTATTCCTGCATGCGTATATAATTCTGAACTTAATTAATCTTCTCCAGATGATTTTCCATTCCTTGTTTCTTTCAGGCTGATTAATAATCCTTCTTTAGTCATTTCCTTTTCATTACATATTTGCCAGTTATCTTTTTTAAAATAGTTACCTGTCCACACTTCTGTATAGAAATTCTTCTAATTTCGATTTGGTGTTTAATTTTACATTTTCTTTAGTATCTGTACTTAAATATTTCAAAATCTTATATACATTGGGTCTTATTTTATATAAATCCTGTTCTAAATTAGAAACAAATTTGTTCCCTGATTCTCAATGTCTTTTTCTAACTTCTCTTTTAGCTATGATTTTATATAAATATATTTTAGATTATTTTATATAAATCCTGTTCTAAATTAGAAACAAATTTGTTCCATGATTCTCTGTCTTTTTCTAACTTCTCTTTTAGCTATGATTTTATCTCTTATTCTTTTATATTCTATTTCATCTTCTAATCTTTTACTGCTTAACCATTTATGATATGCTTCTTTTTTCATTTTCATTATTTCTTTGTATTGTATCATCCCATATCTTCAGTTTTTTTTCTTTTTATTGAATTTTTTTGGTATTTACTAAGCTTTCATTTGCTGCTGTATTTAGTATATCATTTTTATGTTAAGCCATTCTATTTCTTAATTTTGTTTTATTTTATCTAAATATTAACTCTGTTCATATAGCCATTGTATATTTGTGTCAATTAATAATCTAGTTTTATACATAAATGTTTTAAATTTTCTTTCTGTTCTTGTTATTTGTAGCCATTTAGGTGGTAATCTTAATTTTAATTTAATGAGGAAGTGGTCACTACTTATTTCATATCCTCTGTAAACTCTAACACCTAAAGAGAACTTTGATGTAGAAAGTTTTTTACCTTGGGTATAATATATGTTAAAGATACCAAGCTATTTTAAACCTGGTTTTAATCCATTTCCCAAGTAAGCAAACAGACAAGTCAGTCAAGTTTGCACCTGCAAGTAGTGCAAGTCTAGGTGATCCGCAAAGTAGTATTGTATTGTATGCGGGTCACCTAGACTTGCACTACTTGCAGGCGCAAACTTGACTTACTTATCTTTGCTTACTTGGGAAATGGATGAAAACCAGGTTTAAAATAGCTTGGTATCTTTAACAGAACTTTGATGTCTTTTCATTTAAGAAAAAATAATCTAATATTGATTTCCATCCTCTTGCTGCCTAAGTATATTTATATATGTCTTTTTTTATAGAAAGAATTCATTATTTTAAGGTTATTATAAACTACAAAGTAGATATAATAAATTTAGTTTAATCCTTTATCCAAGTGTGTGCAAACAAAGCTTGCGCCTTAAAAAAAAAATCTTCAGGACTGGGGTAATGTGGTACAACACTGTGCAACTCCTTGCAAAGGTGGAGCAAGCTACCAACACTCCTATCTCAGTATATCCCAAAATGCAAAACACATCTCCTTGCGGATATGTATAATATTATGCATTAAGGGAAGGGCCACTACCCAAACTAGTTTCGACCTTTATTGAGGTCTTTTCAGTGGGAGCCAGGCCCAAGTGGAAATACCAGGCAGAAGCATTAGCAAGGTCATCTCCTCCTATAGGAGTTGCCAAACGGTGTGCTACCTTTTTATTAAATTACTCTGGATTTAGAGAAAGATGCTGAAAGTTTATTTTTCACTTGGTCAGACTATAATAAATTTAGTTTAATCCTTTATCCAAGTGTGTGCAAACAAAGTAGATATATTTTTTACCATCTGTTTGTTCTCCATGAGTATGTTCTCCATATATTCCTATATTATTATTAATTTTTGCATTTCCATAAAAAAAATATATAAATATAATATAAATATTATAAATATTTATATTTATATAATTTATAATATAAATATATATATAAAATATATAAATAAAAAAATTACTTGGAACAAGTATTTAAATAAGGTAATGTATTTAAATAAGGAGATATAGTAATGGCTCACAGCTCTCTTTGTGAGAGCTGTGAGCCATCAAATGAGAACATGGCTTGTATGTAAAATTTGGTCTTCTTCATCCAAAGAATTGTGTTAGTACGAGAGTGCACGTTCTACAAATTCACACTGTTCCAACTTATGAAATGTAATATAGTTCTGATGATTCTCATGACAGAACAGCAGCAGAGCTACTGGTCTAGTTGAAGCAGGATAAACCAAAAGTGCAGGGAATTTGTTAGCCATCAAGATTGAACAATGGGAGAGCCCGTTCATTCACAAAGCTTAGAAAGGAGGCAGTTTGTTGACAAGGGCAAACGGCCCTGAAAACTGGAGATGGGGAAAAACTAACTTAACTTCTTTATGAATGCTTCAACCATTATACAGGAAAGTGGATATGATTATAATGGATTTCTTCTGTTAACAGTGTCTCACTGGAGCCAGGAGAGCAAACATAATTGAATGAGTTTTTGATGGTGCCAGTGAACAAGGATAGTGACGAGACAGAGGAGGAACATATTGTCCAGAATGGGTTTTTCGTTCTAAAAATAAACTAAAGACTCCAATCTGGCATATGAAGAATAAAGAAATCTAGAAAGGAAATATGACTCTTTTCTATTTCTAGTGTAAACAGTATCTGAGGATGAATAAAATGGATTTTAGTAAAGATGAACGGAAGTTGTATAGAACCTTGCAAAACAGTAAGACTTACATCTGTACCATACAGAAGGCTTCATTTGGATGTTTTGGAGATGATCGAAGTTTAAAGATTTTATCTTTAAAATCTAGAAATGTTTTTAATAAAAGATGTAGTTTGCCTGTGAAGGTTTTAAGATAATAAACTCAGGAGATTCCTGGCAATCTTGTAACAAGGAGATCCTAGGTAGTTAACACAGAATATTATTGTTTATGAATTTTCAGGAGACCGTATAATCTAGAAGGGTAACCAGGTATGCCCTTAGCTTCTTTTTAGTTTCATTGAAAAGAATAGCTCATTTATAAATATATTCAGTCTCTAAATTGATTAGTGGTTGGATTCGTTGTTTTGTATTTACAACTAAAGCTATGAGGCCAGTGTGTTATGTCTATAAATTGTTCTTATGGCTAGTTTGCCTGTTTTGCAGAATGAACTAGTGACTGGACTATCAAAAAGGGATAATATGTAAGAATACTCACATAGCAATAAGGCAAGTTTTTATAGTTTCTTTTTGTAAGTGATTTATATGAAATAAATCATTTCGAAATAAGTTTTCTATTTTTTTTTCTTTAAAATTATGCCTGCTTAAATATCACCTCTTTAAGAAATTTTTGCACTTCATGGGAAGCCTATTTCCTATTTTTCCTATTGGGCAAATAACTTGAAACTTTAAAAATCAAAAGTTTATTATAATTGACAAAAAAAAATGTTCTTATTATTTTAACGCATGTTGCAATGTAAAAAAAGAAAAAACTGGCTAAAACTAAAAGTTACAACTAGCCACTGCAACTTAGCCATTGCCAGTCCCAAGCCCTGATGAGAAAGGAGGAAGGTTGTACTTGTGGCTAGCAACCATAATATGGAAAGAACATATTGCTACAGAAACCTCAACCACTGTTGGAAAACTGACACAAAACCAAGAGGGAGTAGTACTGGGAAAAAGAAGCAAGCCAGTGAAAGTCCCTGACAGGTGGAAAACTCCAAGAAAAAACCTCTTTAGCCCAAAACTTTTAACCAAAATCGGATGCTGGAATATTAGGACTTTGTACGAAAGTGGAAAAGCTAACTTACTAACCAGAGAAATGGAAAGATACAAAATAAAAATACAGGTATCCTTTGCTTAATGTGGGATTTGATTAACACGACGAAATTAATTGCAGCAATCTCTTGATATATGCGGCAAGAGTTCTGATTAACGCACCTTTAACCCTGCAGAGCTTGCAGCTGATCTGACAGATACATGCAAAATGTTTAATATAAATATTCTTACACAATTCAGTGTATAGCTTGCAGATCACGAGTAGCTGTGCATTCTTATGTTATGAGAGTGATATTCCGCACTGTTTTTTGCTGTCAGTTTGGTTTAACACATGTTATGTAAAGGTTTGTGATATTTGACAGTAAACTGTATCTGAGAGATGCTGCGACCTCTGATGTCAGTATAGTATGCTTTAGTTGTTTTTTTTAGTCTTGTTCAATCATAGATTTATGCCGAATAGAAAAAAACTAAAGCTGTTCAAATGACTCTTGATAACTTCTTTTGATAAAAAAAATTGCAGTAAATAATGTAGGTACAAATATTTATTCAACATTTACTTTGCATTCATTTTTTATCTTTCCTAAAAGAGTACCATATAAAACGAATTATTAATACAATAATTGATCATGGATGAATTGTAATTTTTACCATTGATTATTAGATTTGATTAACGCGATTTTGATATATGCGGTAACATTGAGGGATTGATTAACTGCATTAATCGAGGGATACCTGCACTAGGTCTAAACAAGACAAGATGGAATGGTAGTGGAGAAATCCAACTAACAACAAACAAATACGTTTTATATTCTGGAAACCAGAATGAAGATGACACACATAGCAAAGGTGTAGCTTTCATGCTAACAACAGATGCTAGAAGAGCACTAATTGAATGGAAACCAGTTTCTGAAAGAATCAAAGCTAGATTTAAAACTAAATACAGAAATGTGACTATAATAAACATATATGGACCAACAAACAATGCAAAAACAGAAGAGAAACTTCTATGACATGCTGCAAAAAGAAGTAGATGATGTCAAAAGTAAAGATATGCTTTTAATTATAGGTGAAATGAATGCAAAAGTAGGAAATAGTAACGTGGGATATGAACGAATAATGGGAAAAGAAGGTTTAGAAAACTAACGAAAATGGGGAAATCCTAAAAGACTTTTGCACTTTCAATGATATGATCATAGGAGGAACCGTATTTAAACATAAAGACATCCATAAACAGACTTGTATATCACCTGATAAGAAATCCAAAAAGCAAATAGACCATATTTTTATAAACAGACCTTGGAGAACCTCTTTGATGGATGTAAGAGTTTGGAGAGGTGTAGATGCCTTTACAGACCACTTATTACTGATTGCAAAAATAAAAATGAAACTAAGAAAAATATTTAAAGGCAAGAACCAAAGAATTAAATACAATATATCCAAACTGAAAAACAAGGATACAAAAGACAAATATAAAGTAACATTAAGGAATAAATATGGAAGCCTTGTAGAACAACATAAGGAAATAGACATTGAAGAGAACTGGGAAAAAATAAAGAATATATTTAATAGTACCGCCAAAGAAGTTCTGGGAAGGCAGAGTAGGAATCGCAAACAATGGATCTCTGAAGAAAGAAACCATCAAATTATGTGATGAAAGGAAAGCTTTATGGAATACACTTCTGCAAAGTACAGAAGAAAACAAAAGAAATAGGATAAATGAAAGATACAGGCATAAAAACAGACATGTAAAAAAAAGTGCAAGGAAAGATAAAAGAGTTTTCCTGGCGGAAATGTGTAAAGAGGTTGAAGAAGCAGCAAGTAAATTTGACCCAAAGAGGTTGTTTGAGATAACAAGAAAGCTTGCTGGGAAGAGTTTTAAAAGAGAAGGGTCTGTAAAAAATAAACAAGGAAAGTTACTCACAAATGAAGCAGACATAGAAAAAAGATGGGTAGAACATTTCCAAGAAATTTTAAATGGAGAAATAGAAAACCTAGAACAAGAAATTCCAGAAACACCAGATGAAGAAATGCTTAAAATAAATACAGGAACTATGACTACACTAGAAATAACTCATGCAGTAAAGAAAACAAAAAACAATAAAGCAGCTGGGAATGATAATATACAGGCTGAACTACTTAAAGCATATATAAACACTACTGTTGAAATGCTACACCTGCTATTTAATCAAATATGGGAAAAGGAGGAATGGACAGAAGACTGGAATACAGGACTCTTGGTTAAACTACCAAAAAAGGGAGATATAACACTTTGTAAAAATTGGAGAGGGATTTCACTTCTAAATGTTGCAAGTAAAGTATTTACTAGAATTTTGCTAGAAATAATGAAACAAGAAACTGAAACTAAACAGAGGAAAGAACAGGCTGGGTTCAGGCTAAACAGATCTTGTATTGATCAGATAATAACATTAAGAATAATTGTTGAACAGTCAATAGAGTGGCAGAGTAGCCTATATTTGAGATTCATAGACTTCGAACATGCTTGATAGCATAGACAGAAAGACTATATGGAAGTTAATGAAGCACTATGATTCCTCAGAAAATCATAAACATAACAAAGAAAACGTATGAAAAATACAAAATCCAAATAATAAATAATGGCAAACTATCAGAACCATTTGCAACAAACACAGGCGTAAGACAACGATGTATACTCTCCCCGACCATCTTTCTGATTGTCATTGACTGGGTGATGAGGAAAACATCCGAAGAAAGAACTGGCATTCAATGGGGATGGTCAAATAAAATCAGTGACCTGGATTTTGCTGACGATATATGCCTTTTGGCACAAAAACATCGACACCTCCAAAAAAAAAAACAGATAATTTAAACCAGGAAGCAAATAAATGTGGATTGAAAATAAATCATAACAAGACCAAAGTAATGAAGATAAACCCCAAACAATAATTAGTCTTTGAAATACTAGGGAAAACACTGGAACAGTTGGATAACTTTATCTACCTGGGATCAGTGATCAGCGCAGAAGGAGGAACCAAACAGGACATACAAAATAGAATCCAGAAAGCACAGATTGCATTCAATAGCATGAAGAAAATTTGAGGGTCTAAAGAAATAAAATTAAAAACCAAAATTAGGCTCTTCAACACTAATGTTAAACCAGTTTTACTATACAGAGCTGAGACATGGTCACTAACAAAGGAAAACAAAAATAAAATACAGGTCTACATAAACAAATGCTTGAGGAAGATACTAGGAATATACTGGCCAAATAAAATAACAAACATAGAACTTTGGGAGGGAACAGGTCAAACCAGCATCAGAAATGAAATCACTAAAAGAAAATGGAACTGGATAGGTCACACAATCAGGAACTCAGATAAAGAAATAGCAAAAATTGCACTAGAATGGAATCCTCAAGGCAAGAGGAAAAGAGGCAGACCCAGGATAACATGGAGAAGAGAACTAGAAATAGAGGCAAGGCAGCTGGGACATTCCTGGAAAGAGATCAAAAAAGAAGCATTGAATAGAGTCAGATGGAAGTCAATATTTGAGGCCCTATGCTCTGCAGCGAGCGAAGAGGATAGGTAAGGTAAGCCACTTCAGTTCACTGCTGTGATGCACAGCATGTGTATCACAGCAATATATTTAGCAGTATCACTAATATTTTCTAGGATAAATTCAGCACATCCTCAATCTCTAATGAAGGACATACTGAATCTACTCCTCCACAATCTCTAATGTCAAATATGCCAATATGTTGTACATTTATGGATTTTTTTTTTTTTTTTTGAATGACAATGGTGCTGGTGCCAAACACCAATGACATTTTTCAAATTATAAAAATTGCCAAAGGGTGCGTTTAGCACAGTTTTCCACAATTGCAAGAGTGGAGCATTTCCTAATGTTCAACAAAACTTGCCAGCCTAATTAGTCAAATGACTATCTTCTCAGCTCTCCAACCAACAAGCTATAGGATCAAATATTGTGCTACTGTTCTGTGCAAGTATTTTAAGTGATAGATGATTTTCATCATGCAGCATGAGACTACCAATCTGATTACTGGAGGCTTAATGTGGCTTGAAAAACTACAACATTTGGTCTCTAGAATAGTAGTTCTGGATTATCAAACCATTAGTCCATCCAGAATATTAATGTACATAGGTACACAACTCTTTATGACTGGGTTTAACTTTAAAAAAAGGTTGTGGCTGAACAGGAAAACATCACTGTGGTAGTATAATGGAGTCTTCATGCAAGTATACAAAGGATTTCTATGAATCTTGGTCTTCTGCAAATGAAAGCATATATAAAACATGCTTTCATTTGGAGACCTCCAAGAAGGCTTCTGCAAATACTACATACTATAAATTCAGTGCTCTGAACATGAAGATCATGACAACAGTTGGAATTTTGTAAATGCCTCAATACCAATAATTAAGCACATTAAAACATCTTGGTAGGTAATGAAGCTCAGTTCACTCGTGACAGTGCTGACAACGCACGCAATTCATATGTACATCAGAAATAAACCCACACAACAACACAATCCCGCCATGGGCATGAATGTTTGTGATTGTCGTGAAAGTACTAGTGATGGTAGTTGGTGGTAGATGGCGTTAGTGTTAGATGATGAAGGTTGGTGGAGTAGTGAGACAAGGAGTTGTAGAGTAGATGCCCTCCCTCGATGAGTCTATGGACTCCCTGGAGGTGTGTTATAATAATAATAACAACGTGCAAAGTAATTTTCAACATTGCTTCAATGTACAGTTCACTGACCATTTCAAAGATTCTTTTATATAGTTCATATTTGTCATTTCTACAAGATAAATTGTCATGTTAGATGATGTACCTTTGGCTATGTGACATCTTCCAATAGCATGGTATTCCTCCACATTTTTCTTGCACAGCGAACTGCATCTCAACTGGTTTGGTTCAATTAGAATTATAGCCAAATTAACTGAAGTTATGAGACCATATATTATGTCTGTCAGTCGCATTTGCTTTTTTGTCAGTGTGTATATTTTGTGAAATGCAAAACTGTGCCACATTCATAAGATTGGTTGTATGCTGTGACGATTTTAGTGGCAGGTAATGTCTCAGAGGAAGAGGAGAAACAACCCGAGGTGAAGGGATATTCTGTATCATAGGGAAGGATTTTAGAATAAATTTTACGGAAGGAAGTATAACATGAAATAAGCAATCAACAAACATAGGAAAAGAGAATATTAATTTGAATAGATGCATTTGCCCTCATTCCAATTTCATCCTGTATCATACATTAATCCTCTTTCTGGCATCTTATTCCCAACTTGACTGAAGTACAAAATGCATAAGCTCCTACTGTGTTTCTTTTATCTATCTGTCCATCAGTATACATATAATAGTTCTGTTTTGGCCAGACAAATTTTATTAAATAAAGACATTTAATTCTGGTTTAAATTAGACCATTTTAATAACAAAACTTGGCAAACTGTTTTGAATAATAAAAAACCCAATAAACTTTGCTGTACAAAATAATGAAGAAATTGGGTATTTTGAATCTATTAAAATTTGTCAAGGCATCTCAATTTTGAACCTGAGTAGCTCAGTCAGTATAGATAAAGCCCTTTGGTTGAAAAGACCTGGGTTCGATTCCCATCAGTGGCATGAAGAACTTTATCTGGTCTCTTTTGATGAAAGGTGAGATAGCTGGTCTCATAAAGAGGTGAGGGGATTTCACCCACCTCTCTTCGTCCCCCCAGACATAGGATACACTGGGAGGCATAGGGCTAGCCACCTTATCCTCAGGTTGCAGTTGTGAAATGTTAGAAGGGACATGGGTGCATGTCCTTTGGGCAGTTGGAAAGGACATGGGTGCTTAAGTGCCTGTTAGGACCACTGATAGGATAGGATCTCAATTTTACTCCCAACTGAACAAATTTTTATTAGTAAAACAAATAAGCAATGCAAATTATATTAGTGTAAAAATGACAATAAATAATCTGTCCATAGTATGTGTGTGTATGTACACCAAAGTACAAGTCTAAAACAGTAATATTTTTAAATGGCATGATAATGAATAAATGAACGCACTATATAAAAAATGCTGGTGCAAAACACCTTTCAATGGATCATTTCTTTACCAATTTTTAGCTTGGTATAATAATTTGAACAAACAAGAATTCTGAAGTCAATGCTCATAATATGCAAATGGCATCATTAATGCAAGTAACTTCATGAAAAATAATAATTCATTTTGCTAATTGGAGTAGATGGCACTGATGTTGTTGATTGGTGGTAGAGGTTCGGTGTGGTGGTGGTGGAGACAGAGAGTCTGTTCTGATCTTTTTCTGGATATGGTGGATATATATATATATATATATATATAGATAGATAGATAGACAGACAGATCTATATATAACTTTAAAAAAGAAATAAGGCGATATTAAAGCCACCTTATTTCTTTTAAAATGATTTTTATTTTTAATGCACTTCCAAACCAGAAGTGAGATTTGAAGCTTTGGTACATAAAAAAGCATGAAATACCCAAAAAATTTACAACCACAGAAAATTGAAAGAGATTCACATTTCGAAAAGGAAAAAAAAAAAGCTTCACTGCATAATACAAAAAAATTCATATCATTCTAAGAAAGCAAAATAGTGAAAAAAGGACTCAGATTTCAGAGAAACTGAATGTCTTTATTTTTCCCCATGTTAATAATCTCTGTTGATCAGACACCAAAAAAAGCTATATATATATATATATATATATAGATAGATAGATAGACAGACAGATAGATCTATATATAACTTTAAAAAAGAAATAAGGTGATATTAAAGCCACCTTATTTCTTTTAAAATGATTTTTATTTTTAATGCACTTCCAAACCAGAAGTGAGATTTGAAGCTTTGGTACATAAAAAAGCATGAAATACCCAAAAAATTTACAACCACAGAAAATTGAAAGAGATTCACATTTTGAAAAGGAAAAAAAAAAAGCTTCACTGCATAATACAAAAAAATTCATATCATTCTAAGAAAGCAAAAGAGTGAAAAAAGGACTCAGATTTCAGAGAAACTGAATGTCTTTATTTTTCCCCATGTTAATAATCTCTGTTGATCAGACACCAAAAAAAGCTTTTGTTCTTGTTGTTTAAAATACTTCATAGTTGTTGCTTTGCTTATACAGATGCTTTTCCAATACCTCTTAGAATGTAAGAATCAAAACGTAGCATACATGGATATCCAGTTTTGAACTCCAATAAAATATGTTGTGAATATCAGCAGATCTGTTATTTAATACTGCAACATACTTCATGCACACTATTTCTTTTCAAATGTCCAGTGATATCAATGGAAGACCCGTGAATTTTGCTAATATAGTACTGATAAAAATGAACAATGACTGAGAAATCAAATTTAAGAGATACAGAAACTGCTTGTTTATATTAGTAATCCTCTTTGAGAAATTAACTACTGTTTTATTATCATTATGCACGCTTCTCAAGTTAAGGATTTATCGAGGGAGGCCTGTTCTAGGCCTACCACACAATGTCTAGAGACTCGTCATATTCTTCTTTGAAAACATTCACCAAAGATACAATAATAATATATACTAGCAGCTTATTCCACTCACTCTCCATATGACATGAAAAACCTGAACCTAGCATGCTTCCTGACCATACCATTACTTAGCTTCCAGATTACTCCTATATGGTCTGTCACTATCCAAATTAAAACTGCATGATTCCTTTCCCTAACTGCATAATAACTACATTTACAGAAAAGGACAGAAACGACAGATTATTAGATGTTATTATAAAATTAATATTGTTCCACTACAAGTTCCTGTTGTACAAGTTGTACTACAAGCATGTTGCTTAATACCTTCACATCAGGCAGGAACAAATCTCCTTATGCAATACCTGTCCTTGGATGGGACATGAGAATATTTCATGTCTGCACAAACAAGTAGGCACACCATAAATCATGCTTCAAATCAAATCAAAATGTAGAGATGGAGATAAAGAATTTGTATGTTTTAGAATGCATCAGAAACCATATATTTGGTTGGTTTATTTAAATTGTTCATCATCATCATCCTTTCAAGGATTTAGGCCCAATGGCCTCTTCTGGTCTCATTCCATCTTTTCCTTGATCGTCCATAACTTCTGTGTCCTCCAATTAGGCAATAGCAGAATATCTTTCTGGATAGTCGAACTGCCCATTCTTTCAACATGTTCAACCCACTTCTTTTGGTATTCGTATACCTTTGTTCAATACTGAGTATATTTTTAGTTCTTTATGTATTTCTGTGCTTTTTTTTTTAATTTTTATTTATTTATTTTTTTTTATTCCAGAGAGTATAGCTGCTATCCTTCATAAGAATTTCATTTCGCTGGTTTTTCTCTTTTTTTTTTCTGCAGTTTTAATAGTCCATAGTAGAGAAGGTGTTGCCATAACTTTATAATATAAACTCTCATTCTTGTACAGGCAGTCCTCAGTTTATGCCTCAGTTCCGTTCCTAAAAAAACAGGCGTACACCGAATCAGCATAAAACGAACCCAATTTTAATGGGAGGTATGAAGTTATGTTCTGCACAGTCAAGAAATATGCACATTAAGTATGTGTAACATTATTATATTTAAAGCTTTGATAATACATACATATATAATTGTTAAAATAAAATTAATATTAAAATTAATGAAAACAAAACAAAATTATATACAAAAAATATGAAACTTCGAAAAGATGTTACATATTTCTATGTTGAAGTTCCTGATTTCGGATCATCTGCATTTTTTTTTTTAAAAAGTATCCAGTGTTAACTGCCTAGATTTTCTTTTTCTTTCTTTAAGGAGTTCAGTGTAAGGTCAAATTGATGCAATTACACTACTTTTAATGTTCGCACTCCATTCCCAATCACGGTCTATTTCGCAGAGTTCATCAGTCAATGTCTCTATGCTTGCAACGATACGCTGCAAATCGGCCGTTTTCATATCTCTCAGAGGACCTTCTTCATTTTCTTTCTCCTCCTCTGGATGTTGAATTAATTGTTTGGCTAATTCTTTTAAGTCTTCATCGGAAAGTGGTATATCATGGCTCTCTCTAAGACTTCTGTCACATCTTCAGCTGTAATATCGTATAATTCCACCTCTCGTGCAAGCTTGGTAACATCTTCAATAACATTCACCTTTTGCTCTAATTCCTCGTGCATAAATGCTGGAAGAAGTTTTCAGCATGCTCCTTTTAAACACTTTGCTGACACGTCGTTCCAAGCTACCTAGATGTTGTTAATGCCCTTCAAAATATCGAATGACCACCAATAGTCTTTAATGGTTTTTTCTGAAGTGTCCAAGACTCTTACCATTTCCATAAATGTTATACGGAGGTAATAGGCTTTGAAGATTGATAAAATCCCCTGATCCATCGGTTGCAAAAGCAATGTTGTGTTTGGGGGCAAGTAAACAATCTTGACATCCAATGGTGTTCTTACTTCAGCAAGGTTTTGAGGATGTCCAGGGGCATTATCCAAGAGAAGCAAAGCCTTGACTCGCAAATCATTTTCTTTACAGAAGCGAAGCACGGTAGGACAAAAATAATTTGTGTACCAATCTATAAAAACGTCTTGTGTAACCTAAGCTTTCTTGTTCCATTTCCAATAGACTGGCAGCATTGCTTTTAGACCCTTGAAGGTGCGTGGTGTCTGTGACTGGTACACCAACATTGGTTTAAGCTTCAAAGTTTCAGAGACATTTGCACCCAACAAAAGCGTAAGTCTATCTTTTGCAGCTTTAAAATCTGGAGCGGAATGTTCTTCACAGGAAATGAAGGTGCGCGATGGCAATTTTCTCCAGTAGAGCCCAGTCTCATCTACATTAAAAATGAGATCAGGAGGATAACTTCCTTGTTCTACACAGTCTTGAAATTCTTTAGGAAAAGCAGCGCTGCCACAACATCTGCACTTACCGCCTCACCACATAATTTGATACTATGGCACTTACTTCGAGACTTAAATCTCATGAACCAACCTTTGCTTCCTAAAAATGTTCCTTCGCCTCCATCTGTCTTTTTAAGATCCTCAAAAATTGTTTTTGCTTTCTCAGTTATAACACCTGCGTAAGAGAAATGTTTTTCTGATTCAAGTAATCCACCTATAATGATGATAATTTTTCATTTTTTTAATGAAGTTTACCCCTGCTATAACATACATGTTTTGCATTTAGTGCTGCCGTAGATTGTTGCGCAGACTGTTTTATTCTATCTGCATTTTTCATAATTGTAGTAACAGTCGATGGAGGTAAGTTCATACTTCTACAGACATTAGCACATGTCTGCCCATCTTCCATTGCTCGAATCACCTCCATCTTCTTTTCAAGTGCGAGTGATTTCCATGCCTTCTTAACATCAAGTTCTGATAATTTTTCTGCACTTCTATTATCAGACATGGTATGTAATTACTTACTTTATCAATTTAAATACATATGTACGTAAAAAAATGAATAGAACAATTAGGTAGATTCAACATTAAAACTAGGTTTGATACATATACGTCGTAGTAGCTCGGTAAACACTCAAACACTAGAGTGCCTGCTAGCATCGTTTCTCAGTCAACCACACTACAGTAAGGAAGCACGCACAGGCAACCGCCGTTATTGTGAATTGCCGTAAACCGGGGGCTGCCTGTATACTTTTGAACTTTGTTAGATTTGAAAATATTATCCCTATTATCTTTAAAAAGTTTTGAAATTTTTATATCAATGTCAGCTTCTTTTGTATATGATACAGCACATCCAAGGTATTTGCAGTTAATTTGTTTTAAAATTTTATTTTCAATTATGAATTTACTTCTGACTGAATATAGCCCTTAAAAATCATGATTTTTGTTTTGTCTGGTGATATTTGCACTCCAAGTTCTTTAGCAATTATGTTTAAGGAGTATATTAATCTCTGAAGTTCCTCTTCACTTCTTGCTATGATTATCATGTCATCTGCAAACAAAAAAGAATTAAGTACAGTTCTATGATCCAGTTTAATTACTGGTTTTATAATGTTCCTCCATTTCTTTACTATTTCATCTATATAGATATTAAATAAGAGTGGTGACATTGGGCATCCTTGATGAACTCCTCTGTGTTTTGATTTCCATTGAGTCTTAGACCTATTTGGTTGTTTTGATACATCAGATGCTACAAGCAACTGATTTGGAATGTTTACATTCCTGAGTATGGTCCACAGTTTGTTCCTCAAGACTCTGTTGAAGGCTTTCTGGTATTCTTCAAATGCTGTGTTTCTATGTTGAATTCACATTATTTAAATTACTAAAAGGTGTAAATATGTGAAATGACATTAATGAGACATCAATTGCATGAAAATGATTGGCACATATAAGGAAGAGTAAGAACAGTTGTGAAGAGAAATACTTTCATAGAGCCATGGTATTATGCACGTGTCAAATAAGCTGCTGTAGGGAGAATGAATTATAGGTCATCCTGTGATCTCTAAACATACATATTCACATTCATGATAAGCATAAACAGATTTTTACTCATTATGCCTATTCTTCCTGAAGAGTGGAATGAAAATGTCCTGTACTGTGGAAAAAAAAAAACGATACTGCACAATGCAAGCAAAACAAAGAAGTTTTATTGTATCACTAAATGGAGTACAAAGATAATTAGTCTATGTACTGTATTTAGTGATAATTGATGTAATTAATTAGACAAATGGAATGAAAGGGACTGTATAGTGAAAAACACCTCCTCCCCTATACACACACACACACACACACATTATACTGTATAGAGCAAGCAAACCAAACTTAAGTAATGCTAAATACAGTGTCTAGCTTTTCAGGTGCAAAAATTATGTGGTCACGCTCATTCATAATGCAATCAATGGGTGTAGTAACCAACCAATTTATATAAAGCAAATTTTCAAAAGCAAACAAAGATTCACATAACTTGTAATCAGATAAAATTGGATTTGAGATTTTCTATATTATTAAGATTCATAAATAATAATATGTTTGTAAAAAATGAAATTTAATAAAAAAAAAAAAAAAAAAACTGGCATGCATTATATATTGAAAGCTCTATAAAAATGTGCCCACAAAATGTGGAAGGGACAACACAAGACACAGCCCAGTATGAATATGTTAAGGAAGTTGCCCTCAGTAACTAGATTATTTCTCTCATCTAGCATACTTTTTTCCTAGTCATAACCCCATAATTGAAACTGCCAATAATGGAATTCCTTCTTGAATCTATAAGGGTTAATCTGTCTGTGAAGTTCATTCATAGCCCTTTCAGCCAACCCTAATCTGTATCCTACAAACCTCTACTTCACAAACAGCCTCAAACCTTTGACTAGATTATTCGTACAGTCAACTTCCATTACTAATCATCTCTACTGTACTGTAGTTGGACTCAATTGATCAGGAATCATTAGCAGTACTACCCTTCTTATTCTGCCTGTCTTTCCTGATAACTTTATGTATTGCATTACGAGGGTGGTCTGAAAAGTTCTCGGCCTTGATCATAGATGGCAACACTATTGGGAAGTTTTTTTTTTTTCTAAGTTGGTACGTCTGTCATAAGCATCTATGTCAAATTGCAAGTCATTCCATCAAGTAGTTTGTTTTATACAGCTGTCTGAAGCAAAAGTGTTGTCTGTATCCCTTGAAATGAATGAAAATGAGTATCATGCGGTTATAAAATTCTTTGTGAAAGAAGGTTTAACATCAAAAGAAATTCATTCAAAGTTCATAAAAGTCTATAGGCACTCTTCTCCTTCATTTTGATAATTAAGAAATGGGCTGCCAAGTAAACATCGCTGTACTAGCCTTGAATACGATCCATGTGAAGGATGTCCAAAAAATGTAACGACACCAGAAATCATTGATCAAGTGCATGATATGGTATTGGATGGCTGGTGATCAAAGTGTGTGAAATTGCTGAGATTATGGGCATTTCAAAAGAACGTGTAGGATATATTTTGCATGAAGAATTGCATATGAAAAAGCTTTGTGCAAGATGAGTGCCATGCTTGCTCATAACAGATCAAAAACGCACTCACATGAAAATCTCTGAACAGTGCTTGGAGCATTTTAACAAGAATAAAACTGATTTTGTGCATCCATTTATTACTATGGATGAGACTTGGATTCACCATTACACACCAGAATCCAAACAGTAGTCAAAACAGTGGACAAAAGACTATTGTTCAGCAGCAAAGAAGACAAGGTGTCCATCAGCAAAGAAGACAAGGTGTCCATCAGCAGGAAAAGTCATGGCATCGGTGTTTTGGGATGCTAAGGGCATTTTGTTTATTATCTTGAAAAGGGTAAAAGAATAACTGGGTAATACTATTCCGATCTTTTAACCAGACCCGATGAAAAAATTCATCAGAAAAGACCCAGTTTGCAGAAGAAAAAAATCATCTTTCATCAGGACAATGCATTTGCCCACAAAGGTGTTTTGGCAATGGGAAAATTAAGGGATCTGCACTATGAATTGTTGGAACATCCACCAGATTCCCCAGATTTGGCTCCCTCTGACTTCTATCTCTTCCCAAAACTAAAACTCTTCCTTGCTGATCAGCGTTTTTCTTCGAATCAAGAGGTGACTGCAGCTGTAGAGGGGTATTTTGCAGATCTTACTGAGAACCACTGCAGGGACAGGATAATGGTGCTGGAGCATCACTGGAATAAATGTATTAGTCTTAAGGGAGACTATGTTGAAAAATAAAAATAATTTTGAAATTATAAATGTTTTTTCATTATTAGGCCGAGGACATTTCAGACCACCCTTGTATATTCCTGCAAAGATATCACCTTCTGTCAACCAGATCTCACTAATACCAATAATTCTGGTCCAATTCCTTGATTTCATTCCTGATATCTCTCTGTCATTAGTAGGCAAGAATGATAACTATCAGTATGAAAGATATTCAAGCAACTCTTAAAACCCGACCTAATCAAATTGAGTAGCTTAAGTTGAGGAATCAATTACATTTCCTTACCAAAAAGAATTTTATTCTGAAACAATTGTATAAAAAGTATCCAAAGAGAAAAGAGCAAAGCTAATAATAATGGCAAATACCTGTTGGATTTCTGTTCAGGACATGGACTGGTTATTACTAACACCATGTTCCAACATAAAAATGTGCACAAATTCACACGGAGAGAAGAGGAAAGGAATAAGCAAAGTCTCACTAACTATGTTATTGTTGATAATGACATTTTAGTCATGAGCAGGATAAAATTGAATTTCGTGTTGTAAAGAAGATGATGTAAGAAAGTTTTAAAGCGAATAAAAGTTGAGCAGCTCTCAGATGTGAACTGTAGACTAAAATATACAAACATTATTGAAGAAAAATTGAAAGAGTTTGAGAACAGGAACCAAACGTTGGAGATTCAGTAGCAAGCCCTGAAAAAACCCCCGATTGATTCAGCCAGATAGACATGTAATGAGGTTGCCTGCAAGGATAGAAAAATCAGAACTACATGGTAGACACAGGAAACTAAAGAGGCAGTAAAGGAAAAGAAGAAAGCATTTCAAAAGTTCCTGGCAAATAAGTCAGCTTGTGCTCTTAGAGAATACAGAGACAAATGTAAGAAAGCTAAACAAAGGTCATGTGATGACTTTGGTAAGAACATAGAAAATAAATATCAAGAAGGTGGCAAGATATTCTAGAGGTTGTTGAAGTTCAGAAATGGAGGAAAGAGTGCTGTAAAAGGAATCAGAGATAATAAAGGTGATATGAAAATGGAGAAAAAGATATCCTTGAAGTATGGAATAATTACTTTGAAAAATTACTAAATGAAACAAGCAGTGATGACAGCACAGTGATAAAAAACACTGACCAGGTATGCAATCAGGAATACATATCCATGCTTCAAGTAGAAAAAGCCATTAAAAGTCTGAAATGTGGAAAGGCAACTGGAGTAGATGATATTCGACCAGGAGGTATAAAAGTCTTGCAGTGGCTGCACTACATAGTTCAGAGGGACGACTTCCAGATGATTGGAGTAGAACTCTCATAGCACCCATATATAAAAAGGGAAATAAAACTGAATGTGAGAATTACAGAGGTATTTCTCTACTGAGTATTCCTGGTAAGATTTATGCCAGTATACTTGAGAAACAGTTGAGAAGGAGTGTGGAAGAAAAGCATGGTGAAGAACAAGCTGGATTCAGGCCAAATAGAGGCTGTCAGGATCAGATTTTCACTTTATGACAAATAGTTGAGAAATCGTGGGAATATAACAAAGGTCTGTATTTAGGTTTTGTAGATCTGTAGATCTGTATATAGTGTCAATGGGGCATTATATCAAGCAATACTTAGTCTTTATTTGAGTTGTAAGTCAACAGTTAGAATTGAAGGAAGTACAGGAAGATGGTTTAATGTTAAATCTGGTGTGAGACAAGGATCTACATTATCCCCTCTGTTATTCATTATCTATATGGATCATTATGAAAGAAAGTGGTATTAAACCTGATATCAAAATTGGAGATGTTAATCTTAGGTCTTTGCTTTATGCAGATGATATTTTACTTCTAAATAAATGTGCTGGAAGTCTGCAAGATTCGCTGACTAAACTGTTGTAATAGATATGGTATAAAGGTAAGCAATAACAAGACAAAGACAATGAAAATAGGCAGAAGCACTGAAAATATCAATATTGTGAATGGAGAAGTTATAGAACAAGTAAAACATTTAAGCTACTTAGGCACGATTTTTAATGACGATGGTAGATTAAATAGACAACAGGATCAACAAAGCTGGTATGGTAGGAAGTCAAATGAATAAATTTATATGGCATAAGAGAGAAATTAGCCAAACGCTAAATTAGCTATATATAAGGGAGTGTTCAAACCAATTTTAACTTATGGATCTGATAGCAGATTCAGAAGTAAAACACACTTGACCAAAGACTAGAGACTGCAGATATGAGAGTGCTGAGAAAAATTAGGAGCCTGAACAGATGGCATCAATGGCAATATCATATTAAAAACAAGGATATTAGAAAAGAACTTGACATTGTCAGCATCCAGGAATGCATTAGCAGAGCTATCTCAGGTGTTATGGCCACTTAAACAGAATGAAAGAAGAAAGATTAGCAAAACAAGTGTTCTCTGCCAGGTTGGCAGGAAAATGACCCAGAGGAAGACCAAGATATAGGTGGATTGATATGGTAAAAAGTGCCTTAGAAGATAGAAATATAAGATCTGACAATGTTGGAGCCTTGACAGGTAACAGAGTGATTTGGAGGAAAATTGTAGATAGGAAGTTAGTAATGATGAAAATTTTTCATGTAGTACTATCATATCCTGTACACCTCTTGAGGGTAAATGTCAGGAACTTGATGATAATGGTTTGTTAATACATTATGTGTCAAAGGTTCAGTAATGCTAATATAAATACCCATGCATTAAATTGCAAATTTAACAAAACAAACAAATTTGTTTGTTTCTTAGCATTTGATTTTGGAAAGGTGTGCTTTTATCCACTTTCTCTATAATATAAAAACAAAAGAATGAAATCATAAGCAGTGAACTGCAAAGCAAAGTACACCAAAGACAAAAACAGACTTTTTTTTTTTTGAGTGAGAATAACAAAATGCTTATTGGAGTTTATCATTTTTCTTTACAGTTATTAACAAAATATAAATTATATTCAATTTTTCAATAATGACAATTCAAATTTTTAATTTGTATTACAATTCAAAATTACATTTTAAAAAATTATATTTTTTTCCTATTTAAATAAAAATTTCAGAATTTATTATTATTGCTTTGTTTCTTTACAAAGGAGAAATAATCTCTCTTCTCTATCCCCACAGAATCACTACTAGATTGGCAAATGGCAGCAAATAAGTACAGATTTTATTCTTTCTTTGAATTACTCAAAAAATGATTTAATTCTTTGTGTTAACTTGCTCATGTTTTATAATACAGTGATACTGCTGGATTTTGCAAAAGCCTTTAACAAGATACCATATAGAATTCTAATCAATAAACTGCAGCACATAGGGATGGATATAGGGTTGGTGAGGTGGATAAGAGGATGGTTGATGGAGAGATATCAGAGTAGTTTACTCAAGAACAGAGAGTCCAGAAGAAGGCCTGTGAGTAGTGGCATGAAACAGGGCTCTGTTTCTTTGGCCGCTACTATTTAATTTGTACATTAATGATATACGAAAGGATCCAAGAGGAACTGTCAGTTGTTTGCCTATGATGCAAAATTGGGTAGAGCAATAGTTAATACAGATGATGTTAAAATTTTGCAGGATGATTTGGATAGACTCACAGTCTGGGTAAAGGAGAATGGATGTCGGATTAATGTGGCAAAGTGTAAGATTATGCATTCTGGTCGAAAAGATTACCCGCTATATACCACATTGATGGAGCTATACTCCAGAAAATTGAATCCCATCCAGAGATGGGAGTGTTAGTGGATAGAGGGCACATAGCAAAAGTGGCTAAAGCAGCTCATCAGATTACTTGGTTACTGAGGAATACTTTGACAAAAAGAGACAAGAGCAGGGTATTCCTTTTTACTGAGCCTTGATAAGACCCCCATCTTGACTACTTCCTGAAGAGCAGGTCCATGGAATGAACCTTACGAGAACAGGTTGAAGATTTGTGGGGTACAGAAACTGGTTGACAGGCAGAAAAGGAGTGATATTACTGAGACATACAAATTACTCAATACAGAGGAAATTTTTCAAAACAGGTCTGGTGGTAGGAGAAATAAGGGCCATCCTTGGAAACTGAGCAAGAGTGTAGTTAGCAAGGGTGTTAGAACTAGATGTTTTGCTTGAAGAGTGGTGAATGAGTGGAAGGTTACCAGAGTCTGTTGTGGGTGCCTTGACTGAATCAGTTCAAATCTAAATATGACAGATACTGTGCAAATGTTGGATCCTGTTTGGCATGACGTTCAGGGCCTCCTGCAATGAGTCTGACTCCTGGAGTAGCTCATGAATGAATGAATTTCGACCTGTAACTTCCCTGCTGCTGCTGGGGTAAAGGCCTCTACCATTGTGGGAGGATTGAGTCTACTTCTCCCATGGTGACTTATGGGAGAAGGGTGCATATATATTTGTCTGAATGAAGGTCAAAAACGATCACAAACATCCATGTTGGGATTCGAAGCCACAGCCACTTAGCTGGAGAGCAGATATGCTAACTACTCGGCCAACCAGAAGTAGCTCATAATAATAATAAATTATTTCTCACTACAAAGTGACAATCAAAGAACATAAGAATTGATGATAAAACAGATGAGTGGCATCATTAAACAGGTGCATCAAGAAAGAAATGTTGTGGTTGGAACATAAAGAGAAATGTAATCAGTAGGCTCATTAGCAGTGCAAAATACAGGCCAGTATGGTAAGGAAGGAAAATCAGATGAGAGCAAATTAGCTAAGTGTCCAAAATGAAATCCGAAATCCCATAGGTGTTCTTTCACTACGGAACAAATAAAAAGATAGATAACTTTAATGGCAGATATAATCAGTGACTGATAAGAGGAACTGTTGCAAGAGAAGAATATGCACTCCATTGTAGTTAGCAAGGGTGTTAGAACTAAATGTTTTGCTTGAAGAGTGGTAGGTTATTACCCGAGTCTGTTGTGGGCACCTTGACTGAATGCATTCTGACTGGATGGCATGAAATCTCAATGCAAATATGGCTACAGCATTTGATTATATTACAAAAAGGTGCAAGAGAATTGCCAGCAATCTAACCACACTATTTCATATGTCTCTGCATAAGAGACATTGGTGTTTTTCAACACTATCGTAAAAAGAGGGCAAGACAATTCCTTCACATAAAGGAATTTCCAAGACAGAGAAATTAAATTATGGAAATTATATGAAAGGATTAAACTAAATTTATTATAGACTGATCAGTATCTCAGGAGTTATTAGCACATAAGAAAGGCTGAAGCTAGAATTCGGAATGGATGGACAGAAATATGATACTGTATGGGTGCGGCTGTGGGAGAAGCATAGTTTGTAAAAGATAAGTCTGACCTTAGTCATTTATTCTGTCTCTCTCTCTCTATAATAAAGTGACAACTGACTTAGACAAAGGGAATGTCTATATCATGATAATGGTGAACTTTGTAAAAGCATTTGTGAGTTTCTACATGGAAATCTATTATGTAAAATGGAAGAAATGGGAATGAATATGCAGAAATGGGTAGGTTATGAAGATATCAAAGAGTGGTAAATGTTAGAGCAAAATCAAGGAGGCAGGTGATAACCAGTGGTTGCCATAGCAATCTATACTCGAATTGTTGCTATTTAACATGTATGTTAATGAGACCAGGGATGATTTGAGAGAAATATCACATTAATTGGGTGAAGGGAAAGAAAAAAAAAGGAAAAAAAAAACATATATGGGATGATTTAAGCAAATTGACCTTGTTAAGTAAAGATTATGGGTATCAGTTCAATGTGGAAAAATATAAGGGTATGAAAACCTGTAAAAATTTTATTACAAGCTGCATATTACACTGATGGGGTTGTACTGCAATTGATGAGGCTAGAGACTTAGGGATGATGTACAACAGGAATAAAGAATTTATTATTATCTCCATAAAGCTTTGACAGTCACATCTGAAGTATGCACAGATTTGGTCTCCTCGGTTCTTAGAAAGAGGAAGTGTAAAGATCCAGAAAGAAATGACCATGAGAGGTCTTCTCTACAGACTGAAGGCTTGTAAGTTACAAAATATAGTTAGCAGGTGGAAAACAGGGAATATGATAGAAACATATCCATTACTAAAATAGATTTTATAGGACAGATGCAGAATTTTTTCCATATAATTTTAATATATTTTTGATGAGAAGAGAACAAATGAACACACTTGGAAGTTAACAAAGTGTGGTTTGAAGGATATCACTGTGCAGATCACAGCCAGTGTAACTAAGTCTATGAAGCAAGTATGTATGTGGATTGCATATGTTCTGGCTGTACCTGTTTGAAGATAAAAAATCCAAGTCTTGGGAAGAAAAAATCTTGCCACATGTATATTGTTTAACTTAGATTCAGCTGAAAAGCAGTAAAATAATGTAGTCGTAACTAGATACAGTCTGCGCTGTTAGCTTAGTTGCTATGTGCTTCACAACCACATGTCTGGAGAAGGAGTGTCCTAAGTTGTTATTGCCGTCGACAAAGTGAAGAGCTTAAGGATCTTTCTCAGTCATAGTCAAGTTAGCCGGTCTTGGGTGTGGACTGCAAGGTTTTTTCCACCAGTTTATCTGGGATTTTTCATCCTGCAAGCAGACAAATTGGCCCCATGAACACACAGGCTACAGTCATGGGATATATAAAACAAAGAAGGCAATGGAAAACCACCTTGCTCATAATCATTTCGCTATTTGGTGGCATATATAGCAACTTCCAGACAGCTGTAAATCTAAATACTATCTATCAATCAATCAATCAATAAGCTAGATACAAATAATTCCTAATTTATAAACATAATTTCCTGTAGTATAAGGAGGAAACCATTCATTCCTCAAAAACTCGTATTAAAATACTATTAGTCAAATGCTATGGATATTGTTGGTATGGGTAATCAAACTATCGCCTCACATATAAAATCATGTATAAAAGTATAAATTTGATTAAAATAAATATTACAATACAGACTGAACAATGTCGTGTAGACAGGATTTCTGAAAAGAAATAGAAAGAAATGGCAAATGCTCGGAATCCCTAAAAGTTATGAATCTGCACTTCATAAAAACATGTGTATAATTTCAGGGTTCATCATTCATATTTAGAACTACTGGCCAACTCGCGAATCCACTCAACCAATTCTAGAAAATCGGTTTTATATTCATATAACGAACCTTCTCTTTATACATATTATAAAAAATGTCTAAGCATGACAGTGTAATAATAATAATAATAGCAAAGTGGTAATCGTATTTGGTGAATAAAAACTTAGAATCATAATTGATTTCTGCTTCCGAGAGCTATCAAACATACTAAACCTTAAATTTAAAATATGCTTAAAAATAAACTTCCTTATCCTTATTTCATGACATTTCGTACCCTGAGGAGGTTTCGGTAGTTCCATTTGAAAACTGTGTTAAATTACTAATTACAAATATACGAAAAATGGTATGACAGCAACGTAAGCCACATTTAGGCCTATTCCCGTATACTGCGATACCAGCGCCATTGCACTCAAATGTTATTAATTGATCAAAGGTGCAGACCGGGCTTGAGCTTATTTTCATGTAGGACAATTTATTTTTTTTTAATCACTGATATATACGGCATATAACGAGTAAGGGAAAAGCTATTATAGTAATGATTCGGAACCCTTTTTTTTTTCGTTGTTACTGATTTACGTCGCATTGACATAAATAAATCTGATAACGTATCAGTGTACTATTTTATGATTCTGATATAGTGAGGAGATTGTTAGAAATATCAAAATTGTGGAATACCAGACTCAAGTCTGGTCGCCTGGATTCCTTGGAGATGAGGAATTGGAGGAGAGGGCTCTGAGGAGAATGACTAAGTTGGTGAGTGGTGTAAAAAATGCTCCCAACATTGATAGATTGAGAGCTTGTGGATTACAGAGATTGGTTGATAGGCGGAGAAGATGAGATATGATAGAAACATTTAAATTATTTAAAGGTTTTTATAAGAATGATGCAGGGGAAATGTTTCAGCTGTGTGATAGTGATGGAAGAACAAGAGGTCATCCCTGGAAATTAAGGAAAAGTGTGGTTAACAAGGGTATGAGAACTAGATCTTTTGCTTGAAGAGTGGTGAATAAATGGAATGCATTGCCTAACTCAGTTATGAGTGCTTCGTCTGTAAATGCGTTCATGAAGAGCTGTGATAGATATTGTTTTGATAGCTGAGGTCTCTCGCGATGAGACTTCTGACTCCATGGAGATACCCATATAATAATAATAATAATAATAATAATAATAATAATAATAATAATAATAATAATAATAATTATGATTATGATGACAGATTGAGAATTTGTAGACTGCACACACTAGCAAACAGGAGAAAGAGGGTGATATGATTGAGACTTACAAACTTCTAAAGGGGTTACATAGGATTTCATTTGATGGAATTTTTCATTTTTATGTAGGGTGGGGAAAGGACGAGAGGGCACCCTTGGAAACAGAGTATGAATGTAGTCAAGAAAGGGGTGAGAGCTACACTTTTCGCTCATAGAGTAGTGCGTGATTAGAATGAATTGCCATGGATGTTGTGTGTGTAAGCAGTGTGAATGAATTCAAGAACAAATATGATAGCTGGTGCATGTAGCATGCTGCCTCCCTCAATGAGATCCTGACTCATTGGAGGTCTCCATTAATAATAATTATTATCATTATTATTATTATTATTATTATTATTATTATTATTATTATTATTATTATTATTATTATATGTAGTAGTAGTAGCAGTAGTAGTAGTACTGCAAAGGAACCTCCAGATAACCAAGATTCATTGCCACAGACACACAATGACTACACTTCAAACAGTGTTTATCATATTTCTCTTTAAATTCATTCACTGATACAGCGTCTCTATGACCAACTTTGGCAAATTCATTTCACTTATTCACCACTTCTCAAGCAAAAAATCTAGTCCTCAAACTCGTTAACAAACCACTCATACCCAACTTACAATGACACTTGTTCTGCCTGTCGTGCCACATCTTCGAAGATTTCTTCAGCATCTACTCTATAGACCTGTAAGAAGATTTATGAAAGAGAACTGCGAAAGTTGCGAATCTTGCAGGTAATGGCATTATCTGAGGGTAACTGTGGGCCCAAAGGAATGTTGAAATACATGTACATGAATGCCCAAAGTATCAGGAAAAAAAGAAGATGAGTTTGGGGCATTAGTCAGCTCAACTTGGCCAAAAATTATTGGCATGAGCTAGACCAGGTTGCCAAAGAGTCATGTAGTTATAAGAATAGAATGCATGGATATTGTAATTTCAGAGAAGATAGAAGAAAGAAATAGGGCAGAAGGGAAGGCTATTATTAATGATAACTGAATAACTTCGACTAACGAAAATAGAAGTTAAGGAAGATAGTAGATCTGGTGGAAATGGTTCATTTGAGGTTGCCTGGTGTGAGATAGAGGCCAATAGGACAGAGTATATTGGTTGTTGCTGCTGTAGACCTCGGGGGGGGGGTAAAAGAAGATGGGGATGACATGCATCAGCAGATTACCACATGAGTGCAGGTCAAGCAATTGTCATGAGAGACTTTAACTATGGTGACATACATTGGAAGGAGTAAAGCGCACTTGGCAAAATGGAAATGTAATTTATACAGTTACTAAGGAATAATTACCCGAAACAGTATGTGATGGAATGGATGAAAAGGCTTGAGAGTATTGGATCTGGTAATAACGCCAGAAGATCTACCTATAACATCAGTAGCAATTCCATCTTCAATCGGGTAAAGTGACATTCAGTCTTGTTTTGGAAGGTTGCTCAACATGTGAAAATTTCAATCAAGAAATAGTTTATGTTTAACTACAAAGCTGGCGATTATGACACATTAAGGCGGGCAGTACTGTGGACTAAGAAACTACATGGAATGAATGCCAATAGCGCACGGGGAACAGTCAAACATTGTTTGAGTGAGGCAGTATCAGACTGTATACCCAGGTTCTGGAGGATAAACGGAATAAGAATTAAGTGGATGATTAGCAATATAAAGCAGAATCTGCAACAAAAAAAGAAAGAAAATATTGTGGAAGGAATATAAACGACAGGGTGATTAGCACCCATGAGCAACATAAAGCAGAGGTAAGAAGGATAACTAGTATAGTAAGTATAGACTAAATCAGATTTTGAGAGAAAATTAGCTAAGCAGGCCAAAGTAAATCCAAAACAGTTTTTCGCTACGAAGCAAGTAAGAGATAGAATGCTTATGGAAAGATAACTTTACTCAGTGCTGATGGTAAAAAAGTGACAGAAGAAGAAAGAGTTCAGTTACTAAGTGATCACTTTACAAGGGTTCATTCATTCATTTCGTAGGGTGATTCAATGGCCATGAGACCCTTTTATGGGGAGGTATGGCACCACCTCAATCTCCTCTATTTTCATCTGGGCTCGGGACCAGCATAGCTGACAATTTAGACCTATGACTGGAGGAATTGTCTTAAGTATTCCTGACTGTATCTGTGTATGTTCACGGTGCTGGTTTGTCTGCTTGTGGGATGAAAAACAACAGATAAACTGGGGAAAAACCCTGCTGTCCATGCAAAAGACCGGCTAACTTGGCTATGGCTGAGGAAGATCCTTAAGTTCCACAAGTCATCGACGGGAATTGATCCTAGGACACTCCTTCATCAGGCATATGGGTGTGAAGTGCATAGCCACTAAGTTAACCACGCAGACTTACAAGAGTTTATCATCTAGGTGTCCGCGCGGTTAGCCTAGTGGCTATGCACTTCGCAATCATATGCTTGGGAAGGAATGTCCTGGGTTCGATTTCCATCGCTTACGTGGGGAGATTAAGGATCTTCCTCAGCCATAGCCAAGTTAGCCGATCTTGAGTGTGGACAGCAGAGTTTTCTCCCCAGGTTTATCTGGGGATTTTCATCCTGCAAGCAGGCAAACCGGCCTCGTAAACACACTGATCTACAGCCATAAATACTTAACCCCCCATGAGGGCGCTCAACTCGCCTTAATAGGGACGGGGGAGAAAATGGAGGAAACTCCATATGAATAAATAAATAAATTATCTAGGTGGTAACTTTAACTGTAAAGTCACCATCCCTGGATGATAAACATACATTTACTAAGGAGACAGAGACTGATTTTAGCATTGAGGCAGATGAATTGGAAGTACTCAGTACATTGAAAAATATCAACGTGAATACAGCAGTGGGCATGGACAGTATGTCAGCTATTGTGCTACAAGAATGTGCAAGTGAACTGGAAGTGCCTCTGACGAAGTTGTTTAAGTCTCAGCTCCAGTAAGGTTCCAAGGGTGCGTAAATAGGATAAGATAGTTCCATTACATAAAGATGGCTCCAAGAGAGAAGTAGCAAATTACAGACCAATTTGTATCTTTGGAATGGTGGTTAAAGTATTGGAAAATTTGGTCAAAAGTTGGCCAAGGATTGTTTGAGTGAGGCAATATCGTCTACACCGACTGAGCTATGGAGCTTCAGGTGGCTGGCATGTGGATTGAGTGGATGGATTGCGTTCCAGGGATGGGGGGGGGGTGTTGACACCACTTAATTATCCATCCACTCTATTGTACAAACATTTAAAATTATTATTATTAATAATAACAAAGAGATCAAAATTGATCGCACGATCAAAATAGATCAAAATATATTGAATTACAACAAGCTGCAATTTAATATACGTTGAAAATAATATCAACGAAGCAATATTTAATTCGAAATTTTAAAATGATGCCCTATCTCTCCCTTGATAAGTCTTTGACACCAGCAGAATTAATTTTTAAAGTCGTTGACACCAGCAGAATTAATTTTTAAAGTCGTTATTAAATTTATTATTCATACCTACTAATTTACATTTTATACATATGTATATACATCACCACACAAGTACTTCCACATACAGTAAGTTATACCCATCTACATTGTAACCTTATGAAGAATAAAGCTTTACAATTTTACAATTCTCTGCTAAACATCTGTACAAATCGGTACAATAATTGTTTTATTATTATTATTATGTTGACATCTCCAACTCCTTGGAAGTGTAATAATAATAATAATAATAATAATAATAATAATAATAATAATAATAATAATAATAATAATATTTTTTGTAACAATGAAATTAGTACAGATTTTTCTTTCTTTTCTTTTTTCCTGTATAATGTATTAATTTCTTTCTTTGAGAGGCATTTCTGATTTCTTCCACGAAGCTTTGCAGAGCTTATCTGAGGTAGATAATAGATGGCGGTGGTTTCGTGGTTATGTTTCTATACTGGTCGCAAGCTAGGTGTTAATTTTACTGTTTGTTGGTACCTGCTTGGAAGACTTCAACTGCTATTACACAGCTTAACTCTTTTTTTTTTTTTTCAAGTAGGGTTGGATTTTGGATCTGGTGTGTTTGTTTGTGTCCTTGTAGTCAGGGCCACGCCGTACGGTTATGGTATTTACGGTTGTGCAGATTGTGCGCCGCACAAGGACGCTTGAAGACAGGGGCGCCATTTCACCACGGGAAATAATAAAAAAATATATAAATTTCCTTATTCTTGAATTATATCATACAATGTAAATAACACAATTACAAATTATAGTTAATGCAATAAAAATGAAATTTTAAATCAGTCAATTATTATGAATTCTTATAACCTAACAATATTTTTAACTTGATATATCACCAGTTTTATTATAATTTGTTTGAAGTGAAACGTTATCAATATTACCACAGATTTTATTTCACAGAGTAAGCATCGACTCAGCGAAAATTTTATAAATATTCTCGATTGTTTATTATATTTTTAGTGGAAATTGTTAGTTTAAGGCAGACCGTGAATTCCTTCTTACGCTGAGCTTTGCCCAGTACCATCGACAGGATGTAACATAGAGGCAGTATGCCTCATGGTGCTGCTTAATAAGGGAAATCGTTCAGCTGTATTATGGCAACAAGATATTTTACAAAAACACAGCGTTTAGTTTACCAAATAAAAAAGCGCCATTTCCCATTGACAGTTAAATATGTGCTTATAATATTTTATTAATAAAAAGATTATAGTAATACATACTTAAACTAAACATTTTAGAACTTTGTATATATATATATATATATATATACAAAGTATGTATATATATATATATATATATATATATATATATATATATATATATATATATATATATATATATATATATATATATATATATATATATATATATATATACATACACACACACACACACACACAGTATATATATTAAATTATATTATGCATGAATTCTCCTACTCAAATTATGAGTCTTTATCGTCCCGAATTTCACACTGGAGTGATAACTTGCTCTCTGCAGTAAACAATATGCCATCCCCAACAACCATTATACTGCAGAAACAGGAAAACCAATTAGTTTTACCATGCCACTGGATAAGGTTCACAGACATTTGCAGATTGTGTAATATATTTTTCAACAAATAGTGAAATTACAGACAACTGGGAATATAAACACTAACTAATGAATCACATCTACCCTCCAACAGAAACTGCTATATACACTCAAGCAAACATGTGGTTTGCTTGAGTGTATATAGCAGTTTCTGTATAAACCTGTATATATGGTATATGAGAATATGGTAAATGGCACAGTGGTGTAGGCTCGTTTCTAGTGTGCACATCTTTAAATTGAAAAAATTATATTTCTCAGTTAGGCACTTCTTTGAAGTCAGGCTTGTTTTTTTGTGTCGAATATTTTTGCATTTGACATAATTGGTTTGTATTTGGTATCAGATTGTATAATTATGCATCATTGTAGCTAAGCCTAATCTCGCTATTGTGATAGCTTGTGGCTGTTAAATCTTCTTTGAACATACGTAGCTTCAAAGAAGCTACATACTCATGTAATGTATATACTCATATTCATATTCATGTAATGTATATACTACATACTCATATTCATGTGTATGTAGTATATACACATGAATGTGAGTGCGCTTGGCCGCACGAAGGAAGACTTGGTTTCGAATCTAGTCGGCGACTAGAGGAAATTTTTCTAAGCCTTTTTTCGACCGGTTCTCGAGTTAGTCGATCTCTGGCATGCACAAGCGGATTTTCCCTCCTGGAAACTTGGGTTTTTCTTCCCATAAACTCAAGAAAATCGACCGTAGGACCCACATTATTTCAGACATTAAATATATTGTGTTAGGGTTAGGGACCACGAGATGGCGGCACATTTGAGTCATCTCTCTTCACTGTGTACCGCTTAATTAGTGATAGCCTTGGGCCATCTATATCTGATAGGTACCAGTGAAGATTGAATTGTCCACTCAGTCTCCAAAAGTTAGATAGGGCTAAATGGCCTCGCCTACTCCCCGTATACGGGAATGAAAAGGCGTTAGCTGATTTTTTTTTTTTTTTCATATTCATGTAAGGTTGTGTTTGATGAAAAATTTTGAGAATAATATGCTATTGTCATTGCGTTCTTGTTGTTAAGCCTAATCATGCCATTCTCTGAGCATATATACTGGATGTTAAATGAAAACTATTGATTATATGTGTATAATACTGAGTTAATTATTTTAAGCAAGGTATGTAAATTTTGTTAGGTATTTTTATTGTTTAATGTTTTCTGTGTAATGATTTGTTTGATAAAGCATTTTTGCAAATCCTGCAGTTTTTTTGAAAGTAGTTAGAGGCATGGTACTTTAAAGAATCCTAATATGAGTATTTTATTTTAATCCTAGTTCAGAACTCAATGTGATAACAAGATTGCAGCCAATTTGTTTGAAAGGGCACAATCACACACCCAATGTATTATCTGCTTTTAATAAATTACTTGCTAGTGAAAGTTTGGTGGATGTAACATTATTGTGTGAAGGAATGACCCTTAAGGCTCACAAAATATTACTATCTGTAAGCAGCACTCTTGTATACAGCTTATTTTTAGAGAACCCAAGTAGTCATCCTGTTGTGACATTAAATGATATGAAGTTCAACAACTTGAGTTTGATGATCCAATATATATGTACCATGGTGAAATTAATATTTCATGGGATATGCTTCCATCATTGTTAAAATCTGTGGAGTTCCTAAAAATGAAAGATTTTTTGGAAGTTGCTAATAAGTACTATGATTCTGTGAAGGCATACAGCAGGGGAGCTTTAGGTTATGATCGTCACAAAGCAGGGAAACCGATCATTGTTCACTTGGTTGCTGAAGGCCAACTGTCAGGTGAATATGTACATACAGGTGCATTGTCTCATTCAGCATCTGATGCTACAGTTAATTCTCACCTGCCAGTCACAATCTTGGGTAGTGATGACAACATTCCTTTCATCAACTCAGGTGAATGTGTGCATAACAGTGTATTGTCAGTTTCTAATGCTACCGTTAATTCTCACCTGCCAGTCACAATCTTAGGTAGTGATGACATCAATCCTTTATTTTCTAGTTTTGTTATGTCATCTGAGTCAGCCATTTCTTCTGTTGTTGCTAGCGATGTCAATCCAGATTGCTTAACATCTTTATCATCTTGTGTTTCTATGGTATCACCTCTTGAATCTGATGGCAAGGTAGAAACGAAAGATTGTGCAGTCCATTTCACATCTTCTAATATATCAAATGTTTTGCCTGTATTAATTGACTTGTATAATCACAGAAGTTTTAGAGTAATATATGATGATACATCTGGTTTGTCTAATATCCCAAATTTAAGTGATCATCAAGACTTTGCAGTTAGGTGCCATCAGTTTCATAGGGAACATTCATGTTTTATACTGCCATATCCCAATGTATCTGATAGAAGCATGTGGAGTAGACTGTGTTGTGCAAGTTCTCCTGAAACAAAGGAACGGACATTTTTAAATGACTAATATATTTTATAATTTTGATTGGACAAAAATTGTATAGTCTATCTTTGAGAATTCCAATATGTTCTAATGTTTTTTATGGAATAGAAATTATGAGAGGATTAAGAATGACAAGGTATGTGAATGACAGAAGTGAATATGTGCATGGAATAAATAGTACAGAAATAGATACAGAGATTGCTGAGTGATATACTAAAGAATGTGAGAGAAGATCAGGGATAAAAACAAGCATCAGTGGTAGTAAACGATGTCAAGTTAAGAAGGAGCAAAAAAGAATGGGTGCTGTACGGGAATTCTATAATTAAGGGTGTGAAGGATGACAGGGTAATTAAAACGTGTTATCCAGGGTCAAAGTTTAAGGATATAACATTATAAGGATATAACGTAATTGGAAGAATGACGGTACATTGTGCCCTTGGACTGGAATAGGCCTAAGTTCGATTCTCGTCGCGACGGGAGGAATCTTTATCTGGACGACTTTAATCGAATGTGAGTTAGCTGATCTCATACGGAGGTAGCGGGGTTTTTTCTCCCAGAAACTCGGGTTTTTCATCCCGCATACAGACAAATCGGCCCTTCAGAACACACGCAATTTACAGACAAAAAATTCTAGTTGTGGTGGTGGTGGGCGGTAGTATTGATTCGGTGTAGAACCACTACACCGAACCTCTACAGGTTGTAGAGGTTTGGTGTAGTGGTTGAGACAGTTGTAGGTGTCCTCCCATGATGAGTCTTCGGACTCCTTGGAGGTATCAGGATAATCATAATAATAACTGGGGTTGTAAAATTGCAGAAAGATAGAGTTAGTGAGATTATTGCAGTTATAGGGACGAATGATCTAGGTAGCGAAAGATTTTCTGTAAGACAGGATTTGAATGATTTAATAATTGCAACGAATGCAAAGAGTGAGAATGGAAAGATCATGAATGTGCTACCATGATTTGATAGTGGTGAATTAAACAGAAGAGCAATTATAGTAAATAGAATAGTGTCAAGATTGTGTAAAAGGTTTTGCAAAGAAATGAAACTGAATATTCATTTTATGAATGTCTGGGATGAGTTTGATGAAAGGAAGGAGTATTTTAAGAGAGATGGTTTGCATTTAAATGGATTAGGAGCTTGGCATTTAGAACATTTATTGTTAAAGGATAGAGTAAAGGATCAAAAACATGGAAATGGGATTTGCTAGGGAGGCAGGTGATACAGTCAGCTGTAAATAGTACTAAGGTCATTAATCGCTGTGAATTTGGGATTAACTGTTCGCAGAATATTAACAGTATACAAAGCGGGCTAATTCGCACAGAGGGAGATTATGGAAGAAAGGGAGTATTGTAGTTTATGTATACTAATGCTCGAAGTATTAGGAATTAGTGTGAAGAATTTTTGTAATTACTTAGTACAACATGGCCAAAAATTATAGGAATTAGCAAAACTTGGTTAACTAAGAATGATATAGTTATTGGGATTGAACGTAAGTGGTACAGTATTTTCAGGCAGGATGGAGATGACAGAATGGGGTGAGGGGTTTTATTAATGATAGACAAAGCATTAAAGCCAAAAAAGATAGAAGTACCTCACACTGACAGGTATGTAGAGGGCAGTTCATTCGAGGCTGTTTGGTGTGCAGTAGAGATTAACAAGGTGAAATATGTAATTGGTTGTTGATATAATCCAATGGGAATAAGGGAAAATGTAGATAGCATGTATTGGCAAATTAGCACGATGAGTGGTCAAGTAATTATTATGGGGGATTTTAACTTTGGGAACATAGATTGGGGAAAGGAATAGTCACAAGGAAAAAAGGAAATCGAGTTTATACAGTTGTTAAGAGATAATTACCTGAGACAGCATGTGATGGAAGGGACAAGAGATTCTAGCATGTCAGATCTGGTCATAACATCGCAGAACATATCAATAAGTAATTTAGTTACAATGTCTCCACTTGGGGAAAGCGTTCATGTGGTCTTGACCTGGGAGATGGCATATCGGCCCATGTGTTACGAGAATGTGCAAAAGAATTAGCAACTCCTCTAACCAGGATGTTTAATTTAAGTCTCAGTTCTGGTAAAGTGCCAATAGAGTGGAATGAGGGGAAAATAGTTCCATTGCACAAAGGAGACTCTAAGACTGAGGTTGCAAATTATAGACCAATCAATATATCTGGAGTGGTGGTTAAGATTTTGGAGAAATTGTTAAAAATTAGAATTCAAGACTGGGTGGACAGTATGATACTATATAAGGGGCAACATGGTTTTGTGAAGGATATGTCTTGCCTAAGTAATTTGCTTACTTTCTATTGTAAAGTAATAACAGTGGAGTTGGATAAAGGAAATCTTACTCAGTGAAACTGCTTGACTTTGCAAAGGCTTTTGACAGGATTCCACATGGAACTCTGTTACATAAATTAGAGCAAATGGGTATGCATCCAAAGATGGTGATTTGGATTAAAGGATGGCTAGTGGACAGATATCAAAGAGTGGTTTACGGAGGAGCTGAGTCCAGGAAAAGGCAAGTGACTAGTGGTGTACCTCAGGGCTCAGTGCTTGGTCCTCTATTGTTTAATTTGTACATCAATGATATTGGAAATACCTTGAATAGAAATATCCACTTGTTGCTAGTGATGCAAAATTGGGAAGAGCGATAATCAATTCAAATGATGTAAACATCTTACAGGATGACTTAAATAGGCTGATGGTATGGATTAAGGTAAATGGCTGTCAGTTCAACGTGGCTAAGTGTAAGGTGATGTACTTCGGGAGGATGACATCGCTTGCTGTTTACTATATTAACGGAACTGAACTGCAAGAAGTTAATGAGACAAGAGACTTGGCAGTTATTGTGGACAGAGAACTTAACTTTAAAGGGCATATTGCAAAGATTGCCAAAACATCACATCAAATTACATGGTTGTTGAGGAACACACTAACAAGCAGGGATAGGGAGGTTATTGTTCCACTCTATAAGGCATTAATAAGTCTGCATTTGGACTATTGTGCACAGATCTGATCGCCAGGATTTCTTGGTGATGCGGAAGTGGTGGAGAGGATTCAGAGGCGGGTTACAAAGATTGTTACAGGTCTGTGGGATGTTCCCCTATGAGGATATATTGATGATCTGTGGGCTTCAAAAACTAGCTGATAGACGTAGGAGAGGAGATATGATAGAGGTATTTAAATTGTTAAAGGGATTTTACAGGATTGATACTGATGATATTTTTAAGACCAGTGCAGGAAGTGAGAGAACGAGGGGCCATCCCTGGAGATTGTGTAAGCGTGTGGTTAACAAGGCTGTTAGGACTAGATTTTTTACTTGGAGGGTTGTGAATGGGTGGAATGCTTTGCCAGAACTGGTTGTGAATGCTTCAACTGTGAATGAATTTAAGCAGAGGTATGACAGTTATTGTGTAAATAATGGTTAGTGTGTCAATGTCGGGTCTCCCGCGATGAGTCTTTTGACACCATGGAGACACCGTTAAAATAATAATAATAATAAGAAGAAGAAGAAGAAGAAGAGTTTATAAAAGTGTATAACCAGTGGTGTGTTAGTAAATTTTTAACAACCGGCTCGCTTTATGAAAAATTTGATTCTTCACAAAGTTCTGTTGTATCTTCAGATGTCTTTCTGCTTCTTCAAATTTTGTCCTTTTAATGTTTAAGAAGTTTCGTTCTATTTCATTTTTTTCAACTAACGGCTATCCGCTTTTTCGATCGCAAAACTCTAACCCTGATTAAAATTATGTTAATTATTAAAAAAAAGAAGAAATAAAAAGAAATAAAAACATATATTAAAGAAAATTTTCCTATATTACCTACAACTTACCTATTATCAAATGAAATCCCGAACAAAAAAATGTAACACTAATATTACCACTCGTAGTCGATCAAATGACCAGAGACTGTAGCCGTCGCGACGTATTTTTGTATTTATCGATAGTGTAACAATGTTGCATTCCCAAGAACTTAATGTTGCAAGTTCTTGGAAATTCGCCGAAAAATAAGGTATTATTGTTTATTCAAATACCCAGTTCGGGAGTTTTGATAACGTGTTTGTGTGTTAATGAATACCGATATTGTTTAGTAAATAAAATCGTTTTCAAATTCCAGTTCGTAAATTGAGTTTGTGTTTTGTGAATTCTCCTTTATGCATTTATTTTTAATAATAATAATAATAATAATAATAATAATAATATGTATGTATGTATTTATTATACAATTTCAAAATATTTAAGAGAAAAAGTATATACCACCATTCATCATCTATCCTTTCATAAAGAATTTTAATAACCGGCTCGCCCGACTTAAAAACATTAACAACCGGCTCGCTAAATTTGAAAAATTTTAACAACCGACTCGCATGAGCCGGTCCCAACACACCACTGTGTATACTTCCCCCGCCGTCACGAATCTGTTAAAACTAAGAAATATATAGTGAATGCATTTCAGATATTATGGAAATCGGTTTAAGAGAATTAGCATTTCAATTCAATTGTCAGCTTGTTTTGTTTGGGTAGCACGATCTTTTGTTAATACCGCACCAATCATATGCACTTCTTAATAGTTGGTTTTTCTATACTGGCTACAATCGCGCACATCTTTCACTTCTCATTAGTAATTTGTCAAGGATTGTTCATTACGTATCTCAAGTCTTAAATTACTAGTAATTTTTTTTGACATAATGGGAAAGAAGATGACTCTATTTGGGTAGATAACTTTGATTGCACACAAGGAAACCGCTCTCGAGGACAGAAGTGATGGAGAATAGACGCTTCTTGGTAAGTCATACCCATTTTCAATTTTCTTTTCTGAAAACTTTAGTTTCTGAAAATCCCCGCATATATCTCGCAGCACGATTTTTTAGATTTAATTTTGCGAAAAAAGTGCGAGTTATAGTCGAGTAAATACGATAATTTTTTAAGCTTTCAAATTGTTAAGTATGAATCATTGGTTAAAGACTGGATTTATAAAACGCACAAAAGAGAGCAATATAGCAGATATAGAAATAAACAGTTTCACTCTTCTCACTGATGATAAATTATTTATATTAAGTAAAAATGTACAGTATCTTTATAAATTTTGTTCTATTAAAAATAAATCTTTTTTTTTTCAAATGTACATCTAAATTCAAATAAAACAGACATTTATAATGAAATATATTTTTATTTATTATTATTATTATTATTATTATTTTGATAAGGGTATTTTGAAAAGGTACTTGGTAATAATGAAAATTAAAGAACAGGTACACGAATATCTGAAGTTTCAGAAATATTGATTTATCCAAAAATATTTAGTCTGAAACATAGGTGTATATTACCATGTTCGTTTTCTTATATTCCGCTTCGAATTTGGATAGACGAAATAGCATCTATCCAAATATGCACTTCTTACATTTTTTTTAGCGTCATTTCAATTTTGAATGTGAAACATATTGAGTGTATTGTGTATTCTGTGTTTAAGTGACTTTGGACAATTTTTGACTTTGATTTTAATTGTGTACTCATTTTTGGATTTTTGATAGACAAATAAAATTTTAAAGATAATAGTTTATAAATTATAAACATTAATCAGCTGAGGGACCATAGCTAAAAATCCCGTATTTATGCGGGGTAGACTATCGGCGCGTCAGGCTGATGCAGCTCGAATTAAATTAATAAACATAGGTTATTTATGAGATATAAAACTCTTTAGATGATCTAAATTTGTTTATACATACTGCAATTGGCCCTTTCTTGATACTTTTTTGGTGTATTTTTGCATCATTTCATTTTGTGCGTTACAGTAACAGTGTTACTGTGCAGTTGCCTTTTGTTTTAGAAGATATATTTATTGTTGTTTAGTAAATTTTTTGTGAATTTGGATTATTATTCAAGTAAAGTAACTACATCTATTATATATTAAAGATACCAAGCAATTTTATAAGCTAGGTTTTAATCCTTTTTCCGACGTAAGCAAACAGACAAGTATGTCAAGTTTGCGCCTGCACGTAGTGCAAGACTGACGCAACTCTTGCAAGTACTTTCTACATCTATTATATTTTTGCTAAGTTTGAAAATCAGTTAAATTGTTTCATTTTAGTTAATTATCTTATTTTGAAAACAGAAGATTTTTATATTATGTTGGGTAGACGTCTAGAAAATAAAAAAATTTCAATAAGAGATTTATTTATGTATTTGTTCTTGTTCTGGTGGGAAGACATTGGGGTTGGGGTTCTTTTACTAATTTCTTTAATAAATGATTTTAATATTCTAGAAATTTCTTAATTATTAAACAATTATCAGAATGTAAAAAATATTAAATAAATATCACTGAGAAATATCAGTGGCTAATATCTCTACATGTTAATTTTCAAAAAATACCTAAAATGTAAGCATATTTATTATTCAAAACATCTGAAAAATCAAATTCTGTAATAAAAAAAAAAATAGTCAGTCTTGGGCCATTCACCTTAAAAATAATAGTCAGTTAAGGGGTTAAAAATAAGTTTAAGGGAAATTTTCAGAAATTATTATTTATTTTGGTGGACAACTTTTAACGCTCTTCTTATTTTAAAATCTAAAAGTGTGTCAACATCTAGGGTTAACCCCTAGATGTCGGCAAAAAGCCAAAGAAGTTATCTGGTGCACAAAACAGGAAAAGACATGCAACGAGTACAACTACATAAATTGGCTGGATCGCTGAAAAAATGTTTACCTTTAGGACCACATAAAAAACGAAGAACAGAAAGTTCTGACGAAGCAAGTAGTCCATGTAGCTCTATTACAGAAAAAGAGAGGACACAAGATAACTATGAAGAAACAAATGTTACATGCAAAAATGAAACTGACCTCACTGGACTGTCTACAAAAGTTGCAGCAGAAGAAATATTGGATTCCGATTCAGAAAAACACGAAACTTCAAAATTTACTTTAATTTTAATGTTAATAATCCAGGTATTTGGCCGAGTCATCTACCAAAGTTAGAGATTGTTTAGTTGAGCATTGCCCAATTCAAGTAGTTAATAAAGAATTTCCCAAAGATGAATCTGGCCGCAAGTTTTCCGATTCATACTATTATCGAACTTTAGCAAATGGAAACAAAACTTTGACGAAGTTATTTAGTTTATTCAGAATCGCAAAATTCGGTTTTCTGTTATTATTGCAAAATATTTGGTAGTCAAAATTCCCAACTTACTAATGAATACGGTTGTAACGACCTCAACATTTGAGTCATAAACTAAAAATTCACGAGACAAAATTTTTTGAAATGATAACAGCAATTTTTTAAAGTTAGTAGAAACTGTCGCTAAATTTTATTCGATAATGGCAGAACACTTGCATCGCATCCAAACATCACAAAAAGGAACATTGTTCATTATTTAGGTGATAAAATACAAAATGAAATCATCCGTATAATTTCTGAAGCTATAAAACAAAAAAATTTTAGAAATGGTTAAAGAGGCGAAATATTATTCATTAATTCTTGACACTACTCCGAATATAAGCCACACAGAACAATTATCTATTGTTATTAGATTTGTTAATCAAAATAAAGATACAAATATAGCAGAAATTCATGAATATTTTTTGGGTTTTCAATCTGTAGAAGATGCAACTGGGCAAGGATTATTTCAATTTATAAAGAAATATTTAAAATTATTGAATATTAATAATTTCGTATTTACGCGGCCAAGCTTGTGATAACGGTTCAAATAGGCAAACATAATGGACTGCAGAAAAATTCCTTGAAATAAATTCAAGGACTTTTTTTTTTTTGCTCATTCATTATTGGTAGTTAATGATGCAACTAAGATATCCTAAAACTGTAAATTTTGGGGGGGTAATACAGGAATTATAGAATTATTTTTCAATATCTCTGTAACGTTGGGCTATATCTTTTGGGATACTCTATCACCCCCAACAACTTCCTGATACTATCAGACAGCAGATCACTTATTATTATTATTATTACTCAGGCCTCCATGGAGTCAAAAGACTCATTGTGGGAGGTCCTTTCTAAGAACATAAAGTCTGTCAAGACTCATTGAGGAGAGGTCCCCCCTAAGAAACACAAAGTCTATCATACCACTCCTTAAACTCATTGACTGTTCTCGCTCTCACCACTCCATCAGGCAATGCATTCCACGGTTCAACCACCCTCCATGCAAAGAAACCACTCCTCACCCTCTTGCTCACAGTTTCCTTTCGTAACTTCCAGGGATGGCCTCTTGTCATCACTCCTTCCCACTGTTCAACCAAGTGAAAGAGCTCCCCAATGTCAAACCTGTAACCACCTCTCAACAGTTTAAAAGTCTCAATCATATCACCTCTCCTTCTTCTATCCACCAAACTCTGCAGTCCACATTCCCTCAGCCGATCCTCATAACTATCCTTGTACAGTCCTGAAACCATCTTTGTCATCCGTCTCTGTACCCTTTCCACAGTTAATTTATCCCCTTCAAATCCTGGAGACCAAATCTGAGAACAATAGTCCAAGTGTGGTCTGATCAGAGACTTATACAATGGAATGATAACTCTCTTATCTCTGCAGGTCAGTGTCCTTCTCATAATTGCAGCAATCCTCTGTGTTACCTTCACCACCTTTGCAATATGTCCCCTAAACTTCAGGTTTCTATCAATCATCAACCCCCAGATCTCTTGTCTCCCCTACTTCCTCCAGTATAACTCCTCCCAAAGAGTATGCAGCATCCCATCGGTTTCCCAAACCTCAAGACCTTACATTTTACTGCATTAAACTGACACCTCCATTCATTTGCCCATCTATCTAGCTTATTCAAATCCTCTTGCAGGGCTACCACATCTCCACTATTACTAATAATCCTTCCCAGCTTCGCATCATCTGCAAACAACTGAATATCCCCTTGCAATCCACTGGCAATGTCATTGATATAAAGGTTAAACAATATAGGTCCTAGTACTGAGCCCTGTGGGACCCCACTTGTAACCCTCTGCCTCCTTGAAACTGCTCCACCATACACAACTCTCTGATACCTATCAGACAGCCAATCCTGAATCCAGTTGACCAATCTGACATTCAGACCCATGTGCTGCAACTTAAATATCAGCTTATCATGTGGCACCCTGTCAAATGCCTTTGCTAAGTCTAAGAAAAGTGCAGTATATGCCTTTCCCACATCCAATGTTCTTGTAACTTTATTATAAAAGGCTAGCATATTGCTAAAACAAGAGCGCCCTTTCACAAATCCATGTTGACTCTCACAGATAACATTACCCTCATCTGTCCAAAGTTGTATACGGTCCCTCACCAGTTTCTCCAAGATCTTAACAACTACTGATGACACACAGACTGGCCTATAATTAGACACTTCCAGTCTGTTACCACCCTTATGCAATGGCACCATCTTACCTTCCTTCCATTCCCTGGGCAACTTTGCCAAAGCCAGACTTTCATTGAAAAGCCAGGTTAAAGGCACTGTCAGTTCTCTGGCACATTCTCTAACTTAGTATTATCTTAGTATTATTTCTAACTAACATTATCTAACTTAGTATTCTAATACGTTATCCAATCTGTTCGAGTTTAGTTACCAAATTGTGTGCAACAACCTATTAAGCACTTTTGAAGAATTAAGTATATGGCTGTGTGCATGTTTACCTGTGCATTTCCCTTGTCCAATGCATCTGTCACCTTGTTATAGTACTTAAGTAAATTGGTAAAACATGACCTGTCTTTAACAAACCTATTCTGACCATCACAGAGAATTAATGCTGTTATCAATCTACTTCTGTATCCAAGCCTCTCAAACAACTTCTCCTACTCCTTAATCACAATAGCAGATATGTAGATTGACCTATAATTTTTAGTTTCAGCCTTATCACCACCTTTGTGAAGTGAAACAATTTTACTCTTTTTCCATTCTTTTGTGACTTTTACTTTTGCAAGATTCTTGTTTAACAGGTACAGCAAAAAAAAGTCTAGGAGTCCTAGTCAACAACCAGGCTTGAACTTCTATATATAGCAGTCTATGAATGTGAAGGCTTTACAAAACTATAAAGGCACTTTATAAAAGGCAATAATTTCAACTAATTGTATTGAAAATTTAAATCTAGGTAAAATTTTGAATGTTCATTTTTTTATAACTGCTGTAACATTTTCCAGTTAATAAAATATTTTTGATACTTATGACATGTATCTGATTCCACAGAAAATAGGTGCTATGAAGCTTGGCTATCACACTATTAAAAAAAGTTAAACCTGTCAGGAAAATTGGGATAATTAAACTAACTTGCATATAGATAAATACCAAAACGTTGCGATACCAAGGTAACTCATGCCAAGGATTATGAATTTTCCATAAGCTCTTGCAATGCTATCATTTTGGTTTTTTAGTACAAACCGTCAGTTAGCTGGTGAGAAACATAAAAAAGAGTATTTTATTTTCTTATTTTAATTCTTTTTTCTTCTTCTTCTATAGTTAACTATCTTGATGAAAGATATTCCATGTTTATATGTAACACCTAAGGAAAATCAATAGGTTCGAAATAATTCTGGTGAGTCTGTGAAATCCTGATAAAAGGAAAAAATATGTCCTATTCTGCATGTTATCAAGTATAATACTAAGGTAACTTAGGCCAAATGAATTATAAACATTCTCAAACTGATTCCACTTTCAGACACCTTGTGTCAAAAATGTCAGTTTATTTACTTGTTTAGTGAGAAATATGGATATTTTATCCTTCTCTGTACACACACTATATACTGTATATATCATTATCATATTCCTGACATGTACCCTCAAGGGGTGTAAAGGATATGATAGTACTACATGAAAAATTTACATCATTACTAACTTCCTATCTACAGTTTTCCTCCAAATCAGTCCGTTACTGTTAAGACTCCAACATTATCAGATCTTATATTTCTATCGTCTAAGGCCCTTTGTACCATATCAATCCACCAATATCTTGGTCTTCCTCTGGATCGTTTTCCTGCCAACCTGGCAGAGAACACTTGCTTTGTTAATCTTTCCTTGCCCATTCTGTTTAAGAATGGGCAAGGAAAGATCAGCAAATATAATGGATGATGACAATGTCAAGTTCTTTCCTAATATCCTTGATTTTAATATGATATTGCCATTGATGTCATCTGTTCATACCTCTAATCTTTCTCAGGACTCTCATATCTGCGGTCTCTAGTCTTTGGTCAAGTGTTTTACTTCTGACCCAGCTCTCAGATCCATAATTTAAAACTGGTTTGAACACTGTCTTGTATACAGCTAATTTAGTGTTCTGACTAATTTCTCTATTATTCCATATGAATTTATTCAATTGACTTCCTACAACATCAGCTCTGTTGATTCTGTTGTCTATTTCCATATTTAATTTACCATCTTCACTAAAAATCGTGCCTAAGTAGCTGAAATGTTTTACTTGTTCCACAGGTTCTCCATTGACAACACAGTTGACATTTTCAACGATTCTACCTATTTTCATTGTCTGTCTTTTTATTGCTGACTTTCATATCATATCTATTAGAACAGTTATTCAGTTTAGTCAGGGAATCTTGCAAACTTGTAGCAGATTTATTTAGAAGTATAACATCGGCCACATAAAGCAAAGAGCTGACATTAACATCTCTAATTCTGATATCATGTTTAATACCACTTTCCTTCATAATGTGATCGTTTTCCTGCCAATCTAGCAGAAAACACTTGTTTTGCTAATCTTTCTTCACCCATTCTGTTCAAGTGACCATACCACCTGAGATTAGCTCTGCTAACGCATTCCTGGATGCTGACAATGTCAAATTCTTTCCTAATATCCTCGTCTTTAATATGATATTGCCATTGATGCCATATGTTCACACATCTAATCCTTCTTAGGACTCTCATATCTGTGGTCTCTGGTCAAGTGTTTTACTTCTGGCCCAGCTCTCAGATCCACAAGTTAAAACTGATTTGAACATAACTAATGTAGTGTTCTGAATAATTTCTCTCTTAATCCATATAAATTTATTCAGTTGACTTCCTACCATACCAGCTTTGTTGATTCTGTTGTCTATTTCCATATTTAATTTCCATCTTCACTAAAAATTGTGCCTAAGTAGATGAAATGTTTTACTTGTTCCACAGGTTCTCTGTTCACAACGCAGTTGATAATTTCAACAATTCTACCTATTTTCATTGCCTTTGTCTTTTTATTGCTGACATTCATACCATATCTATTACAACAGTTATTGAGTTTAGTCAGGGAATCTTGCAAACTTGTAGCAGATTTATTTAGAAGTATAACATCGTCCACATAAAGCAAAGAGCTGACATTAACATCTCCAATTCTGATATCATGTTTAATACCACTTTCCTTCATAATGTGATCCATATAGATAATGAATAACAGAGGGGATAATGTACATCCTTGTCTCATGCCAGATTTAACATTAAACCATCTTCCTGTACTTCCTTCAATTCTAACTGCTGACTTGCAACTCAAATAAAGACTAAGTATTGCTTGATATAATGCCCCATTGACACCATATAGCTGTAGCGTATTGAATAGCTTCTCTCTTGGCACCTTGTCATATGCCTTTTCCAGATCAACAAAACTTAAATACAGATCTTTGTTATATTCCCATGCTTTCTCGACTATTTGTCGTAAAGTGAAGATATGATCCTAACAGCCTCTATTTGGCCTGAATCCAGCTTGTTCTTCACCAAGCTTTTCTTCCACAATTCTTCTCAACTGTTTCTCAAGTATGCTTGCATAAATCTTGCCAGGAACACTCAGTAGGAAAATACCTCTGTAATTCTCACATTCAGTTTTATTTCCCTTTTTATATATGGGTACTATGAGAGCTCTACTTCAATCATCAGAAATTAGTCCCTCTGTCAAGACTTTCTGAACTATGCAGTGCAGCCACTGTAAGACTTTTATACCGCCATACTTCAGCATTTCTGGTCGAATATCATCTACTCCTGCTGCCTTTGATGGCCTTTTCTACTTCAAGTATGGATATGACTATGTGCCTGTTGAGTGTTTTTTAGCATTCTGTTACCACTGCTTGTTTATTATTATTATTATTGTTGTTGTTCCGGGAAACTCCAAGAAGTCGACAGACTCATCGAGGGAGGCCCTAACATCATGTCAAGAACAACTATTCAACGTTCACACAATATCTATCATACCTTGCCTTGAACTCACTCACAGTCGTAGCACCCACAACAGACTCTGGAAGCTTATTCCACTCATTCACCACTCTCCAAGTAAAAAACCTAGCTCTAACACCCTTGTCAACCACGCTCTTGCCCAGCTTCCATGCATGGCCCCTAGTCCTCCCACCACCAGTCATATTTTCAAAAATATCTTCTGGATCAATCTTATAAAAACCCTTCAGTAATTTGAATGTCTCAATCATATCACCCCTCCTTCGCCTATCGTCCAATTTCTGCAACCCACAAATCTTCAACCTATTCTCATAAGGTTCATTCCACAGACCTGCTATCATCTTGGTCACTCGTCTCTGGACCCTCTCCACCTCCTCCCCATCACGAAGAAACCCTGGTGCCCATAACTGGGCACAGAAGTCCAGATGGGGTCTTATCAAGGCTCGATACAGAGGAACAACAACTTGTTCGTCTCTGCATGTTAAAGTATTTTTCAGAAGCCAAGTGATTTGGTGAGCTGCTTTAGTTACTTTTGCAATGTGCCCCCTAAACTTCAACTCCCTATCCACCAACACTCCCAAATCCCTGGCATTTAACAATGAATTTAACGAAAAATTGTTAAATTTCATTTAACAATTTTTCGAAGTAATTACTCCATACTTCAAGGATATCTTTTTTTCCCATTTATGTCACCTTTATCATCTCTAACTCCTTTAACAGCACTCTTTCATCCATTTCTAAGCTTCTTCAACAAACTCCAGAATATTTTACCACCTTCTTGATATTTATTTTCTATGTTCTTGCCAAAGTCCTCCCATGACTTTTGTTTAGCTAGTTCTACACAGTGTTTAGCTTTCTTACATCTGTCTCTGTATTCTCTAAGAGCACAAGTTGACTTATTTGCCAGAAACGTTTGATATGCTTTCTTCTTTTCCTTCACTCCCTCTATAACTTCCTGTGTCCACCATGAAGTTCTGATTTTTCTATCCTTGCACACAACCTCCCCCCCCACCCCCCCCCCCCCCCACCCCCCCCCCCCCCCACCCCCCCCCCCCCCCACCCCCCCCCCCCCCCACCCCCCCCCCCCCCCACCCCCCCCCCCCCCCACCCCCCCCCCCCCCCACCCCCCCCCCCCCCCACCCCCCCCCCCCCCCACCCCCCCCCCCCCCCACCCCCCCCCCCCCCCACCCCCCCCCCCCCCCACCCCCCCCCCCCCCCACCCCCCCCCCCCCCCACCCCCCCCCCCCCCCACCCCCCCCCCCCCCCACCCCCCCCCCCCCCCACCCCCCCCCCCCCCCACCCCCCCCCCCCCCCACCCCCCCCCCCCCCCACCCCCCCCCCCCCCCACCCCCCCCCCCCCCCACCCCCCCCCCCCCCCACCCCCCCCCCCCCCCACCCCCCCCCCCCCCCACCCCCCCCCCCCCCCACCCCCCCCCCCCCCCACCCCCCCCCCCCCCCACCCCCCCCCCCCCCCACCCCCCCCCCCCCCCACCCCCCCCCCCAGAACCACGTGAAGGCAGTTCACCACTTTCTAGTTTAAGAGAGGAAGGAGAATCTCCTTTTCCTCTTTCCGCAGAGAGTTCATTGCCTGAGGTAATAATATTAGTTCCTTTCAGCAAATCGCTGCCTGTAAATTCACCACCTACATCAAGAGCATCAGTTCCCGGTCCAAATCCATCTTCATTATATGAATTCTTCTCATCTGTCTTAAGGTAGGTTACTTCTGGCAAATCGCCGCCTTTGTCATCATCTGGAAGATGTTCTTCTTCTCCTCCTTCCATAACATCTGTTCCAGGTCCAAATCCATCTTCATTATATGAATTCTTCTCCTCTGTCTTAAGGTAAGTTACTTCTGGCAAATCGCCGCCTTTGTCATCATCTGGAAGATGTACTTCTCCTCTTTCCATAACATCTGTTCCAGGTCCAAATCCATCTTCATTATATGAATTCTTCTCCTCTGTCTTAAGGTAAGTTACTTCTGGCAAATCGCTGCCTTTGTCATCATCTGGAAGATGTTCTTCTTCTTTGCTTTCCATAACATCTGTTCCAGGTCCAAATCCATCTTCATTATATGAATTCTTCTCCTCTGTCTTAAGGTAAGTTACTTCTGGCAAATCGCCACCTTTGTCATCATCTGGAAGATGTTCTTCTTCTCCTCCTTCCATAACATCTGTTCCAGGTCCAAATCCATCTTCATTATATGAATTCTTCTCATCTGTCTTAAGGTAAGTTACTTCTGGCAAATTGCTGCCTTTGTCATCATCTGGAAGATGTTCTTCTTCTCCTCCTTCCATAACATCTGTTCCAGGTCCAAATCCATCTTCATTATATGAATTCTTCTCCTCTGTCTTAAGGTAAGTTACTTCTGGCAAATCGCCGCCTTTGTCATCATCTGGAAGATGTACTTCTCCTCTTTCCATAACATCTGTTCCAGGTCCAAATCCATCTTCATTATATGAATTCTTCTCCTCTGTCTTAAGGTAAGTTACTTCTGGCAAATCGCTGCCTTTGTCATCATCTGGAAGATGTTCTTCTTCTCCTCTTTCCATAACATCTCTTCCAGGTCCAAATCCATCTTCATTATATGAATTCTTCTCCTCTGTCTTAAGGTAAGTTACTTCTGGCAAATCGCCACCTTTGTCATCATCTGGAAGATGTTCTTCTTCTCCTCCTTCCATAACATCTGTTCCAGGTCCAAATCCATCTTCATTAAATGAATTCTTCTCATCTGTCTTAAGGTAAGTTACTTCTGGCAAATCTCTGCCTTTGTCATCATCTGGAAGATGTTCTTCTTCTCCTCCTTCCATAACATCTGTTCCAGGTCCAAATCCATCTTCGTTATATGAATTCTTCTCATCTGTCTTAAGGTTGGTTACTTCTGGCAAATCGCCACCTTTGTCATCATCTGGAAGATGTTCTTCTTTTCCTCCTTTCATAACATCTGTTCCAGGTCCAAATCCATCTTCATTATATGAATTCTTCTCATCTGTCTTAAGGTAAGTTACTTCTGGCAAATCGCCGCCTTTGTCATCATCTGGAAGATGTTCTTCTTCTCCTCCTTCCATAACATCTGTTCCAGGTCCAAATCCATCTTCGTTATATGAATTCTTCTCATCTGTCTTAAGGTAGGTTACTTCTGGCAAATCGCCACCTTTGTCATCATCTGGAAGATGTTCTTCTTCTCCTCCTTCCATAACATCTGTTCCAGGTCCAAATCCATCTTCATTATATGAATTCTTCTCATCTGTCTTAAGGTAAGTTACTTCTGGCAAATCGCCGCCTTTGTCATCATCTGGAAGATGTTCTTCTTCTCCTCCTTCCATAACATCTGTTCCAGGTCCAAATCCATCTTCGTTATATGAATTCTTCTCATCTGTCTTAAGGTAGGTTACTTCTGGCAAATCGCCGCCTTTGTCATCATCTGGAAGATGTTCTTCTTCTCCTCTTTCCATAACATCTGTTCCAGGTCCAAATCCATCTTCATTATATGAATTCTTCTCATCTGTCTTAAGGTAAGTTACTTCTGGCAAATCGCCGCCTTTGTCATCATCTGGAAGATGTTCTTCTTCTCCTCCTTCCATAACATCTGTTCCCGGTCCAAATCCATCTTCATTATATGAATTCTTCTCATCTGTCTTAAGGTAGGTTACTTCTGGCAAATCGCCGCCTTTGTCATCATCTGGAAGATGTTCTTCTTCTCCTCTTTCCATAACATCTGTTCCAGGTCCAAATCCATCTTCATTATATGAATTCTTCTCCTCTGTCTTAAGGTAAGTTACTTCTGGCAAATCGCCGCCTTTGTCATCATCTGGGAGATGTTCTTCTTCTCCTCTTTCCATAACATCTGTTCCAGGTCCAAATCCATCTTCATTATATGAATTCTTCTCCTCTGTCTTAAGGTAAGTTACTTCTGGCAAATCGCCGCCTTTGTCATCATCTGGAAGATGTACTTCTTCTCCTCTTTCCATAACATCTGTTCCAGGTCCAAATCCATCTTCATTATATGAATTCTTCTCATCTGTCTTAAGGTAAGTTACTTCTGGCAAATTGCTGCCTTTTTCATCATCTGGAAGATGTTCTTCTTCTTTGCTTTCCATAACATCTGTTCCAGGTCCAAATCCATCTTCATTATATGAATTCTTCTCATCTGTCTTAAGGTAAGTTACTTCTGGCAAATTGCTGCCTTTGTCATCATCTGGAAGATGTTCTTCTTCTCCTCCTTCCATAACATCTGTTCCAGGTCCAAATCCATCTTCATTATATGAATTCTTCTCCTCTGTCTTAAGGTAAGTTACTTCTGGCAAATCGCCGCCTTTGTCATCATCTGGAAGATGTACTTCTCCTCTTTCCATAACATCTGTTCCAGGTCCAAATCCATCTTCATTATATGAATTCTTCTCCTCTGTCTTAAGGTAAGTTACTTCTGGCAAATCGCTGCCTTTGTCATCATCTGGAAGATGTTCTTCTTCTTTGCTTTCCATAACATCTGTTCCAGGTCCAAATCCATCTTCATTATATGAATTCTTCTCCTCTGTCTTAAGGTAAGTTACTTCTGGCAAATCGCCACCTTTGTCATCATCTGGAAGATGTTCTTCTTCTCCTCCTTCCATAACATCTGTTCCAGGTCCAAATCCATCTTCGTTATATGAATTCTTCTCATCTGTCTTAAGGTAGGTTACTTCTGGCAAATCGCCGCCTTTGTCATCATCTGGAAGATGTTCTTCTTCTCCTCTTTCCATAACATCTGTTCCAGGTCCAAATCCATCTTCATTATATGAATTCTTCTCATCTGTCTTAAGGTAAGTTACTTCTGGCAAATCGCCGCCTTTGTCATCATCTGGAAGATGTTCTTCTTCTCCTCCTTCCATAACATCTGTTCCCGGTCCAAATCCATCTTCATTATATGAATTCTTCTCATCTGTCTTAAGGTAGGTTACTTCTGGCAAATCGCCGCCTTTGTCATCATCTGGAAGATGTTCTTCTTCTCCTCTTTCCATAACATCTGTTCCAGGTCCAAATCCATCTTCATTATATGAATTCTTCTCCTCTGTCTTAAGGTAAGTTACTTCTGGCAAATCGCCGCCTTTGTCATCATCTGGAAGATGTTCTTCTTCTCCTCTTTCCATAACATCTGTTCCAGGTCCAAATCCATCTTCATTATATGAATTCTTCTCATCTGTCTTAAGGTAAGTTACTTCTGGCAAATTGCTGCCTTTTTCATCATCTGGAAGATGTTCTTCTTCTTTGCTTTCCATAACATCTGTTCCAGGTCCAAATCCATCTTCATTATATGAATTCTTCTCATCTGTCTTAAGGTAAGTTACTTCTGGCAAATTGCTGCCTTTGTCATCATCTGGAAGATGTTCTTCTTCTCCTCCTTCCATAACATCTGTTCCAGGTCCAAATCCATCTTCATTATATGAATTCTTCTCCTCTGTCTTAAGGTAAGTTACTTCTGGCAAATCGCCGCCTTTGTCATCATCTGGAAGATGTACTTCTCCTCTTTCCATAACATCTGTTCCAGGTCCAAATCCATCTTCATTATATGAATTCTTCTCCTCTGTCTTAAGGTAAGTTACTTCTGGCAAATCGCTGCCTTTGTCATCATCTGGAAGATGTTCTTCTTCTTTGCTTTCCATAACATCTGTTCCAGGTCCAAATCCATCTTCATTATATGAATTCTTCTCCTCTGTCTTAAGGTAAGTTACTTCTGGCAAATCGCCACCTTTATCATCATCTGGAAGATGTTCTTCTTCTCCTCCTTCCATAACATCTGTTCCAGGTCCAAATCCATCTTCGTTATATGAATTCTTCTCATCTGTCTTAAGGTAGGTTACTTCTGGCAAATCGCCGCCTTTGTCATCATCTGGAAGATGTTCTTCTTCTCCTCTTTCCATAACATCTGTTCCAGGTCCAAATCCATCTTCATTATATGAATTCTTCTCATCTGTCTTAAGGTAAGTTACTTCTGGCAAATCGCCGCCTTTGTCATCATCTGGAAGATGTTCTTCTTCTCCTCCTTCCATAACATCTGTTCCCGGTCCAAATCCATCTTCATTATATGAATTCTTCTCATCTGTCTTAAGGTAGGTTACTTCTGGCAAATCGCCGCCTTTGTCATCATCTGGAAGATGTTCTTCTTCTCCTCTTTCCATAACATCTGTTCCAGGTCCAAATCCATCTTCATTATATGAATTCTTCTCCTCTGTCTTAAGGTAAGTTACTTCTGGCAAATCGCCGCCTTTGTCATCATCTGGGAGATGTTCTTCTTCTCCTCTTTCCATAACATCTGTTCCAGGTCCAAATCCATCTTCATTATATGAATTCTTCTCCTCTGTCTTAAGGTAAGTTACTTCTGGCAAATCGCCGCCTTTGTCATCATCTGGAAGATGTACTTCTTCTCCTCTTTCCATAACATCTGTTCCAGGTCCAAATCCATCTTCATTATATGAATTCTTCTCATCTGTCTTAAGGTAAGTTACTTCTGGCAAATTGCTGCCTTTTTCATCATCTGGAAGATGTTCTTCTTCTTTGCTTTCCATAACATCTGTTCCAGGTCCAAATCCAACTTCATTATATGAATTCTTCTCATCTGTCTTAAGGTAAGTTACTTCTGGCAAATTGCTGCCTTTGTCATCATCTGGAAGATGTTCTTCTTCTCCTCCTTCCATAACATCTGTTCCAGGTCCAAATCCATCTTCATTATATGAATTCTTCTCCTCTGTCTTAAGGTAAGTTACTTCTGGCAAATCGCCGCCTTTGTCATCATCTGGAAGATGTACTTCTCCTCTTTCCATAACATCTGTTCCAGGTCCAAATCCATCTTCATTATATGAATTCTTCTCCTCTGTCTTAAGGTAAGTTACTTCTGGCAAATCGCTGCCTTTGTCATCATCTGGAAGATGTTCTTCTTCTTTGCTTTCCATAACATCTGTTCCAGGTCCAAATCCATCTTCATTATATGAATTCTTCTCCTCTGTCTTAAGGTAAGTTACTTCTGGCAAATCGCCACCTTTGTCATCATCTGGAAGATGTTCTTCTTCTCCTCCTTCCATAACATCTGTTCCAGGTCCAAATCCATCTTCATTATATGAATTCTTCTCATCTGTCTTAAGGTAAGTTACTTCTGGCAAATTGCTGCCTTTGTCATCATCTGGAAGATGTTCTTCTTCTCCTCCTTCCATAACATCTGTTCCAGGTCCAAATCCATCTTCATTATATGAATTCTTCTCCTCTGTCTTAAGGTAAGTTACTTCTGGCAAATCGCCGCCTTTGTCATCATCTGGAAGATGTACTTCTCCTCTTTCCATAACATCTGTTCCAGGTCCAAATCCATCTTCATTATATGAATTCTTCTCCTCTGTCTTAAGGTAAGTTACTTCTGGCAAATCGCTGCCTTTGTCATCATCTGGAAGATGTTCTTCTTCTTTGCTTTCCATAACATCTGTTCCAGGTCCAAATCCATCTTCATTATATGAATTCTTCTCCTCTGTCTTAAGGTAAGTTACTTCTGGCAAATCGCCACCTTTGTCATCATCTGGAAGATGTTCTTCTTCTCCTCCTTCCATAACATCTGTTCCAGGTCCAAATCCATCTTCATTATATGAATTCTTCTCATCTGTCTTAAGGTAAGTTACTTCTGGCAAATCGCCGCCTTTGTCATCATCTGGAAGATGTTCTTCTTCTCCTCCTTCCATAACATCTGTTCCAGGTCCAAATCCATCTTCGTTATATGAATTCTTCTCATCTGTCTTAAGGTAGGTTACTTCTGGCAAATCGCCACCTTTGTCATCATCTGGAAGATGTTCTTCTTCTCCTCTTTCCATAACATCTGTTTCAGGTCCAAATCCATCTTCATTATATGAATTCTTCTCCTCTGTCTTAAGGTAAGTTACTTCTGGCAAATCGCCGCCTTTGTCATCATCTGGAAGATGTTCTTCTTCTCCTCTTTCCATAACATCTGTTCCAGGTCCAAATCCATCTTCATTATATGAATTCTTCTCATCTGTCTTAAGGTAGGTTACTTCTGGCAAATCGCCACCTTTGTCATCATCTGGAAGATGTACTTCTTCTCCTCTTTCCATAACATCTGTTCCAGGTCCAAATCCATCTTCATTATATGAATTCTTCTCATCTGTCTTAAGGTAAGTTACTTCTGGCAAATCGCCGCCTTTGTCATCATCTGGAAGATGTTCTTCTTCTCCTCCTTCCATAACATCTGTTCCAGGTCCAAATCCATCTTCATTATATGAATTCTTCTCCTCTGTCTTAAGGTAAGTTACTTCTGGCAAATCGCCACCTTTGTCATCATCTGGAAGATGTTCTTCTTCTCCTCCTTCCATAACATCTGTTCCAGGTCCAAATCCATCTTCATTATATGAATTCTTCTCCTCTGTCTTAAGGTAAGTTACTTCTGGCAAATCGCCGCCTTTGTCATCATCTGGAAGATGTTCTTCTTCTCCTCTTTCCATAACATCTGTTCCAGGTCCAAATCCATCTTCATTATATGAATTCTTCTCATCTGTCTTAAGGTAAGTTACTTCTGGCAAATCGCCGCCTTTGTCATCATCTGGAAGATGTTCTTCTTCTCCTCCTTCCATAACATCTGTTCCAGGTCCAAATCCATCTTCATTATATGAATTCTTCTCCTCTGTCTTAAGGTAAGTTACTTCTGGCAAATCGCCGCCTTTGTCATCATCTGAAAGATGTTCTTCTTCTCCTCTTTCCATAACATCTGTTCCAGGTCCAAATCCATCTTCATTATATGAATTCTTCTCATCTGTCTTAAGGTAGGTTACTTCTGGCAAATCGCCGCCTTTGTCATCATCTGGAAGATGTTCTTCTTCTCCTCCTTCCATAACATCTGTTTCAGGTCCAAATCCATCTTCATTATATGAATTCTTCTCCTCTGTCTTAAGGTAAGTTACTTCTGGCAAATCTCTGCCTTTGTCATCATCTGGAAGATGTTCTTCTTCTCCTCTTTCCATAACATCTGTTCCAGGTCCAAATCCATCTTCATTATATGAATTCTTCTCATCTGTCTTAAGGTTGGTTACTTCTGGCAAATCGCCGCCTTTGTCATCATCTGGAAGATGTTCTTCTTTTCCTCCTTTCATAACATCTGTTCCAGGTCCAAATCCATCTTCATTATATGAATTCTTCTCCTCTGTCTTAAGGTAAGTTACTTCTGGCAAATCGCCGCCTTTGTCATCATCTGGAAGATGTTCTTCTTCTCCTCTTTCCATAACATCTGTTCCAGGTCCAAATCCATCTTCATTATATGAATTCTTCTCATCTGTCTTAAGGTAAGTTACTTCTGGTAAATCTCCGCCTTTGTCATCATCTGGAAGATGTTCTTCTTCTCCTCTTTCCATAACATCAGTTCCAGGTCCAAATCCATCTTCATTATCTAAATTCTTCTCATCTGTCTTAAGATTAGTCGACTTTATGAAACTGCCGCTTTTATATTCATTTGTAAATGTTTGGCCACTTTCTTCTGGAAGGGCGTCTGTAGGATGTTCTTTTATCACTTCGTCCGAGTTGTCATTTTCTGATGGTGATTCACATCCTGGGCAAATACCTACACGAAAAATGAAAATGGTAATATTATCTTCCTTTAATAATATCAATCACATTTTAGGTCGACATCTTATTTTTTCAAATAATTTTATCAGACTGAGAGATCATTACACTGTGCTAAAGAGTAGAAGGTGATTATAGATGCTGTGTGTATTTTGAAACTGGATATCGAAGGAAGAAATCAGGTAGCTGGTGAATTATGTCTGCAATATGTAATATGTAAACGAAGAAATAGAAATGGAGAAACTTTTAAATAGAAATGACGAATGTGAATCATTGTAAGAAAAAGTCTTCTAAGAAATTGAAATCGAGAGCCATTTTAGTGCATCTGAATTGGAAATTTTAAATATCGTATTATGTGTTTTACTTTCCAATTTGTGTGTGTGTGTGGTGGTTAATTCGCAATTGCCCATCTGCACATTCAACTTTCCAGATATTGATGTAATCCAGTGAAGGAACTAATGAAGAAATGCTCATTTGCATAGCCGATAACGTATTTACATTAATCAAACAGGTAACTTTAGTTGGTTCTCTCAGAGGTAAACAAATTAAAGTTATCCTTTGATTTGTTAGGCTTAAAGGCTTGTTAGAGTAGATCAATAAATAAATATTTTTCAGGCTTAGGTAAAATAAATTCACACAGTATTCTTGAATCATGTTTTATGGCTAAGATTGCACATGAGAAAGAAATAAATATTTCGTCACTAAATACAGCACTTAAAACCATTAAGTAGTCTTTCAAATACTTACATCTAAAAAACGTCAACAAGGCTCCCATACTAAATTATTCTGGGAGCAGATGGCACTATCTTTACATAAAATCTTCGAAATAATCTCTTGAAAATTATACACTTTATAGAGCTAAATAAAACACTTCTATTCAATATAGAAGAAGTCAGAGAAATGACACTGTGGCATTGTTACAAATAATAAAGTAAACTGCAGACTGTCAATGAACATTTATTTAAACAAACATCGCAATCATTCATTCATTCCATTGTTGCCCCAATGGATTCGAAATCTGTTTGAATACCTTTGTTGGGATAAATTCGGAGATACAGAAATATACTGTACATAACATTGAATTATAGTGTTTTGTTCAGTTTCCTCAACTTTCACATAGTATCAAAATGCTGTTCGTGTGTGAATCTACTTTGAGCTGAATGACACTAGTTTGGTAGGGAATACAGCGATACCTTGCATAGCTGATTTGAACAGCGCAGGTTTCACTATAAATAAAAATCAAATCAGCTTTTATTCCCGTATAAAGAGTAGGCGAGGCTCTTTTAGCCCTATCTAACTTTCGGAGACTGAGTGGGCAGTTCAATCTCCACTGGTACCCAATCGGAGACAGCTGGCCCAAGGCTATCACTAATTAAGCGGCACGCAGTGAAGAGAGACGGCTCAACAAGTGCCGCCATCTCGTCGTCCACAACCCGAACACAATATATTTAATGTCTGAAATAGTGTGGGTTCTACGGTCCATTTTCTTGAGTTTACGGGACGAAAAAACCGGTCGAAAAAAAAAATACTGAGCTACATAGACTCTCGGTTTCACTATAGCAGAGTTTATAATTTTAAAAAATTTGAAAATTGAGTTTGGATTTTTTTTTTTTTTTTTTATGAACGAAGAAATTTTGAGAGTAGTTCTTTACTGTACTGCATTAACATTCCGACTCTACGAACACAACACCGTAATGATTTAATACATCGCAATAACCGCCTTAGTATTATTCTAACTTAGGTGCAGCAAAGTGGTTTTCCCTCGATCCAATTTTTATTTTTTATTACATGCGAGTAACCTTCTCTACGCAGTTACGAGGGAAGAGGAATTGCAACAAACCTTGTGGAACCAACAGATGTAAATGATTAGCACCAGAATAAAAACATTTAGTAGAGGAACATTAAATAAGCTTTTTTTTTTTTTTTCTAAATGCTTCTGGTTTCCTTTTGAACGTCGATCCTAATATTGCACGAAGCATTAAAGTTCGGCAAGCATTGCAAAAAAACTTTCGATGGTTACAAAGAAGATCATGCAGAGAAAATGAAGTAAAAAAACCTGCAAAGTGCATCGTTTAAAAGCAATTTTTGCAAAAAAAAAAAAAAAAAAAGAAAAAAACAAAAAACTCTTGTTCACTTAACAGTAAAAATTCATTTTAACCGCTTTTAAATTTTCTGTGTGCGCATTAATATTTGTGGTAAATTTGCAGTAAACAAAAGATGGTAATTAACCACCAATACTGTAATTGCACGGAACGCGTCACACTATATATAATATATAATATAATATACTGTATTATAACGATGTTTTAAACAGTTCGGTTTTTCATAATGCGGAACTTTATAGGCGTCTATTAACCGCCCTGCAATACCTATTACTGTAATAGATATCGCAAATATATTACTGTAATAATAGTTATGGAACGAGGTGTTTTCCCGTTGGTTTTCTTGCGAAACAGTAAACAATTATGTCTATAAATATATGTCTACTTGCCTTCAAATTTGAAGAGCCCGGATTAAAGTTGATCGCGTTCTACACGAGAATAATCGAGAAAGAAAAATAAAAACATCACTTTCATCTTTCAACCTACAAAACACCACGTTTTAGGGTTAAACTATACCTTGCCGAAGTTCGCGAGTGTTCGAGAAACAAATTCATTTTAATTCTTTTATTTATTTATTTTTCATTTGGTTCAGTGTAAAATTGTAATTTCGGTGGTTAAATTGACTAGTTCAGTGCCTGAATACGTAACACCGGCGTAATATCCCTTCTCGGGCAAAGGTAATTTGCGAGAATTGATAATAATATTTCTTTCAAACATGATAAATAGAAATGTAGTGATTTGTTAACATTTGCATTATAATCAAGTGCAAATGTAATTTTTGTTTAATTAAATATTTAGTTACACAAATCGAAATACAACAAAAATATTGAAATGTAAAATTTTAATCGAGTTTTTTTTTTTTTTTTTTTTCATGTCCACAAGCGCAAAAAACCCAGTAGATAAACGCGTGGGTGGTGCTTAAATTATAACAGTCCTCAGTGAGGTAGTTCGAACGATTTGAATTTAAAATTTTAATGCAAATAGTTCGAATCAGACTCGGTCCTAATGGAGGTCAGTTGATTAATTGAAAAATTACTGATTTTTTTTTTTTTTTTTTAAAAAAGAGTGCCTCGTATGCCCTAGAAACCTTTCGTGTAACCATGCGACCTTCAATGGAAGGTGAATTAAACGATTTAACAAACATTAGATATAATTTTATTTAAGTTAAGGGGATATTAAATCCCACATTGTTTTAAAACCGAATAAGAAACTCAAAGATCGGAATCAAAGAGTTTCATGTCGAATATAGTAACTATAAACGTATCGGCGATTACTAGCGTGAGCTAAAGCACGTAGTCCAAATACGTAGTACAAACTAGGGGAACTCGTTGCAAAGTTGAAGAAAGTTCTGATCGCTATTCTTAATATTTTCCATAATGTAAAACCCATCTCCTAGGAGAGTATGATGTTATACATTAAGCTTTAGCTTACGCTAGTAGTCGCCGATACGTTTATAGTTTACTATATTTGGCATGAAACTCTTTGATTCCGATCTTTGAGTTTCTTATTCGGTTTTAAAACAACGTGGGATTTAATATCCCCTTAATTTAAATAATGTTTACATCGCCGAAATGAAGCCTATTGGCTCTTTATTTTAAATAATTAGATATAATTTTATTATAATATAATACAATAATATATATCATATAATAATTATAATATAATCCTTTATTATAATATAATAAAGTATTATTATATTATAATAAAGGTAAACATTGAGTAAATTTTTTCGAAATGAAAGATACTAGAATAATAAACAAATGAACATTGGCGGTCATCATTAAAAAAGTTATCTTCGCATTCTTGTATGATGATATAATTTGCTATTTTTGGCTTACGCATGTAGACATAAATTTCGTTTTTCCTAATTCTGCCGCAAACTGAAACAACGTGATGAAATGTTATATTGTGATCCCAAATATTCAACTTTATCTAGCTAGACTAGAATAATCATTATTACATTAAATTGTCTTGCCAATAAAACTGGCCTAATTATGCGAGGGGAAAAATCATTTTGAATTGTTTTGCTCATAAAATTGTGATTATAAGAGGAAAAATACTCCAATTAAGCAATCTTAAATCTTCAACCTATGATTTAAAATGAACACCGATCAGACCTTTACGTATATTACGCGAAACGAGTACTAAAGGAACGATAACTATTTATCAGTATTGTATTATTAATACATGGCACCTCCAAGGACTCATCGTGAGAGGGCTGACTACTCCACTACAACTAACTCTATCCCTCAGTTAATCCTTCAACTACGCGACACCACTACCATCAACACGCAGCACCATTTTACATACCATATAATACAGTACAGGCTGAATGTGTTTAGAAAGTCGATATTTCCTAGTTTTCGCTAAAAACCATCATTATGCCTGCCTTATTAACATTATTCAAGAGATCTTGTAAAATATAAGGTTTAAGCGCGTTTTATCAAATCAGTCCAATTTTAGCTTATATGTTCTGAAGACAGAATTCCGTTTTGCCACTACAAACAGTCAGGTTGAAACCAAAATTGAAATTTCTCGAATTTTAACAGACATCCTACATAATAAATATGAATTCCACCCATCCGGTAAATAATTCATTAATGTCAGTTCGAATCTGATACAGTATACGCGAAGAAATTTTATAAAAGGATTTTGAGTTTGCCGGTATCATACAGAAGTGGTAGGGTCTCCCACCCCGCTGAAGCCACATCACTTCCGTTTGTTTGTTTTTTGTGAGTGTGTTCCAAAACTGGCCAACCAGCCAGAAAGCATAAGCAATTCAACAGTACTATCTAACAGCCACAACCAAACAATAAAAATGTATTGATTAAAATCAAAATTGAACAAATTTTCGAAGGAATCCTAATACAAATACGAGTACAATTTGTCCTGACAGAAAAAAGTAACATGGCGGTTTGTTATTCACACGTTACGTCATTTTAACGCCGTCTGGTTATCCCCGTAGCGCATTGGGTTTTGAGAGTGAAGCCAGAAGAAGTGGTAGGGTCACGGAATCCCTTTCCACACAAAGTACAACAATCACAAACATCCATGCCCAAAGCGGGATTCGAACCCGCGACTTCTTGGATTGAGAGCGAACACGTCAACCACTTTTATTTACCTAAAATGAAATCATTGGTCTTTATAAGTATCTGATACAAGAACAGACCCCTTCATATTTCCCGGTGAAGTGAGATTTAACAGTAAACCTAAAACATTATTATGAATTCCAAAATAACGCTGTAATAGATAGCAATTTTATTTCACTTTTGCGGTAATACTTATAATAGTGTTCATCCTGATTTGTGTGGTTTAACAGCGCAATTACTAGAGAGACTGGATATAAATAAGGTAACCCTCGTATAACGCGGTACTTATATAACGCGGTGGTGTAGAAATTGTAGTAAACCTTGTTCCACACGGTACTTATACAACCCGGTTTCGATATAACAAATTCTACAAATTGTAGTAACCATTTATGTTTTCATATTTTCATATATTTTTCCGCGCGACTTAAAAATCAAATTTTATCTTCGTTAAATTTGCGTCTTTCCATATCCCGCATGTAATTATAAGTAGCGAATTTATAGTAGTGGAAATACCCTTTAGCACGCATGTACGTCAATTGTTTACCGTGTAAAGTATTTGTTGTTGAAATTTGTCTTCGTTTTCTGCCAGGAAAGCACATTTAAAATCATAAGTGTGTTATCTGAAGCTGAGCAATTTATTTTCTGGTGAGTTTCATACAATATGTAATGCTTTTTTATGTAAAAAAATTATTTTTATAGTAATGGCCACTTTCAACCATATCGCAAAAGAGAACTTTTGCGATATGGTTGAAAACAAAATTAGTGAATTAATTGATGGTGAAATAGATTTAAATGAGGAAAAACTGGTACAATTAATAGAATCAAATGGCGGGGGGAAAGTTCTGCCGAAGATTCTGATTGTGATGAATCCGTTAAAGAATTCAATTTAAAGAAATTAGCAGAAGGATTGGACTTGGCAAGAAAGTTAGGACGTTATTTTACGATTAATGATCCCTCAATGGAGCGCTCCGGAAAATTCACGAGACAATTGGATATTTGTTTAGTTCCGTATTACGAACTTAATAAAAAAAAATTGCAGCATAGTGGTAAGCAAGATCTTATTACTGACTTCTTGATAACTAAACCAGCCGAAGTATGCAATGAGAATTATACAAGTCATATACAAGAGAGTCAAGTGATGACGTCTGGCCACTCGTAAATAAAGACCATCTACGAAATGTTATTTTTGACGACAGTGATGACGATTAAAACCACTTTATTTTATTTTGCCTAATACATTTATGCATTATGTACAATGAATTAAGTATATTATTTCTGGGAAAATTTCCATGTTACTCCTCTCAATAAGCTATTATAATTACGGCTATTTTGCCTGCTTCAGTTTAGGAGTGCCCCTGTTTAAATGTCATTGGCTATTTACTCACGGATTCTTAGGGCATTGTAGATGTAAAAGTACCAAAAAGTATATGTAGCATAAGGAAGAGAAATTTACACATACCTTTATCTGGGTGTTGCGGCTTTTCTTCTTTCTGCGATGTCGAAACACTACTGAGTGTGTGGAGGGGGGTAGGCAATTTGGGAGAATTAAGTTAGAAAAATCCGTTTTTTTTTTCAGTAATATATATAAAAACATATATATTATATTAGTATATTATATAGGGTGGGGAAAGGTGAAAGGGTTGATTTTTTATATAGGGAGGGTGGGAAGGTTCCCCCTCCAACTATGTATACTACTTGGAAGTAGTATACATAGTTGGAGGATTAACTTATAAATAGAAAAGCTTGTATGTATTGTATGTAATGCTACATATATGTAGCATTTTCTGTACTCAAAATTTAAACAGAAAAATGCATAGTCGAAGAAAGCATAGTCTCATAGTTCATGAACGCTTAATCACAGTTGAATGACTGCATATGTAATTTGACGATCAGTAATAATAATAATCAGTGGCGGCTCGTGGCATGAAATCGTGTGGGTGCTGCAACTTTCGAACTATACATACACACTGTAAGCACAGTGTATACGTGTTTGGATAAAATATCAAAATTATAGCAAAAATTTAAAAAAAAATAAATAAATAAACGTGGGGAAAAAAAATTTATTATCAATAAATTATACAGTTTGGTATAATTCAAAATTGCTTAAAAATAAAATTCATTCTTCTTGTTTTGTTTCGAGCGAAAAGGTCAATAACTTTTATCTTGATGTTTGTGTGACTGTTGAAGAATTTTTTTCTCCGTTGAAATCATCACAAGTGCATTTAACCCATCCTGATTCATAGTGCTCCTCAGAAATGTTTTTATTCTCTTTAATGTTGAAAAACAGCGTTCAGGCTCTGAATTGTCAAGAGAGTTTTTATCAATACAGAAATTTCACTAAAAACACAATCTAAATTATTTTCTGTTATAAATTTTAACAAGTCAATTAATTTACAATAATTATGCATGTCGGGTCTAAATACAGAACATTTTATTAGAGGGTAGTAATAAAAGGAGTGATTAACTGTTCTAAGCTGTCCATATACTGTATTTGGTTTCGTATGGGCCTGCGTATTCCCATGTTGACAGTAGAGGGTCATATTTCTTCAGTTTCTCCCAGCAGTCACTGGCAAAATCAAAATCATCTTTCTAATTGCAGAATTCAAGTACCATTTATGGAGAATCCGATGCACAAAAATCCAGCAAGGAAGTAATGTAATGTCCCTAGAGTACTGGAGGCGAGTCCGATAAAATCCTGGACAGAGAAGGTCAACACAAGGCGAGTTAGCATCGAGGGGTTCTCCACCAAGATATGGATTTCAGGATTGTATTCTCAAAATTCGTTTGTGTTTTGAGGAATGAAAACCCGAGTTATTACCGGGAGGAAAACCCTCCACCACCATATGAGACCGATTAACTCACCTTTAGTCGAAAGAGACCAGATAAAGGTTCCTCACGTCATACACGAAAATCGAACCTGAGTTTTTCCCGACCAAAGGGCTTCGTCTATATCGACTGAGCTACGGAAGCGCTATACAATTTCTTGGCTTGTGACATTTTTCGTTTTCCTTTTAAAAATGCGCCATAATTCTAAATTTTTCATTTAGTGATTACTGTAAATAACTTGCGTGCATGGAAAAATAAACGAGTTCGTAGCTACGCGCCTTCCTTCAGTGTCCTATTTTCAATTAAATATCATGTTACTAGAACCCTTCCGATACTCGCCCAACCATAGCGTTCCTACGTCTATATAACGATATATGTTATGATGAAATTTCTCGATGAAATTTCTATTGTAACAGTCGAAGTTTCTTATGATACTACTTGTGATGTAATACAAGTTAATGAAATAATTTAGTTAGAAAAGATGAACATGGATTTATTTGATGGTCAGACGACGACCGAAACGGTACACATCCCGTTAACCCCCGTCCCAGTTTCCACATAAGGATACCCTTCCCCTTCGTCCCCCCCCTCTCCTCCCCACAAAAAATGCGGCCCTAAACAAAATAATATATATATATATATTTATATATATATTAATTATTAATAGTAACCCGAGTTTCCAAACTTATTTCCCGCGTCAAAAGCGCATACCCCCATGTTCTTCCCCCCCCCCCCCGTTTATAAACGACCTTCAACAGGAGCTTGGATTTAGAAGGCATCTTTAAACCAAAAACAAGGTATGTACAAAATTTTTCCACATTTTTTATTCTGCCATAATTGCCTTCTATACTCGCCCATAATGTCCTAAAATATATATATATATATACCCCTTTTTTGAGTTATGTTAGCCAATGTATTAAAATAAGGGACACTCCTAAACAAAAACTGGCTACAATAGTCGTTAATTATATTAATAGTGTTTAAGAGGAGTAACATGGGAATTTCCCAGAAACTATACTCCATTATCTGTTCTAAACTAAAAACTAGAACCAATGTTATGTCTTTAATTGTAATGTCCAAATATTTAAAGAGACCGAGTAACACGATAAGCACTACAAACACTCTACTACTGGCGCAAACTGGATATAAACAACAGTGGAACTGCGCGATGGGCAGTGCTGCATTACGCTAATAGCTCGCATCTCACTATGACGTGCATATGCTTGCACGCGTAGCAATGACACTGTGGTGAACACAGTGCTGCTAGCATCCTTCACCTTCCTAAGTGTTACAAGATGGATTTTTATTATTTTTTATACAAAATAAGAGAATTGTATAGGACTGTTGATGATAAAATTAAATAAATATTAAAGCAAATATAAATAAATTAATAAATATATGAGTCTTTTGACTCCATGGAGGCACCTTATATAATAATAATATACTTATATATCGAGAAAAATTGAGGCTGCTGCAGTGCCTATGCTCGAGCCGTCCCTGAAACTGATGTGACCAAAAAGCTTTAGTGATAATGTTTTAATTTAACAATAACGCAAGAAGCATTTATAGGCCCAGAGACTTGTACCTCGGGCCAGTAATCCTTAAGTTATTATTCTTACAGTAATACCAGATGGCGATCCACTTATACACACTTTTCAATTATAACCAGCGTCCATTTATACGAGGGGGGGGGGGGGGGGTTCTGATGAACATTCAGAACAAAAGTCAATTACGTAAGTTTAGGTCTTCTTATATATCCTAAAAGAAAAAAAATTACAATTTAAAATTAAATTGTAATACAAAAAAAAAAGAATTAAAAAGATTATTACAATTTGATGAAACACAAGGTTAAAGGATTTTCAGATGTTCTTTCTTGTGGTTAAATCAGTTTTTTTTTTTTTAATATCATTTTTGTTCTAAGTGTTTTATCAAAACATTCCAGCCTCCCTATGGCATAGTACACTGCAGCAGTCACTTATATACGACGGTTTTAGCAACAAGTTGCTGCAGTATGATGCGGATAGTGATGTCCACCGCTCGGTCAGTTTCGGAATTGTGGTGCTTTTAATATATTATGTCTCTAAAATATCATGCAATTTTTGATTCAGTGCTCTTGCCAAAACAGTACAGAGTCCTGCAGCAGTGCTGGTAAGCATGTTTTTTATTATTTATTTATTTATTTTAAGATAGATTTACATTGATAGTCATGGAAAAACAGCTAAATGAGACAATATTTACGGAGGTATATAAAGAATTTATAAGACTAGGTGAACTATTTAACAACATTTGGCCGGGAAAAGTGAAACTGCGCGACACGTTTCCTCCGGAAAGCGTCACAGACATTATTGCAGAAGGTCAGTCAGATTCAGTGCCTTCTACTCCTTCAGACTTTGTAGAAGTGCGAGCATGCAAAAAGCGAAGAACAACAGATGAACCACACAATGACAATACTGAAATGGAACAGGATTCTCAGGGTTCGGACGCTGCTATTTCTCCCAAAGAAAAGGTGCCTCCGATCATCCTTAGAGAAAAGCAGAGATGGGCAGCTTTAAGATCCACAATGTCCAATCTGCACATTGGCTTCATTAAGGCCAAAAACATGGATGAAGGCATAAAAATCCAGCCAGCAACAGTGACAAATTATAGTAGGTTGACCAAAGAACTGGACGACAGAGGCATCCAGTATCATACCTTTTCAAAACTTAAAAGTGGTCCTTCGTGGTGTCTGTGAAGACATTGACACATCAGAAATAGCTGCTGACCTGAATTATCAGGATCTGCTTCCAGTCAAGGTCAGCAGAATGTACAAAGCAGACAAGACTCTCATGCCATTAGTCTAGTTGAGATTCATAAAATATACAAGGATATCTACAACTTAAAACCAGTTTGTGGTCTCATCGACACACCAGAACCACTCTGGAAAAGATCATCTTCTGGGCAGTGCCACAGGTGCCAGAAGTTTGGCCATGCACAGAATCTTTGTAGAGCAGAATATAGATGTTTGAAATGTGGGGACAGCCACCCAACCAATACCTGCACAAAGTCGAGGACAACCTCGGCCAAATGTGCCAACTGCAGTGGCCCTCATCCTGCGAACTACAAAGGATGTACTCAGCACCCAAAGAACAGACGGATGTAGGGCAGTCAATCAGCCCTCCTTCTACAGTATCAGAACAACAGAGGCCCAGGCATCAAAACCGGAAACTCAGCGACCACAGTCGGAGACCTCCAAAAGCAAACAAGAAGTTATGCCAATGTGACCCGTACAAATAGACCAATACCGGAACAAAATCAACCAACAACACCTAAAAATCTAACAGCTGTTATTACGGCCTCACTAGCAAACATGCTACAAAATTTCAGCCTATCAAGCCCTACTGAAACCTCCACTAAAAGATTTCTTCGTGAAACGCAGGTCATCCTCACAGCTCTCATAAATGAATAGTAACAAACTCATTCCAGCATCTGTTCAGATAATTGCTTGGAACGCAAATGGCCTCAAAAACAAAATTCTGGAACTCCGAGATTTCACATATAGGTATCAACCAGATGTTATTTTAATCAGTGAAACTCATTTAAGACCCTCAGACAATCCTACAATAAGGGGCTATCACCTATACAGAAATGACAGACTACTCTACAGAGGCGGTGGCACTGCCATCTTCATTAAAAACTACATTAAGCACCACTCTGTGAGCATTCCTTCAAACACTAACCTTGAGATCACAGGAGTGGAAGTAGTCACCAGCTCCACTGGCAAGCTGAAAATCTACTCAGCTTACAACCCTCCCCAAAAATCTCTACTTCACTCTGATCTAAATGCCATCTTATGCATCTGAGAACCCACCATTATTGCCGGGGATCTGAATTACAAGCATCGTACGTGGAATTGTAAAGCCACAAACAAGAATGGTTGCATCCTTTCGAATTTGAACATGAAAAACATATTCATGTTCAAATTTGAAACCACTTTCTGCCACTAGGTGGGAAAGTAGAGTAGAAGCAATAAAGCCACTTAAAAATAATATCAAGGAAATTTACCAGGCTTTTTTTTGATATTACGGAAGATAAAACTAAAGATACCGATTCTAGAGTTCAGTCAGACAACTTAATTTCAAAGGTTTATTCGTTTAAATTTATTTGCTCTGTTCATGTTTGGTACGAAATCTTAAGTCTCGTAAATGTTGCAAACAAAATAATGCAGATTCCGACATTTGATATAGGAAAAATTGCAGAAAATCTTGATTATGATATACAAGAATTAAATACTCGCCGAACAGACCAATATTTTGAAAATATTAGAACTGAAAACAAGTAGCAAACGATCTTAATATTGATTCTATTTTTCCAGACATTCGCAAAAGAAGAAAAAAAAATGTTTGGCTACGAAGCATCAGATGAAACAACACATGATCCTAAACAAAAATTTTAAATAAATTTTTTCTTCGCAATTTTAGACACGACAATAACTTCAGTCACGGAAAGATTCATACTCTTAAAACAACATAGCGAGGACTTTAAAGTTATAAGAGACATTAGCAAATTAAAAGATTGCTGCGATGAAGATTTAATGAAACATTGTAAAGATTTGCATTTAAAACTGAGCAACAATCAAGATTCCGACAATCGCGATATTCATGGTATGACTTCATTTGAGGAATTAAAAACTTTGTAATGTTTTATTCAAAAAGAATCCGCTCCTCAGGATGTTTTAAATTATATATAAAAAATAAAAATAAATCGGCTAACGCCGTTTATTCCCTACAACGCAGGACGCAGGACATATATGGCGCAGAGGGTGAAGCTCGACGCTTTACATATTCCCTGTTGTCTGTTTCGGGAGCAGTGATGGGAGAGATTTGTGAGCTATTTTAGCTCTCCCTGAGTGGGCAGAAGTGGTTAATCGTCGTTGGGTGTTAGGATGGATTTCGGTCTTTTATGTTTCCAGTAGTCATTACCGTCATAGTTTCCGGCTTGTTGTATTAGTTGGTTTGGATGGGTAGATGTCTTCATAAAGAATTTTTCTGCTAGGGAGTGTAGTAGTGGAGAGATGTAGGGGATATTTAAGTCCCGGTGGATCTGGGCGTTCCTGATAAACCACCGGGCGTTCAGAATCATTCGCAGACATTTGTTCTGTAGTTTTTGTAGCTTGAGGATGTTTGTCTTGGAGGCATGGCTCCAGGCTGGGGAGGCGTATATGACTGTGGGACGGATCACTGTCTTGTACAGTAGTATTTTATTTGTTGAGCTTAGTTTGCTGTGTCTGTTGATCAAGGGGTATAGCTGGGCGATAACTTTTGAAGCTTTGGTGCATATGCTCTTGATGTGGCTGTTGAAGCATAATCGCTTATCGAGAAGTATTCCTAGGTATTTTGCTTCAGTTTTCCAGGGAATTTTAGAGTTGAACAGGGTGATGTCTTCTTTGGGGGATGCTCGTCTTCTTGTGAAGAGTATTGTTGTACTTTTCTGGGGGTTCAATTGCAGTCGCCAGTCCTTAAACCATTTTTCCAGATTTAGGATGGTGTCTTGTAGTTTTTTGGTGACGAGAAGTGGTTGACGAGATCTAGCTAGAATAGCTGTGTCATCAGCATAAAGGGCGATGGTGGATGTGAGAGGATTTTGAGGGATGTCTGCCATATAGATGTTGAACAGGATCGGGGCTAGTAGTGATCCTTGAGGAATTCCAGCGAGGATTTTCCGTTGGGTTGAGACTGTTTCGCTGATTTTGACTTGCATCCTCCTGTTGGAAAGGTATGATTTGATCAGGTGTATCATGTTTAGTGGAAGGTTAGCGATGATAAGTTTGTAGAGGAGGCCTTGGTGCCAGATCTTATCAAAGGCCTTAGAGATGTCTAGGAAGACAGCTCCAGTGTGTTGATTCCAATTGAATCCTGGTGATGTATTCTACCAGTCTATGGATTTGATGGGTGGTGCTGTGATTTTGACGGAAGCCGAATTGTTCTTCTGGAATGATATTTAATTGGTTGACATGATCTTGGAGTCTGATGAGGATGATTTTCTCAGCTATTTTCCCTAAATTGGATAGCAGGCTGATGGGACGGTAATTTTCAGGTAGGTGTGGGTCTTTGCCTGGTTTGTGAATTGGGATGATGTCAGCTATTTTCCATGACTGTGGGAAGTGCTGCCATTTGAGGATGGAGTTTATGATGTTTGCCAGATGTGCTATGGCTTTGCGTGGTAGTGCCTTGATGACTTGGTTAGTGATGCCATCAGGACCTGGGGCTTTTTTGATCTTGAGATGGTTGATGATGCCGATTATTTCGGTAGGTGAGGTAGGCATTATAGGATTTGGATTGACATCGGGACGATTTAATGTGAACCTGACTTTACGATGGATCTTGTATACATGGCTGATGTTTAGGTTATCATATGCAGGACTGCATTGTTTCTCTAGGTTTCTTGCTATAGCTTCGGCTTTGTCAGCATCTGTGTTTGCAAGGTGCTGTTCTGCTTGCAGAGGGGGGGGGAGGGATTAGCGCTTGATCCTAAAGTTGTTTAGGAATTTCCATATAGAATGATCTGCTGTGGAGATGGAGGAGAGCTTGTTGTCCCATTGTTGGTTCCTGTGGTTCTGGAGAGCTTCTCGGACAGATTTGTTTAATTTGTTGAGGGCTGTTTTGTTCTGGGGAGCATGAGTGTTGTGATATCTTTTTCTTTGTCTGTTTTTTTCCCTTATTAAGACCATGATTTCTTCCGGGAGACGATTTTGTTTGTGGGTAATCGTGGATACTGTGGCTGCTGTTATGGCTTTATTGATTTGATTGGTGAGGTTCTTTATTGCCGTGTCTATTTCTTCCTTGGCTTTTATATGGGGAACCGGACCAATGTGTCCTGGTAGCACTTTCTTGAGTTTCTCCCAGACGATGGAGGTTTGGGGGGGAGGTGACTGATCTTTGTTCCCTAAGTGAAGTAGGATTGGGTTGTGGTCTGATGATAATTCGTTCAATGCTTGACTGCTGTGCTGGTATTTGATGTTGTGTAGAATGGCGATGTCTAGGATGTCAGCTGTGCCAGTTGGGCTGTGGTGGGTTAGTTCACTGGGTCCTGTTACGACAGCGTTGTTTAATCCTGTGTAGCTGAAGAGGATACGGCCATTTTTATTTGTGGTTCTGCTGTTCCAGGAGGGATGTTTGGAGTTTAAGTCCACAGCAATGATGATGGATTCATTTGAGCCTAGTACAGCATCCAAGTCAGAAAATAGCAGAGTCTTAGCAGGGGAGTTGTAGGCGGCATAGATTTTAAGTTTTCCAGTTGAATTTGTGTGGACTTCGACACCAGTGAGTTCTAGGTTGGAGGTTGGGGGGGGGGTGAGTATTCCATTGTGCCTGATGCAGTTCCTGATAAATATGGCTGTACCACCACCTCTGTAGTCCAGTCGGTCATTTCTATATAGTGTGTAGCCTCTCAGTTTTGGATTGTCTGCAGGTCTGAGGTGAGTTTCATTAATTAGGATGACGTCAGGGTTGTATCTGTTAGAGAATTCTTGAAGTTCCAGAATCTTGATTTTTAGGCCATTGGCGTTCCAAGCGGCGATCTGTAGTGAGTCTGGCAGTAATCTAGTTTTATTCATTAACAAGCATTGATAATATGGTTTGAGTTTCTTTTAGAAATCTTTTTGTGGAGTTTGGTGAAGGGTTTGACTTACTGAAGTCTTGAAGCATGTTTGCCAATGAGGCTGTGATGACTGTTGTCATGTTTGGAAGAATTTGGTCCTGCTGGATATATTTGGATGAGCGGGCTACTTCGGCGTATGTCCTGCTTCGACGGTGACTTTCCAGACTGTTGGTATTTTCCACTTGTGAGAGCTGGTATTTTGTTGTCTTTTGTTGGGTGTCAGGCAACTGGGGAGCCGTCAACTCAGGTGCCTGTGGGCAGGGTTCAGAGATCTGTTTCCTTTTGTTGTCTGTTTTGTTCTTGGGGTAGTGACTACAGCCTCTGTAGTTTGCCGGGTGGGGGCCCCCGCATTTCGCGCATTTGGCTGGTGAGGTCCTGGGTTTTGAGCAGGTTGCTGTGGGGTGGTTTTGCCCACATTTGAGGCATTTGTAGTCTGCTCTGCAGAGTTTCTGTGCGTGTCCGTACTTCTGACATCTGTAGCACTGGCCTGATGAGGCTCTTTTTCTTAGTGGTTCTGTTGTGATTTTCAGACCACAGATCGTTGTTAAGTTGTATATGTTCTTGTGTGTGTTAGGTATCTCAACGAGTACTAGGGGCATTGGACTCTTGTCAGCCCGTAGCATTCTGCTAACTTTGACAGGTGGGAGATCGTGGAGGCAGAGGTCTTCAGTAATTTCATCTGTGCAGATGTTTTCTGTTACTCCCCTCAGTACAACTTTTAGGTTTTTCTCCGACTTCAGTGAGTAAGTGTGATATTTAATATTTGACTCGTCCATAGTTTTTGTGAGGAGTCTGTAGTCGCCTACTGTGGTAGGCTGGATTTTAACTCCGTCGTCTACGTTTTTTGCCCATGAGTACGCAATTTGGTGGCTTTGCATAATAGGCCTAAGGGCCGTCCAACGTTCTTTTTCCCGTAGAACAATTGGGGGAAATTTTTCGTTGTTGGGCGTGGGGAGGTCAGTGTTGGGGGCATCTTCCATCCCCTCGTTTATCTGAGTCTCCGCTGTTTTACGTTTTTTCCGTGCATGGGTTTCTGTATCATGTTTTGGAGTGGGAGCAGAGATTATCAGGTTCATCTTCCCTTCTTCCCCTGATGTTGAGTTGTCCCCTTCTGTGGAGTCGTCTGTCGCTGAATATAGGTTTTAGAAACCCTGGCCACTCTACCTCAAATTTCTTCAACAGTTTTTTGAGGAGGTCGAGCGCTAGCTTCTTATCCAACGATTGGATAAAGTCATCAGTACTTAAACTGGTCATGTTTGAAATATTCAAATATATGCTTATATGCTTACCTGAGCTGGATCTTAAGGATTTCCGTATAGCGTATAAACACAAAATATAACACACTAAAGGACTATCGCGAGACCGCAATCACTAATTAAGAACACAATCATCAGCTACTTGTTTACCTTCGCTTTCCGCTTATATCAAAAATCTGAATCAACACTGAATTATTCATAACAACTATTTAAATCACTGATCCCATATATAAACACTTGGCAACCGCCATTACGCACCAGCGCCCTCTCTTATTCCCTACAAGAGAGTAGGCGAGGCCTTTATACCCTGTCTAGCTTTTGGAGACTGAGTGAGCAGTTCAATCTCCATCGGTAGCCAATGAGAGATAGCTGGCCCATGTCTATCACTAATTATAGCAGCCACCGATGAAGAAGCTGCAAACAACTGCTGCCATCTCTTGGTACCTAACCCTAACAAGATAAGTTGCAGTCTGAAATAATGTGGGTACTACGGTCGATTTTCTTCAGTTTACGGAATGAAAAACCCGAGTTTCCAGGAGAAAAAACCGGCTTGCCCATGCCTGAGATCGATTAACTCGGGAACCAGTCGAAGATATGCTTAGAAAAAGTTCCTGTAGTCAGCGACTAGATAGACTAGAACCTAGGTCTAACTTCGAGCGGCCAAGCGCAGAGGACGCAAGCGCCTTCCACTGAGCTACACAGGCTATTTAAATTATATATACGAAAATAAATTAACTGACACGTTTCCGAATATTGCGATTGTGATGCGTATTTATTTAACATGACCAATATCCGTAGCATCAGGGGAAAGAAGTTTTTCAGAAATGAAACTAATAAAAAATTATTTGCAGTCAACAATGTCTGGAGAGCGTCTAACGAATTTATCAATTATATCAATTGAAAATAATATTATGGATTCATTAGACATTAAAGATATTATTAAAAATTTTGTGACGGCTAAAGCAAGATGGATAAATACGTAAAATAAATCTACTGTTATACTAATTGTTATATAGTTAAAAGCATATCTCCAAATTATCTTTGTTATGTAATATTTTTTATATTAAAATAAAAGTAATTTTGGTTTATATATATATATTCTGTTATATTTATATATGAAGGAATAAACATTTTAGAAAATTTTTATTATTAAAAATTCCTTATTAATGAATTTCAGTGATTACAATGTTCTACTACTGTTAAATAAAATTTATTTTTATGTATGCATACAAACTGTTTTGTACTCTTAAGCAAGTAAAATTTTTTGCAAAACTTTTTCATGGAAACTTATTTTATGGGGTGCTGAAAACGTTTTGCACAAGGGCGCCCTCCCACCCATGGTGCAGCACTGCTTGTAGTGGTGTTTTTTGAAAAGGGTTTGTCTTATGTTTGGGGGAAGGGAAACAGAAACAGGAATTTCTCTAATTTTCATTCTCGCTATAATATTTATACAGCGCCTGTTTCAGCTCTCTGTATGTCCCTAGGTTTCTGTCGTCGAACAGCAGTTTGTTTATCATGTCAGGTATGTAAAAGTTTCCAGTGGCTTTGCCATGGTGATTGTTGTACTTATATGTTATGTAGTTTGTTGACTGTGGTCTTGTTATCTGATATGCTGTTCTGGTTATTCTATAAGTTGGGTTATAATAATGTTTTAACATGACTGTGTAGTGGAGTAAGTGTCATCTTAAATATTTTGTGTAAGTTAAGGGATATTACATCTCATATCGTTTCTTAGCCGAATAAGAAACTCAAAGAGTTTCATGCCGAATATAGCAGAAACTATATAGAGTCGGCGATTCGAAGTGTAAGCAAATACCTGGATACTGCAACAACTCACCCTTACGGTAGTGCAAGCTGAGGCGACTCATGTCAAAGGTGGAGCAAGTTCCGATCACTATTCTTGATATTTACCCATAATGTGAACTTAGCTCCTAGGAGCTGTATTACTGTTCGACATTATGAGAGAAGGTCACTACCCAGACCGGTTTCAACCTTTATTGAGGTCTCATCAGTGAGTAGGCAGACCTAGTTAATATCAAGTTTGTATCACTTGGAATCGCCTAACTCTATATAATTTCTACTATATTCGGCATGAAACTCTTTGAGTTTCTTATTTGGCTAAGAAACTATATGGGATGTAATATCCCTTAATTTAAACAAGTTATATGTCGCCGAATTGAAGCCTTTGGCTCTTCATATATCTAATTAAATATTTTGTGTTGTGTCCATGCTGCATGCATAAGTGTGGGTTGTTCCCAGAATGTCAGTTTTACCATTTTATCTTGCAATCATTGTAACCTGTTAAGTCTGTAGTCTGCACAGAATGCATATGATGTGATTGCATATCTTAAAATGTTTTCACATAAGGCTTTATAGATTAGTATTTTTATGTGTGTTAGAGCAATGTCTTTTAATCGATATAGTTTGATTGGTGTTAAATAACAACACAGAACAATACGTACTTATACGTATTGTTCTGTGTTGTTATTTATGTTCCTAATGTTTATATTCATGTCTCCTATTATTATTAAGTATTCTGAGATGCCTTCTTTCGTGGCTGAAAGCCATCTGTTTAGTTCATCTAGAAAATTTGTGGTGCTTAAGTTGGGTGGTCTGTATATTGTGTTTAATATCAAGGAGTTTTCTTGTATTTTTAATTTCGATGCATATGTTTTCTGCGTATTCTAATTTACAGTTTATTTCTGTTACTTCTAGTTTATGTTTAGTAAATATTTTTATACCACCGCCTCTTTTTGTTTGTCTGCAGTGTTTTTGTTGTTGGAAGTGTGGCATTTGGTAGATGGTTGCCTCTTCGTTTGTTGTAGATACTTCACTCAGTATTAAAATGTCTATGTTGTCTAAATCTTCCTTCAGATAAGCTTGCAGGTTCAGTCAGTATTTTTGAATGCTTCTGATGCAGTGGCAAATTTAGGTATAGGCCGTATAGACTTGGGCGTAGAGTGGCAAATTTTGAGGGGTAGTGGAAATTTCCGGGCTCTCATTTTTGTAATTATATTTATATTACGAATTTAAGATATAAATAGGTTATGCATGTAAATCAACATGTTCATTAAATATGGGGAAGGGACTTCCTGCTGGCCGGGCAGGAAATATCTAAATACGGCACTGTTCTGATGTTGATGTGGAGAATAGGTAGTCCTTTTTTGGGGACAGTCACTTGTTTCCATTCTGTTATTGATTTCAGAATGTAGCAATTATCATGTTCCAGGTTGATTACATCTGCTTGATGGTCTGCATTCATGTAGGTTGGTGTGCTGTTCCCTTCTTTATGAGTCGTCAATATTCCTTTTAATATGGCAGCCTTTTGATAACCCAAATATAATCTTCTATGGCTTATATGTGGGTTGATTTGCATCTTGTGTCTGTTTAAGGAATATTTTGCTGTCTTATCCATATGAACTGGTAATTTTTTTTCTGATTTTACTTTCCTTATTTGGTAGAATAGTTTCTGATAATATGGCGTTAAGTATTCAGACAAGTATATTGGGGTATTGTTGTGGGCTCCTTTCATATCCTTGACTACTGATTTTTTTAATCCTGCTAGCTTTTATAAGTGTAATTTTTGTTGGACTGTTGGTGAGTCGCACAAGTATGGGAGGAGGATGAGAATTATTTTCTTTTTTTCCTTTTTTTTTTTGTGGTAGCCGATGTACTGACTGAATATCTTTTGATTCAATGCGAGCGCCAATTTTTTGGCTTAGTTGTATTACGGTGTCTTTTAGATGTTCCGTAGCAATTTCCGGAGACCATCTATCAGGAGATCATTTTTATACTGCTGTTGGTTTAAGAATTCATACTGTTGCTTTAAACAGCTTAGTTCTTGCCGTAGTTCCGTTGTCTCTTTAATTAGAGTGTGCTGGCTTTCCGTTAGCTCTTTAATGCAGTTTTTAATTTCTCTGATGGTCTGTAATACATCTTCTACCGAGTTATTATTAAATTTAATAAATTCCTCATATTGGTTGAATTTTTTTGGGTGTGTTTTTCAAATAGTTTTGCAAATAGATTAAAAAACCTAAAAAAGTCTATTAGGTTTTTTAATCTATTTTCTAGCAATGCATCCAAAGTTGGCTCACCTAGGTTTCCGTTGTTGTTTTCTTTGTTTTTCATTCCCTCTACTGTTAATTGCTGCGTTATCAGTTTACCACCTGCAGTTGTTTTCTGAGTTGGTTGTTTTCCCCCTGCAGTTTAAGGAGACATTCCTTAGTTTTCTTCGTTTGATTTTCGCCACCAAGTGTGGCCTCGGACAATCCCGAACATAGAAAATGCATGTTTCTCTGGCAGTTCCTGGATGTTATGTAGTTTTCTTCCCCCGTCAAGTCTTCATGGCATTTGTATCCCTTCATATTTCTTGTTTGACGAACTTGCTGTAATTTCTAATATGGCGACTTCATTTGTTCTCTTCTCAAGTAGTTGACCAACATATACTTCGAACTTTGAATACTTGTAATTTACTTATTACTTAACAGATACTTACAGTTTTTACGTCAATATCCTCGGCTTGAAATAATAATAAATGATATAAATAATAATAATAATAATTTTTATGTATTTATTTTTATTGATCTATCAAATATTTACATATATACAAATATCATCTTGAGTAACATTCACTATATTATTTTACGAGATTCAGCACTAAGTGCTACATATAATGAGATTTCAATAATAATGATGATAACATAGTTTTTTTGCTATATTTTAAAATAACAATCACAGTAATAATTCACAGTTATATAGTTCAGAGTTACACAAGTTATATAATATTACATGTAGTTAAGTATGTTTTTCTTCAAAGTTTGAGAAAGAGTGATTTTTTAAATAATAATAATAATAATTTGAGAGATAATTTATTATCTCTCAAATAATTACATGAATATACTAAAATTTAGGCAACAATGCAACTTTTTTTTGCAAATGGTTCAGGAAAAATTATAATTACTTGGAATATCATTATCTTTTGCAGAATTTCTCATTGACACAAGAGTAAAAAGCATGTAGCATTACCATTAACAATAATATTTTAATATATATATATATATATATATATATATATATATATATATATATATAGTAGTAGTCATATATAATAGTCATATATATATATATATATATATATATATATATATATATATATATATATATATATATATGTATATATATATATATATGTATATATATGTATATATATATATATATGTATATATATATATATATATATATATATATATATATATATATATATATATGTATATGTATATATATATGTATATATATATGTATATATATGTATATATATATATATATATATATATATATATATATATATATATATATATATATATATATATATATATATATATATATATATATATATATATATATATATATAGTAGTCAGAGTTAATAGTAGTAGTCATATATATATATGACTACTACTATTAACTCGGGGTTGGGATATGTTCATTTTTAATATAACCTGACTAAAAACCCGAGAATTATGACAAATTGAGATTTATTTGAAAACGCAACATGTTTCGTCGGGATTGACTTCATCAGGCGTTAAGAACATAGAAAGCTATTAAAAGACACTGAAAGAAAGAAAAAAAAAACATTGAGACACTCTGAAGCTATACAATTATAAAGCTATAATATTCGACTATAAATTACAGTCGAATATTATAGTTATTATTATGAACTTGAGCTATAGTCCGTGTTAAAGTTCTATTGTTGTACACTTGTGCGTGTGTGGAACCACGCGATCTCCAGTATCTGATAGTAGAACTGAAAGAGTCAGGCAAATTATAGCTGAGATTATTGTTCATATGAAGAGGGTCCAAGGTGATTTCTTTTGACTCTACAATGCGGCGTTCTACCTCATCATGGCAAATGTGTAGGTTTGAAGTTGTTGTCCAATTTACTTCATGTTGGCGGCTTTCGTTGTTCGTGTTTATTGAAAACAGGACATGGCCTGATAGAGCGGTAGCTCTGGTTCTCTTGTAAGCAAGGTCTCTCTGGTGTTCCTCGAGACGTAGGAGAATAGATTTCTCCGTTTGGCCGTTTGGCCATAGTAAGGTTTTAATATATATATATATATATATATATATATATATATATATATATATATATATATATATATATATATATATATATATATATATATATATATATATATATATATATATATATATATATATATATATATATATATATATATATTAAATTAAATATATTTTAATTTATTTTTATTTTTTTAACATTTTATTATTTCTCAGATAAATTACATACATTATGAACACAATTATGCATAGCAAATACTTTCTCGTACATAAAGGTTTTTTTAAATAATAATAATAACAATTACTGTTTATGTTTACAACGTATATTATTATAATATTCATAATGATGATTATTACAGATGTTTCTTTGCAATTTTACACTCTATATATACAATATCAATGGATATAATCAATCTATATTGCATACTTTTGTTACAGTTATTACATACATTTGATTACATATGATACATTACTTACATTTGTTTACATATGATACTTACTTTACATACATTTGTTTACATTTAATACATACATTACATACTTTAATTTACATGTGATACGTACATCACATGCATTTGGTTACATATGATACATCTTGGATGAGAACAATTTCTCTTCTTTCATCCTCGAAGCTTATATGTAAGCTTATCTGAGGATAACACCAGCTGGTTATTATTTATTGGTGTTTTTTTGCTGTATAATAATAATAATAATAATAATAATAATAATGATAATAATAATAATAATAATAACTGTTATTATTATTATTATTATCGCACAAAGTAGCATTATCAAATGTCCTCCTCTCACAGGATTTGTTTGATAGTCTGGTAATTCAAGTAACTGTGTCACTCATTAAGTTAAGGGGATAATAACTCCTTCATTATTTTAAAGCCGGATATGAAACTTAGAGATCGAAATCTAAGAGTTTCATGCCCAAGAACTTAGATTTCGATCTCCGAGTTTCGTATCCGGCTTTAAAATAATGAGGGATTTATTATCCCCATAACTTCATTTACGCCACCGGAAAAAATAGCCTCTTGGCTCTTTATTGTGTCACTCATTATTATTATTTGGTTGGTTTTTAATCATATTTTCTCAATCTTCTTCTTCTTCTTCTTCTGCAGCTTCTCCCACTTAAGTGGGGTCACTGTTGATGACGAGTCTCCTCCTGTCTTGAGCTGTCACCACATCCAAGTTCTTCATCCTCAAATCCTCTTCTACCAGCTCCCTCCATCTCTTCTTTGGCCGCCCACGCTTCCTCCTTCCTTGAACATCCATATGCATGACCCTTCTTCCCACATATTCGTTCTCCCTCCTCATCACATAACCAAACTGTCTCAACCTTGCCTCCCGCATCTTCGCTCCTAAGTTCATAACTTTCACTGTTCCCCTGACATAGTCATTTCTCAGACGATCCTTTCTGGTCACACCGCACATCCACCTAAGCATTCTCATCTCTGCTACTTCCATCCTGCTGATGTTATTTTTCCTCAGGGCCACAGTTTCTATAGCATACGTCATAGCTGGCCTCACTACTGTCCTATAGATTTTGCCTTTCAGATTGATTGGCACTCTTTTATCGCATAACACTCCAGTCATCTCCCTCCAGTTCCTCCAACCTGCTTGTATCCTGCATCCCACTTCCTTCTCAGCTCCTCTATCTTCTTCCACTGTTGAACCTAAGTACCTAAAGTCCTTCACCTTCCTGATGGCATTTCCTTTCAGCTCCAGATCTGTCTCCTGACCGCCGCCCACTGTGCAACACATATACTCTGTCTTACTTCTGCTCAGTCTCATACCTCTCTCTTCCAGTACTTTTCTCCATCTTTCCAGTTTAGTTCTCGCTTCTTCTCTTGAATCTGCATACAGCAAGATGTCATCTGCATACAACATTGACCAAGGTGCATCATCTCTCAATTCCTCCGTCACCACCTCCCAATGTTAAACAGAAACGGACTTAATGCTGACCCTTGGTGAAAGCCAACTGTTACTTGAAAACTTTCTGTCTATCCCAGATAGGTCCGAACACTTGTCTTCACATTTCTGTACATCTCCCGCATCATCCTGACATATTTCTCCTGAACATTCTTCTCCCTCAGCCACCACCAGACTTCTTGCCTTGGCACTCTGTCATATGCTTTCTTCAGATCAATAAACGCTAGATGTAGTTCCCGTTGTTTCTCTCGAAACTTTTCAATCATCTGCCGTAACCCAAAGATAGCATCTGCTGTTGATCTACCAGGCATGAAGCCAAATTGTTCCTTTGTAATCTCCACCTCCTTCCTCAATCTACCATCAAGAACCCTTTCTAGGATTTTCATTGTGTGGGACATCAACTTTATTCCTCTGTAATTTTTATAGTCTTGTGCATCCCCTTTACCCTTGTAGATGGGGACAAGAGTACTCTCCCTCCATTCCTCGGGTATATTTCCTGTTGGCAAACTTTCATGAACAGGTCCCACAGCAGGTCAATTCCCTCTTCCCCCACTGCCTTTCATGCTTCCACTGGAATCCTGTTGGGGCCCACCGATTTTCTATTCCCCATCCTCTTCATGGCCTCCGTCACTTCCACTCTACTGATGTTCTACACCATCCCCTCAGAAGGCTGCCCATCTTCTCTGAGTCCTTGCATTTTCCTCATTCAAAAGTCCCTCAAAGTATATTCTCCATCTGTTTCTTATGTCCACATCCCTCCATAATATTCTTCCTTCAGCATCTTTGATCTGCCTCACATGTAAGATGTCCTTTGCTGCTTTATTTCTACATTTCGTTAGTTGGTGAATTTTTCTCTGTCCTTCCTTTGTTTCTAATTGATCATACAGATCTTGATATGCCATGGCCTTTGCCTGTACCACAACTCTCTTGGCTTCTTGCTTTCTCTCTCTGTACACCTCTCTGTCCTCTTCCACTCTTGACTCATCCCACTTCTGCTTTGTCTTCCTCCTAGCTGTCACTGCCACTTGTACATTATTATTCCACCACCAACCCTCCTTCTCCTCTCTAATCTTTCCAGATGTCTCACCAAGCACCTCGATTGTACAGCTCAGGATTACTTTTGAATTATGTTTCCACCAATCTTGTACACTTTCCAGTCCATCCGAAATCCTCTCTAACACCCTCTCCCTAAAACGATTCCTCACACTCTCTTCTTTTAAGCGAAACCACTTAATTGTCTTCATCCCATGGCTTCCAGAGGTTCTTATCTTCGATCTTGTTTTAAAGTCTGCGCACAACAGTCGGTGTTGCTGTGCCACTTGATATGTTGGAATTACTTTGCAGTTTGTCACAACCTTAAGATGTTTTCTTCTAGTCAAAATGTAGTCAATTTGTGAACTGTTGTTACCACTCCTAAATGTTATCAAATGTTCTTCTCTCTTGTAGAAAAACGAGTTCACAATTGCCAGATCAAACGCTACTGCAAAGTCCACAACCCTCTCTCCTTCCTGGTTCATTTCCCACTCTGTGGCCACCATGCACCCTTTCACAGTCTCTATTCTGTCTCCCTATGTGTCCGTTCAAGTCTCCTCCAACAATCATCATCTCGTTTTCTTCCAGTTCCTTCATTTCTTCATCTAACACGTTCCAGAACTCATCTTTCTCCTCTGCTGTACAGCGAATTTGCAGGGCATATACACATAATACGACCACCTGCTCTTCTCCAAGATCCAATTGCATTCGCATCATCCTGTCGTTCCTTCTACCCACTTCCAGTACTTTGCCCTTCATTCTGCCACACACCACAATTCCTACACCATTTCTTCCCTTGTTATTCGCTCCAGAATAGAACAATTTATATCCATCTCCCAGTTCCTTTGCCTTCCCCCCCCCTTCCACCTTGTCTCCTGCACACATAAAATGTCCAACTTCCTCTTCCTCATCATGTCTGCCACCTCTCTTCCCCTTCCAGTCATGCTTCCAACATTCAGTGTTCCCACTCGCAACATCCTTTCCACCTGGTGGGCTCGTTTCTTTAATCGCCCTTGATGCGGTAGCCCTCGTCCACTTCTCGCAGCTGTAGGGCGATGTGGCTGCGCGTCGCTTAAGGGGTACGCCCTAGCCCTTATATCATTTTCTCTTTGACTCATATCATAGCTAGAGCTGGCAGTGAAGTTTTACGACCGGATGCCCTTCCTGACATCAATTCTCGCCATTTATCCGGGCTTGGGATCGGCACTTATTGAGGCTAGCTTGCCTCCTTCGGTGGCTGCATAAGACGAAATGACTTAGCAAGATAGGAAAGATTCACCCCTAGCCCTCGAATGCTCTAATAGCATCGGGGGGGGGGGGGGGGGGGCAGGAGCAAAGAGAGGGGAAAGAAGCAAGAAAGAAGGGGAGGGACCAGTCTACAGAATAATATAACATATGTATATTACATGAAGTAAGGCATGATCCAGCATCTGGCACCTCGGGTTCGCCATGCACGTACTCACTAAAGTGAGCCCTTGAGGTTCATAAATTTAGAAATATCTCAATGATATTTCTAAATTTCGATAAGAGATGGCAGTATCGTCGCTGTAACTGACATTAGCAACTCTAAATCTCGTCATTTTGTGGCATATTATGGAAGCCAAAACATTACTTGCAAAATAAATTTTAATTAAAATAAAATAACAATTAATTAATAAATGAAATAGCATGAAAACTAAAATAAGATTTCCACATTTCGATAAGAGATGGCAGTATCGTCGCTGTAACTGAAATTAGCAACCCTTTAAAACTCTTATTAATTATATGAAGAGCCAAAGGCTTCAAAACTCGTAAAACCTTTAAAACTCGTAATTTTGTGGCATATTATGGAAGCCAAAACGTTACTTGCAAAAAAATGTAAATTAAAATAAAATAATAATTAATTAATTAATAAAATAGCATGAAAACTAAAATAAGATTTTTAACAATCGTTAAAATGACAGAATTCAAAAAATATTACCATAATTCCATTATTAATGTATTACCAGTTGTAAGTATTGATAAAAATAAAGGTATATGGAAATTTTAAAGACAAAATTTAATCTTTTCACATAAAGTGTGTCATTAAAAGAGTTGGCCACCTTTTTCCCCAAAGGAATCAATAATAATAAAAAAATGCGATATTGTTGAATAATCTTTACCCCTTGTAATTCATTCTGCAGCTACTAGAGATGGTAGCGATCATATACTTTAGCTTCTCTTCAAGATCCTTTAAGTGAACAAGAGGTCACACTCACTTAACTAAATCCTAATACTGCGAAAGTGGAAAGAAAGTAGAACTGTAAGTGATCTAAGAATTAGAGATGATGACACAGAGCAGAGAGGTCTAAGGTTAAGGTCTGCTGTGAATATGGAACTGAGAAGGCAATGATATTTTAACGGCTTAGAACAGAAATCCTCTGATGAAAAGATAAAAATAATAATAAATAAAAATAAACTAAAATAAAAACCGCTCCGAAACCGAAAACTGTCCAAGTTAAATTAACTTCTTTGGAACTCATATTCTGTATCTTTTAAAATCACTTATATCTACTTAAACACTTTCTAGAAACACTTTATTATTAAGTTTCTTAGGCTATAATTATGATATAAAAAAAAAAAGACTACAATGATGAAAACGACATTCTCCTTGTATAATAATATCGTTCAATATTACAAGTAATAAATTCATCTCGGATGGTTAGAACTGGGCTTAGTTGTTTTGATTTGGCTTTGAGACAGTGTATTATGCATGTTAATTAGATATATGGTCTGCCTCCTTTGCGGCATGGAAGTAGCGAGATTCCTGGGGAAAATCTCTGTCATTTCCATATCATATAGGATAAACTAACAATTAAAACTAGAGCCGTTCTTTCGTATATGAACTGAAGGTGTAATTTTATTTTGCCTAATTTTACGATTAAAATTATAGTAGAGAAAAAAGATTATGATCATATCGAATCGTTATGCAAATAAAAAAAAGAATAATAACGAGGGAAAAATAAAGATTCTTTATTAATAAATAAATAAATAAAATCTAGTTTAACGCGAAAAGCATCTATGTAGCTTAGTAGAAGTGGTGTGTGCCGTCTAGTCTACCCGCAGAAAGAGCGTCGTAAGTTCAATTCTAGTTGCCGACTAAAGGAACTAAGCCGCTTTTCGACGCGTGCCCAAGTTAACTGATCTCTGGCACGGGCAAGCGGTTTTTTTTCTACCGCGGAAACTCGGGTTTTTCGTTCCTTAAACTCAAGGAAATCAACTGTAGAACCGACACTATTTTTAGACAATAAACATAGTGGATTAGGAAGATTAAACATAGTGAATTTGGATTACTGGACCACGAGATGGTGGCACATATCAGCCTCCTCTCTTCATCGGATGCAACGTATAGTAAGTGATAGTTTGGATCAGCGATCTCTGATTGGCTACTAGTGAAGATTGAACTGAAGAATATGCGACTGCATGCCTCTTCAATTCCCTGTACATAGTTCGGTGAGATATGGTTTGGGAACAGCCTTCATTAAATGCTTCGGTCAATCTGTGCACATAGGAAGTTCTGTTTGTCTGTACATACCTTTTCGGAGGACGGCGATCTCGTTCTTGACTGACTGTTTTAGGATTATAGTTGCGCCTTTTAGACATATAGGTTATTTTTCCACTGATTAAAACAACTGGGATTTCTCACCTTTTGAGAAAGCGGTCAGCTCTGCTGTTTTCAAACTTCATTTCAATATCTCAAATTTCATATTTCAAAATCTCCAGCTAGATGAGCACCCACAATAAGCCCTTTATCGATCCCCGAAAGATCCTTTGTTTTACTTATTGTGATCAATATTAGTTGGTTGTAACTTAATTTTCCCAAGCAACACGCACACTTGTAAAGGCTGACTGAAGCTCACTGGCTAGAGCTACGTTGACTGCGTATGGCCTGTGTTTAAGATGACGTGAAGAGAGTGGAAATAGCTATGCACGCGCATGAAATCACAGCGCTGCAGCGAGGACCTGGAAGCTCCGACAATCGAGCAAGCCAAGGTAGCTTTGACTAGACGAGCAAGCATCGGCCTTCGATACACAACGCAAAGCTCAATTATTGCCGCGCAAGCTTAAGACGTCTGCTGTCTAAAAAAAATAAAAGCCTAAATGGAATGTTATAAATGCATGCATTTATTAAAAAAATAAATATTACTTCTTTCTCAATTAATGAGCTTGCGAAGCAAGCATGGAGAATTCGCCACTGATATCATGTATAATTTTGCTTTGCCTGATTTCACTATCTTAATTTTGCCATTACAAATGATCCGATTTAAAACAAAAATGAAATTATTCGACTGATTTTAACGGAGGTCTTATATGTCAAATTTCGTTAAGCTCAATCCAACCAAGAATGTGAAATATCGGTTCGAATCGTTTTTCCATTAAAGATTATATCGATTGAAATTAAACTGAACAACTATGAGGAATTCTTGTAGTGAATAATTCTGGATCCCAAACTATATTAAATTCAATCCCGATAGAATTAAGTGATTGTAATGCCTAATTTCTACATGTTTTACCCTCCTGTATCCTTGTAAATAGTTCAAATTAGAATGGCTAGATTGTTGTATGAATCTAAATATCACATTTCAGTAAAATTCGTTCAACCAGAACCCCAAAATAATTTGCATACGAACAGTCAAAATACCTACACATTTTGTAAAACTCACAATGAAATATTTTAATTTTAAAAAAATGTTTGAAGTGAATGGATTACTTATTATTCAAGTCCTATGTATCCCTTTGGATATGGTGTTTCTGTCCCTAAAAATAATCGTTCTCAGTTCGATTCTGGTCTCAGACCGGAAGAACCTCTCCTTAGCTCTTAGTTAGTTGATCTCTGGTACAGGCAAAAAGGGATTTTTCATCTCGTAAAATCAAGAAAATCGACTGTAGAACTCACGCTATTTCAAACAAACAATAATATATCGTGTTAGACTTAGGGACCACGATAACCGCAGATGTGAACACATACTCCACTCTTAGTCAAAAAGTGAGGGCTAAATGGCTTCGCCTACTCCCCTTTAGGGAATAAAAAACATTAGCTGGTTTATTCTTTTTTTTTTTTTTTACTAATTGTCAATCGAATTTTGTTAATACTATATAAATGTTTCTCCTCTCTCATCTCTGCCGCTTCACTAGTTTTACTGAGAGGATTTACTGTCTTTGTAAACAATTAGTCTGTTTTCTGATGTCTAACTCAAGGCTCGTTTACTTGACGGAAAATCATACCAACAATTACACTTATACATTCGAAAAGCTAAGTCGTTTTGATACATTGTACGGACGGAACTACATAGCACCGATGAATTTATTTTAATAACTTTTGTCGTAAAATATTCTGGGTATATTTTCCATTGATAAATCAAACTGTATAAGTAGCGAAAGGCTTAGAAAACACCTGCAAGTTATGTATAACAATCCTTCAAAACTTTACTTAACATTATTATTATTTACTTAATATGGATTTACCAACAAGCACCATTCATCTCATGGCCGTTCGCTGTCTCTGCGCAATCCTAAATAACAATAACTTTTTAACAGAGAAATAAAAATGAAATATGGAGAATGTTTCCAAGTATGGTTAGCCGAATGGTTGTTATGAGTTTTTGTGTCCGCTCTTCAACTAGCAGGCAGCGGTTCAAATTCCATGGGCATGGATGTTTATGTCTTTAGGGAGAGATGAATTTCATCTTCCGGGGTGAGATCACCACCCTGCTTATTGGAAATCTGAAGTGGCTTGAGAAAGTTCAAGTTTAATCTCGAGAGTAGAGTTTCCGGATTATGTAAAAATAATTTAAAAAATTCAATATATATATAATGAATAAAAATAGGGGGGAAATACTTTACTTCACTCACGGTAATGTATAGATTTATAACCTTTCATGGGGGGGAGTTACATTAAAAACTATGTTCGGACATTGAGAAAGGTGAGGATATTACAATATATAAAAATATACCTTTTACAAAAGTCAAGTTATTATTGCTTTGAGGTATTACGTAAAGACAATGAAGGCCATCAGGCGAATGCATTAATTCTATTAATTACGTGTCTTTTCTTTTCCAGCCGGTTTATGTCTCTTTTAAATATTGATGGGATTCGAACATGGATCTAGATAATTAAACAAGCATAGCGATGTACAGCAACACTTGTCTGAACGGGTTGGTGAGCGAAACGAGCAGAGGCAGAGCTTCCAGTATTAAAAAAAACAAAAAGAAAGAAAAGAATTACTACGATAAGTGGACTGATATTTTATCTCTGCGGTATCATATACAGCAAAAATGCCTTAACAAAACAGATTTATCAATGATTCGGTTATTATGAGTTTTTTTTTGTAAAATTACTGACTCATTGATATTTATATACGTATTATTGTTATTGAAATGTGCCTGCTTCTTATCATTACGTTTATCATTATGCATTATAATCATTACTGGTGATTATTTATGTTCAATGTCCATTATTGTCTATTAAGTTAGTATCTTTATTATATTTCTATTTGATAATTTTGCTTAATAAGCGAATAACTGCACTCAGCTACCTACCATGCCTATCACTAATTATAGCAGCCACCAATGAAGAGGCTGGCAAACAAGTGCTGCCTTCTCTTGGACCTAACCCTAACAAGATATGTCACTGTCTATTATTATTATTATTATAATTACTATTATTATTATTATTATAACTCTACAGGTTAAAAGACATAGTTACCACACCCCTAAAAACACTAATATACAAAGCACTATGCTAAAATATACTAAGATACGCTATAACAACATATGCTTTCTGTGCACCCTACAAATTAAATAGATTAATGTCGCTACAGTACAAAATGATAAAGCTGATTTTTTGGGAACAAAGAGAAAATAACGATCTTATATACATTGCAATGTCAGAATAAAATACTAACAGCAAAACATTTATGTCACTATGCAACTTTGCTGAAACATTATTTCGATGCCAACTACAGGACAGTCAGTTATTATACATACCGTATAACAAGACCTCAGACTACTAATTATATCACATATAAATACAATAATCACTACGGAAAGGCCACGCGAAACTTCTACATCCCAGACATGATAAACAAATTACCTTTTGAATACAGAAACCTTACAAACTATAATAGCCTGAAAAGAGCTCTAAGGACATACTACGAACAAGAAACACACACCCAAAATACCATACAAACTTAATGAAACACAATATATTCGCTCAGGCTTCCAGTTCAGCTATGCATCAATACATTCCAAGTTTGTGTGTGTGTGTGTGTGTGTGTGTGTGTGTGTGTGTGTGTGTGTGTGTGTGTGTGTGTGTGTGTGTGTGTGTGTGTGTGTGTGTGTGTGTGTGTGTGTGTGTGTGTGTGTGTGTGTGTGTGTGTGTGTGTGTGTGTGTGTGTGTGTGTGTGTGTGTGTGTGTGTGTGTGTGTGTGTGTGTGTGTGTGTGTGTGTGTGTGTGTGTGTGTGTGTGTGTGTGTGTGTGTGTGTGTGTGTGTGTGCGTGCGCGCGCGCGTGTGTGCGTGCGTGCGTGCGTGCGTGCGCGAATTTCTCAATCATAGATTTCGTAGCTTCCCAACACAGAAAAAAAAACCCAATAAATAATAACCAACTGGTGTCATCCTCAGATAAGCTTACATATAAGCTTCGAGGATGAAAGCAAAGAAATTTGATCTCATCCAAGATGTATCATATGTAACCAAGTGCATGTAATGTACGTATCACATGTAAACCAAAGTATTTAATGTATGTATCATATGTAAACAAATGTAAGTAATGTATCATATGTAATCAAATGTATGTATGTAATAACTGTAACAAAAGTATGCAATATAGAGTGATTATATTCATTGATATTGTATATATAGAGTGTAAAATTGCAAAGAAACATCTGTAAAAATCATCATTATGAATATTATAATAATATACGTTGTAAATAGTTATTGTTATTATTATTATTTTAAAAAAAACTTTATGTACGAGAAAGTATTTGTAATGCATAATTGTCTTCATATAATGTATGTAATTTATCTGAGAAAAAAAAAATATTATTATTATTATTATTATTACCTCTTGCATATATTAATCTTTTGGGTTTTTATTCGTATTACACGACAAATTAATCAAGTAATTAATAACTGGTGATTAATAATTTTCCGAAATAATAAAAAAATAAACTATTTTAGTAGTGTGTCAAAATAATTTATAATTTTAGAATTATCATATTGTATTTTGTTTGTCCTGTTTGTGTCAAGAGCTTAAATTTTACTATAAATATACAGTTTTTATTATGGGAAGAAAAAAAAATGCAATTCAGCATTCTCTTCTTCCAGTATTGTTTTATTATCCACTTTCGTTGGTCGTTGGTTAAATTACTAGCCAGAATTATCTGGAAAAATCATTAAAAAATCAAAAATAAATAAGGAATGCAAAATAATAAACGATTCACAACTGTATTATCTACTTTTACGCCCTTCCCTGTATATAACCACGTATCGATTATGTAATTCGACATGCATAACTGTAAATAACTGTATTCAGTGAAAGAATTCGCCTCAATACAAAGAAGCAGTGTCAATTTCAAAATATGTGCGCAGGATATATTGTGAACACTCTGTGTGTGTTTGTGTGTGAGACTCATTTATTGAATCCTGAAAAGAACAACAACAAAAGACAAATCAGTACAATATCAGTTTTATATTGACCTCCCACGATGAATCTACGGACTATGGAGCAGCCCATAAAATAACCACGACCTCTGACGGTGATAACATTTCATTTGCCTTCTCTGTAAGCCAGTGGTATCATATGAAAAAGGGGGACGTGGCTACGTAATCAATAAAATGATACAAGATGATTCAAAAATAACTAAATATCTGTTTCTTCTCCTACCAACACTTCCAGTTATTGAAAACAATAACAATAACAAGATTGGATTGCTATATGGAAGCCCAGTAAATAGACGAAAATGAGTATCTAGAGAAAGAGGATTGCAACATTAATATTCCTAAAAATAGACTAGCTTAGAGGTTGATTAAATTACACCCTATCAGGCTATTGTTAGCATTTCGCATTTCGGAATATTGAAGGAATTTTTATAAATGCATGTTGGTTAACATCAGTTGCTTATATAGACTAAATTGCTCGCTAGTAAATATTAAGCTAGTTAATTAATTTTGATTTTCTTTTTGTTATTTTTTCGTGGTTAGTAAGGAAAACAGTCACGTGATCCGATTAGCAGTGGCGTATCTTGAATTGCGTGCAAAAGGGATTTGTGTTTAACTTGGGAAACAGCCAACAAAATTAAATGATTGAAAAAAAAAAAAAAAAAATTAAAGGACACAGACTATCACTTGAGCTTACGCACGGTTTAAATGTTTTTAAGAAGATCTAAAAAGCATTGAACAGAATATAAGGATAGAGAGACCATTCATACGAAATAGTCAACATGACAAAGTTGGACGAGATGCTGCCTATAGGGAGGGGGGGGGAGAGAGAACGCAACTTGAAACACAAAAAGAGTGAAAATGCACCTTGACGATTGTTACATGCTCTTAATATCTGCCGTCCCTCAGCTTTTTCATCTAACTAGTCTTCCTTTTCATCAATGAAATCAATACATCCGCACGCATCTTATTCTAAAGGTCGCAGAATTTCTGTGCTCTTCAACCGTTTCGAGATCCACTACCGAAGGGGGAAAAAAGTATGGTTACTCAAAGAGACGTGTATTTTGAAAGGGACTAACGTCACTTTAGACGACTCTGCATTATGATTGTATTGTGGATAAAAAAAAAATAAGATGAAATGAAAAAGAAAGAATTTCTAAATAAAGTTTTTCTTGTATATGTAAAAAATAACTCAGTAATATCCAATGTTTTTATTATCGGAAGATTACAAACTTGCCGTTTTGATTATTTATCTCTAAAATTTGATTAAATCCAGTTTATTTAATAGACTTCAATGCTCATCACTCAGAGTTGCTTTCCTTCTCTTATTTCACAGATCAGGTCGAATCGAAGGGAAGCCCAATTATTTACTATTCATGTCATGATCATGTCTTGTTAGCAAATTGCCAACCAGAATACTAGATAATTTTGATAATTTTCATAATTCTTCCAACATTCTGGACCTTTCCTTAATCTGTTCTCCTTCTAAATACACTGCAGATGTTTGCTCTTCTCTTAACAATTCGGACCATAACCTTACTTGCGTTTCTTTTTCTAGATATCCTCGAAACCAATCTCAGCCTCGTACCATATGGCACAATAACAGTCCATTGAGATGACCTCCGAGATTTCTGCACCTCTTTTTCATCCTTATTAGAAAGAGGACCTTCGCAAATCCAAAGAAGACTTCGTAAGGGACAAATGCAATAAGCTTGTCTCCTGGTCTCTCGCTAAGACTATTGGACACACTCCTGTTCCTTTCTTTTTCTCTCTCTCTCTCTCTCACACACACACACACACATCCTCATGGTAACATTACCCAAACATAAAGCAGACCTATTGGCATTAGTGTTTTTCTCCAAAAGGCAAAACTCTTATACAGACGACCACGGTTAAAACAAACGTTCTAAGCTCGACTTGAATCAAACTTAGAATGGTCTTTCTTTAGGCAGCCAAGCACTATGGGTGCAAAAACCATTTTTACATAGGGCTACATAGGCATTGACGGAACATGGAAAAGAATATAATTTAAAAGGCCATATAGCTTTCATTGCTCATGAGAAAGATTTTGATAATCTAAAACACATTTTGTTGGAATACAGATACATATTTTAGAGGGTTTTTTTCACTGCCTACTCGAGAAAAAACCTCTAATGACGGGTTCATATCTATTAATAACGGAACACAAATGGTAAGTGTTTTAAAATGTCAGCCGTTCATAATAGTGATAGTCTTCCATTTCATACCAGTACTTGGAAAAGGATTCAGTGGAAATCCATAATAAAGTTGTTCACCAGCAGCTGAATTGACAATTAAACGCTAGGAAATTTCTATTGTTTGGTATTTGAGTAAGTTAGGTAAGCTTACTTGGAAGTCTTAAGTAGGCTTGAAAAAGGTCCACATTTGATTTCTAGAGCACGGATTCTGATTTGTGTAAAAAAATAAATTATTATTATGATAATCATTATTATTACTATTACGTGACACCTCCAAGGACTCGTCGCAGGAAGATACTTTACTTTTTAATACTACACTGTATTACATATTTAAAATCAATAAAAATAAAAATAAATCAATAAGAATAAAAAAAATAAAAGCAATAAAAATTAGTAAGGTAGTTGAATTTTAGGATTTTTTTTTTAAATGACAGTAATTGATTTACATGTGAATCGATTAAAATATGTAAAAATTCTTAAATTATGCAGCGATCAGTATTTTGTGTATAACTAAAAAAATGATGACTTACATAATGCCTAATGTAAGTCTGAATGATAACAATTTGAAGTAATTATTACATTTAATAGACATGGCTGACAATTTAGTCAGAAGTAGTGCATTTGTAAAAAATCAATAGGACTTTTAAGAAAAATTCTCCGGTTTTCTTCAATCCTTAATTTCCCGACAATCTTTGCAACCAAACTTAGAAAGTTTTCATTACTCTGCATATTTCTATATAAAAATCCTTTAAACGGAGTGTGTAAGATGAGTATTATCGCCTGTATATCTATCGCTTATCCACTTCAAGGTTTGTCAATGGAGTTATCGCATACTTCTGATGCATTCAATACGAAGTTGTATGAACAAGTTGAGCACATTATCAGATTAAAGAAAGTGTTATTGAGTAATAACACTTGCGTTAATATGATTCTGAAATGTGTGCGAGTGTTGAGTTTTAAGCCGATATCGGAAAGATACCTTCAGCCTTAATTCGCCCATTCTCCGAACAATCTTGAAATATTCATTTCATTTCTTTCATTCATTAATTTCATATTCTTGATTTAGTACTTACACTTCGTTACTTTGTATATATGTTACCGCTAAAGTGCAGAAATCAGTTATTCTCCAGATTATCTAGGCATTGTGCAGATTAACTAGGGGTGATCCGTTAACGTGCGGAAAATTGTTTCATTTCTCAAATTACCTAGGTAATCTGCACATTACCTACTAGGCACTCGTTAAAGTGAAAATAAGATCTTTGCTGGAACAACAGCAACGTTTCTGTATGTTTAAATTAAGATAATGTTATTTATTTATTTTTCGATATCTAAAGAATCAAGTTAATACAATCAAACAATCAACAAATTAGTTGGTAGAATCCATCATCAATCAATTAAAAAACTATAATACAAAGAATCAAACGGTTTAAAATATTATTACAATTAAGGAAATGAATTTGCAAAACATATGACACTGGCGAAACCAAACTAAAAGTGGAGGGAGAGGGGGGAAGGAGTAGGGAAAGGAAATGAGAGAAACAAACTTTTGAACTTTAACGATACGGAAGCCGTTAATGTGCACATTACCTAGGTAAAATGCGGAAAACTCTTGATTCCGCACGTTAACGGAGCAAATCAGTTAATCTGCAGATTAGCTAGGTAATGTGCACATTAACGGCTTTCGAGCTTTAGCGGTGACATATATATATATATATATATATATATATATATGCTGGGGAGGGCTCAGTCCCCCTGGCGCTTACGGCTCCCAACCCCCCGAGTTCCGGGCTGGTAATCCGGTTCTTCTTCAATTCTGATGACTCGAGACATGAGACACCAATGCAATAATGTGTTTGTCTCATGAAGGCAAACACATTGTTGGACGTTTCAAAACAATGAAGAGACAAAAAACCTGACATAAAACGTTTCAAATTTCGGCTCATCTTTTTATATATACAGAATATATATATATATTGTGAAAGCGATTCTATTTTTTAGAATGCTAGATCGAAAAAGAAAAAAAATTGAGCAATAATCTTCAGCAATTTGCACTGTAAAATCTTTCCCATGCAGACGTTTATTTCTTGGAAAAAAAAAAAAAAAAGACCATTGCGATTGCTCCATCATTAACGACAGTTGACAAATAAGTTTTTTTTTTTTTTTTTTAATTCTTCCTCCCCTTTCTTGCATCATTTCTTTAGAATCAGCATTAATACAACTAAGGTCATGAAGTTTCAGGTTTGTCGTTTGCAGGTGTTTTCGGCTTATTTGTTTGTTTTTCTGATAAACCCTTCTCAAACAGTGTAAGTCGTACTCACAGACTTGGGAAATATTCTCACTGGCTCTGACGGAATTTGAAGCCAAAACTTTCTAAGCATATTAGAAACAGAAAAATAAGTTACAATCAAATATTATAATTCTGAAGGGTTTTTTTTAAATTCATTTTAAACTATCACAAATGTTTCAGTGTATTCATTTTATGGTGAATATTATCGTGAATATAATATGAATAGCGTCTGTATTAATTGGGAATAAGTTGAACTGTCCAACCTACTGCAGGGCATTCACTTAAACAGGAATACGAAGAGCAAAGTTCAGTCTGTTCCTAGCAACTCCTTTCACGGGAAATCATTATTCGTTCTGACACTCTGTTCCTGTTAACCTCGTGACACCGATACGGAAACCCGCTGTAAAACTCTTTTCTTTTTTCTTTTTTGAATTACGTGATTTTCAACAGTAGGGAGTCGTTGATCTGATTAATGTACTGTAACACCCACAAGTCGTTTAACCCATACATACGTCATTAAATGAGAACGCTAGGAAATCACAGCTCCCCAAAGGGAAAAGATCAGGAACTAAATCGCACGAGACCCTGAAAAGAGGAAGAGTGTGGAAGCAGAGATCAGAAATAGGAGAACGCTTTCGGATCATTCATACTGATTATAAACACTATTCAAGATATTAATTGAAGTGGGTTTAAAGTTCATTTATCTCTTGTAAATGATCAAGCTATTCTAGACAAGTAGTTTTCATTACTGTAAAACACTTATTACACTCAGCATATTATCCTAAATCGGAAGTAAGCCAATTTTACTAAATAAATGGCATATTCTGCCGTTTATTTACTGATATTGTTAGAGATTTGACGAGCTGGATAAAAGCACTTTGCGTCTATTATAAAAGGAGGGGAAAAAATGGCGAATTCCAAAAAAATATTTCAAATATTTTATTTCGTTTTTTTTTTCAATTTATTAAAATATATGTCAAAAGAAATAAACAATACAAAAATTAATAAATAATAATAATAAATCTTGGTCTGTCCATACAGGTTCGCAACAATACATGTGACTCCCTCTCGTCTTCTCTCCATTGTTAAGGATCTTTAGGATCATGTTGATCTCACACACACACACACACACACACACAATACAACGAAATATATTTTATGGAATGATATTGACTGTAAAAAAAAAAAATTAATACAAAACCGAAAAAAAATGACAACCAAAATTTGATAATAAGATTTATATAATATTCTTATATGGAAATTAATTAAACAGTTAAGATGCAAATAAAAATGATAAAATTATAACCTCATAAAAAATTAATGCTGATTATTGTTGAGATAAGAGAATGCTTGGATTCATTTCGAGAAAAATATTAGAAGTAAATATATCCAAGAAAAACAATTGTATATACATTATATGTATATATATATATATATATATATATATATATATATATATATATATATATATATATATATATATATATATCTATGTACCATCGAAAGTAAAAAAGGATTTAACAACAATAAAAAAAAAAGGCAAACAACTTAAAATGAAAATAAACCCTGTTCGTCTTTTTATTCCACAAAGAGAGTAGATGACGCCCTCTGGTGCTTTCTAGAAGTGGTTGCTATTCGTTCCTACCTTCATCATTGCCAGGAGGGTTAGGACAAGCTCTAGCCGGCATGCATAGCAGAAAGTTCGAGAGCATACAGCAAATAACTGCTGCTATTTTGTTCTTAATCCTAACTAATATTATAGTGCGAAATCGAGTGGATTGCAGAATTCTATAATTCTTCCAATTCCAGTTCTTCCAAATACGCTACGCGGGCGCATTTCGAAGAACGACTGGACACTGCACACTTCGGGAAAAGACCTGATTTGAAATTACTGGAAAACGATTTTAATTTTTTTTATTTTTTTATTTTATTCCGCATACAGGCAAATCGGACAGAGAACAAGCATACTCAATTAATATACAAAAATACCATTAGTGGTAGTAGACAGCATAGTTTATATGGTGGTAGTGGCGTAATGTGTACAGAGAGGATTAAGTAGTGTCGAAAGAGGGTTATGGAGTGCCCTCCCACAATGAATCCTTGCACTGCTTAGCGGCGTCACATAATAATAATAATAATAATAATAATAATAATAATAATAATAATAATTCTACAGTCGATTTGTATTATGAGTTAAAAGCTCAATTTTTCAAAAAAAAAATAGCAAAGTGTTCCACTAGTTGGAATCAAACTTATTATTTACCAATTAATTTTTGCATGAATGTCTGCTAAATTATTATTTAGTCAATTAACAACGCATTTAATTTACATTAATTTACATCGATTTAATGTTAAGTCGATTTTTCTGATATTATATATAAGAAATATTTTCTTATATATTATTATTATTGCATGACACCTCCAGGGAGTCCAAAGGCTCATCGAGGGAGGGCACCTACTCTACACCTCTTCGTCTTCACCACTCCACAAACCGCAACTACCTTCATCATCTACACCAACGCCATCTACTGCCGACCACCACCACTAGTATTTTCACAGACAATCACAACCATGTCCACTTTGACTGGAGAGAGCGCATACACTAACCACTCGATCAACCAGGCCAACCAAGGATATATATACAGTATATAACAGATGATTTAGTCGGGTTCCGCATGGCGAATGTAGAGGGATGGTAATATCTCTCTTGCTCTTCGAAGAAATCAAAATGAAAATATAGCGAGAATTAATTAAATAATAAAAATAGAAATAAAAATAAATAATTTTTTTTTGTGACTGTAAGTGCTGAAGGGACACACACACACACACACACACACACACACACACACACACACACACACACACACACACACACACACACACACACACACACACACACACACACACACACACACAGAGAGAGAGAGAGAGAGAGAGAGAGAGAGAGAGAGCAGTGATGGCATAAAGTATGTAATCAGGAAACCTCGTTGTGGGGATGCAGCTGAGCTGGTTGCAATTGCTAAGACTATGAAACCAGTGTATTATGTCTGTTAATTATATATATATTCTCTGATCAATTTGTATGCTTTTGTAGAAAAGTAGAGCAACTCAGCTTTCAGTTATAAGGGTTGCTCGCGTCCTAGATAGCATTTGAGACCCGGTCTTTCTAACTGAATGCCAAATGGCGACATCCTAGTAATATGCTACGTAGAAGCTAATGAATGAGCTTGAAGGGCCAAATGACAGCAGTCTGGAACACAACACATCGTAAAGGACGAGACCATAAACTTGTGGGTGACCAAAAAAAAGTCGAACTAACCAGGAGTGTAGTCGGGCCAGAGCGCGCTAGGTAGACGCCCTAGTACTTTTTTAAAACTATGAACATTTTTAAATTCATTATAATAAATTATAAGAATTATAATAATAAGACTTATCGTGCATTTCCAGCTTTCGGTCAAAAAATAGCAGCTTGCCGCTCTTGTGATTTTCGTTTCAGAAAACAAGGTAATCTCTCTGTCATATGGCCGTTGCAACAACAACAACAACAACAACAACAACAACAACAATAATAATAATAATAATAATAATGCCGCACTTCGTGCTCTGGATTTTTGTTTCCAAGGTAGAGCCCTGGCACTATTTCTTTTAGGACTACACCTCTGGAATTAACGCTGTTGATACAACTGGATTTTCATATTATGAATTTTTAGGTTCCTTACAACCTATGCGATCACGAAAAAAAAAAAAAATCACTTAATTTGCTTTAAAAATAAATTCTTTAACGACATGATGATATATCCGATGTGTTCATGTATGTGCTTATTATTAATTTGAAATACAGTATGTGCTCTTCCGAACTACAAAATGAAAGCATTTCTTATAAGGAAACAAAAGCGTTGCTGTGGTTACATGCAGGAAAAGAAAACGCAACAGAATGTAAGGCTAACAAGGAACTCAAATAATTCCTTCGTTGAACGCTAGGCGGCGATTCACAAACAAGGAAATAACGATCTTGATGCTAATACACCTTTGAATTGCTACACATCTGTCTCTCTTGGATGATTTCCGTCGTTTAATCATTACACTTTAGTTATGGTTGCTATTTTAATTTATGGAAAACAGAAAATTTATTAATTTTTTTCTTCTTCAGCTCTGGCTATTGTTAAATTGTGTCTCCTTGAGATAAATATACGACTACGTTGATCTTTACATGACCTTGAATGTTAAATGTCAGATGCACCATTATGCGTTGCTGTGGTAACAGCAGTTCTGACGTCATTCCAACTTTCTGGGGAAAAAAATTGTATCCATTCGTGTAACAGTGTGCGCTACGGGGTTAACTTATAATTACTGTAAAGAGAAAACGAGTGGCTACCCGCTTATACCTCTACGCGGTGCGTGTACTGTCAAGGTCAAGGTTATCAATGTTTACTGTTCATTCCAGCAGATGGCAGATTTGGAAGTTTCGGTTTGAATTAATATTTGATGCTCATACATTATAAGAAAAAAATAGCAGGATATGATTTATATTTTTTAATATTTATTGTTTGTACATTTTTTATGTAAAACGTAACTGGGATTATTTTATTTATGAGTTTAGAGCACTTCAATACGAAAAGAAACCTAGATTGAACAAGTTGAATTAATCGAAGATTTGATAATTAATATTTGGCATAAATTTAAAAAAAAAAATACCATTGACTAAAATTGATGAAGAAAAAGATATGCATCTGAAAGATATTCGAAAAAAAAATTAGTTCGTATTCGGCTTGCGATCAGTAATAGTCGTCTAGTTTCAAACTAAAAGAAGCTCCTCTAGGTTAAATACTTGAGCTGGCATAAAGCCGAGGAGAAGGAGGTATAAAAGCATAATAGTTGCTTTTTGCACATATGCATGTATAAAGGAGAAACCTAGCAACAAAAGTAATAATAATAATAACAGAAATGCTGGTTTCGGAGAGAACCAAGTGTGGAATTATGCAACCCAACGTAAATTAAATGTCACACACACACACACACACACACACACACACACACACACACACACACACACACACACACACACACACACACACACACACACACACACACACACACACACACACACACACACACACACACACACACACACACATTTTGTTAATTGGATTTCATTGAATTGAATTACTGGAGATCTCAGTAGCATAAAATTATGTTTTTGTTTGCAGGATTCCCTATTCATCTAATTGTAATCCTCCACCATCCATAATATATTAGGATATTACAGGATCATCAATTGGTCCTTTGGTAAGTTAAAAAAAAAAAACTTCAGATCATATTGAATTGATGAAAGTAGGTTTGAGAAAATGTAAGTTTAATATTGTTAATAAATTAAGTATCCTTTAGGAATATGTTTAAAAGCGAAATTTTATGTTTATACTTGAAAATGATATTCTGGGATCACGCAACGATCACCCATTTATATTTCTAAATAAATCTAGTACGAGTCTGCAGGATTAACTGAATAACTGCTGTGATAAATTTGTTATGAAGATCAGCAATTAAAAGACAATAAAAATAAGCAGAAACATTGAAAACATCAACTGCATTCTGAATGGAGAATCCATAGAACAAGTAAAACATTTCATCTACTTAGGCATGATATTTAGTGAAGATGGCAAATTAAATAAAGAAACTGACAACAAATTAACAAAGCTGGTATGGCAGGAAGTCGATTGAATAAATTTTTATGGAATAAGAGAGAAATGAGTCAAAACATTAGCTGCACAGAAGACAGTGTGTGTGTTCAAACCGATTGGGACTTATGGATCTGAGAGCTGGGTTAGAAATAAAGCATTTGATTAAAGACCGGAGACCACGTATGAGAGTTCTGAGAAAGATTAGTGGAGTAAACAGATGACATCAAGGCATTATCGCATTAAAAATGAGGATATTAGGAAAAAAGTTGACATTATTCAGGAATATTAGCAGAGCTAATCTCAGATTATATGGACACTTAAACAAAATGAGAGAGGAAAGGTTAACAAAAGAGGTCTTCTTTGCCAGGATGGTAGGGAAAAAAATCCAGGAAGCCCAAGATCTAAGTGGATTGATAAAATATGGAGTGGCTGAGAAGACAGAAATATAAGATATGACATTGTTAAAGGTCTTGACAGGTAACAGATTAATTTGGAGGAAAATTGTAGATAGGAAGTTAGTAACGTTGTAACTTTTTCAAGTAATACTATCACAATATCTTTTAGGACTATCACAGTATCTCGTACACCTCCTGAAAAATTTGATGATGATGACATTTATTATTAGTAATAAGAAATATTAATAAATAAGAGACAAGTAATGATGACGAAATAAGTAATTTCCAGGAAAAATAATTAATAATTAGAAATTTTAATTTACAAAAAATTGCATATATTATTATTTGTCAATTCTTATTAAATCGTTCTGTTAATAAAAACTTTCAGCAAATATTCTTGAAACTATGACTAATTTAACAACCAAAATTACTGTGCATGAGAATTTAGCCAAAAAAAAAAACAAGCTCCTCTCAAAATCAGGCTCTTAAAATTTTTTTATACAATAAGTTTTATAATTTATTATTGTTACGTGACACTTCAAAAAGTCCTATACTTATCACGGGAAGCCCTCCACACGCACACAACACAACACAATTCATCATTTAACCCCAAACGTAACAATTAACAATCAGAAAGCGGTCGTTTTTCTGCCAATGTTTTGGGCGAGGGTGATTTGCTGGATCAGATTCATCATTATTTTTCAAATAATGATGAATTTGTGCAAACGCAAACGAAATAGCCGATACACGCCGTTGGCAACTTTTCTCGGCTGAAACGAAATAGGCACAAGATTGTCTAGCGTCTATATTCGGTTGTATTTATATGTGAAACCAAAATTCAAAATCAATTTTGGTGCAAAAGACGTCTTTGTATGTTAAGGGGTTAAACTACATAATTCTTTATACGCATCCTAGGCCATTATCAACCATGTACTCATTACGCGATCTACCGTAACTAATAGTATTTTGTCTGTTAACTGCGTGTATTCTCTGGCTGATTTTTCTGTATATAGGATGAAAAACCCGAGTTACAATCATGTTACCTCGAATGAGATGAGTTAACTCAGCTTCAACTGCAAAAGCACATAAAGATTTCTCTCGTCATGATGACAATCGAACATTTTTATTTTATTTTTTCAATAGAAGAGCGTAATGTCCAGTTACTCTTCTAACTGCGCTACGGAGACAATGAATTCAATTCAATCCCGGAAAAATGAAATTATTAAATTTCATTTTTCCAGAGTGGAGAGATTGCAATGTATAGCTTTGATATGTTTTGTCCCTTTGTATCTCTGTAAACATTCTTCCAATTTGAATTATTACAATTACCAAATTTGAGTGATACTCCCAGAATGATGTGTGCACGGAAGGACAAAATAAATCTAATAGATCGTTATATATTTTGCAAAACTCGCAGGATAAAGAATCTTTCATCATCTAGTTTTGAATGTGAGACCGAACATTACTACCACCTACACATTAAGACGAAATATACATTGGGCTAAAGTAAACTGCTTCAGAATTCTTTCGATCGATATTTTTGTTATTTTCATTTTTTTTTTAATATCATTATATCAGTGACATATTTACCGTCTTTTCAGGATTCTATCAAATGGCGATACTTTTATATATATAAAAAAAGTCTACAAAAATGTATAGCTCAGTTTATAAAACGTTCAACGGTTTTCTGATTGAATTTTTTTTTTTTTTTTTTTGTCTAATTCTGAGTTTGATAAGATCCTTTGATCTTTCAGTCTTGCACTGTGAGATTATTACTGCTGTATTACCATCAACAGATTATTCATTTTTGTTTACGCGTTCGCAATACTCAATACCAATTGCTTTTCACATGGAACACAAAAAATCTACGTTATGAAAAGAAGAAAGCGGCGATAAAATCTATTCATTCTAGTAAAAAACCAAAACAGAAAGTATGAGAATATTTGAACAAATAAGATAACAGAAGATCGAACAGGGAAAGACACTATGCAGGTGCGGAAAGAAATTGCATCGTCTGTTTCTTCACATGCAGTAGTAGATTTCCCATTAATCATGCTAAGCCCGGGCTTAGGATATCAGTCCAACCAGGGGATATAATCCTTAATGACAAAATCAAGGATTTTGTGATTAGAAAAGCAAGGATTTTAAATATCAATAGAACTGCTATTTAAAATAAAAACATATTTTCTATTTAACGAGGTTTTTTTTTTATATTTTTAGTTTCACATTTTCTGAAAGAACATCAAAATATTTTCAGTGCTTAAGGTCCTGGAAGGACTTAATCCCTGCTGACATGGGAGATGTACAGGTTTGCAACATAGCATGACGACCGAACTGGTAGAAATTTATCGGTAGTGTATGGCAGGAACGTCATTCACGGAAATGAGTATATTTAGCGTAATGTTGTTAAGGGCAGAAGACAGATGGTCAAAACGAGCAACAAGTAGTTATTAGTAGGCTACAGTTGGAATATTGTAGCGTAATAGCTACAATCTTCCAGTTGCAGTGTAATAATTACACTACAGTTCAGTGGCGACTTGTACACAAGTACTCCGATACTGCAGCACCCCCAAGGAAAAAATGAAAAAATTAAATTTTGTTTGTGTTTATAAATAATAACAATGCTTACAACATTATATAAATGCAGTACAACATGTTAAAGTTACAGCTTATGTTTTGACATTGATTGAATAGTTAATAATTGGAATTTTTCGATTAACGCTTTAGATTACGAAACAAATGCACTGCCATCTAACGCCGATATTCGTTTGCGCTTGTCATTGCACGTTACGTCATTAGATACACTGCCGCTTGGGCAGTGTATCATATGCTTCCGCGCGTTATTTCTGTGAGATAAGAAACGTATATTATTGGTGCGTGTTCGTGGTGAACTATTTTTTGTAAATCTTATTTTATTTTGTTAAAATAACATATAATTATTTATTTATTATGGATACAAGGCTGAATTATGACGAGTGTCACTGTTGAAAATATGAAAAGAATTATATTTTTTCAATTATCGTTACACGAAACAAATGCACTGCGATCTAACGCCGATATTCGTTTGCGCTTGCCATTACTATTGATACGGAACTTTTATTATTGGCGTTTGTTTGCGGTGAGGATAAAATATTTTTAATAAAGACATTTTTTAATATGTAAATTTATTTATTAATAGATTCGTTACTGATTAGGAAAATTTATTTTATTTATTTTATTTTTTTATGCAGCACCCCCACTTAAAATTTTCACCGGCCACCTCTGCAGTACAGTTGCGTTGCAAGGTTCTAGATCACCCGCGGCACAGTTCTGATCTTGCACTCACAGCAAATAGATTTTCATCTCCTTAGACGACTGAAGGAGCACTTGATGGCAAGCGAGTTGCAATCGATGATGAGGTGCTGTTGCTTTCTGATTAAAAACCCTTGAAATCGATTTCTTCTATTCTAGGACAGATGACCTTATGTAATGGTGGGATAAATGCATAAAGGTCTTTGGCAAACGTGTATGTTTGTATGGGTGCGTGTACGAGCGCTAAAGTTGCTTTATAATACATGTTAGAAAAAATCCACATGAGGTTTTTGTTGAGCCCTTCTGATCCCGAAGCCAAGGGCATGTCTTATTTGAGCCTCACGCTAACTCACCAGATTCAGCATATACAACCATCTGTAAAGATTTTATTTCTGATAAGCCATTCCACAAAAGGTTGGAAATTTCATATGTTTTAATTGTGCAGTAAGCACACAAACCAACTGATAGTTAGTGTGGTATCCTATGATAACATCTTCATGAAAATTTCATGGAAGTGTTATCATAGCATACTATATCATATTCTGTTTGCAGTGCTACAAACAGTTACAGTCATTTAGTACGTATTATCTTGCCTTCTACTGTGAGTGTTGTGCCATCTGGTTTGTCACTGGTATGCAATATTAAAAAAAAAAGGGGGGGGGATGGAATTCTAGATATTTTTATAGCACAGTGTTTATATACTTAATTAAAATAATGAATGAAACAAACAAATCATGCAACATTTAGATTTTTGTTTATTTACTATTTCAAATTTTCAATAACATACCACTGATGTTAAGATTTTACAACCTTCCGTGGGAATGACACACACACACACACACACACACACACACACACACACACACACACACACACAAATTCTCTATATCACTGAGTTTTAATAGACATCTTGAATATCATGTAGATATTCTTAGAGGTTTAACTGGACCACCTAGAAGAGAGCTAACAGCTTGAAATCGGTAGTATGGAGAGAGATTAAATTCGATGTCTGAAATCTAAAAAGAAAGGAAAAAAAAAAAAACCCTGTTGGGTTTCTAAACTGACTAGTTTTCACTCTGTGTGTAAACTGCAATTTCCTTTAGCGGTTTTCAGAATAACATATATATATATAATTCTGAATATTCATATATATACATTATTCTGAATATATATATATATATATATATATATATATATATATATCGAAATAGCATTGCCTGGTTTTCCCTTTCAGTCGTTTCCGACGGTAGGTGACTTTGCAGGCATATTGCCCACAAAGTGTTCCTAGTGAGATTTTTACAGGGTAGTTCACCATTGCTTCCCCCCCCCCCCCCCATTTTATCTTGGCTCGGGACCGGCATATGGCTGGGACGTATTCGTGACTGCAATCCGTGTGTTCACGGGGCCGTTTTTGCCTGTTCTGGGGGGACGAACCCGAGTTTCCGGGTGAAAAAACTCCCTACTTCGGTATGAGACCGTCTAACTCGCCTTTAGTCGAAAGAGATACCAGATAAAGGTCCCCAGTATACCGTCGACAGGGTGTAGCACAGAGGCAGTCTGCCTCACGGCGCGGCTTAATAAGGGCGCTCGTTCAGTCATATTGCAGTAGGCGCCTTCGCTTCTCTAACAATTCTTAGCGTAGCAAGAGCGGTTTTCCAAGCTCAAACTAATTAAAAATTATTTGGGAACAGAAATGACCAAGAAAGATTGGTTGGTCTAGCAACTATGTCCATAGAGGCGGACATAGCTTATAATTTAAATTTAGAGGAGCTTCTAAACAGTTTTATTGTGCGATATCCTCGTAGAGCAAATATTTAAAATTAATATTATTATGTAATCGTTTTGCATTACTGTTTCTCTTGTAATAAAAACAGAATAGCAATTGGAGATTTTCTTATATTTTTGTCTTATAATCCATCAGGTGCGATATTTAATTATTTACCTCAGGGTACGATCTAATCTGGCGACGGCCCTGAAAGTTCCTTACGTCACTGACGGAAATCGAGCCCAGGTCTTACCGAACAAAGGGCTTCGTCTATACTGACTTTGCTACGGAGGCTCGGAAATAGCGTTATAATTACAATATGTAAGATTCTTGCGAATTCTTGCTTGCATGCTCATAGTAGAAATACACCGACCTTTTTTTTTTTTTGCATGTTATCAGCTTTTGCCAAATCTAATTGTTATTCTTTCTCTTAAAATGATATTTCTATGAATTACTTGTGACAAATTGCATTTATTTTGTTTTCACCCAAATGAGCATATCGCGTGTTGCAATGAGAACATAATCTCAAAATCGTTTCTGAATAGTCGAAACAGTATCATTACACTGGACTAACAACAAAGGATGCTCGAAGGAGCGGCTTATATTGCTTGATTATACCAGCACAGCAATGCAAGACACTGTTTTCAGTTGTAAAATTGTTTTGCGGAATTATTTATTTTTGAGAAAAAAAAAAAAGAAAAAAAAAGCAGTTTTAGATTTATGCAAACACCAGTGGCTAATTTATATTTTGAAGATTGTATGTTGATTCATTGGTATGACCAGAGTAAGCGATGTAGTTAGAATAGATTAAATCAAGAAAATGAACTAAGTGGTACATATAACTTTGAAATGTTGCGACACTACGATAAATGCCGATATTATTGTATCATGAAATGAAAATTGAAGAGATATTGGTATGCGTTTTTTTTTTAATAATTTATGTTCACTTTACGTTTTTTAGAGAATAAACAGATTTGCAAGAGGATTCTGAGAAATCATATAATAATTTACTTTCCTCAAGAGAATTTCCTGAAGAAAGAAATTACTGTTCAAATAATCCACCTAATTTATCTTTGATCTCGGGCAAAACACAAGTTTTTATAAAATAACCGTGTCATCTTACTTTTCTTACATTACTTTTAAGGATATGTAAACTCTGTCATTTGTGAATGCAGCTGAAGTAAAATAAAAAATAAACAAATTTCTATAGCAGATTTGAAATACGAAATTGTCTTTGACTAACAGGAAATGAGTTGGTGGAGCGTGATGTAAAAAGGAAAACATTATAATTATAAAATCGTATTTACAATACAAGTTCATTATGGTTAATTACACATTCATAATGTGGCCACATTATTAGAGTCTATCCCCTATAATAAATTGGTATCAACGGAACAGTAACTAACCACTAATGACATGTGGAAGGCATGGCTGTAAGAAGGCAATGGAAGACTGATTCAGTAGAAACAGTATCTGCGTTTAAGTGTATGCGTTAGTATATATATATATATGTGTGTGTGTGTGTGTGTGTGTGTGTGTGTGTGTGTGTGTGTGTGTGTGTGTGTGTGTGTGTGTGTGTGTGTGTGTGTGTGTGTGTGTGTGTGCGCGTTCAGGAACATTGACTCAGTTGTTATGATACATTTTAATAAAAAGATATAATGACTAAAACCGAGAATAATAGTAAGGCTTTATTGAAATAAAAACACAACTAGTTTCGGCTTTTGACAGCATTCTTCAGGTGTCTTCTAAGAATAGGAAACAGTAATAAAAACACTGAAGTTTAAAACTGTGAAGCACAGGAAAATTGCACTACATAATTGACATGAAAAAACGTATTTACGTTTAAGTTGTTCTTACAAACGTGGCATTGTTTGTTGAGTGCGTGCTTGCAGACTCTCGCGAACGCCAGTACCGAACAACAGCAGAGTGACTATCAGGGATGTTGTAGCTCAAATTGTTATTTAAATGTTCACAATTAAGGATGATTTCTCTGGACTCCACAATTTTTCTTTCAAACTCATCATGGCAACGAAAGATGTTTTCGGATCTATCCCAGCAGACTGAATGACCCTGGTGTTCATCATCAGGATTGTTCGAGAAAAGAACATGACTAGACAAGGCACTGGCATGTGTTCTTTTGTAGGAGATGTCTCTCTTGTGTTCTTCCTCCATACGTCATTCAATAGATTTATTTGTTTGACTAAAATAGGGGACATTACAATCACACCATATCTTATATACGCCAGGATACTTCAGATTATGATGACGAGGCTTTGGATGGCTTACTAGCGAGCGGATTTTTGGAAGTGTAGTGAATAAGGTCCTGATGTTGTACTTCTTAAGAACTTTAGCTATTTTTTTTTGGAAACTGAACTGATGTGTGGGATGGAGATGTTACTCTTAAAGTTAGACATTTCTTCATCCGGTGACTAGGAGGATTTAGAAGAAATTTTTTAATAATGGTTTTATCAGAATATCCATTTTATCTAAAGACATGAGAGAGGTAATTAATTTCTTTTTGAAGTTCATCAGGGTCATTCAGAAGGGAGCGTGCTCTATGTCCCAAGGTAGAAATAGTTCCAAGTTTTTGTGGAGGAAAATGATGGGACTGACTGTGAAGATATCTATTAGTTTGCGTAGGTTATCTATACTTGGAGATTCTAAATTTCCCAGAGCAGCATGAAAGTTTTATATCCAGGAGTGGTAGGGAATTGTCATATTCAAGTTCGACTGTGAATTTTATATTAGGATGCTGATTATTGAGATGATTAAGAAAATCCATGAGAGAGTTATGGCCGTGACTCCAAATAATAAAAATGTCATCTACATAGCGTTTCCAAAGTTTTGGTTTAAATGAGAAGGATGATATAGCTTTAGTTTCAAAATCCTCCAAGTAAATGTTAGCAAGAATAGGAGATAAAGGGTTGCCCATCGCTAGACCTTGGTTCTGTTTGTAGATGGTGTCTTGATATCGGAAGTAACCAGACTTAACGCAACGGGTTAGTAAAGCAAACATTTTTTTGGATAATTTGTTCTTTAGTAATATTAGCACTTCTTCTGTAGGGACATTTGTAAATAAGGAAACTATGTCAAAACTTGCTATCATGTCATTCTCGTTGATAGTTATATCATTAATTTGTGATATAAAGTCCAAGGTATTGTTAACGAAGGATGAAGACTTATTAGGAAAACACTTGCGGTATTTAGCAATAGTACTATTATTCTCGGTTTTAGTCATTAAACCTTTTTATTAAAAAAAAAAAAAATATATATATATAACTATATATATATATAATCAATTTTAAATAGGTTCAAAACATCTGGGTTTTCGAATTTCATGTAGAATGGGAGGAACCTTATAAGTGGCTGAGTTTTCGTTGCGTAAAATAAAATAGAAAAACTAGGCCAGAGAACACACTTTCAGACACAGCAGACAGATTCATCGCCACGTGAGATAATTAATTAGGCTTACGTAAAATCCAAGTTACTTAGCCATGACAGGCCATCCATCCCAGCAAGTTAAGAGAATATCTCTTTTTCGCTGAAATATTTCAATGTTTGGAATAACATTCGCATTTCTTGATCGCTCTGGTATTCTGAAATGATCTATATTCTTCTTCTTCTTCTAGCTTTACAACTCTTTATGAGTTTTAGCTTTCAAAACAATTTTTAGCCATTCGTTTCTTTTCTGTGCAATATTCTTCCAATTCTTAACTTTTAAAGTTGTAAGATATTTTTATACATCATCAATCCATTTTTTCCTTGGTCTACCTTTCTTACTTTGTCCTAATGGTTTCCATTCAAATATATTTTTTAACTCCTCTATCGTTTTCCATTCTTTCCATATGCCTCAACCACGCTGTTCTTTGTGACTTTATATATCCTATTATATCTCCACCATTAATTAGTTGTTCAAGTTCATTATTTGTTCGAATTCTCCATATTCCATTATCTTCTTTTATTGGTCCATATATTTTCCTTTCAAAGATTTTCAATCTATCTACAGTATATCTTTTTGTGTTAATGGCCACGTTTTACATCCATACGTTGTTACAGGTCTTATAATTGTTTTATAAAGTTTTAATTTAGAATTACGATTAAGAATATTAATATAAATATAAAACCTTTTATAAATATAATAACACTTATTTCCAGCCATGATTCTACTATTAAGTTCTTCGGATATATTATTGTTTGTTGTTCTTAATGATCCTAAATATTTAAAACTATCTACAACTTCAAAACTGTATTCACCTATATTATATCTTGTAATATTTTTATTTATTGTCTTTCCACATTGCATATAATTAATCTTCTGTTCGTTAATTTGTAATCCAACTTCTTTAGCGTTTCTATTAAGTTCTTCAAATTTCTCTTCTAAATCTTTTCTCCTACGATTTATTATTGCTATATCGTCTGCATATGCACATATTTCTATTAATTTATTATTAATAAATCCTATCATATTTAACTTTCTTATTATTGCTTCAAGTACCAAATTAAATAAACTTGCTGAAAGTGCATCTCATTGTCTTGAAATAATTCATATTATTATATTATAATGAACTATTGTATTATATTATATTGTGTATTAACATTGCTTATCTTATTCGTTACTGAACAATAACACAGACTATTGTTTGTGCTCAGGGCCATCGCCAGATTAGATCGCGCCCTGAGGCAAACAATTAAATATCGCCCCTGGTGGATTATAAGACAAAAACATATATTACAACAGAAATATTATTGCAAAACGATTACATAATAATATTAATTAAATGTTTGCTCTAAGGGGAATATCTGCAAGATTTTGGTCATATATATATATATATATATATATGATAACATTTGGTGAGGACCACTTTTCTCTTGTATTATTTTTGAGAGAATTTTTAATTCTTCAAATAAATCTATTGCATCTACATCAGATGTAAAATATCATGTTGTCCTAATACGGCGCCTACCGCAATATGGCTGAATGAGCGCCCCGAATTAAGCGGAGCCATGAGGCAGGCTACCTCTATGCTACACCCTGTCGACGGTACTGTTTATGCTGTTAACTTAGAGACACACTAGTACTGTTAATAAATAAATGAATGAGAAACATCGATATATTTGGACGTGTTACATAATACTATAATTGTATTCTGGATTTTGTACAGTATGAGAAATAAAGGGTGGCATCTTATTATTACCACGTGACGCCACCAGGAGGTCCAAGGACTCATCGTGGGAGGGAACACTACTCTGCTTCGCTAAATACATCTCATCCTATCCGCTACCATCAACGCCATCTATCGCCCATCACCACCAACAATAGTATTTTTTGTCAGTAAATTGCGTGCGTTCTGAAGGCCGATTTGTCTGTATGCGAGATGAAAAACTCGAGTTTCCGGGAGAAAAAAACTTGCTACCACCGTATGAGATCGGCTAAGTAACCTTCAATTGAAAAAGCCCATATAAGGATTATTCCCTTCGTCACGACGAGAATCGAACCTGGGTCTTTTCCAATCGAATGACGCAATGTTCCGTTGTTCTTCCAATTTTGCTACGGCGGCTTAATCTTTTAATGTCATTTATGAAAAATATCGAGAGAGAGAAAACTGAAACATTTTTAAAAAACTGACGACTTTTATTGGATATCCTCTGGAAAATATTTTGTCTCGAATATTTAATACATAGTTTTCTGGATGTATCACTTACTGTTTGCATGATGATTCTAACAGAGATTCTACTCTACAGTTCAGGTTCGATATGTATATAATAACAGTAGTACTTTTAGCATAGCGATATACTGTTCTTAGTTATCAGGTTAAACTATTCACGTTTCTGTTCCTTTCTCGGGCATATTCAAAAAAGAAACGCACGTGTGGTCACAAATACGTCTCTATTTCCTCCTTTGCGGATCGATTTTAAATTATTTCATGAATATTTTAATCATAGGAATAGGTGAAATATAACTGATTTCTTTCTATTTATTATCGTACACACATCGGAGAGAGAGAGAGAGAGAGAGAGAGAGAGAGAGAGAGAGAGAGAAGGGTGGTTTAACTAATAACTCAGTCAAAAAAAAAAACACTCGAGTTTCACAACGACCTTTTCCACCTCACCAAGAGAGGGCGCGTCAGCAGAACTTGGTACAACTACCTGGCTGTCGATTATACAACTCAAACGAGAAGCAGTTGTGTGACCCGCTTTTTTCTATTTGTTTGTTTGTTTTGTTGTTGTATAATTCGCAGTGTTCTGCAACAATGCTCAGCTAGTTTGTACGTGTAGCTAGTGTTCAACTAATCACTATGCGCACGAGAGTGTCGTTTGAATTTTATCAGTTTCATATTTGGGGAAAACCGAGCTTCTACTGTAGATAGAAGTCTCTATTCAGAATGCATTGTACGGAAGAGACAGTGGAGTAAAAATAAAATAAATAATAATAATAATGACATCACAAAAGCAGGTCACACATCACGAGGCAAGGGAAGGACTGATAAGTGAAATAATTACATAATATCCAATGACCTCCTCCAGCTAGAAAGCTTCACAAAAGTCCTATCAAAAAAAAGTAGTAATTATAGTCCGTCTACCTAGCCCAGATTATATGGTTCGAGAACTGGTCCAGTAGTATACACTAATGGGCGTATAGACAGCAACCAGTAGCGAGTATACCTGCAGGATTATAATGTATTAAATATGAGTTCACTTTGTATAAACGCACCATAATAATAACGACAACACCAGTGACTGAAATATTTAAACGACAATCATTGGTATATCGTTAGAGGAAGAAATAGAGAAAAATCCTCTTATTAACTGAACGTTTAATACCAACAGATTGTAGATGTTGTGTTTGTTGAGAAGCAGAAACTAATTTCCCTAATTTGGATGCCTGAAAACGTATAATGAAAATAGTTATATATTTTCATTATACTTATATATATAGTATATAAAATAATAATAATAATAATAATAATAATAATAATAATAATAATAATAATAATAATAATAATAATAATAATAAATATATTTACAAAAATCATCCCCTAAAAGGTTAGGGCAGGGATTCCCAAACTTTTTCCATCACACCTCCCTTTAGTGGTGTAATCTTAATCTAAACGTCTTCCCTAAAAATTCAAACACTAAAATGAAAACAAATGAACATTGAAAAAATACAATATACTTTATTTTTTTAATAAAGATATAAAAAATAAAGATCTTCAAATGAAGCAAAAATGATTTTTTTTTATCCTAAACAATTATCAAATAATTATATAATTCTTCATAACCACTGTAATGAGATGGATGTTGCTGCTTTCGACCAGTTAGGACAGAAGATCGAGGAACAGTCTTTGACAGTGCCAAGAGAAATCATGTTTGGCGTCCAGTCGATTTCTAAACTCTGTCTTCACACTGACTAATGTTGAAAATCCAGATTCGCATAAATAGGTTGTAGCAAATGGAATTAAGACTAAAAGGGCATTACGAAATGCCAAAAACTGTGTATGCAGCCATTTGAGAACACTAGAATTCATCAAGATTTTGATGAATTCTAGTGTTCTCAAATGCTTGCCAAAACTGTGTATGCAGCCATTTGAGAACACTAGAATTCATCAAGATTTTGAATAACAAAATTTTTCCTTAGCAAATCTTTGCTAAAGATATGCTAAGGCAGATCTTTCTTCTTATCCAAATCATCGATGAAATCCAAATTGATTTCGTTTGTAAGTGTACGACATCGCCAAACTGATCGTCAGGGAAAGCAATGTTTGTGCCTGCTCCACCACCATATTATTATTATTATTATTATTATTATTATTATTCGTGACACCTCCAAGCAGTAGCGCACCCAGGGAGGGGACCAAGCCCCCCCCCCCACAAAGGAAATAAAAACTAGAAAAATTTCCAAAAATCTTTTCCTAATTAAAATTCAATTTTTTGTTTATGTCGTGTCTTCTATTTCTATACTACTTATTATGCATTGGCGATCACTGCAGATGCTCGGTCATAGGTTGTATGCAATGCGTCGTGTGTATTGGTAAATCGTCTACTCAACTCGATTTCCCCCCCCCCCCCCTTCCAAGATTAAATCCCGAGTGAGCCACTGACTCCAAGAAGTCCAAAGACCCATCGCTGGAGGACACCTATTGTACAACTCTCCATCTCCACCACTACACCGAACCTCTACTATCAACACCAGCGCCATCTACTGGCCACTACCACCACCACAGCTAGTATTTTTTTTTTTGTCTGTAAATTGCGTGTGTTCTGAAGGACCGGTTTTTCTGCATGCGGGATGAAAAACCCGAGTTTCCGGGAGAAAAAAAGCTGCTACCTCTGTATGAGATCGGCTAACTCACCTTCGATTGAAAATCGTCCATATAAAGATTCCTCCCAATCATGATGAGAATCGAACTTAGGCTTTTTCCATTCGAAAGGCGCACGTACCGTCGTTCTTCCAATTGCGCTACAGAGGCGATATTACTCACTTGAAACTACTATTTTGGGAAAGGTGATTTATTGTAACAATGTACAACTAAAATGTTCTCCACACCTCCCTTGGACTCTGTCTGTACCTCTCCAAGGGAGGTACGCCTCACAGTTTGGGAAATCCTGGGTTAAGGTGATGGTTTGTATCCCAGGAAATTTACTACATAACCTTACTGATTGTTACATGTCGTATCGCTACTTAATTAATCGTATCGCATGATGTATGGCATAATTTATGAAACGCAAAATTATTATGATAATCTAAATGTTAATATACCTCGAAGATAGTTGGTAGTTTTTTGAAGATACTGCAGTTGACAATTTCTTTATCATATAATCGTATCGCATGATGCAATTTCCAGAATGTCTCACCCATTTATAATTTCTGTATTACGAATACGCCTGATATTCTTAAAGTCTTTATAGATGGACAATTCGTTGGTTCACTGAAGGTGTATTAGCATTTAGATTTACATATTATATTAAGAATATCAGAATGTATATAAGAATAATAACACAATAATCTTCTTATATGCCCTTTGTCCATGACCTACTCCGATCGGTTTTCATAACTGTAATTTCAGAATAAGGTCTTATGCCTAAATATGTGTTCTTGTATATAAATCGAGTGTGGTATCACATTGGCTTATTTGCCGATGAATAAAACCAAGTTTTCGAGAGTAGAGGCCCTACAACCTCTATATCAGATCGGATAACTCACCTTCAGCTGAAAAGTTCTGATAAAGTTTTCCTCGTTCTAGAAGGATTCCAACTCGGGTCCCTCTCTAACCAGAGGTTCGTCGGAACCAACTGAACTACGGATGTTCGTAATAAAATATTTACACTTCTATACTTAGATTACTGTAGTTGTAATGAGTGAAAAGTTTTTTTTTTTTCGCTATTGATTTTGGATAAGATATAATATACATGCATGCTATAATAACAAAAGCATCTTCGAAGATGCTTCTCAGAAGATGTCATTCTCAGATAAGTTAAACTTATCTGAGAATGACATAGCATGCGAAACACACACACACACACACACACACACACACACACACACACACACACACACACACACACACACACACACACACACACACACACACACACACACACACACACACACACACACACACACACCGGAATGCACTGACGCTTTACTGAAGTGGAAAGCCTAAGCCTAATTAATACCTTACAGAACCCTAAGCAAAAGATACCGGGTACTCCCCTTTTGCATCTGCACATTGACCATTGACATTACTGACAGGATGGGTAAAGCACAAGTGCTTTTCATATTCCCCTTTATCTGTAATGAGAGTTATTTGGGAATGGGAGATTTGTGAGCAATTAAGCTCGCCCTCTGAGGGCAGTAGTGTTAGCTATGATCGGTTGAGAGAAGAATAGCCTTCGGTCTTTTGTGTTTGTAGTAATCAGTCTCATTGTAATTGACAGCTTGAACGATTAGTGGATTTGAATGTGAACTTGACTTCACGAAGAATTTTTCTGCAAGATCACGAAGAAGGGAGGAGATGTATGGAGTGCCAATTTCTCGGTGAATTTGTGAATTTCTGATGAACCACGGTGCATCCAGAATCATCCTAAGGCATTTGTTTTGGATTCTCTGTAATTTTGAAATGTTTGATCTTGAAGTGTGACTCCATGCTGGTGAGGCATAGGTAATGACTGGACGTATTACCATCCGGTAAAGAAGCAATTTATTATGTAGGTTCAATTTGCTCTTGCGGTTGATCAATGGGTAGAGCTGAGCTATGACTTTTGAAGATTTGGAGCAAATGAGATTGATGTGTTTGTTGAAAAGGAGTTTTTTATCCATCAATACCCCAAGATATTTGGTCTCTGATTGCCATGGGATCTTTTGACCAGAGAGCAGAATGTCTTCTTTGTTGCAGATCTTTCTTCTTGAAAACATCATGGCTGAGCTTTTGAGGGGGTTTACTTGAATTCTCCAGTTGATGAACCAGTTTGCTAGCTCATTGATACTTCCTTGGAGTCTAGTGATTGCTAGGTGAGGGCTGAGCGATCTAGCTAGAATAGCGGTGTCGTCGGCATAAAGAGCCGTAGTAGTTGTTTTTGGGTTGAGAGGAATATCTGCCATGTAAGTTGTGAAAAGTATTGGGGCCAGAAGAGAACCTTGAGGTACTCCCGCCAGGATTTTGTGCCTTGAAGAAACAATTCCGTTGAGTTTTACTTGCATGTATCTTTCACTGATATATGAATATATGAGTTTCACTAGTTTAATTGGGATATTGTTTTCAATTAGTTTTAAGATAAGGCCTTGATGCCAGACCTTATCAAAGGCCTTGGCAACATCCAAAAATACAGCAGCAGTATGAAGGTGCCAGTTAAAGCCATGAGTGATATGTTCTGTTAGTCGGTGAATTTGTTGCACCGTGTTGTGAGCTTTGCGAAACCCAAATTGCTCATTTGGGATTATTTTCTGTTGGTCCACTGCTGATTGTAGTCTTGATAGGATGACCTTTTCTATTACTTTGCCAAGACAGGAAAGAAGACTGATGGGCCTGTAGCTTTGGCGAAGTTGTGGGTTATTACCAGGTTTTTTTCAGATGTATAATGTCCGCGACTTTCCAATCAGAGGGAAAGTATTGGAATCTTAAAATGGAATTGGTAATATTAACTAGATGAATTATGGCTTTCCGTGGGGGTAGCTTTATTATTCTATTGGCAATGCCGTCAGGGCTGGGGGCCTTTTTATTCTTCAGATGGGAAATGATATTTATTATTTCTGTTGGAGATGTGGGGGTGATGGTTTGTGAATCATCCTTAGGCTGACTTAGTGCATTTCTAACTTTACGATGAACTTTGTAAATAAGATTGATATTTAAGTTTGCATAAGATGGACTGCATTGATTTTCCAGATTGTCAATTAGGGCTTCTACTTTTTCTTCATCTGTGTGTGCAACTCCAAGATTGGTCTTTAAAGGGGGAAGTGGTTGTCTTTTGGTACGAAGAGATTTTACAAACTTCCACATGGAGTTATTTTCTGGGTTGATTTCCTTCAGTTTGGTTTCCCATTTGGAGTTCCTGTGGACCTGGAGGGCTTCTCGAACCTGTCTGTTCAAAGTGTTTAAGGTTGCTTTGTCCTGCGGGGCTCTGGTGTTGTGATATCGCTTTCTGGCCTTGTTTTTGGCCCTAATCAGGTCCATTATCTCTTCTGGGATCCAGTTAGGAGCGTGGAAGACAGTGGTTTGAGTGACTGATGCTATTGCTGTGTTGATTTGCCTAGTTAAATTGTTTACAGCTTGATCTATTTCTTCTTTTTTACGAATGACAGGGGGAGGACCAATGTGGATTGGAAGAACCTTAGAGAGCTTGTCCCATGGTATGAAAGAATGATGGGGAGAGAGCTGGTCTTGAAGTCCTAACCTGAGTAGGATGGGATTATGATCTGAGTTAAGCTCTTCTACTGTCTCCAGCTGGTATTGATATTTGATGTTTCTGAGGATAACTATGTCTAATACATCAGAACTTCCTGATGGGCTGTAGTGGATGGGCTCAGTGGGTCCAGCTATTATTGATGAGTTGAGTAATGTGTAGTTGTATAAGGTACGGCCTTTGGCGTTGATTGACGAACTGAACCAGGCCGTATGTTTGGAGTTAGGGTCTCCAGCTATAATTATGGAATCCGTGGAGCCGAGGATGGAGTCTAAGTCTGCTGTCAATAGTGGAATACTGGGAGGATTGTATGCTGCGTAGATTTTGAGTTTGCCAGCGCTCCACTAGAGTTAAGTCTGTCTGTCCTATATAAAATATAACCTCTTAGTTTTGGATTGTTTGATGGTCTGAGGTGGGATTCACTGATCAAGATTATGTCTGGATTGTATCTTTTTGCAAATTCTTGCAGCTCGAGAATTTTGTTTGTTAAGCCATTGGCATTCCATGCTGTTATCATGAGATAATTTGGTTTAAATTTTTTAAACATTATAGAGAGCTGTTAATATGGATTGGGTTTCTAGGTAGAATCTTTTTCTGGAGGATGGTGAGGTGCATGCTTTGCTGAATTCATGCAGCATTGTTGCAAGTGACGAGGTTAAAGCTGATGTGAGATTAGAGCTTGTTCGCTCTTGCGATGAAGAAGTCTGGGTTCTTACCGCTTCCGCATATGATTTGGACATGGTTGAGGGTCGAGTGCCTTCCTGTGTTGTCGAATGTGAGGTAATATGATCTGGAGGGCGAACTGCTTGGATGTGCATTGTGTCATTTCTTGGAGGAGCGTGGTTACTTCTTAATGATCCATGGTTTTTTGGATGGAAAAGGCAACCCTTGTAATTAGAGGGGTGTGGTCCTCTACAGTTGGCACAACAGGCAGGTGTCGATCTGGGTTTGGTGCAGGAGTTGGTTTGATGACCCTCACCGCATTTTAGGCATCTATATGCAGCTCTGCACAGTTTTTGGGCATGACCAAACCTCTGGCATCTGTGGCACTGCCCTGCCGATGCCTTCTTCCTTAGAGGTTCGGTTGTGATTTAAGCTTACAGATGCCCGTTACTTCATAGATGCTTTTTTGTGTGTTGGAGATTTCGACCAACACCAGTGGCATTGGTGTTTTATCTGACCTCAACATTCTACTGACTTTGGTTGGAGTCAGTCCTTGATTGATGAGGTCAGCTGTGATCTCATCAGTTGTGATGCCTTCAGCCACTCCTCTTAGAACTACCTTTAAGTTCTTCTCGCTTGCTAGCGCAAAGGTGTGGAAGGGCAGTTTGGAGTTGTCAAACATTTTCGTCATCAAGCGATAATCAGTGACAGTGGTAGGGTGGATCTTTACACCCTCTTCAGTATTTCTTGCCCAGGAAAAATTGATATTTTGTTCTCCTAGGGATCTTGAGACAGGTCCATTTGTCTTTATCCTGAAGGATAACTGGGGGGACCTTTTCTTTTCTGTCTTGAGAGATCTGATTTTGTTGAGTTGTTACATTATCTTCCAATTCACCTCCCGATGTTCTGCGTCTTTTATTAGATTGTTCCTCATGAGAACAATCGAACTGTCTGGGAATCTTTGTAGGTAGAACAGGTGTAATGTCCTCTTCTATGTCCAAATAATCATCTTCAGTGTCATTTACTTGAGTGAAGAGATTCAAGCAACCAGGATAGTCTGTATCAAATTTCTTAAGGATGGATTTGAGAATGTCAAGTGACATATCTTTGTTTAGCTGTTGAATGGCGTCCTTGATATCGTTTACATTCTTCATTCTTGTGTACGAAATATTAAGATATATTTCGGATAGGTATGATGGCGAATAGAACGGGCTAGGGCCAGAAAATTGTACCAAAAGTTAAATTCTTACCTTCTATTCCGCAAACAAAGCAGATTCACAATATCTAAAACTCACTAATCACCACTGAAATAAAAAAAAAACATTCTTCGCAACAACAACCATCATGCGAGACTACTATGCGAGCCGCCATCTTTTTCGCTTCTCCATCTGCACATTTCAATTAACAGCAACAGATAAACGCTGCTGATTGTAAAAGCTGTTAGGTGTGTAAAGCAGAAACTAATTTCCCTAATTAGGATCCCTGAAATATCAGATTTCTTGGAATGCGAGCTTTGCTTTACTAATTAAACAAACTAGACCCATATCATCTTCAACAAAGTCTCTATAGAAATTACAGTTTATTTAAGATTTCTTTATACATACAGTTCACAGGAGAGATCTCTTTTCCAGCCTCAAATATTCCGTCGAAAATGTGCTATTTAATCTTTTGGCATGTGACGTTGATGTGTTGCGCTTGTGTCATACAACAGCCGAGCAGTGCGCCCAGTGAAAGACACCCTTTGGTGTTGGGTGTAATTAAAAACATAATCGTGTCCTCGCGCTTAGATGAAGAGCCTTTTATGACGACCATCTCTTGATGTGATTTATAGCAGGGATATCAATACGCTTCTAAGTAGTGGCATAGCAGAAACATCGAACTTAACAAGTAATATGTCAGAGGTTCTCCAGATATACATATGTGGAGGTCCATAATTTCTTTACTATATATAATCTTCAGGTATATAATTTTTTAAGTTATTTACTAATTGAAAAAGAGAACTTGTTTATTCATATGTGTAAAACAACAGTACTCTGTACAGACAATTCAACATTATGAACAAATGGCATTTATTGCAGTCGTAATTAAGTATACCAAAGAATTAACTTGGACAGAATGTAATAAAAAATACTTAATTTTAAACAAATTTCACAGTGTTTTTATTTAGGTAGTGTATATTCCTGAGCTCAGGAATATACGCTACCATAGACTTAGAATTTGAAAATTGTAAACTTAAAGAACAATACAGAAAAATTTTAAAAAAACATTTTTAATTTTAATATACATAGTACACAGAAGCCCATTCTTTTATTTGTAAAATAGATCTGTTTCTTCCTGGGAATGAGAAGATGAAAAAAAAAACAAAAAAACATGAGTATAGTAATGGAAACAAATTTATTATATTCACGTTACGTTTGTACAATGCTTTTTTTTTTTTTTTTTTTTTTTTTTTTTCACGTTCTCCAAACGTTGGGATCACTTTCCCTCGTTCCTGCTTCCAGGCTTAAAAAAAAAAAAAAAGCCTCAGAAGATAATACTGAGTTTGAAAAGAAACATTTCATTAAGATTATGTTTATTTGCGCTAAAATGTCACAGGAAATTAAAATTGAAAACAGATCAGAGGAGGAAGCGGTGATTTTAAAGGTATTTTTCTATCTGCACATCATCTAATAAGTGCTGTACAGACAAGTAGTAGAAGCTGAAAAGCAGGAAGGCCTCAGGAATAGAAAATATTTTCCTAGAATTCTTGAAGCAACTTAGTGCGAAGGCTATTGCGTGGCTATCGACCTTTTAAAACTATATTTTGTCAGCAGGAAAACTAAAGAACTGGTGAGAGTTTAAAGTGATAATAGGTCGGAGCAGTGCCGTATCATGGTATATTTGTTCATGTACAAAAAAAAAAAATAAAATAAAAATAAATAAAAAATAATAATAATAAAATAAAATGTAATTTAATTAATTAATGATTTAAATAGCACTCGTTACAAAGTACTTATACTAATATCTTTGTTTCTTATACACCTAAGTACCTAACTTCTTTACAACATAATCCGTATAGTTATGCATCATACTGGAAGAATAGTACTGTATTTCGTACCACTTCAAAATAATTATATAGTTATTATTATTATTATGAGACACCTCCAGGGAGTGCAAAGACTCATCGAGGGAGAGTGTGCCAACAGCATCGAACGATTGAACTCCTTCCAACTACTAACCGCGCTCAAACTCGCTTAACTTTTTGTTGAGCCATTAGTAGCAGAGGCTCTACCAATCACCAACCTTTGCTGACATGAACAGCTTATAATGGAAAAGAAGTTATTCTTGTTCTTAGATGTTTAGAAGAACGTGTAAGGAAGCAATGTTATGTCACTTCTATAGGTGTTTCTCAAAGGGACTGCTTTGTTGAAACAGTCCTCGTGGAAATACCTGTAGAAAACTTCGATGTAGAGGTGACTGTGAATCCATTAAGAAACATAAAATACACACGTGAATACAGAGGAAAGATATTTAATTGCAATAAATTAATCAAATATTTCGGTTTAAATATATATATTTGTGAGTGCAACTGTGCGATAATTTAGCATCATCTCGGAGGATCATGCAAGTAAGGTCAGATTTATGACTTATTTGGATTCAATGTAGGAAAGGTGTTCAGAAATATGTTTAGTGACGAAACAATCTGTTTGATCAAAGTAAATTAACTTTCAATTAGATGAAATGGAATAGTCTCCAGGAAGCAGTAAAGGTTCTATATCTTTAGCAGTTTGTCGATTGGAAATCGAGTATGCTAATCACTTGGCCAACCAGGCCAGCAAACTTGGGCAAAAATTTTACACCAATCAATAATTCACGTAAGTTATAGTTCACGTAAGTTATCCGTATTAGTTTAATTATACTCATATCGACTTGTGTTCCTGTTTTGAAAGAGAAAAGATATAATGCAGAAATAAAGCGCCTATAAGGAAGTGATGGGAGGGTCTGTGTTAAAAAAAAAAAAAAAAGGCGGGGGGAGGGATCACTATTAAGCAGATTCCTCTCTTTTGGATTATATCAAGCATTCTTATGAGGATTTTTTAGTGCACCATCCCAAATTTGTTATAACAGTAGTGTCCTGAATGGTACACGATACCATTTTGTTTTGGAACGTAAGGAGGCTATAGATGCAATGTTTTTATGTTAGGAAAGGCTAGATGAAAGTCATTTCAAGAAACTGGATATTATCAAAAGTAAAGAGGAAAATGGGATCTTGTTACAAAAAGTAAAACAGGACTCTTTTGGTAGCATTGAAATTCACTACATTTTGCTCCCCCCCCCCCACTGATGGAACAGTGCGGACGAAAGCACATAATCCTGAAGTAGCTTACAATTAATAGAGAAATTGAGAGAGGAAATTGTCTTCCACAGCACTCAGTGAACGAAGATTAAAAAGACTACCCAATCACAAAAAGAAGAACGCAGATGACAGCTTGTTAAAGAAGTCTTTAGTCCCAATCCCATCTAATTCCTTGGAAATGTCAAAGCAATCATATAAGTTTCTCCAGACCCTTTCCATGGCTTGCGGATGCATTCAGATTCTATGACAAATAAGAGATCATGTTTCATGGTGGTGCATTGTTAAGGTTTATGTTGAGTCCACAAACCGAAGAACCGATTTTTTTTTTTTAATGCCATTCTAGTTAGCATTTTTTCGTACCTTATAATGTCTTATATATGTTGAGTCTTGTGTACCCAATTACACCATTTCCTATTGGATAACAATTCAGGAAATTACTGTAGATTCTTGTGATTATATTATGGGATTTATAACACAGAATATCTACAGTAAGTGAATTCTTATATTTCTTTTCAAAAATCAGATGCTGTAGTTTTTTAGTGATGTCGAGAGCATGTCCATTCTGTTACGCAACTATAAACACTAGCTGCGTAAATCTGCCGATTACCCTTATGGAATAATATTATGACGTACCTACGTTATCTGTATTCCGCGAAACAGATAATGCATTTACATTATTTGTATAGCCAGATCAGAAGATCTGTTGCTGACCTGGCGCCATTTAATTTTATATCAAAAATAATTCTCATAAAGAATTCTCTCTTTTGTAACTTCAGAATTTTATCATTATGTGTTTTGCAGTATTAACCAAATAACCACATCTGAGATGATGGAATAAATTAGACTATAATAAAGATTTGATCATTCTAAGCTGGATGAAGTCTACTTACGAGGATATATATAGTAAATATTTTAGAGGTTTTGATATTTGTTCAGTGTTTTCCAGGTTAGTTCACTATTAAGGTGAACTAATCTGGTTCAGGCATTTTATTTTGTCAACCTTGGTGTTGGCAGTTTTGAACATTCTAATATTTTTGTTGTCAAGACTATATCCATAAATAATATATAACAGAATTTGGAGAAGATGATGGTAATTTTGTTTTTCCTAGGATAGTAGCAGATCTCAGACAAATCGTTAAGACTGCAGGCCATGGCTTTATTGCATTCGCGTAGTACAATGCTACTAGCATACATGATTCTAAAAAGTTCATTTTAGAACTTTTACACACCCAGCTCCTGCTGTTAAATCAAACAGTAAAAAACACATTTATAGGCTTTTAATATAATTTCCATTCTGCCTTATCACTGCTGCCCAACATTTCTATTATCCGTGTATTCCTGTTCGGCAAAACCTTTTATGTTGAAATGTTTGATAAGTCGGATCATTGAAGAAGAAATTGCGATTTTTTTTTCTTCTTCCTAATGGTGTTCTTTTAACTTAAGTGGATCGAAGTCAGGAAGACTCATGTTCGCTGTACGAGGGGTGATGAAGTGCTTCCTTTTCCATAAGATACTTCAGACAAAACATGTCCATGCGTTGTTATCACTGTCGGTTCCAGGTTATTTTGCGCCCTAGGTAAAGTTTACAAGTGCGCCCCCTATTTCACAAGTTGGATATTTTTAAAAATGAAATTTTAAATATAAAAAATAAAAAATATTTTGGCATGCTTTATTAATAATATACAAAGTAATATACGATATGTATAATATATGAAAATCAAATTTTAATTTTTCTTGCCTTCAATTTTGCAAAATTTTCTACCATTTCCTTTAAATCTAGTATAGAAGCTGGCTCGTGTTCGATTGAAATTGTTGCCAAATCTGTTAACCTGTTTTGGGACATTGTTGAACGCAAGTATGTTCTACCAAGTTTTAACTTTGAGAAACTACGTTCTCCACTTGCTACTGAAACTGGAAGTGTCAGGAGAATTCTTAGTGCAACGCAAACGTTGGGTATGCAGTCGACAAGCTTTTGCTGTACTATAAAGAATAATACTTCTTGTGGTGGCATGGATATTGGAAGTCTTCGAGCTATTGCTTGAAGTTCACTGCAGAGATCCTCGGCATCAATATCTTTATTAGCATTATGAGTCAAAATATTTTCAAGATTTTTGCAATCATTTAGTAAATCAGCAGTTGGTTTTTCAGTGATATTATATATATCATATCATAAAGAAATCCAAATAGAACATTATGCCTGTAGTTGTTGGAACCTCTCTTCGATTGACTGTATAGCCATATCCAAGACACAATAGTAAAATTCTATTTTGAACTTCTGCTGAGGATCTTGCAACTCATCTTGACATTCATATTCGAACTGCCGTCTTTGTCTTCTCTTTCTGTTTCTTTCTATTTCAAAATTCGGTCGAATCTCCAGTTCTTTTGCAATTTTAAAAGCATCAATTAAAATTTTTTCAAAACCCTTATCAGGCCTGAAGTTTTGCGCCCCTTCATGGCTTGCGCACTAGGCGGTTGCCTAGTTTGCCTAAATGCTAACGTCAGCCCTGGTTGTTATGATCCTTGCGCGATATTCAAACCTGAATCAAGTTCTACCTACGTTTTGAAGTCTTATTTCATAGAACCAGAACACCGGAAACAGAAAACGAGCACACGACAGATTTACTCAGAGTCTGGTGACTGACTCGAAGGTGAAACTGTTACGTCATCCTGCTGGCCATGCACGAGCGGTGTGCAGAACTTTTGAAATGACCTTCATATCCGAGTTGATAAGAGGGACATTTCAATTGAAATTCTCAAATTATGGAATATTTTATTAGTTTGTTATATGTAACTTTTTAAAGGAATTTAAAATACTTGTATCTCTATTGCCAGCAAAGGTTGGTCGATTGGTAGAGCCTCTGCTACTAATGGCTCACGCAAAAAGTTAAGCAAGTTTGAGTTCGGTTAGTAGTTGGAAGGGAAAAATCGTTCGATGCTGTTGCCACACTCTCCCTCGATGAGTCTTTGGACATCCTGGAGGTGTCACATAATAATAATATTATAGAATATTATGGGATACACTTCATGTTTGGTCTCATGAGCAGTTTATAGGTTATTAAACATCCTTAGCACATCCATTGTGTTAACGTATTATTACATTTACAGTCTTTCACACGAAAGATTCATTTTATCTATATGTATATTATGTTAAAACCAGTATATTAAAATAATTTTTTCATTTTTAAATGAAACTTTTTGTTCTTAGGATAGAGGAAATATTTGTTACATAATTTTTGTGGGGAGCTGATCATGTATAAAGTTTGTCACATAAAAGAAATCTAAAACTGCTAATAGCTCTACTAAAGCAACATTCCCTCTATAACGGGCCTAGGCAACATCAAAAATAACTGCTGTGACTATACATCGATTTCCACTTCCCATATTCAATCTGACTTTCAAAAGCACTTTAATAAGCAGGCAGTCCCAATAGATATGCCCCTTATATATTAAATGATAGAGCAAGAAGCTCCATCATGTTATATAATAGAAGCAAAAAACCGCTTACGTCTTTTCCAAACGTTTTTCCACAAGGATTAATGCTGGTATCAGCATTCTTCAACATTGTAATTATAGCTACACCCGCAACTAGCTGCCAGGAATAGTAGTAGCCTGTTTATATGAAGATGACAGAGCCATTGTTAAGCAAGGGACTTTTCAACCGCTGATGAAGCACTTATAATGATTCGAAAAGTATGCGTGACAAACTAACTTCTAACTGCATTCTCAATATTGCTTGCTTGTTCTGTAGTAGGAAGAAAACCACTTTCCAGGAGAAAAAAATCTGCTTTTTCTGAAGGAAAAAGAAAATTAGATAAAATTTCTTCCAGTCGTAGACTGAATCATCTATTTTCCCAGGGTAAGGGACACTCGCTGAACATCTTTTCTACGAAGAATTCGGAAATAAACTACGAGAGTAAGTTCGAAAGCATTTCAAAAGTATAAAAAGTGCCTTTCTATTTATTAAACTGCCATCTTCACAATATCGGTTTCTTTTACAAACTTATGGGAACGAAGGGTTTAGGGATTTCATAGAAAGAATTGAAACTAACCTGCCGTTTTTCACGTTATCGATAGCCGCTTCTGCTTACGAATAAGTGTGTGGACCTCTCAAATGATCTCATAATTTTTGTATAAAGAAATTGATTGTCAGCGCCTCTGAAGCGCAGTTGTGAGTACGCTGCAACATTAACTCTTGGTTTGATCTGAGTTCGATTCCCGTCTAGAAAAAATAATTTCTTTATAAGGACTTTTTTTTTTTTTTTTTTTTAAACCAAATGTGAGTTAGCTGGTTTTTATACCGAAGTTGAAAAGATTTTTCTACTGGAATTCGGGTGTTTCACGCTAAAACTTGCATGTGGCTATGGGGTCAGTATATGCAATTAACATATACTGACCACATAGCCTTAGTTCATCGGATGCATTTCGTGCTAGCCCAACTCAGTTAATTGCATTTATAGTCGCTTTCTATATAGTCTTTCATAAATTTTTACACCTTTATACAAGTGAAACGGCTATGTTTACATATTAAGATAACTAATAAGTCAATGTCAAATGCTTCACTTAAATAAATTTCCTTGACGTTTGCGCCATGCATCAGCAGCAGTGGGAAATTAAAGTAATTAGTTTCTTTTTTTTTTAATAGAAAGAAAAATAGTTCAAAATTTTCATCATTCATGGAAACACGCTTATTTACATTCATTTGATATCATGGAACCAGCTGGATTATAATATTTTTGATAAGAGTTCTGTCAAAAAAGATTTCGTACTTTTTTTTTAAGAGATGGATCGGACATTTCTGATTTGAGATATATCATTAAAGGTCAATCACTGTTGTATTACAAAGAAAAAGAGTGAATGTTTCATATTAGAAGCATATCATCATTAAATGATGCCACACTTTCGGAAATGTGATACTTTCCCAGTTCAAAGCATTTCAGAACTTCAGACCATTTTCCCATGTAATTTTTCGCGTTATATAGAATTCGAATATTTGCCTTTAAAATTTCTATATAAATTTATTTTTGATTTTCGCACCGTAGAAAATTCCACATTTTCCAGATCCTTCCATCTTCTCCTCCAACTATGAAATCAATAATTATAAAATTATTCTTAAATATTATTCTATATATCAACCATACACACGAGGTGACAAAACTCATAACACAGCAGTGCGATATATGAACAAGTGATCAGGAAGAAAGATAGAATCTCTGAATGTATTTCTTGAAGAGCCGGAAATCGCATTCATTGGGGAAAGAGACAGATGAAATAAGTGGATGAGAAGTTGAAGGGATAAGTTTAGATCTGTTTAGATCTGAACTGCGTATGGATGTAGGCCAGCAGCAGTTCTCACATAATTGATTAGAAGAAAGGGGGAAAATGGGTGGCCAGTTCGGTTGAGCAGCGCCCGTGAAAATACCTACAAAAAATACATACACAACAGAGCGTCTATGGGAAAGCGATCGAGAGGAGAGAGAGAGAGAGAGAGAGAGAGAGAGAGAGAGAGAGAGAGAGCGCATCTATTAATGCCTTCTTCTTCTTCTTCTAGATAGTTGCATTACTACATTTTTAAAACATTAAAAATTGAATGCAGCTGAAAATTACTAAACAAACTGGAAAAAAAAAAAAAGCGAAAAACCAGACATTGAAGATGATGTAAAATTTTTCCAACATAGAGCAGTATAATTTAAAGTTTACACCTATGATGACGTTTTAAATTTTAGGTTTACTGAAAAATTTGAAATTTTTCATTTTTCACAGAAAACGCTTTAACAAGTGAAACAAGTTGCTTTAATCTAGGCATTTTCACCACTCAACATTATCATTAAATCTGTGATGCTCAATGAGATTTTAATGTTGAATATAATGAGATTCTTTGCCAGCCTTAATAATAATAATAATAATAATAATAATAATTTTTTTTAATATATGTATATTTCTTATTTATTTTATATTTATATTTATTTTATATTTCACAATAAAAGAAAACTAGTTCAGTTATGTAGTCAAAATTTCTTCAGTGACAGACGAAGCAGTCTTTTATTCCATCTGTAGAGGATGCAGTATAAGAGATGTAGAGTCAATAGCGGTGTACACATATGATATGCATCCCCATCCAGGGATGACGAGAGGTCATTGCATATCTATATTGGAATCGAGTCAGTAAATCTTATCAATTTGGAGATATCAGTGGGGATATTCATTAAGGTACGAAGTGTGAACAAAATATTAAATTAATGAAGGCGCACATTATATTACATACTATGGCTATGGGGAGGGAAAAATTAAAACTGAAGCGGCAAAACAAAGCAAAAAAATACACACTCAAAAAAAAAAAAAAAAAGAAAGAAAGAAAAGGTGTGGCTAAAAAATCCTCAGAAGAGAAAGAGGTGTCGACAACCCCTCCCCCCGCCCCCAATTTGGCGCCTCCTGCTTCAAGTTATGAGAAGGAGAAGAAGAAACTATATCCGTATTTTGGTTGTCGTAGCTCTTGCCGTTCAGGATACTCCAGAGCTTTAGGACTTCTCTTACCGTTTAGACTCAAACGGAGCAACTACCACAATGTGACAGAAAAAAAAAGTTGTAAAGAAAAAAAAAACAGCTCATATCCGAATCCTGTATCTAAAAAAATAGCGTAGTATATTTAAAACAAGCCATTTTTAATGTTTTTTTTTCGCAATTTGCTTTGATATTTTCTAAAAAAAATTGTAGCCGATATCTAATGAATAAAAATGTCATAGTGATCATTTGTGTAAATTTGATTGATTGACATACGGAAATATCATGGGGTAACCTTCTCCCCTTTTAAGATGGCACAATCCAACCTATCCAAAGAATGGAGATGGTACAACGCGACGACCTCCAACGTATTTATAAACAGAAAACCACGTGATATCTTCGTTGTCATATAAGGTGCTGCGCTTGCGCGTTACCAGGTTGCTGTTAGCTATTTAAGCGAGCGCCCATGTTTTCGGAGCTGTGTACATTCGATGTGAGCGATAGGTACCTGGTGGGAAAGGGAAGACGGGCACCAGCTTGACAGCTGTGGTCCTGGCTTGCAGCTGGCTGGAAGCCTTAGCAAGCCTTGTCTTGCTGTGGGTGTTTTGATGTGGGGTCTGTTTGTTGGGGATCGAACATATTAGACCTACTGACAGGTCGGTTTTAGCGGAGGAGTTATTCTCCTTTGTTTCTACTGTTTGTCAGTGTTGCGCATCCAAGGCGTAGCTATGTTTCGTACGATTTAAAATTTGGGCTAAATTCTAAGCCGTAAAGGCTTTCATTCGTCGAGGTTTTTAGTTGTTTTTTTCAAATTATATAGCAAATTGCGATCCAGAGTTTTCTTTCAAAAGGGGGGAAAATGAAGCAAGGTGTACTTGAAAGTGCGAAGGTGTCGAAGTCTCAGGATTCAAGCTGTTTGGGATGTAGCCCGGATACCCATATTCCCACTCTCTTGCTGGAAACAGGAGGGTCGTCTTCTACAGAAAATCAAGGTAAGCCTGCTTAAGATTATGTAGTAGTTATTGTGATGCTATTTAAATTTACTGGTTATTCAGGTTATTACTGGTTATTAAAGAATAATTCAATAAACTATCAGTGGAGATTCAGCAGTTTAGTTCATTCTACGGATCAATGAAAAGAAACGGTTTTCCCAGTACATCACTTTGTTTACAAACAGTACCATCAGTATCGGCGCATGAACCGCATGTCTGCTGCTGACGCTGTAATGGCTTCCATGTAACAGAGTACAGATGCAAGAGTTTAAAGAGAAGAACATTTGACCACAGCTTCCTGCGAAAACATTTTTATCTGTACTTAATCCAACCGATTGATATAAGCATTCAAGATATCAAATATTGGTTTCTCTTTAGTTAAAATCGAAACGGTTAATTTTTAGACCTTGGACCATACAAACAGTTTATTTGTCTGCATATTGTAATTGTCACTTTACACTATTTAATCAGCGGAATTATTATTATTATACAGACACTTCCTGCAGTCAAAGACACATCGCGGGATTCTTCGAGTAGTTTTTATCAAAGTAAACGCATATCAATTTCTTTAAGGCACATCTTAAAGTAAAATGCATTTTCCTAAGTGTATTCCGTTTGCAATTATTAACACATTAGTTTAGTTCTTATTATTTGGCGGTTTGAATTTTATTATTCAGTAAACATGGAGTAGCTCATAGCTGACATACACATTACGCTGAAAAAAAAATCTCATAATGCTGTATTCAGGGCCAAGAGGAGTTTTTTTTTTTTTTTTAGGCTGTTTATTCTGTATCAAATTTCGCATACCTTGTACGTTTCTCATTTTTGCACAAGGTGCAACAATTAGAACTCAGATGAGGAAGCCACTACCATTAAAATAACACGGAAACGTGAAAAGCCAACTGAAACATGTGACATCTTATGGGCATTGGATGTCATTATTATTGCCTAGGTATCTTCATGGAGGCGAAAAACTGATCTTGGGAGACCCACACGATACCTGTTGCACTTCCCTTGAATGCATTCACTGACATAGCACTGCAAATAAACTTCAGCCATGCATTCCACTTGTTCATTCTCCAAGCAAAGAATCTAGTCCGAAGGCTTTTAACTAAGTCTTACTAAATTTTCAGGTATGACCTCTTGTTCTTTCCTATCTAGATAATGCACTGGTATTTTATTTCATTTTAGTCCTATAAATCCTTTTGGCACTTAAATTTTTATCATATCGCTGCTTTTCCATTTATGAAACAAACTTCTGCAACCTACACCCTCATTCTATTCTTATAAGGAGTGTTCTGCAGGCCACTCACCATCTTGACCATGCACCTCTGGGGATTTTTAGTTGAAGGTGAGTTAGCCAATCGCATACAGAGGTGGCAGGGTTTTCATCCTGCAAAACAGACAGACTAGTCAGAAGAACCCAGATAATGCACTGGTATTTTAGTCTTAATTAGGAGGGACAGAGAGAATAAAATGGGGGGGGGAGCAGTGTTACTGATGTTAGCTGATGAACTGCAGCCATGGAGAATTGAAGTTGTATTACAGGATAGCGAAAAGAGCTCATTTGAGGCTATTTGGTATGAGATTGAGACTAGCAGAACAAAATATACAGTTGGGTGCTGCTATAGACCAGATGATGGAATAGATGGTGGAGATAGTATGCATAGACAAAATGATGGAAGGAGGGTAATTATTATGGGGGATTTCAACTATGGTAACATTGATTGGTAGGAGGAGAGGACACATGTGAGGAAGGAATTGGATTTTATTCAATTACTAAGGGATAACTATCTGAGACAGCATGTATTAGAAAATACTAGAGGTTTGAGAGTGTTTGACCTGGTAATAGCATCTGAGAATTTGACTGTAATGAATATGACCATGTTGCCACCTATTGGTGAGAGTGATCATAAGGTCTTGACCTGGGAGGTGGCTAAATGTGTGGAATTTTCGATTAAGACAGGGTATATGTGGAATTGCCGTGCTGGCAAGTATACGGATTTTATTAAGGTTATTATACATAAACAAATTGATGAAATGAGTGGAAGGAGGGTAATTATTATGGGGTATTTCAACTATGATAACATTGATTGGAAGGAGGAGAGGACACGTGAGGAAGGAAATGGATTTTATTCAATTATTAAGGGATAACTATCTGAGACAGCATGTAATAGAAAGAAAATACTAGAGTTTGAGAGTGCTTGACCTGGTAATAGCATCTGAGAATTTGACTGTAATGAATATGACCATGTTGCCACCTATTGGTGAGAGTGATCATAAGGTCTTGACCTGGGAGGTGGCTAAAGGTGTGGAATTTTCGATTAAGACAGGGTATATGTGGAATTACCATGCTGGCAAGTATGACAAGCTTAGGAGATTGCTTGGTTCAATGCCATGGCATGTAAAACTGCAAGGGCTGGATGTTGATAGAGCATGGGAAGTGGTCACGGAGCATTTACAGGCGGTTATGGCTGATAGTATACCTAGGGTCTGAATAGTAAAACAAGTAGGGGTTAAATGGATGAATAACATCATTAAGCTTGAGCTGCAAAAAAAGAAAACTGTGGAGGGAATTTAAAGAGAAAGGTGACCTGCAGGCACACGGACGGTATAAAGAGCAGGCCAGAAGGGTAATGAGTGTGATAAGAAAAGCAAAAGCGGATTATGAAAGGAAACTAGCAATGCAAGCTAAAGAGAATCCCAAACAGTTCTTTAAATATGCTGCAAGCAAAAAAAAAAACTGTACACAGCAGAATGATTTTAAGGAATGCTGATGGTAAGGAGGTCACGGAATCAGTTGATATAGTGGAATTACTGAGTGAGCACTTTGCAAAAGTATATCATCCAGGTGGTGACACTGAAAGAATGAAGGAACCATTAATTTATATGGGAATTGTGATGAATGAAGTGGAAGTGAATAGTCTATTACAGAACCTCAATGTCAATACATCTGTAGGATTGGGTGGTATACCAGCTCGTGTCGTATGTGAAGTGTCTAAAGAATTGTAAGTGCCCTTGACCATGTTGTTTAATCTGAGTCTCGGGTCTGGTTTACTCCCGAAGGTGTGGAAAGAGGGGAAAATAGTTCCACTGCATAAAGGAGGATCCAAGACTACTGTTGCAAATTACCGACCGATCAGCATATCAGGAGTCGTTGTCAAGGTCTTAGAGAAAGTAGACAAGGGAAAAATACAGGAATGGATTGATGAAAATGAGATACTGTATGGGGGACAGCATGGCTTTGTGAAGGGTAGATCATGCCTCAGTAACTTGCTGAAGTTTTATAACACAGTGATGGCTGAACTGGATAAGGGTAATGGGTTTACAGTGATACTGCTGGACCTGGCTAAGGCCTCTGATAGGATACCACATGGAATTCTAATCCGTAAACTGCAACATATGGGAATGGATATAGGGTTAGTGAGATGGATAGGTGGGTGGTTGATGGAGAGATATCAAAGAGTAGTTTATTCAGGAGTAGAATCCAAAAGACTGCCTGTGACTAGTGGTGTGCTGCAGAGTTCTGTTCTTGGACCACTGCTGTTTAATTTGTTCATTAACGATATAGGGAAGGATCTAAGTGGAACAGTTCATTTGTTTGCTGATGATGCAAAGTTGGGTAGGGCAATAGTGAATGCAGATAATGTCAAAATCTTGCACGATGATTTGGATAGATTGGAGTTCTGGGCTAAGGAGAATGGATGTCAGTTTAATGTGACAAAATGTAAGGTTATGCATTTTGGGGTGAAAGGATTAGCAGCAGTATTCCACATTGGTGGAACTGTACTCCAGGAGATTGATGAGGCCAGGGACTTGGGAGTGTTGGTGGATAGGGAAATGAAGTTTAGGGGATACATTGCAAAAGTGGCTTAATCAGCTCTTAAAATCACTTGGTTGCTGAAAAATACTTTGACAAGCAGAGACAAGCAAGTTATTGTTCCTCTGTACTGAGCCTTGATAAGACCTCATCTCGACTACTGTGCCCAGATTTGAGGAGGAGGGGAGGAGGTGGAGAGGATCCACAGGTGAGTGACCAAGATGATAGCAGGTCTATGGAATGAACCTTATGAGAACAGGTTGAAGATTTGTGGGTTGCAGAAATTGGGTGATAGGCAGAAAAGGGGAGATATGATTGAGACATTCAAATTGCTGAAGGGTTTCTATAGGATTAATTCAGAGGATATTTTTGAGATCAGGACTGGTGGTGGGAGAACTAAGGGACATCTATGGAAGCAGGGCAAGAGTGTGGTTAGCAAGGGTGTTAGAGCTGGGTTCTTTACTTTTATATTGGTAAATGAGTGGAATAAGCTGCTAGAGTCTGTTGTGGGTGCTGTGACAGTGAATGAGTTCAAGGCAAGGTACGATAGATACTGTGAGAATGTCGAATAGTTGTGTGGACATGATATTTAAGGCCTCCCTCGATGAGTCTAAGGACTCCCTGGAGTCGCCCTTAATAATAGTAATTACTTTGGCCATAACTCCAAATAGCTAGCCACTCTTCCTCTGAATTGTTTCTGCCACTTCCTCATCCCAAGAAAATACATGACTAGACCTATGTGCAGTAATCCAAACATGACTGTATCAAAACCCTGTAATGGCAAATGATAACATCATTATTTCTGCATGTTTGTGTTCTTCAGTAACCAAGTAATCCTGTGGGCCACCTCAATCTCTTTTGCAGTATATCTGCTGAATTTCTGCTCTCTGTTCACCCAACTCTCTAGCTTTATCAGATGCATGGAGTATATATATATATATCCATCAGTGTAGTACAAAGCTTGTAATTGTTTCATCTTAGAATGCATAACTTTCATTTTTCTACATTAAACTGGTACCTGCACCGTTTGCTTATATTTTGAGCCTATTTAATCATTCTGCAAGCTCTCTCTTGCCTTGATAAGCTGTTACATTGCTGGCATCAGCAGCAAACAATATTTCTCATCAGAATCATTTCCTTTATCATTGATGTACAAATTAAATAGCAGTGGTTCGAACACAGAGCTATGCAGTACACCACTAGTACTTTTATCTTCCACATGGTATCCTGAGAAATGTGTTTGCACAGTGTTATCATGTGGCCATTGTGTGTTTAGGTTTAATTGCTAAGTGTTTAATTGCTAATTGTTAAGTAAGGAGCTTAATGGAGTAAAAACAGCACTGGAAAAAAGTTTTCCTGAATAAAAATTCAGTGTCAGTCACAGTGACATCAGAAGTTCAATGTAAATCTAAACAAATCCAAGCAAGTAGTACAAAATAAAGTGAAACTTAGTAGGCTAAATTTTAGAATAATTTCCACATTACAATCCTAGAGGATTGTAATGAATTGTTTTCATATTCTTCCAAGTGAATAGTGGCTGATCTTTCAGTCTACCCATAGCAGCTAGCTTGCAGGAACAAACAACTAACACACCATGAACTGGAAAAGGTCGGTCCTTGCGGGGGAATGGATCAGGGTGGACAACTTCGAGTGATGCTTGAAGGCAATACACAGATTGTATTTTTTAAATTCTGGTTATTTTTTCCAGATATACAGCAATTCCTCGATTAGTGCACCTATATACATCTTAAAAATAAATGTTACAGATTTAAAAAATTTTTTTATCTATCTATACATTTTTTATGGTTAACTATTTTAAAAAATCACACACCAGGATGAAATAAATTAGTTACCGATTTGAAAAATTTTACGAAGTTATTTTTTAATGACATACTACACTATTTCCATGTCTATGTCTGCTTTACATAGCATTTTGCTGATCATATCTCGTGCAATTGTTTTCCTTACTTTTTTATTTTAAATTATTTTCCTAACCTTTAATCATGAGTAAAAGAATTAGTGAGCAAAAAATAGAAGTTTGAAAATGATTCGAAAAGTAATCTGATTGGAAGAAAAACGTGAAATAAAGAAAAATGAACAAGGTGAATCCAGAGCAAAGATAAGACAAGAACACAAAAATGGGTGAATACAGAAAGAAAGGTAAGGCTGCTTCAAGTTCATCATGCATGCACTCGAAATCAAAGTATTATAATGATTGAATTAGAGAGACTTCTTTCTACATGGATCGAAGATTGTAACCAAAAACGAATTCCGCTAAGCACTGACCTTATTAAATCAAAAGCAGTAAACCTCTTTACAACCTTGAAAGAAAGAGCTATCAATGATGGAAAAGAAGAATTCCACACTACTGCTGGGTGATTTGAGCATTTCAAAAAAAAAAGAGAAATAGCCACATAATGTTCTAATCACAGGCAAAGCTGCAAGTGCAGATAAGGAGATATCCAGAGATTTTGGAGAAAATTGTGATCAACAAATATTTAATGTTGATGAAACTGGCCTGTTTTTGGAAGTGAATGCCTTCCAAGACTTTTCTAGCCAAATCGGAGAAATCTCAGCCTGGTTATAAAGTCGCAAAGTCGAATGAAATTACTGCTAACAATATGCAAGCCATTTGGAAGCACATTCTTCCACATTGTGCAAATGATTTCAGATGCTTTTCAAATGAATCTAAGTTAATTAAATCTCATTCTGAGAAGTTGAGTGATTCCGACCTGCTAAATTTAGATGCACAGTGGGAAGATCTTGAAGAATATGAAGAAAATTTAATCACTGACAAGTCCAAAGAAGTTTCACAGAAACAATTTGAAAATAGTTTTAGTACAATCGAAGGTTTTAAGCAGCAATGCTTAGAGACCGACCCTGGTGAAGAGAGAACCAGTAAAATTTGCAGAAGAGGCAATAGGGCCATACCGTCAGTTGTATGAAAAAAAGAAACAGAATGGCCGCGTTAGCTCAATTCTCTGTTAAGAAGCAGAATAATAAATTTATATTCTGAATATGTTTTATTGTCTTTCAGCTTCATGGTTTACCTTTAACTAGGCCCAGAGACATACCCTAATTCTTTTATAATAAAAATTTATAATAAAAATACCTGTTCCTCAAAAAAGAAATTTGAGGAACAAATTATACTTTTTCCCATAGGTTATTATATTCGATTAGTGTGTTTTCGATTAATGCACCTGTTTTTTAAAGAACGCATTAGGCGCATTAATTGCCTAATAATAATATTAATAAATTTAATACGATTTGTCTTTGAGCGGAATGAAAAACCCAAGTTTCTGGGAGGAAAACCCTGCGACCTTCATATAAGATCAGCTAACTCGCCTTCAATTGAAAAATCCCATATAAGAACACCCCTTGTCACAACGAGAATCTAACCCATGTCTTTTCCAATCGAAGGGCACAATGTTCCACTGTTCTTCCAATTGCACTACGGAGGCTTCTATTATCTACCTAATATTACTATTATCCTTATGAAGAGAAGGGTGAGGATTCAAGAAAAGAATATTTTTGTTGATTATATATTTTTGTTGGAATTATAGCAATTGGATAAGGTGTGGTGTATAATGGTTAAGTTCATTTGGAAGAGAGACCTCATTAGACAGAGATTGATGGCTTTACTGTTGGGGTGGGAGGAGTTTGTGAATATATCTGCCCATGTCAATAGGTTTTCTGTATGCTGGAGGAAAAAGCCCACTATTATTAAGGTTTTTGTAAAGGCTTGACTATTGTTAATCTTTTTCCACATTAAAATGGACTCTAACACCTTCCTCTTTTTCTGTTTTTAATGTGCATAGAGTTCCTTGTTCTTGTAATGGACAGAGAAGATCCAGCCACTATCCACATAGTAGAATATAAAAAAAAATATATGTTTGCAATCATGACTACAGAGAGGTCTAGCAGAATTTTTTGGGTTTATTGCTTCATAAGGTGATGGAAGTGCAGACAGTGAATAAGATTTAGTATGATGGACTTTGAGGTATACCTCAAGGTAACACAAAGTTTATCATATGATAAGGTGGATCTCCTGTGATATGTCTGGACTTCATGATAGTTCTGTAATAATGACCATAATATGTATTGTAATATGCAACTCAACTTGGTGAAAAGAAACTATTATTTGCCTTTTTTTTAAATAATAATTGCATTGAATCTGTTACTAAAAAAAAATTCATAAGGAAATTTGATTATTTAGCATATGATGTACAGGTCTCAGGATATTACATACATATTACATAAATCAACATAAAAACAATTGTAAAAATCATATTAAAAGGGATACAATAGATTGAAATGATTAAACATTAAAATTAAGAATCAGGAGTTGGAGCTTAATCCTTAAATTCTGGATCCACTCCAGGCATTCCGTGGTTAGTTTAAAAAAGTCCTCTTTAGTGCCTGAGAAAATGAGTAGGTAGGACACTCAAGCATAATGTGATTGATAGTCTGGATCCCACTTCTGCATTCACACTTTGGAGTATTGGACCAGTTCCATTTATGCAAGAGATGCTTACATCTCCCATGTCCTGTTCTAATCTGATTTTAAAGTGGCCAATACATGTCTAGGGAGATTGAATCCATCCAGACGAGATGTTGGATTTGAAATGGGAATTTGAAGATTGGAGGTACGTTGAAGCCAATACTCTCCCCATGACTTGCATAGGTTGAAATTCGGTCGTTAATTTGTATTGCACTCCTCCAGGCAGGGTACCTGGATTTCAATCTTTGTGAGGTATGGAAGGAAATGTCTTGGTGGATAGGCAAGGAACTGTTTCCAATTATTTTTGTCCATAATTTGTTTAAGGCTTGGGTCCTACGAAGAGAGAGAGAGAGAGAGAGAGAGAGAGAGGCTATATTACTCAGAGTTGGGAGCTAGTAGCCAGGAGTAGATCTTAGAGTTCCAGAGAATCTTCATAGTTTGGTTCAACTGGACATCGACTAAAGAAGCATGTGCGCTGTTCAGCCACACAGGAGCACAATGCTCTGCTGTAGAATAGACCAGAGACAGTGCAGTAGTATGCAGTGTGTTGGCATCAGCACCCCAAGAAGTATCAGCAAGTTTATGCATTATATTATTATGAGTTTTTAATTTTCCAGCAATGTTTTCTAGATGATATTTAAATGTCAAACTTCTGTCTAGGGTAACTCCTAGGTATTTTGAATGATTGTTAAATTTCACCTATTTATTTCTGAAGTAAACTTTTGGTATATATTTGGCCTGGATATTACTTAAATGAAAGGATGCTACTTCAGTTTTGTTCAAGTTAGGCTGTAATCACCATCATTTAAAGTATTTATTAAGTACAGCCAGATCTTCAGTTAAGATGTTTCTCAGGTTTTTGGAATGTTGAATTGCAATGGCAACATCGGTAGCATACATGAATCTCCATGATGTTGTCATTGGGATATCACTAATATAAAGTTAAAAAGCAATGGTGCAAGAACTGACCCCTGAGGTAGACCATTTTTAATCTTAAAGAATATTCTTTTGGTTTCATTGAGAGATTCTTATATCCATCTGCCTGCTAGTATTTGATTAATTAGGTTGGCTAGATTTGGTGATGGGATAGTTTCTAAGAATTTTAAAATAAGATCCCCTCTCTCTCACTGTGTCATAGGCAGCAGAGAGGTCCATGAATACTGCTATTGTTTTCAATTGTTTTTCAGAACCATTCTCTATAAAGGGTGTCAAAGCCAGTACTTGATTGCAACAACTTCTGTCAGGTTTGAAGCCAGCCTGTTCCTGGGAGTTATATTATGTATACTTGAAGAAATTCTGTTGTATATCATTCTTTACAAAAGTTTCAGGCAGATGCTTAATAAGGCGATATGATGGTAGTTGGAAGCAATTGTAGGGTCTTTGCCAGGTTTAAAGATGGCAATGATTTTAGATCTTTTAAAAATTGATGGAAGCATGCCAGAGTCCAGGATATTATTATACATAGCAGTAAGCCATTTAATAGTTTTTGGTTTAATTTGGTTGATAATAAAACATTAGAACTTTCCCTAGAAGTGAGTGTAGAGACATCCTGAATTTCCTTTTAGGGAAATCTTGGAATCCCCCCCCCACCTTAAGAATATTGTTTGTTCACTATTTTACATAAAAGTAACTTCAGTGAAATGTTTGTTTATATCATCTCTTAATTTTCTTAGCAAGCGTTTTAACTTCTAGACCTATTTCATTTTAGAATAGTGTATTAAGAAAACTAGAAAGAGGATTCTGTTTTTGAAATGCAAAAGGTTTAAAACTGAGGTTTTATACTCTGTGACTGCCCCCTTCTGCCATTCATAGGTGCTTCTTACCTTTAAATGTGATGTTAATCTCTGAGTTGGGGCATTACAATCATAAGCAGCTAATTCAGAAGAAATTTATTGATGATATTTGAAATGTTGGATTCTTAATGGAAATTAGCTAGTGCTGTGGTTAGGAAAATTTCTTATTCTTCTTATTATTATTCGTGACACCTCCAAGGAGTCCGAAGACTCATCATGGGAGGACACCTACTATTATACAACTGTCTCAAGCACTACACCGAACCTCTACCCAATCATCTCCATCAACGCCATCTACCGTTCATCACCACCACCACAACTAGTATTTTTTGTCTGTAAATTGTGTGTGTTCTGAAGGGCCGATTTGTCTGTATGCGGGATGAAAAACCCGACTTTCCAGGAGAAAAAACCCTGCTACCTCCGTATGAGATCGGCTAATCTGTCTATTACTCATACTGAAATAAATCTCTTGAAAGATAGGTGTTCTCTTTCTCTCAGGTGGACAATAATGCAAGGGCATTTCATTATTGAACATGGAATGACTCATCCTGTATTATAATTTATATTTTTTCAAAAATGAGACAGCATTGAAAAAAGTGATTATTTATGAACTTACATATAGCTTACTGTATCATCATAAATCATTTAATTTAGATTAACGATACTGGAATCTGGATTATTTAGTGTTCCAAAACTGGTGGTGGAATATGACAAAACACTTAATTGAATATGTAAGTATCTGTGGGTTAACAGGTCTGTAGAACATTTTCGGTATTGAGACCACATGTTTTTAGACATATAATGAGTTTAATAAAATAAACAAATACAGTCGTACAAGTTTTGCGAGTTGTTGGACTTGCATGGTCAAGGTTACTAGCAAAAGTTATACAAAAAAAAAAAAACCTTAAATTAATTACTCTATACTGTATATTGAAGATGTGGATTGCAGAGTTTGGTGGATAGGAGGAAAAAAGGTGAAAGGAAAAGAAGTTAGTAAGAGGATTTTATTGGATTAGCCAGAGGGGGGGGGATTATAAAAAGAGTAGAAGGCGAGAATAGAAGAACCAGAGGCCATCCATGGAAGCTATGCAAGAGGGGTGTGAAGAGTAGATTTATTTACACAGAGAATTGTTCACTGAATGGAACATAGTACCAGAATATGCTGCTAATGCAAGGACTGTTAAGGATTTTAAGATTTGTCATGATAAATATGTTATCAGTTGAATGAACCTCCCGTGATGAGTCTGCTGACTCCATGGAGGGTGTAATAATAATAATAATATGTTGGAACAATGCTAGTTGTTGCTGTCACATTCTGTAGTGTGGTGCGTGTTGTATCCTAGGTATAGATTTTAATGAAAGTAGCTCAAACTTGGCATAGGATTAAGCCTTGATTTTTATTACATTGTGTGGAGTTCTGCAGCATTTCAGAGGCTTTTACATCTGCCAAAACCTCCATATCATCCCTTGAAAATACCAGGCATTTATGAGATTCATTGCTCTTGTGATGTTTGCTACATACACCAGATTGGAAGGTCAAGGGATATTTGCATGTTTGAACATGTAAAAATATCGAAAAAAAAATCATAAATCAGATTTGGCATCCCATACAACAAACACGGGCCATGAAGTTTTTCAACTTCAACACTTAATTTTCAAGTTCTTGCACTACCAAAAGAAACAATTCTTTGTTAGCCTATTAGATATTGCACTGTGTTTTCTTTGAATATCACACCTTATGTTATGATGATGTCATGTATGTCTCTGAGAGTTGAAAATCTGGCAATACTACATTTTAAAGCATTCTAAATATTGCATCCATCTCTCCGGAAAAAAGATTACCACCTTTTGACTGTACAGATTTGGGTTGTAAATTTCAGTGGATTAAAAGTGGCTTGTATATTTTAACCTTCAATTTTAAGTTTATATATTTTTGTAACATTATTATGGAACAGTATTATTATTAGGGAAAGGTTGTCAGTGCGTTGCCAAGGTATGACAATGATGAGTTGTGATGGAGAGCCAGAATGATGAATGGTATGCTAGTGGAGCTGTGTGAGGAGAAGGGAGTACAGTTTGTGGATGTATGGCATTTGTTTGAGGGAAGAATGAAATCATATGGGTGTGATAGGTTACATTTGAATGACTTCGGAGTGAGTGCATTGCAGAAAGTGTTGCTGAATGGAAGCACAGTGTGTGTGATGTTGTGCAAGAGACAAAGTGAAAAATCAGGAGAGTGGTAATGAAGAGATAGAAGTGCTTGGCATTGAAAACAGCAGTAGTGTGAGATATGAAGACCAAACTGGAATGCAAGAGGAACAGGGAAATGGGGAGGAGGCCGCGTGGACAGGGAGAAGGGCATAGGGAGAGCTGATGTTGAAAGTGGCGGTGAATGTGTATGTATGAAGATGGAGTATATGTGGGTGAGGAAGTTGAGACTGAGCAGATATATGTGGTAAGTGGTGATAAAGGTGATTGGGCAGGTGTAGTGGAAAAATCGCAACCAACAAGTGGCTTGGATAAGACGTTATACACCTAAAAAAAAAAAAAAAAAAAAAATGAATTAGTGTTTTTAAAAAAAATAAGTGGATATTAAATCCAGCATTATTTCAAAGCCGAATAATATAGAAACTATAAAAGTTTCGTATGAAATTTGACCACAGAGCTTATGAGAATACACTCACTGATATTTATGAGTTGCCCTAACCGGACCTTATAGGAGAGATGATCACTATGCCCAAGCGTCCATATATTCCCCTCCTATTGGTCCATTTTGAAAAGGTTTCACTGGCCTGATAGCTATTTCAAACTGGTTGGTTTTCATCAGAGACCAGGCAGAAACCTTTATGCACCTACCGAGAGTTCGCTTACAAAAAATACACTTCTCCAATGTTTCAAGAATTAGTTTATTTACAAATGCCAGAATTATCAGAAATAAGGGTGCTGAAATGGTTTCACTGAGTTTAATTGCCCCAAAATCATTGGAATAAGTGAAACATGGTTGAATGAAGATGATATTTTAAACGGGAATAGAAATGGAAGGATACAGTATTTTTTGTGAGGATCGAAAGGACAAGAAGAGAGGTGGAGTGCTGCTGATGAATTATGTCAGTTATGTGGAGGGGGGAGAGGGACAACTGTTGCTGGACACTCCTTGGAAGTCTCCCCGAACATTCTAGAGGAATCGCTGATGAAGTGGCTTCGATGGTGGGCATCAAACCTCCAGTTGTGTACTCCATGCCATTGCCTCGTCTCTTCTCTTCTACTCAGCCAGTAAGGGAACCTGAACAGTTGCAGCAGCAGTAATCGTAATCCTTTTCCTCTCTTTCTCCCCCTTTTTTTAGCCCCCTTTTATATGCTTCCTGCTCTTTGTTCTCAACCTTTGAATGTCCGTAATTACCTGTTGGCACAGTGACAACAGGTAATTACGGTTTGTTCGCAAGTTGTTGCAAACTTTTCTGATACAATATTCTTATAGTTTACTTAAAATGTTAATATCACTTAATCCATTTTCTCAATTTTTACTACACTATTTTAACAGGAATTATTTTACACAATTTTCAGTACAGTAAATTTCTATTCAGACAACAGGAATCTTGTGTTATTCCCCCCCCCCCCCCCACATTATTTAGGTCTAAAACCCCTGTAAAATCAAGTTCGATAAACTATTTTAATTCATCGAATGAAATTTTACAGCACTAAGGAAATAAATGCTGCTTGGGAACTGACAAAGAAATACATAACAGGATCAGTGTAGGAGGGGCTTAAGCATGAAATCTGGAAGAAGGAAGGTAGAGTACTTTGGAGACAGTACAGGATGAATCAGTTATGTGAAGAGTAAAAAGAACAAGCCAGGAGAGTGACTCAGTAAGGAAAACAAAAGTGCAGTATGAGCAGAAATTGGCAAATCAGGTGAAGAAAAACCCGAGACTTTTTTAGATGTATGGTAAATAGAAGGAAGAATGAACATGGGAAGATGATGTTAATGGATGAAAATGGTAGAATGGTAACAGTTGCAGAAGACATTGTTAAGATATTCAGTGATCAATTTATAAGGGTGTTTCATCCTGATCAAGGTGGAATCATGAGGAACTTAAGTGTAGCGGACATAAGAGAGAATGGCTTAATTGTGAGTTGAGCAGGAGATATTTGAGGAAATAAGTAACCTTGATGTCAATAAGGCGATAGGATTTGATGACATCACTGCACGTCTTAAGGGAATGTTCCAGGGAATTGGCATTGGCATGCCTGTTTAATAAGTCTTACAACAGCACAGGTGGTTTCAAGGGAGTGGAAGGAGAGTAAAACTGTTCCACTGCATAAAGGTGACGATAAGGTATTAGCTTCAAATTATACGCCAATCTGTATATCTGGTATTGTGGTTAAGGTACTGGAGAGATTGGTGAGAAGTAGGATACGGTTTGATAAGAGTGGTATTCTCTGTGGTTATCACCATGAGTTTGTTAATGGAAGATCATGTTGTACTACCTTATTTATAGTACTTATGTACAAGGTGACAAATACCTTGGACAGAGGAGATGCATAAACAGTGGTGTAATTGGATTTTGCATACACTTTTGATAGATTGACACATGACAAGCTGTTAAATACATTGAAATAGATGGGATTGGATAACAGATTTCTGAGTTGGATCAGTAACTGGCTGTCAGATAGGTATCAGAAAATTGTATATGGGAGGGGGGGGGGTGCAGTATTCTGAAAGAGGAAGGTCACAAATGACCTTCCTCTTTCAGGATACTGCAAACTTTGTACTTTCATACAAAGTGGTGTATGTACTACAAGGGTCAGTTTTGGGACCATTTGTTGTTCAATTTGTATGTTAATGATATTGGGATGGGTTTAACTAGTAATATGCAGCTGTTTGCAAATGATGCAAAATTGGCAAGAGCAATGCAGAGTCGAGTGGATGTTATAGCCTTACAGGAGGACTTCAATAGATTGCATGAATGGATAGTTAAGTGAACTATCAGTTCAATGTTGCAAAGTGTAAGGTTTTGAGATTTGGTAAGTAACGATGAGATGCAAAGTATACACTTGGCAGGAAAAATTTAAAGGAAATAAAGGAGATGAGAGAGATCTCTGAGTGGGGGTGGACAAGGACCTGAAGACATCACATGGCAATGATGCAGAGGACCCTGACATGTAGAAATAAAGAAGTTATGATGCCATTGTATAGTGCCTTGATCTGGTCTCATATGTATTATTGTGCACAGATTTGGTTGCCGAGTTTTCATGGTGATGAGGATATGTTTGAAAGGGTCCCGAGAAGATTCACAAATGTGGTCATTATTTAAATTAAGGGGATATTAAATCCCACATTATTTCAAAGCCGAATAAGAAGCTCAAAGATTGGAATCAAAGAGTTTCATGCTGAATATAGTAAACTATAAAAGTTTCGGCGGATTGTAGCGTAAGCTAAAGCACGTAGTTCAACACTAGGGCAACTCGTCGCAAAGGTGGGTAAAGTTCTTATCACTATTCTCAGTATTACCCATAATGTAAAACGCATCTCTTAGGAGATGTATGATGTTATACATTATGGTGGAAGGTTACTATCCAGACCGGTTTCAACCTTTATTGAGGTCTCATGAGTAGGTACTGACGTTATAGCGAAAAGAACTTATGTACTTTGCTATATGAGTTGTCAAAAACGTGCACCCATAAATTACTTAAATAAAAGAGCCATCGGCGATGTAACATTAATTTAAATGATGTTACATCGCCGAAGTGAGGCCTATTGGCTCTTTTATTTAAATAATTTGTGGTCAGTGGTCTTTGAAATGTGGAGTATGAGGACAAATTGAGAGGATGTAAGTTGCAAAGCCTTGCAAATAGGAGGAAGGGGGGGGGATATGATTGAGATGTATAAGTAGTCAGGAGTTGCTATCAGGTCGACATGGAAGAGATTTTTCATAGAATGGAAGATGGGGGGGGGAGTAGAACAAGAAGCCATCACTGGAAACTATATAAGGAGGGTATGGGGAGAAGGTTCTTTGCATGGAGAGTGGTTGGCGAGTGGAATGCATCACCCGAGTGTGTTGTGAATGTAGACAGATTAAATCAGTTTAAGGCATGGTTGGATGAGCATTGTGTACAATAGTGTGTACCTCCCATGATGTGTCTCTTACTCTATGGAGGTCAAATGATAATAATTATACAAAACAGTGGATAAAATCAAGGAAGAGTAGAATGAAACATACTGCTGGGAAGACCAAGAAAAAAATGGATAGAAAACTGAGAATACGAGTGGTCTGATCTGTTACAAAAAATTAAATAACTTGGCTGCAGATTGTTGGTCATGGTAGCTTGCCTGCCTTAGAGTGATGAGGAAGTGGATGAACACTTAGCATTGGCATAGCAACAGAGACTAAAAATAAACAGTCAAACATAATTCAAATCAGTTAAAGCATTGCCTTTCAAGTGATAAGGCATCTGTTTCACAATATAAATTTAAGAATTATATATGTGTGTGTGTGTGTGTGTGTGTAGTGTAACAAGCCTTTTGTGAACAAATCCAAATTATACTCTGAAAAAAGCCAAAAGTTGAATCTTGTCTCATGCACAAATGGTCATTCATTTCAGTCCTTCACTAAACATTTTGGTTCTTTTTTTTTTTTTTTTTTTTTAAATTTATAAAAAAAACCCACTTAACTTTTACAAAACTGATAAAGTGTAATGCTTTTATCGATCATCAGTAATTAAAATTGCACATTCCATAATGAAATAGTTTTCTGGGTGCCTTGTGCCTTCTGCCTCCATAATGCTAGACTACAAAAAGAAAGTGTTATAGAGTCAATTCAATTGTTTGCTGACTAGAGAAACTCTTTCTAGGCTTTTTGTTTTTTTCCAGCCAGATCCAAAGTTAGTTGATTTTTGATACAAGCAGGTAGGTTTAAATGAGAAACTTTTTAACTCCATAACAGAAAAATCAATTGTGCAGCATGTGCTGTTTCCTACGATATCATTTAGGTTTTAGAAACATATATAACGGATTTGCATGCAAAGGCTTGTATGACCTATAGTCATACAAGTGCACGAGGGCAATTTTTTTTTATATTTTATTTTTTATTTTTAATAATTGAAACTTTCAGTCTTTTGAGAAGATGCAGAGAGGGAAGAAGTTCCAGAGAACAGATACAAATGACTCAAAAGAAGAAGAGAAGTTGGTTTGGCAACTTTGGATCTGAATTGCAGAAGGATGTCGATAAGCAGCTGCTCTTTTTTTTAGGTTTTTGGAAAAATAAAGTGCAGGAATGATAGCAGGTGATTTAGCAGATTGTTCATGAAATTATCTTCTTCTTCCTAACATGAATTTCAGGCCAAGTGGCCTGTTCCGGTCTCATGCTGGAGGCATCTCTTTCTTGGTCTTCAGATTCTTCTTTTTCCTTATTTTGTATCTGTATAATATTTTTGGTAGTATGCTGTTCGATTTAAATGTTCTAGCCATTTTTGTTTATACTGTCTTATGTAGTAATTGGTTTTATTTTCAGGGATTGTAAGATTTCTTCATTTGTTTTATGGTCTCACTTGGTATACTCTGCTGTTTGAATTCGTTTTTCATCTTTTTTTTAATTTTTTTTTAGGTCCATGTTTTGCTTCCATATAGTAGAGTTGGTTTTGACAATACATTTTATAGTCTGATTCTGGTGTGTTTTACTACTAGGGATGGTTTAATTATATTATATTATTTATGCCATTTACTCTGACAGAGTTTGATATTTTGGTGCCTGTCTTTTTTCTTCTTTGTATGATAAATCACATCCCAAATATCTGAAAGTATTTACTTGTTCTAATATTTTATTATCTATCACTATTTTACTTCTTATTGGGTTTTCTCCTTTGAATGCCATTATTTTTGTTTTTTCTTTAGATATTGTCATATTATATTGTTTTGAGATCTCATTTAATGATTTTGATGATCTTTGTAAATCATCTGATGTAGCTAATATTATTTGATCGCCTGCAAATAGTAGTGTATCTATCTTCATTTGTGGGGCTATTTGTATACCAAATGGGTTATACTGTTTCCAGATTGTTAAAATTTTATTTATATATATTGAAAAGCAGAGGTGAGAGGGTACATCCTTGTCGTTCTCCTCTTGATATATCTTTCCATTCTGAGATCTGTTCTAATTTTACTGCTATTTTATTTCCTGTATATGTTTCTTGAATAGATTGTAAAAGTTGGTTTGGTATGTTTTAATACCAAACCAACTTCATATTTTAAACAATTATTGTCTACTAATTTTGTCCAATGCTTTTTCATAATCAATAAAGGCCATGTGTGTTTCTTTTTGAAATTCTCTTCTCTTTTCTATTAATAATTTTAAAGGAAAAATTGAATCTATGCAGGATTGGTCTTTTTGGAAACCATTTTGTTCTTCTAGTAGCTTGTCCTCTACAATACTGCTTAGCTTCTCTTTTAATCTTCCTGCATATATTTTATATCCTGTATTCAGCAGACTAATTTCCCTATAGTTATAGCAATCTTCTTTATTTCTTTTTTCATAGATTGGGATAACCAGTGCTTTTTTCCCAAGAGTTAGGAGTTTTTCCAGACATTCCAACCATATTAAAAAATTTCAGAAGTCTTTTTTATTAAATTTTTCACCTGCATATTTGTATAGTTCTATATTTATATTGTCTTCTCCTGGTGTTTTTCTTTTTTTCATCTTCTTTATTGTATTTTCAGTTCTTCTAACACTGTGATATTTTCTATTAGGTCATTCTTTGTTTTATAAAATTTTATTTCATTGTTCTCATCTGTCCAGAGATTTTGGAAATAGGTCACCCATTTTTCTAAATCTGTTGTTTGTATTTTTGTCTTTTCTTTTATTTCTTTATGCATGTATTTTATTACTTTATAGGTTTTGGGTTGTGGCTTAAATAAATCCTTTTCTAGTTCTGTTACAAAATTGTTCCATCTCTCTCTCTCTCTATTTTTTCCTTACTTCTAGTTTTGCAATTGCACTGTTTCTTTTATACTCTATTTCTGCTTCTATTGTTTTGGAATTTAGCCATTTCTGGTAACTGTCCTTTTTTGCTTTTATTATATTTTCTATTTCTTTATTCCAGTCTCGTAGTCCTCTTTTTCTAATCCATTATTATGATGAAATCATGAAAACATTATGGAATCCATGAAATTATCTGTAGATTTAAAGGCATAAGGCAGTAAATGAACATTGCAGAAAGGAGTTATCAGTTAATTGGACTGTCCTCTTCTGAATAACATCATGCAGTCTTAGAGAGGATTAGAGATTTATACAGTGTTAGCAGTTGTACAGATGAAAATTAATAAATTGAGTAGAAAAGTAATTTTTTGGCAACTGTAGAAGCTGTGACTGAGATGTATCTACCAGAAAAGGCTGAAGGTGTAATTGAATCCTGAAGAGAAATCTGGGGGTGTATATCTGGATATTATCTACAATAAGGGAAGTGACACTCTTTCTCGTGAGATATTAGACAGGATTGTTTTGGTAGCATTGAAGTTCACGAGGCTATCCTAGTCCCATTGTAGAACAGTAGGAAGATTCAGAGTTTAGAAACATCGATTATGGGAGATATTGAAGCTTCTGATGATTGGGTACTACACTGTTTGTAAAATGACACAAAGAGGAATGAAGCATACTGTCATTAAGGTTATGGATGGGATTTGAAGTCAGTGAGGACATTTATTTACAAGATTGTTTATGTACAAGAAGAAGAAAATGATTGAAAGTACAGAGCCTGTGGCATTCCTACCTAGGAGAGGAAGCTATCAACCATGATATATAGTGAGTAGGGGCGTATATTCAGGGTGTGCAGTGCACACCCACGGAATAGCAACATCACTGATATTATATTTTTATATTTATTCTTATTAAAGACTTCCCTAATTGTTTCTGGGCTTCACATGATTCATAAAATTAAACACAGTATACAAATGCTTCACGAAGAGGACACTTTTCGACATGTGAACATTGCATCACATTCACGTTAGTGTGCGGTCACAAATACGGACATCTTTAAGCCTTTTTGAACAGACGTACAGATGGCGCAGCAGGTCAAATTCTTAGCATTCCAGTGGTTTTAAGCCACCCAGAAGGCAAGACAGGGTGTGTTTGTGTATATGCATGCTCATACAATAGCACCCAGAAAGTGATTGTGATTGGTTATTGTGTCAACAATCCAGTTGAACGTTGTCATTTGGTACGAGTTGCTTTTTTGTTTTCTGAGTTTCATCTGTTTTATGTGCATGAAGTGTGAACTGATGTGTTTAGGACACTGATATAGACAAGTTTTAAATATATAATTTTCTATAAAGAATTTAACTTTTTTGCCCATATTTACAATGGGGAACAGTGTGGACAATCTACTGAATGTCCCATTTTCTGCCAGAGCTTTTGCAGATTGTATGAGTGTAGTCAAAGGGGGTAAGCCTCCTGTTCCAAATTTATTATCATCTTACGCATTTCAGTAATTGTGTGATGTAATTCAAATATACCAACCAAATATAGCATTCTCCTTTATTATTGGGTTCTAATATATTTTAAAAAACACATTCAAATATCGTTCAAATATCAAATATTCAGATATCAAAAAGTGGTATATGGAGGGGTAGAATCGAGGCAAAAATAAGTGACTAGTGGTGTGTCGTAAGGTTTAGTGCTGGGACCATTGCTGTTTAATTTGTACATAAATGATATAGGAAATATTCAGTTGCTTGCTGATAATGATGTGAAATTCCTCATTGTATTGCTAAGGTAGAGTAATAGTTAATCAAGGTGATGTGGAGAGCTTGCAGGATGATTTTAAATAGGCCGTCAGTATGGAAAAAAATTAATAAATTTAATATCAAGAAATGTAAAGTTATTCATTTTAGGATAAATAGATTACAAGCCATGTATCACATTGATGGCACTGTACTCCAGGAAATAGATGAAGCTAGAGATTTAGGAGTAGTGGTAGAGGTGAATTTAGAGGACATATTGCTAAGGTAGCCCATAAGATTACCTGGCTATTGAAGAACACATTAGCAAGTAGAGATAGGAAGTTGTCATTCCTCTTTATAAGGTCTTGATATGCTCACATCAACCATGATCCATGTCCGATCTTTGCTGCCTTATTATCCCCTTGACTAGAGCCTGGTTCAGCCAAGTCCAGTAAAATCCTATTTGATATAATCCTTGAGTTATAAATTTCAGTTAATCATTTCCTGTTACATAAATTCAGATTATAACTGAATTAATACAAAGATAACATTTTTAGTCTTTCTTTACTAGCGAAATTGATATTAGCAAAACGCCTCATGCATATGATACCATATCTATTCCTGGGGCCTTATTCTTCTTACGTTTTGTTAATAGTGGATTTCACTTCAGCAATTGTTGGTATTGGTTCAACTTCTTCTAGATCTTCTGTTTGACTCTCTATTTTATCCATGTCATCCAGCTGATGAGATATATCAGTATTCAATAGTTAATTATTTATTTCGTATGGGGTTCCCCCCCCCCCCCCCCCCTTTCCTCCTTAGGACGGCTTGAGCCTTCCCTATGAGGGATTAAGTATGTATCTTATGACTGTAGATTCGTGTGTTCACGGAGCCGGTTTCGAGGGACGAAAAACCCGAGTTTCCGGGTGAAAAAACACTCTACCTCTATAAGACCGGCGCTAACTCACCTTTAGTCGAAAGAGACCAGATAAAGGTTCCTCACATCATGGGCGCGAATCGAACCTAGGTCTTTCAGATCAAAGTCTTTGTCTGTACTGACTGAGCTATGGAGGCCCTTTCAGTAGTTCAAAATGCTCTACCCATCTTTCTAGTACCCTTTGATTCCCACTCATGATTATGCCCTCCTTATCCCTACATAACGTTGTTCTAAGCTGGAAGTATTCATCTTTCTATTCTTATGCACTCTTTTTTTCTTCCTTTCTGGCCATACGATGTTCTTTCAGTTTTACGAGTGTGGCTCCTTGCTGCATTCGTCTACCTACCTCATTTTTTGCCAGTCACACGTTCACATTCCACGTCGAATCAGTGGTTATATTCAACTCTATCTACTTTTCTTTTTTTTCTAATACCACATCTGCTGTTGTCGCTGTGATATTCTTAAGTTTTCCAAGCATCATTAACACTCTCGCTATCAGTTAGAGTAGATAGGTTTCATTAATTTTTTTTCGCCATATATGGCTTGGACTTCAGATTCCTTCAGTCTTGTATTAGTGAACTTTTTCTGGCATGGGATCCATACATCTTCCTTGCATTCGAGAGTCACACAAAATACAAGAAATTAGACATAGGATAACGTACTCATGGCCTTAGTTGCGAGCCTCTTTGGCTCAGTCGGTTTCGATGATGCCCTTTGCCCAGAAAGACAGATTCTTCGCGTCTCATCTAGGATGCAAAGAACCTTTATCAGGATTTATCAACTGAAGGCAAGTTATCCGGTCTCATATGGGGGTGGCAGGGTTTTTTCATCCCGCAAATCAGACTATTAGAACACACGCAATTGATAAACATAATACATTGGCCTTGTAGCCTGAGTTGCTAAGGCAAATTCAAATAATCACCACTTGTGGTCACACCAAAAGTGGTGATTATTTGAATGTGGTCATAGGCGAAACATGCAATCTACTGTCCGCGTATGTTGGCTTGTGTATATTCACTGAACTTATTTCTCTTTAATTTCCTCGCATTTATTTGTTTTTTACATTTTATACACATGCATAATACCGGCATGCTTAACATTGCAAAATTAGATGATCATTATGCACAACTTTTAATGTCTTATTGCTGAAGAATCGGGTTAATTATTTCTTCAAGTCACATAACTTTTCTGCGTTTAGAACCAATTGCTAAAGGTCATTTTACATATTTTCAACCCAAACACTAAAAAAAAAATTAATGCTCTTGATTTTCTGAATTTTTTCATGTAGCTGCTATCAGTTGACTAAGAAATAAACTTCATATATTTGTCCGATCTTTGCTATCTTATTATCCCCTCGACTAGAGCCTGGTTCAGCCAAGTCCAGTAAAATCCTATTTGATATAATCCTTGAGTTATAAACTTCAGTTAATCATCTCCTTTTACATAAATTCAGATTATAACTGAATTATACAAAGATAGCATTTTTAGTCTCTCTTTACTAGCGAAATTGATATTAGCAAAACGCCTCATGCATATGATACTTATTAAAATTGTTCTAGAGGAGTTGATTATAATTAATTCGTTTGTATTATTTATCTCTTATATATTTATTTATTGGATTTAGGGAAAAATCCTAAGGAGTGACACTTTAAAATAAACGAACTTTCGAAAATTTGTAATATACAAATATTATATTCAAATCAGGCGCATTAACATGGTTTTTAAATAGTTGTATAATTCATTCCTTTGTCTGTTATTGTACCTCCAGAAAAGTGGATATTTCCGTTAATCAAATCAAATAAGCATCACTAACTGTGTGGTGATGCACACATTCCAAAATTAAGAGAGAAACTTAAATATTAGGTTAGTGATATAATTTTTGTTTCTTTCGTGGAAATACTTACAAAAGGAAAATTTTTAAATTCCTCATTTTCAGTAATAGTACCCAATCAAGAATTAAAGAAATTTGATGCACTGTCATCTTGAAAAAACCCATTTGGCAACTTTTGAAAACCGTTGTTTTTGAAGTTACCAAAGGCAGTTTTGTATAAGGGACAGATGGCTGTTACCCGTGCTAGATGCATGTTTTTGTCTAGCAGATGTAGCGAGCAGGGAATGACAGGGGTGAACTCACAGAGGTTACATTTTGTGTGTGTGAGGGGGGTAGGGTGGTATTGAGGCATGTAAGCTCGCAGCTGTGCTCCTTTCTACCCGTTTCCATTTGTTGCTGTCGCTTAGGATTTAACGAGACGGTAAGGATACAAAGCACATTTTGTATCCTTCCACGTGGAGTTTATGAATTGAAGCGAAGCTTTCATTCGTTTGTTATTACATGATAAACAGTTGAATGAGACTAATCATTACGAAGTGCGTGAGTTTTTTTACTAGCGAAACTAATATTAACAAAAACACCTCATGGATATGTTGAGTGTTTTGTCCTTCTAAACCGCATGATAATTTTCAGTATAAGGTAAAAATCTTTACTAAAATATCAATCCAGATTCATGTTTGATGCGCGAAAGGAGTATTTTCTGGGATTTTAAATCCGGAAAACGAAGACGTTTAGGAATGGAGATGGTAGGAAAATTGGTTGCCCTTAGAAAAAGACTGTTGTAGGGAGGAGGGGAAATCGGTTGGGGCATTATTACCCAAAATTGGGACTGGAGAATAGCAACATATTAAATGATACGTTTGAAATATAGTAATAATGTCGCTACCTGGGTTTGAGTGGTTAGCACACGTGCTCTCCAACCGACAGACTTCGGTTTACTTTTTGAGTCGGCATGGATTTGTGATTGTTGTTAGGTGGGAGATTAATTTCATTGCCCAATGTGAGATCACTATCCGCTTATTTAAGACGAGGTGGCTTGAAGCGGTTCACTTTTTGGTTTCTAGAGTAGGATTACCAGTTATTTAAAAAAAAGTAGCTTTTTTTTAACGTAACTCATAACTCACGTGTTATCATGACTTTTGCCACAGCAGATGATCCCATTGAAATAAAAATTGAAACTGATCCTGAATAATAAATATCAAATTATAATCCAGGCGAAATTAATATCAATTCGAATCATTTTGCCAATGAAAAATGTATATTGAACCAAAATTGAAAGGAATAGACATCTGGTATATACCTATCCATTATTTTGTTTTTATACCTAGAACAAAAATATTATTAAAGCGACTGATATAACCACAAGAAAGAACATACGAGGATAAAAGAACACCAAACATAATTTATAAATTATTGGTATTTCAAACTCTCCAGTTAAGTTCAGTGTTACGTATCAATTTGCCACTTACCACAATAAATGTCTGAAGTTTTATATACATATTAAATTCTATTTGGTATTACGTTACCGTGTTTTTTTACATTGAAGAAAATTGGAAACAAAACTGTGCTACCTTACACACACGCACACAACCACCACTTTTAATTTGTCCACTGAATTGCAACCACTCGTTCATTGTTAGGCTATATGATTTCTGTCATGATGCACACTAATTGAAGAACGCTTCTAATTTTGATATATTTACAAATACTTGACAATAAGAAGTCTTTTTTTTTTTTGCGTGAACAGACATTCTGTTAATTAGAATCTTTTAATAAAGAATTATTGGACACTTTGTTTCGTTAATAAATCACTAATATAATTGAGCTAAGTTGGTATATATACACAACGAAATATAGTCTGCGTCTGTTGATACGCGGACTATTTAATATTAGTCTGCGTCCTCGCTTTTCGTCAAGAAAAGTTTGCTACTCCTGCAATAATTAGAGAATCTTCGCGTCATTGCAAAACAGCTTCTTTTTATGCATTGCGACTCATTAGGAACTAACCTGAATAATAATAGCACTTTTTTTTTAGGAATAGCTGGAAGCAGTAACTTGGAAGTACTGCACCAACGACGCCAATCTCGAACGGATATCCGATCTTTCTTTCATACAGGCGGTAGTAGAACCGCTGTATGCTTGTTTTACAGACAGCGGTCATGCTAGGTCAGATTGGCATATGATATGCTTGGTCAGGCTGTTGTACAACGCGTTCGTTACCATGCGTAGATGGGGGGGGGGGGGGGTTGTGTGTTGGGCTATTAGATGCTTCCGACTGCCTTAAGCTCCGTGTGTATCTCCCCCTTTGGGTAGATTCAGAATATTGTCTGCCAGCCAAGGATGATGTCACCATAAGACGGTTCTGTTATTCAGGCAAATCTTTACAGAGAACTGTTGATGAAACTTAGCTGGCAGTTAATTTCTAACTGATGATTGTTAGAACTAAAATCCATTTCTTGAATTCGCCATGCGTTTGTTTTGAATTAAATCAGTTAACGAGTTCATTTTTTCACAAAATAATATGATGTAGTATATTATTTTGTGAAATAATGTAATATCACAAAATAATGACTTCTTTATTGCTGTTCTTAGTAGAAATCATTCAAATGAAATGAAGCGGTTGTTGGTAAGTCTTCTGTTATGCTTCAGTCTTTGCGAAGAATGAGACATGTATTGCACCATTTAGTAGGTTTGGGAAGAATAAAACGAACTCAAAACATTCCGATGATTTATGCTTTTTAATTATAGTTGTACGGGGGGGATGGAAAGTTCTGATAAACAGCTAGAACAAAAATTATATTAAAGCAACTGATATAACCACAAGAAAGAACATACGAGGATATAAGAACACAAGTTACCTTCATAACTCTACTACTAGCGTGTTCTTTCTTGCGGTTATGTGAGTTGATTTAATATCATTTTTGTTCTAGGTGTTTATCAGAATTTTTCATCCCCCCCCGTATAGTCCCAATGAGATTACAGGCACAAAATTCACATCTTGTCAATATATACTAAATGGTGAGAAAGGAAAGAGAATGCGAGGCTTGTTCAAAAAAAAAAAAAGACCGAACTTTTAAATAGCGCGCCAACCGGCACAGAGAGCGCGCTGCGGCAACCGAGCACATCTGGCGACAGGTTTGGAAAGCAAACTGCCATTTGCCCCGTTCTGCTATGAGCATTAGTCGTGAGTTACATCCGCTGAAGTGAGCACGTGCGCAAGCTGTTCTTCTGCTTAGTGACAATGAAAGAGCTTGAAGAACAACGTGTGTTTGTGGAATTGTAAAAATTTCAGAGAAGTTTCAATCGCTTAACCAAGCCTACAGGAAGGCCTGTATGAGCCGAACGCAGTGCTGTGAGTGGTTTAAGCGTCGATGGATGTCTGTCAAAGATCAAGGTGATGTTGGTTGTGTTTTTTGATTGGAAAGGCATTGTCCATTATGAATTTGTACCACTTGGTCAAATTGGAAACAAATAGTTGCGCCATGAAGTTTTAATCCTGTGCGCAGGAAGACGCCCGAATTGTGGGAAAATCAGACTTGGATGTTGCATCACGACAATGCGCAGTTATTCGTTTGGCAAAACATCAAACATCCACCCTATTCTCTGGACTTAGCCCCAGCAGACCTTTTTCTATTTCCCAAATAGGAAAAAGTCTGTTGAAAGGACGTTGTTTCCAAACCATAGAGGAGATTCAGGAAAATGCGATAAGAGAACTGCGCGCCATCACAGAAAGTGCGTTCCAGGAAGCATCCAACAATGGAAGAAACGTTGGGAACGGTGTATTCGCCAATAGAGAGGACTACTTTGAAGGGGGCAGTGCTTAAAATGTTGTAAAATGAGAATAAAGTCTTTATAGCAAAAGATATTTTATCTTTTTTTGAACTCACCTTGTATTAGAGACAACATCGCAGAACTGAGATTACTAATGAATTTCCAAAATAAAATTTTGTTTATTTAGCACACACACACAGCTCTGACTCATTGTTTCTGTGAAATAACTGCAATGCTTATTTCACGATACTACACAAATGGAGAAAATTGTCAACAAGTATGTATGTATGTATGCATACATGCAGCCTAAGTGTGCATTTTTCAGTTATCATTTTAAGAGACTGCTAGTTCTCCTGCGAATCCCTTTCTTGAAATTAATTTTATACTGATTAAAAGTTTGACCCATTTTGTTCTTGCAGCTCTACTTTTATCTTACTTCATCTGTAGGTTTTTTTACCGCTGGCCTGCAGACAGCTACCTAGTTTATTTTATTGAATGAGAAATGAAGATGTAAAAATTAAACGACAACGAGGTATACGTTATTTAGTAAAAACGGACGTTAGTATTCACTTCCGTTTTTACTTCATACCGTAGTAATTTGAATGAAACGGTGGTATTTTCAGGCTCTTTTTTTAATAGCAGAAGATAATTGGAAAGTAATTTTTGGAGGGTTTCCCTGTTATGAGGGTGAGATGAAAGGAAAATTCATACAGCATAAAACATTAAGATTAGAAGAAGATAGCACAAGAACTGTGAGGCGGCCAGGTGGAATACGAGACATATTACTGTATGGTACTCGGACACTTTTTGTTTACGTGAATACCACCTTACTATAAAGGCTTTTAGCCTGCTATAGTTCATTAATATTGGTACTATGGATGGACTAAGGGTTATATAATCCTTCTCCAAACACGGTACTTTTTTAACATTCCAACAAACAGAGTAATGGTCTCTCGCTGGGGAGTGAGAAGCATATTCGATCTAAATATTTCACAAAACATTCATATACTCTGTGGGAATTCAATCCACATCCTGTTGGTTCTGGAGCGGTTATGCTAACCATTCGGCCCATCAGTTTGGCATGCAGTCACTTCTAGTCATTGAAGTTTGATATGGTTTTCCAAGCATAATTTCTTCGGATACAACCGTAGTTCAGACAGGTCTCAAACATTTTTATAAATGGCCACGTTTTCACCGATTATTGAAAATGGAATTTATATAAATCATATTTTCCATTTGGAACTGCGATATATAGAAACCCGCTATAACAAGAGTTTTATTGGTATAATGAATGCATATTGCAACTAGTCAAACTACTGGAAAGGTACCCCCTCCCCCGGAAGCAAACGCAGATAGTATATTTAAATTTCATATTGCCATTTATACCCCAATAATTTTTAATTAAATCGGCATATTAGTTTGCATGCGACATCGATGTGCTTCAAGTTTCGCAATCTTTCCTTATGTGAAATAGATAAAAAAAAAAAAAAATTTAAGAATCGATTAAAAAAAAAGCACATTTACCTTCCTTTAACTGCAGAATTTATACTTCGAATGTGTCGATGTAAACATGGAGATACCACTGAAACAAATTTAGTATCATTAAGTGGAGACAAATTATAAATAATAGTGAGGTACAACTTATTTCTATTCCATTCAAGTTTTGTTTCATTTTATTTTTATTCTGACATTTTTGATATGTTTTATACTAAGTAACATAAGTTTATTAAAAAGTATGGAAGAATATCCATTGTGGAATTTTAATCATCATTAATTCACTACGTACGATGAACAGAAAAAGAATTAAAATCGAGTGAATAATGGAAAATAAACATGCTATAATTTATCAAATCAGAGGTACCGCCGTGGATTTGGATGGGGGATATTAGCTCGTTTATTACGAGAATGTACAAAGGAATGGTCAATTCTTTTACTAAGCAGGTTAACTTCTCAGCTCTGGTAATGTCCCAAGGGAGTGGAAGGAGGACGAAATATAAAGGTGACTCCACGAGTGTGGTAGAAAATTATACGCCAAAACTGCGGAGTGAAGTAAAATATTGGTCAAACAGTTGGTCAAAAACAGAATTCAGAAATGCTTGGATAAGAATGATACCCTATTGGGGGAGGGGAGAGCATGGCTGTGTTTAAAGGTCAACCTTGCCTTAATAATTAATTTACTTTAGGATATCTCATGGAATACTTCTTCTGCAGCCTGTCCCACTTAAGTAATGTCGTTGTTCGTAGTGAGTCTCCTCCACATCTTCTGTCTTGGGCCGTAACCACATGCAAGTGGTTATCTCATGTAATACTGCTACTCAAATTTGAATTAATGGGGATTGATATGAAACTGGCTGATGGACAGATACTAAAAAAGTAGGTATAGAGGAGTAGAGTCCAGGAGAAAGCAGCTGAATAGTGGACCACTGTTTAATTTGCACATTAATTATATAGGAAATAATTTGAAGGGAGATATTCAGTTGTTTGCTGATGATGCCAAGTTGGGTAGGTAATAGTTAATCATGGTAATGTAAAGAGCTTGCAGGATAATTTAAATAGGTTGAAGTATGAGCAAAAGATAATGAATGTCTGTTTAATGTGGGGAAAGTGTCAAGTTATGCACTTTGGGATTAAAAGATTACGAGCTGCATACTACATTGAGAGAACTGTACTCCAGGAAATTGAAGCCAGGGACTTGGAGGCTTTGGTAGATAGAGCTGAAGTTCAGAGGGAGTTGCTAAGGTGTCCAGGGTAGCTCAGTATTGTTTGGTTATTGAAGAGCATGTTGACATCCAGATAAAGAAGTATCATTCCTCTTTACAAGGGCTTGATACGTCCACACATCGGAACTGCTGTGCTCCGATCTGTTGCCTGTATTTCTTGAGGATGAGAAAGTGGTGGAGAAGATTGGCGAGTGGCTTGTGGAATGCTTGCTGTGATAGGCAGAAAAAAAGGTTTCTAGCCAACTGCTCTTGCTAAAAGATTTTATAGAATCAATGCAGGGGAAATATTTCAGTAGTTGGCTAGAGGGGGGCAGAACAAGAGGTCATCTCTGGAAATTCAGGAAGTGTGTCGTTAATAAGGTTGTGAGAACTAATTTTTTTGGATGGAGAATGGTGAACGAGTGGAATGCGTCGCCAGAGTCGGTTGTGCGAGTGCTTAGTCTGTCAGTGAGTTCAAGAAGAGGTATGATAGATATTGTGTGAATAGTTGGAGTCTTCGGACTCCATTGAGGTTTAATGATAATTAGTGCGACTAGTTGCATATAAGTTTAAGGGGACCATTTTTGAGCAACACATTGTCTTATGTTGTCAAATTCGTGCTGTAGTTCTCGATAAAACTACTCCTATAGGTAGGTGTATTGTTTATACAACTGCAAAAAAAAAAAAAAAGTATTTACAGTGAAAAGAATGAGATGGCACTCAACAATATAAAAATATTTGCCAACCTGGTGGAGTGAATACCATTTCCTCTCTTCGATTTTTCCCCTATCTTAAGCAAGAATGTTTGTGTATTGTCTTTAGGTTACAGATGAAATTCCATTGTCTAATGTGAGACTTTCCCTGCTTGGAGGCTTGAAGTGGCTCAAAAACGTTCCATGTTTGCTATATTAAAGAGCCCCCCCCCCAAAAAAGCTTCATTCTTCATCGAGGACTATCTTATCTAATCTTTCATGTACAATAGGTTCACAACTTATGTTGACTGAATTAAAATATTCTGACTACATGCACACTACCCGAATTATTACGTCACACCTCCAGGGAGTCCAAAGACTCATCGAGGGTGGGCACTCGCTCCACAACTCTCCGTCCACCAACTACAGCGGACCAGATCATCTACATCAACTTCGTCTACTGTCCCCTACCACTACTAGTATTTTCAAAGACAATCACAAACATCCATGTCCACATGGTGGGATTCGAACCGCAGCCTTTTGGCTAGAGAGCGGATACGCTAACCACTCGACCAACCAGGCCGGCTTTTAGACGTACGGATAGCTACTCCCATAATACATTAATGATTGTAATACTGTTGAGTGGACTTGACATAGTCTTCCCCTCCTAAAAGAGCGATTAGTATTTACGTTATTCACTCCAAACGATGGCCTAAGATATTTACATTAACACTTTAATAGGCCAGTCTTAGCAATGCTTATTCAGATTCGTACAATTTTAGTATTGTCGCCTTATGACTGAAAAAAAAAAAAAAAGCCGTTTAAGCCTCTGATTTGCAAAGTGAATTGGATTTTGTTAAATATCCGAAAAATATTGTCATCTTGCCGGTTAAAACGTTTTATGAGCGTTGGATTGAAGTAGTCCACCATAAACGAATCATATGATAATTCTTCGTTCTCCGAAACTGGTTTATATAAAACAATTTTTGCATGAATAAGTTATGTATTAGAATTGAAATATAAGGAGGAGCATTTATGAAATCAAAAGCAGCTTTGAGTAGACGGTATAAATTTTTAGCTTGGCGAAAACGAATCACCAGGTTTTTCCTCGAAAACCGAGGTGAATAAAAATACTCGTAAAGTTGAAGATAAAAATAACAAGACTATGATGACGATCGGAGAGGGGAAGGATTAATTCCTTGCGAGGCTTCTCCTCTTCAGCGGAACAAGAGGGGAATGATATTTGAGCTTGCTTACATCTTTAGGTAGTTTCTATTATTAGAGAAAGGGAAAGGCGAGGAAAATATTAAAATTTTTTGAACAGTCTGGAGATTTTAAACAGAGAAACATATAGAATAATCGCCGATGTGTTTGCTATTAAGCATAAACTATTCCGGTAGCAGCGGCTTCCGAATACTTAACGATAGGTCGTTTCGGTTGAAGAACAATAAGCTGATTTATGCATTACATTCTCTTGTTTAAGGAAAATGACTTTGAATGCTTTATTGTATTTTTGTTTTTATTTGGTTTAGTGATGGATCATTGCATTCGTGGTAACCATACTTCTGTCATTATTTTTAAAAACCAAATTGGCTCTAAAAGTTAGACCATGTTTACATGTCTGCTGTAGCTGACTCCTTATTCACTATCAAATATTAATATATGCAGTTATATAATCAGAATGATAACGTAAAAAAAAATTACAAAGCAATTTCGATAGTTCACTACACCTCACACACGACGCTGAAGTGCTTATAGGTCCTTCGACGTCTCGTTTATTGGATCAATATAAAAAAGTTTAGATATAAGCATTACAAGTTTCTCTGCTTACCCCTTTAGAGATTTCACTGTATTCCTTTCCTTCTCTCTCTCTCTTCAGCCTTCGAAACAAACTAGACGGATAATAGCGCAATTAACAGGCATAATTGTCTGTCGATTGTGCACCTCGAGGCCATAGCTGGCCGGGCGTTAATTCCATGCAATAACGCAGCCAAAAATTGCTACTATATTCTAATCTATATGGTGTCATTTATCACGACAGGGTCCACTCTGAACTTCACATTGACCAATATGCTTCGCTTTATTAATATATTATGGAATATACAAAACAGGTTTCAGATTGAACCACAAATGCCACAAAGAAATTATAATTAATCAACATTATACAATAGAGGTAAAGAATTTTACGTACTTGGGAGCCAATGTTGATACTGAAAGCGGAACAAAAGGATATCATACAAAGACTGACAAGAGTAGACACTGCTTTCAAAAGATGGAATGACATATGGAAATCATCCAAATATCGTAATGAAATGGAGACATAGCAGTATGGAGGCCATGTTGTTATATAGCTCATAGACATGGAAATTGATTAAGAATCAGGAAGCCAAATTAATTTTCAGTGTTTGAGTAAAATATTAAAAGTATTTCGGATGTATCGTATAATAAATGGATTATATATAAATAAACGATGCAAATAAAAAAAGTATTACCACTGAAATAAAAAGACGTTGAAATGGATTGGCCATGTACTGAGAATGAGCAGATAGCATTTCTCACTTTTTTTTTTTTTTTTTTTTTTTTACAATATATTAAACTACATTGATTTTTGATCTAACCGTGTCCCTAATTTTGCCGATGCCTGCACAGCCGCGTGCAATTTGAACGAAACTTTTATATTGGTTCATAGTTGCTTTAGTATGTTATTTTGTAGAGAACCAGAATGCTGCACCCAAACACTAGGGTAGTTTTAGGCTAAAGCAGAATGTTGGTTTAATAGACTTAACAGGAAATGTCTCTTTATAATTTAGCTCAATTGTATTTTGCAGTAACTGGAATAAATGTCGATAAGTTTTTTTTTAATGTTTTAGAGTATGCAAAATTTTTCTGTCTTTCGAATAGAGAGACGGAAAACGAATAGTCTTTTTCGTTTTCTGTGTACGATGTATTATCAGAACTAATCTAAACCATTACCTCTAATATGTGAAGTCTCTCATGCAATCAGAATTATTACTGCAGCTCTAACCCTTGAGTTTTTTTTTGAGTTCAATTCTAGCCCATTTTCTTTTTATGAAAATTTCGCTACATTCTCATCTCATACCTGTTTTGTCTTTGTCGGTTAGTTTGTTCCGGATAGTTGTAACTAAAATATGTTTGAAGGTGTATGTATAGAAGGATGAGGATTTTGTTATATACCGTCACATGTTCGGGAAAAAAAAAAGTCACTATCCCAAAGTTTCAATTAACTGTGGGGACATTAATTTTTTTCAGATGCTTGCTGCTGACAGCTGAAAGATTCTAATTTCACCATCTCTAGCTACTATTCAGTTAGTTAACAGTTGCTCTGTTTAGGTATTTGACACGTAAATTGTTTTCCTCCATATAAATAATATATATTTATTTATCGTAGCTAGCCGTCAAATATACTTTCCAACTCAGTGAAGGATTTGCTATAACATTTGTAGCAAAGATATAGAATAACTAATGTTTGTATACTACACGTTAGTCATATTAGCATCTAACTAATTATTTCTATGTTTATGTTAGTAAATAACGTGTGTGTGTGTATGTATGTATGTATGTATGTATGTATATATATATATATATATATATATATATATATATATATATATATATATATATTACACATAGTAGACGAGCTTTTTTCCTAATGTAAAGAGCTTTTCTTATATAGCTATTCTTCTGGGATAATTTTGTTTTGTAACAGTATTATTTCATATATACAATTTTTTAAAAGGAATACATAGGAAGAAAATTTATTCTTTCGCTATCTGTCACAGCTTCTCATGCTTAAAGGAAACTTGATCCCCCCCCCCTTGGGGAACCCATTTTAGTAAATTGTTAGTAGGCGGTAACACATTTTAACTGTGCACAGCACTGAAACGAGATCATTGAACTAAAATCTTTATGGGAAAATAAAAACAAATGCTCATCAGTTTTGTTTGTTTAAATCGTGTTTTGACCAAAAATAGTTCACTCGATTTAGAAGTGAGGAAGAAGAGGTGGTGGAACTAATAGTTAATTGAGTGAAAATCGCCTCAGATTAGTTATCACAAGCCCTTCTGTGTAGTATCTAAATTTGAAGTTGCAACTTTTAAAGTATTGAGACGCTTGAGTATATTTTAATTGACTTTATTCTCTTTGAACGAAGTATTTTATTCAGCTATATCCTTAAGCCAGTAGTGCTGGCTTGAGAATATAGCTGAAATGTTAAGGATAAAGGCCATTGAAATGTTTAGCCCATAAAGTCAAAAAGAAACTTGCTAACATTAGGATTCGATATGTAGATTGAATTTTTCGAGAAAAAGCCGTGAATGGAGGTTGTTCCAAATAATTTAATGTACTGGACGAATTATGAAGTTGGGAACTGTTTATTATTAACGCACTTGTAAGCTTAAACAGGCTAAACCTATAAGTAATTTTGATGAATTATTCATGTAAATACTTCATTAAATTTCGAAATATTCGTTATAATATCGTTTATCCTCAAGTGAAAAAAGTTCATATGCCCATGGAATAAAGTTTTTAAATAAGTGATTCGATATGTTATTCTCAGACCTCTGAAATCGCTTTATTTATTGTTAGAGATAGCGCTAACCATCACATTTTTGTCTTGCATTACTTTAAACTTTCCACGTTTTTGTATTTACCATTCTCCCACCAGTTGTTACGTTGTGGAAAAATTCACCCTTATTTCATTCTCATCACTTCTCCCCATCCACCGACGTTCTCGGCAGTGAGCAGTAAAGCAAAAATAAGCTAGAATGTTTTTTTTAAATGAGCCTTCCATTACATTTTTCAGAAACTTCTGTGTATTGTTAACAGCCACTTTCATAAAAACTAATATGATCACATTAAACGAAACTTCTGTGGTGAAACGTATATGTTAGTTTTTGGATCCCGTGCACTCAATCCGCCGCTGTTACCCTTAATTTGACGCGATTTTTGCGGTAATTATAAATTAGTTATATTTTGAGGAAAAGCTGTTTTTGTACAGGAGTATTTTGTTTGAAAAAGATACTGAAGCAAGTGAATTAACAAAAGCAGTTCTCAGATTCATACAGTGCACGCTCTAATGACACAAATACTACACATCCTTGGCACATTTCTCACTCCTAAAGTCAACTCCTTGAGCCAGCGGTTTGATGTCCTTGTCCTACACGCCAGTGTTTTGGTTTCTTACACGTGTAGATAACAAGCCCAAGGTTGTCCCGTGCTTTATTTCGGCATGTTTATGAATTGTGTATTTTTTTTAGAATTCTGAAAATAAAGTGTACTGTTAATAATTACACATGCATAACGTATCCGAGCAAAGCATTTATTTATCTTGGAATTCTCCAGTGTAATTACTGGGCATGCTACGAATTTACGACGGGAGTTTTAAACTTATTTTCTGATATGTGGAGCTCATAAGCAGCTTTTGAGATGTATGTAGTTTGAACTTGGAACCCAAAGCCTAAACCTGGAAGTTTGTTTGTTCATTTAATATGTGGTGTTTACTGTGCATTCATAAGTTTGATGCCTAATCCAGGAAGGGTGGTGAGAAGTGCTGAAGGGATAGCATTTATCTCTTAACAGAAAATAACTGAAAGATGGTTTTGTTACAACCATATACAGGAAGAGAAGGAACAGATGGTATGAATTTAGGATGCCGTTATACAGATGAAGTTCCTAAGACAGATTTTTTTAAGTGCTCATCAAATTAAACAAATTTTTTATTTTTCGAATTTTTTTCATCACTTTCCTCCCGTTGGTGAGGTAAAAATCGATTTAAAAATGGAACTAATATTATCCTCCTCCAAGATTTTGTAGTTGTTTCCATAAGTACATAAGATATTCGGTATATTTGCAGTATAATATCAGTTTATTTACTACTTTTACAGGCTCCATGGCCATTTACAGGATTAAAGGTAATATAAAAATACATTTGATAGAGTTGAAATATATAGAACGTTAAGATGAACAGCTGAAACGTCAGAACGCGAGTATCACTGTTGAACTGACCCACCATATTGTCTCGTATTCCATATCTGCTTTATAAAAAGTGCAGACTACTAGGTTCAGTATAAACCTCGATGTACTGTGTGGCTGAACGAATCAGTTCCGTCGCTTCTTTGAATCTCCGGATGTAACTATTATGAGATGTAATACATTTTGGTTTTTGCCATATTTTGTTTCCTCCCGCTTGTGTGGAATGCTAAACCAGATTTATATGGATTTGTGTTATTTTTCTGTTTATCGTTAATATGTTTTACCACCTGGATTTCCCCCAAGCTACTTGCCTGCGATATACAAATTAAGTAAGTCTCGTAAACATCTGGCTTGTTTAATGGCAGATGAGGGTAGCCTCGGCAAGTGGATACTTTGTTTAGGGAGAGTGAAGACAACTTATATTGTTTGAAGAGCTGGTGTGTGTATTTCCTTTACATTATATATAATATAAAGGAAAGTAACAGTACTTCCTATAACGATTTTCTTGACTAGTGGATGCCTCTCCGGGTGACCTATTTTATTTATGCAATATTTCGTGTTTTAACCACTTTTAATTACGACAATCTTTATGTATTCAAGTGCCTGGTGTTTCATATCACTTGATTTAGCATATCTGGGCGCACTTCAAGATGGTGACAATGCTCCCTAATTAGAGATAATCACTTCAACCCTACATAAAAAAAAAAAAAATAATAATAATAACGAATTTTGAAAAAGAACACGACATAAATGTTGCCTTCACTCGCCTAAACCAAGTATCTACCATTCTATGCTCGCCATTAAAGAAGCCAGGTGTAAGATAAAAATCTAGGTTTGATGTTAGAGGTGTATAGAAAAAGAACACACAAATCTGATTTTAACCTTCCACACAACCAGAAGATAATTTGGTAGCAAACCAAAATGCCTTACATCTCACCAATTACATTCGGACGTTCAAGGAAGTCGGAAATGATTCATTTACCTGCACCGTTGCAATAAGAAACTAATTAATGCTGAACTACTGGTAGTCTCCACTTTATAAACAACCTAACTTAGAGATAGGATGTGAAAGACAATACTGTACGTTTAGATCAACAATAACGAGACTCGGATTTGATCTTTTATATGTGAAGTCTCATTGGTGTTTATTACAATTTATTTTAACCTTTTGAAGCAGATTAACTGGTCTGAAACCAGTTAATAAATTGATATTATATTATACTATGGACGTAACGTGTTCTTGTGTAATAGTTTCCTGTTTCAGATTAAATTCCTGAATTTTATGACACTTAAATGTGGTTGTATGTTCTGGCATAAAATCTGTCTTTTCTAAATGGATCCCCAATAAATGCTGATTAAACAGCCTTCAGAAAAAAAATTTCTAGTTAATAAAGTTCCACCACAGAGTGCTATCCGAAGATCCGTGTCCAGAAAGAACATTGGTAATTCCTCTAAATTGTTAAATACGTGCAGTAGCTAATATATAACTCATTCAAAGTTCATTCCCAAACTCACAGAAAAGATCTTTTGTTCCTCTTTATTTCTTTCTGCTGCCGTCTTTTGGAACAGTCTTCCCTCTTATTTTCTAAAGAGTATGGTCTACATACCCTTCCAGATCAATTAATATTGGACTGGAAGACCTGTAGAAGCTTTTCTTTTTGCACTGATGGTACTAATGTACTGTAGATTGAAAAGCCTTTCATTTGTGGTATTACCATTAGATTCTGTGGATGGTACATCACTATCAGCCATGAAAGAAAAAAACAATAAACACTGCATGAAAGGGTATCGCATAGTATCCCAACGAAATTATATTCTGATAGTTTATTTTCCTCACAGAAAAAAAATTCACTTAGTCTGGTAATTACAAAAAGTAGGTCACAGAAAATCTGAATAACTCCCACGGACACCTGCATTCATAATGAGTTATTGTTTGGCGTAGGATTTTTGGTATTGGAAGATTCTGAATTTATTTTGTTATATTTTTGAAAACAGTGACAGATACAACACCTACAAATGAAGGTTTTGAGAAGTGAGTGCTTATGTCCAACACTAAGGACTACAAAATGAATGGTTGCAACAGGATCGAGCCATTGTTAGACCGAGACGCATAACGCATTATTTTCTGAAAAGGTTATCTTCTGTAATGAAGACTGGCCAGCAAGGTGCCCGATTCATCTGAGGATTTCTTTTTAATGGGAGATTCCTTAAAAAAAAATGTATGTAAACAATCCTGTAACACCACAAAACCTGAAAGGCAACTGAAGACACGGAATGCAGAGCATTAGCTAAGACACGAAGGAAAATTAATGGAAAATCTTTTTAACAGCTCGACAACATATAGAAAAGTGGACGTTGAAAAAAATTTTTCGTAAAAAAAAAAAAAAAATCTAAGCGGAGTATCTGAATTTCCTATGCGTTAAAATAAATAATGGCAATCTCAGACAACCGTCAATAAGTAGTGATTCCTTCGCCATTTCTAAGTTTCCAAAACGGTAGATAATTTAGGGAGCCATTACCTAAATTTCGAATATTTGCGTAAAGAATCTTGAGATTCGAACTGTTTTTCAGAGTATAAAACGAATTCTGCAACAAGAAGATGCCAACCTTACACGACAAATTCTTATGTGAACGAATTTCTTCTACACTTTCACAGCGAAAGCTAGCTGCATTCGCTGTGAAGCTGAAGGTAAAACATTGGCATATGATTCTAATGTTTTTTTATCTTCGCCCTTAACGACCTTGAATGTTTTAACCATAGTTATAGGATAAATATATTCTCCTGGTCAGTAGCGCTCTCAGGATTTAATCTTGGAGGCGGCCCTAGTTGAGAATACGCACCGCATACGACCTATGACTGAACAGCTGCAATGATCGCTAATTCATAAGTACAGTACTGTAGAAATAGAAGACACGACACAACATAAATTTAAAAAAAAATGAAATTTAATTAGGGAAAGATATTTGGAAAATTTTCTAGTGTTTTTTTTTTCCTTTTTCTTTGGAGGGGCCAGGGCCCCTTCCTCCCTCTAGGTGCGCCACTGCTCCTGGTCGGTTTGCCTCATCGTAGGATGAAAAACCTAATTTTATGAGGAAAAAAAAACCATTGTTAGTGGAGTAATTCGAAGTACAGCCATTAATCCTATGTTAACCCACATGCTAAGGACAGCAAGCATAGCATGTGACTAGCGTAGAGGGGGAAAAAAAGCTGAATTTGGTGGTATAGGCACTAAATTGGTTGAGTAGTAGACGTACGTTTTATTTATTTTTTTATTTATTTACAATCTTTAAAGGCTTACAGAAAAAAAGTGGAATAGTACAACAATTATTTGACAAATGAAAGCAAATTTACTTCACTTACATACAGTAGGCCAAATTTTAAGGTCATGAAGCATTGTACAATGCAGTTTATTAATCCAGTTAACGTTACCAATTGCTGTAGATAACAGCAGTTGGTAACATTAAGTTAACGCATTAACAGGAATTTAGTCACAGAACGCAGTGAAAAACTGGTTCTTGGAGACCTAAACAGAGTATGAAATTAATCGAAGACTAGAAATGTTTTGAGAAAATTTGCAGAAGAGACGAAAGCAATAATAATGGCAAATCCCTGCTAGTTTGTTCAACACGTGGACTAATCATTACTAACACCATGTTTCGGCAAAGATATGCTTAAATTCATATTTTCAGAGATAGGAAAAGTCCTAATGTTATTGTTGATAGTCTAAAGATAAGAGTATATTTGTATATCTTCTCTTCGGAAAGAGTATATTATGGGATACAAATGTACTTGTTCCACCATTACGCGGGGGAATGGAAGTAAGATAAAAATGAGTATCATGTTAAAATGAAAAATATTTACAAAAGCAAAGAATCATAGTCGAGCAAATTTGTGCTCAGAATTGAATTGCCTCAAATATCTGAGAGACTCAGTGACAAAATCTGCAGAACAGATTGATTCATGGTAAAAAATAAATTGTTCTGTCTTGGCGAAGAAATCACCAAGGACCATGAAAGAATAGGAGGGGTGGGGAGAGAAAGCCAAGTTGTGTAAATGTAGCTAAACGAAACTCCATAGGAAGAAATATAATATATAAATAATGAAGATATCAGAATATTCTGGAGGGTGGAGGAAAGAACGTCAGAGGAAACAAATCGGGAGAAAAAAATATTCCTGAATGTGGTAGAAGATATTCAAGAAAAACATTTAGGAGTACTTAATAGATAAGGTAGAAACAGCCACGAGAAACTGGTCCTGCCCACATTTCAAGTTTCTCTTGAAATGTGGGCAGGACCAGATATTTGACAAGAAGTGCTCAAAATATGTAGGTTTTAACGTGTACAATGATGACACTAATCCAGAAGGCTGAATTCCAGATAATTTGAATAAAGCTTTCGTAGTACAGATCTGTAAAAAGTGAAATAAAACTTAAATGTGAGAATCAGAGGAATTTTCTAGTAAATATTCCTGGTAAGATTCTGACGTACAGGACGCGTATGTCAGAAAAGCCTAAAAGAAAATGGAAGAGCAAGCAGACTTCATTAATTTCCTGACTTGTACCATTGTGGGGGGGGGGGTGTAGGATATTATGATAGTACTACATGAAAAAGATCATTAACTTCCTATCAACAATTTTCCTCCAAATTAATAATCTGTTATCTGTCGAAGACTCCAATATAGGATCTTGCGTTTCTGTCTTCTAAGGCAGATTTTACGGTATCAAGAACTTGGTCTTCCTTTGGATCTTTTTCGTGCCATTCTGGAAAGAAAAAAAAAAAAGCCTTATTTTTATCGAACGTGTCGGTAGCACTTTCGTCCAATTTAACACAAAATTTAATTGCACAACGATGTTCAAGATGTCGCTTCTCCATTTTCGTGCCAAACACACCAGATATACACTTACTAAAACCACGATAACTTGACAAGTGTTTACTCTACTGGACGAGAAACTAGTACTGACAGAAAGAGCGGGAATCACTAACATACTACGTCATCGTCACAGTGCTGCCAATTGTCACCATTAAACAAAACAAAAAAAACTCATTACTTTTTTTTTGTTAGACTTCATACATATAAGAAGATGGTTTGGTGTAAGACAAGTATGCAGTTTCTGTTGATATTCATCATCTTGGATCACGTCATCAAGGAAAGAAGCGTTAAATCCGAAATCGGAGAATTAAACTGATGTTTTATGTAGATATTAATCTCCTGAATTAAAACAAGCCTTAAGAACTTTAAATTTATTGACTCATATAATAAACTTGTCATGAAAATCAGCAATTTTTTTTTTTTTTAAAGTCAGATACTTTGAAAACATCAGTTGCGTTCTCAATGAAGGACCGTATAACAAATAAAACTTTTCAGCTGTTTAGGTACAGTTTTTTTGATGAAGATGGCAAATTAAATATGGAAATAGAATACGTAACACTGAGATTATAGACAGCCAGCTGAATAAATTTATATGGAATAAGAGAACGCTGAACTAGCAGTATATATTATTATTATCTGAGACCTCCAGGGAGTCAATGACTCATTGAGGGAGGCTGTAAATTACCCAACCCAGCTATCATACCTTCCATTAAATTCATTTACACTAGATGCACTCACTACTCGTAAGGGCAAATTATTCCACCCACTCACTGCTCTCTGAGAGAAAAACCTAGCTCTTACCCCTTTCTTGACTGAGAACAACCTTAACTTCCATGGATGCCCCCGTGTTCTCTCCCCCGCCTTCCATATAACGAAAATTGTTATAGCATTTCAAATGATGAAATCATTTGAAATGTATAACACCCATTCAAAAGTTTATAGACCTCTATCATATCACCCCTCTTTCTCCTGTTAACCAGAGTCTGTAATCCACATGCTCGCAATCTTCTTCTTTATCTTAAAGAAGATAAAGAAGCTTTATCTTAGCTTCTTTATCTCCTTGGAATCCGGGAGACCAAATCTGCGCACAGTAATCCAAGTGTGGTCTTATCAAAGCCTTATAAAGAGGCAAAATTACTTCCTTATCCTTACATGTCGGTTCGCTTCAGCATAGAAATCATCCTCTGAGTTGTATTTGCAACTTTTGCTATGTGACCTTTGAACTTTAAATTCTTATCCACCAATACACCAAGATCCCTTGCCTCTTCAGTTTCTTGTAGCATAACCCCCTCATATAATATGCCGCTGGATCTCTAATCACGCCAAAGTGCATAACTTTACACTTACTAACATTAAACTGACAGCCATTTTCGTTTGCACAGATTTCCAGTCTGTTCAAATCATTTTGCAGTTGCTGAATATCAGTAGCATTCCTGATTGCCCTGCCTATCTTCGCAAACAATTGCAAATCTGATGATAGACCCTGCTTGAAGTCATTAAGGTATAGATTGAACAGTAATGGCCCAAGGACTGAACCCTGAGGTACACCACTGGTTACCTTAAATCTTGCAGATTCACACCCACTGTATACCATTTTTTGATATCTGTCTGTTAACCATCCCCTGATCCAAGTCAATAGATTATGTTCCAATCCCTTATTCTCCAGTTTACACAACAGCCTCGTGTGGTATCCTATCAAATGCCTTAGAAAAATCCAACATTATCATAGTGTATCCATTTCCTTTATCCAACTCGGCCGTAACATTGTTATAAAATATGAGCAAATTGATAAAACATGACCTTCCTTTAGTAAACCCATGCTGTTCCCTGCAGAGTATACAATGATTGTTTACCCATTTCTGTATGCGAGTTCTTACTAACTTCTCTAAAATCTTCACTACCACACCAGAAATACTAATAGGTCGGTAGTTAGACACATCATCAGTTTTTGTACCACCCTTGTGCAATGGAACTATATTACATTCCTTCCATTCCTGAGCTGAGACTCAAGTTATACAAATGTGTGAAAGGCCTAGCCAATTCAGCTGAACATTCCTTTAACAAACGGGCAGATATTCCATCTGTCCCTATTGACAAATTCTTATCCAAGTTATGCGAAAGCTCTTCAACCTCATTTTCATGAACCTCTAGCTTTTCATCCAACGTAGCAGTAGCACTGTGCACCATACTATATACACCTGGTTGATATATCTTAGCAAAGTGAGCATCCATTAACTGAACAATCTCCTTAGCTTCCGACACTCGTGTACCATCTGCATTCAATAAAGTTATTCTTCCACATTCATTCTTTCTTTTGCTTGCGGCATAACGATAAAATTCTTTTGGATTGCCTTTAGCTTGCATGGCCAATTTCTTTTCATACTCCTTTTAGCTTTTCTCACAATACTCGTTACTTTTCCGGCCTGAGCTTTATATATATTTCATAACTCCTCTCACTCTTATTCTCACGATACTCTTTCCAAATCATCTTCTTCTTGTGGATTTCTAGCTTAATAAGCCTGCACATCCATTTCACACCCAACCTATTTACTTGTCGAACACTAGGGATACATTCAGATACCGCCTCATTCAAGCACTTTTTCAAAGATTCCCATGCATTACTGACATTTTTTCCATTCAGTAACTGATACCATGGGACCAAAGATAGTATTCTTCTAAGTCGATCATAATTTCCAGCTTTGTAGTTCAGCATGAAGCCTGTTTTAATCGGAGCTTCAATACAAGTAGATACTTCCAAAGAAAGAACAGCATGATCACTGTCACCAATTGGTGGTAAAATAGCTATATTCTTGACAGAGATCCCTTCTGACGCTATGAGCAAATCCAACACTCTTTGACCTCGAGTTCCTTCTTTCACATGCTGCTTAAGAAAGTTATCCCGCAACAATTCAATAAATTCCTAATCTTTCTCATCATGAGATTTCTCTTCTACCCAATCAGTGTCCATAATGATCATTCGCTTGGCACCCATAAGACTAAATTGGCGATGCATTTCTTCGTCCCCTACAACTGAGCTGCTAGGTCTGTAGCAACACCCCACCATATATTTCATTCTGTTAACCTCCATTTCACACCAGATAAACTCATTGCTACATGGGACGTTGTTACCATCATTGTTTTCTTGTATTTCTACCCTAACTGGACTTAAGTCATCTGATATCATTAGTAGGACTCCTCCTCCTCTCCTATCTCTTCTGTCATTCCTAAAAAAATAGTATATCCGTTACACTCGATCCCACTTACCATATCTAATTCTGATAGCCAGGTTTCACTAATGCCAACAATCTTAGGCCACATCATATTCAATAAAGCAACAAATTCAACCCCTTTGTTTGTAATGCTCCTGGCATTTGTATATAGACATAATAAATTACTATCTAGCCTATTCTTATAATTAGATATGCAATGTATTTGGTCTTGTTCTAGAATTTTCTCTTTTCCCTCCCCAGATATACTTAAAAGGTCTGAACCCAAAGCATATTTTCCCACTCCTATGCCACATACATAACCATGTTCAAAGGCATTTATATTTTTATCACGTTTGTATACCATAGCTGAACTTTCACACACATTTTTTCCATTCCTCCCTTGATGATCTAGTTTCCCTGACTCTCTGCATTAAGTCTCATACCAAGAAGTAATTTCTCCAGGCTTCTGATGCCAAATGAATTCAAGTGCAGGCCATCATTCCTATACAAATCTTTTCTGCCATCAAACACACCCCACACGTTTAAAAACTCACATCCATATTTTCTACATAGCCTGCTCGTGAAATCATTTGCTATCATCGTCCTCCTCCTTAACTCAGTACTATCATATCTAGGTAGTAATCCTACAATTTTTACTCTCTCACACATTTCTTTCTTGCTTCTTCCAATAGAACTTTCATATCTTCTCTCATACTATGTTTGTCACCACTTAAATTATTAGTACCTACCAGCACTACCATTTCCTTTACATTTCTTTTTTGGTTTTCAATTACGTTTGTCATATTTTTAATATATATGACAGTCTTTAAACAAACTACACGTTACTTAGGATAAAGCAGCTCATTGGAGGTTCTAAACCAGATATAAAAGTTCTGAGAAAAATATTAGGAGGAATCATTTGCGGAATCATCCCATCAATTTGACATTAAAGAATATGCGTGGACGGAGCTAATCTAAAGTTTGAAGATCGCTTAATCAGAATTGGGAGGAGAGGTTAGCAAAACACGTTTTTGGTGCCAGAATGCAGGAAGATGATTCAGCGTGGCCTATATCATTAAAATCAACTTTCTTAGCATCTAAAATGAATTTTACTCGCGGCTCGACGATTTTTACAAGTGGCCAAATGAAACCGACTTTACTTAAACCTGTTTGCTGTTGACATCGATGAGATTCCAACATAGATATAAATGATTTTATATCAGTTCTACTCACGAACCTCTGAAAACCTATAATCCACTTTAGTGTCTTTGGTGAGCTGAGGATTAGATATGTGAGAACCCTCCTCTAGAGACGAAAGATATTTCATTTTTCATTAAGCAGAGTGGTTGTCTCATATCATGCGATGATACTCGTCTGTTGTCTAAAGATATCTACTGTACAAACATCCATGACACAGAGGGTTTCCTAAAGAAAAAGGCCTGTAGGTAGGAGAGAGGAAAATCCCCACTCGGTTACTGGCAAATGATCAAGTTACAAAATAACGAAACTCTGATAGATGCGTTAACAGTGGAAAAACTTTGCCCTTATGCTGAGATTTCTGAATTAATTTTGAAAAGTAGATATTGAGTTTAGCTCATTTGTATCTGCTAAGCTCGGAAATTCCATTGAATTTTTTTACTTAATAATTTTATTTATTGGGTTTTTTCCCTCCTTATTTATCTCGAAACTATTGGAGCTATTAGTATCATCAATCTAACTGCAACAGTGGTTATTAAAGTTTCTTCAAGTCGGAGATTAGAAAAAGACAAATTTGCGGATTTTCCTGTTTCTTAACACTTAAATAAATGCTCACTTTATGAAGTCTGATGCTATATGGTCCATAACGTTTGCTTTCTTCTGCCTTGATAAGTCGGCACATGCGGAGTACACCAACGCTTCAGAAGTTCCAACCAAGCAAGTTCTAGTGATAATAAGAAAAGCCAAATCAGATTTGGTTTTCATAGTCTTGTCCGTGTTGGATAAATTCCCGAATGAACAGACTACTTTTAAAAAATCCAGTTAAGGACCTCAGATCATTAATTGGCAATTTGCGACATGCTGCATTCAAAGTACAGATTTTTTTTTTTTTTTTTTTTTTAAAGTGTTCACCGAATGGTTTCTTTTTTTAAAATAAATAAGCAAGAAAACTGTAGACAGTCCTAAGAAAAATATGCCTTTTTGGCATTGCGAAGTATGTATACAAGATGCTCATGAGATTTTTAAGAATTAATAATTCCATAAAATTTTGTCCTAATCACTCTTCCAGGTGTATTCACCACCCGTTGGAGATAACGAGTTCGGTATTTTGGGTTATTCTTCATTCATCATGATTACCTCTCCATGGACTGTTACTATCATGAAAGAAGAATGATCCAAAATACCGGAATCATTATCTAGAAGGATGATTAACCACAAATAAACTTCATAACTCCTGTGGCATTCGCTCGACTTTCGGATTCATCCCATGTTCCGTTAGGTCGAGATCGGGATTCTGCCCATCCCAGTGAAGGTTTTTCACATCCTTTTCCCTCATGTCCCCAAATTACCTACAGAATAGCAGTGCATTGTCATGTTGAAATGGTACTGTTCTGTCCATTGTATTATCCAAGTGGTATACCAGTTGGCATTTATCCTTTTAGGCACTACAACGACAGGTCAGAGTTCATATCAGGAGAAACATCTCCAGAGCATATTTGTATATAATAATAATAATAATAATAATAATTGGTATGAGGAAAAATACAAATTCTCTGTTATTTGACTTGTAGCGTGCTCTTAGTCTATTTTCTTAAAAGTGCAGGAAGATGAATTCTCTCAAAGAAACCATCTGAAATACAGAGATAGTGACCTAATATCCTGTATCACAAGTGAATCATACTTATATCAAATCTCACGAAGGTGAATATCTGTTAATTTAATTTGAGATGAAATTTCTGAGGACGTAGTTTGGAAAAATAATAATAAGTAATGAATGAAAGCTGGGAGACCATAAAACTAATTTAAGACACATCTAAGCAACACATATAATGCTTTACGACATTATTTCCGTGCCATCTGTACGGAAATAATGTCATAAAGCATTATATATAAATAATGGACAAACCTCAACCAAATCGTTCTGTCTGTACTTAGTGTTTCAGTGTGAACATCGTATCAGTTTCTCATGTGATTTGAGTAATGCATATGGATGAACTCAAACTACGTGTTGTAGACTTATTCAGAAGGTGCACAAAATATTGCGCAAGTGACAGTGATTCGGGGCGATCGATTAGACCACTGTTTCCTTCTCTGAAATGATCCGGACGATAACTCATACCCCCATCCCCTACCTTTTTTGATCCAGTTATTTTGGGTACTAAAAGTGACGAGCATACAACCGCATAACTCTACTAAGAAGCTTGAATCTAGATTTATAGGAACACAGACATGAAAATATTTCTTAGATTACACAAATTATTTATTTTTCATAAACTAATGGCACAAAACTAGAATTTATGGACAAACCCTTCTTACATTATCAGCAGTATATATTAAATCAGGTAAATACCGTGTTCAGAGAGCGGATCACTGATAGCGATTGTCGTTATCGGGGTTCATGGTTTGTTTAAAGTGGGTCTGTTTGAACAAAGTTTTCGTGCATTTCGTGATCTAAATATTTTTTTTTTTAAAAAAGTATATTATACGGTTAATCATTTGTGCATTTACACGACGACTTCAGGTATTCTCGAGATCCTAAAGTCTAATTAAAAAAAAAAAAAAAAAACTTTTGCAATGTTTGGACCGGAAAGAGTCTCAAAATGTTTTTCATGTTTGCTTCCTTTACTGTTATTGCGCTGCCGTGTATTCCTTCTGCATTTGTATTTCCGGAAGAGAAGTATCGAAATTATAATACATAATTGCTGAAATTATCAAATGCCGCATGTATTTTGGACGTTTTCTTTTGAGATCGTCTGTGCTGGCCTGTGGATTGTTATTTTCCATAGATTGCCCATTGCCTGACTGACGTGTCCTTGTGTTCTATCGCGCACGCTCCACGTGAGCGTTGTTTTTCAGAGTCGGCACGTGTCAAGGTTACTGGCTGTTCAGGCCATTGCGGGAACGGAGGTAGAGATGGAAGCAAAACTGCGTAGCTCAAGTCGCCCATTCAATTTGAGAATTGAGTTAAGGCTTGCTCATTTTCTCTTCGCATTGATCGGTTTAAAAATATGCAAAGTAGTAGTGCCTTTTGTCAGCACTCAAATGGAAATATAGCCGCGAAATAACTTCAGATCTTCGGAATATTCTTTAAGATTTCAAATCAAACATCGAAACATTTCTTGAGGTTAGTTGGCCAGATCTTCGCATAATTATTAAAATGTTGATTATTCGTTGAAGATTTTGATACACTCTTTAAAGGTCGTCAAATTTTTATTTTGAGAGTTGCGTTCAGTTTTCAGCGTCATTTACGCATTATTGAAGTTTACCTTTTATCGTAATATTTGAAGAGATATTTTATCCCTTAGCCGTAATTCGAAATGGGCAAAACTCAGCCTCGTTTGGGATTTGTCTGTTGTCATGTTAACTTGATATTTGCTGATCAGGTCTTACACATACAAAATACCTCCGTATCTGCTTTATATACAACTTGGACGGTGTCTATTTATATTAAAAAAAAATAAAGTAAAATGAACTGCAGGTGTGGCCCAATGAGATTTTTTTAGCGAAGTGGATTTGGAAGTTTGACCAAACAGACGCACAGACATCGTTCTTTTGTATTAGGAAATCCACGGTAAAAACACAATTGTATTTTTTCTGACTCAGCTAAACTTAAGTAGGTATATGTTTACCATGGAGTTCGTTTTTATGTTGCTTTAAGTTTTAGAACATGCTCCTGGGCTGAGTTAGTGTTTTATTTAGTGCATCACTGGGACATGATTATTATTATAATCAGTCCTCCATCGAGTCAAGAGACTCAACGCGTGATGGAACATGCTTAAAAGTTGTCACTTTTGCAACTTAAAAAAAAAAAAAAAAAATCTAAATTATTTAAAACCGATATCATTGTTTTTGGCTAAAAATAACCTTGATTTATTATCTTCTCTTCTTAACATAAAATGAATTCGAGATTCGGAAAAAAGTCTTTTTTAAGAAAAATTAACAGATACAAAAAAAAAAAAGAAAAAAAGGTAACAGTAATATCTTCGCGACTTTTATTGATAGATAACTAATTCATCACACTAAAAATGAGCAATTATTCACGAATCATATTAACTGTCAAACATAACAGGATTTTAAACATATGAAATAATCAATTCGAACATTTGAAAATAATCAAATCAATACTAGACTTTAAACCAATTGATTTGAATCTTCTTCTTTCACTCTGCCTTATCCCATGTTAAACGGGGTCGGCGCACCAATGTTTAACCTTCCTCTTCCAAGTTCTCCGGTCCAGAGCATCCTTCGGACTCCATCCTTTCTCCCTAAGATCCTCTGTCATCTTATCCCTCCACCTGAGCTTGGGCCTGCCTCTTTTCCTCCTTCCCTCCAACTCCATATACTCCACTCGTTTACCAACATACCCTCACCCTTCCTCTCAACATGTCCAAACCACCTCAGCCTACTTTCTTGTATCTTCTTGCCAATTGGTCCCACCTTAACCGTCCCTCTGATGTAGTCATTCCTTATCCTGTCCTTCTTTGTCACACCACTCATCCATCTCAACATCCGCATCGCCGCTACCTCCATCTTCCTCTCCTGTGCCTTGGTTATAGGCCACGTCTCCGCACCATGGAGCATCGCCGGCCTCACCACCATCTTATAGAGCTTTCCTTTCCTCTTACAACTCACTCTCTTGTCGCACAGGACCCCGCTCATCTTCCTCCAATTCATCCAACCACATGTTATTCGGTGCTGTATTTCCTCATCCAGGTCACCATTCCTCTCGACAACCGACCCAAGGTACTTGAATTTCTTCCCTGAAATTAGCCTTTCACCCTGGAGTCGTATGACGATATCCTCGTCACTCCCCGTTGACATATATTCAGTCTTCACCCGGTTAATTCTCATGCCGCTCTCCTCCAATGCCTTTCTCCACTCTTCCAGGGTATTTTCAAGCTTCTCTCTTGATGATTCGCTTAGAACAATGTCATCGGCAAACAGCATGCTCCATGGTGCCTCCTTCTTGACATCCTCCACTAGTACATCCATGACCAGGTCAAAGAGGTAGGGCTCAGAGCTGACCCTTGGTGTAGCCCTACGATAATAGGGAACCCTTCTGTCATGCCGACACTAGATCTGACCTGAGTTTCTGTTCCCTCATACATCTCCTTCACCAACCTCGCGTACTTCTCCGATACCCCCTTCTTCCTCATATACCCCCTGCCTGGCCACTCTGTCGTATGCCTTTTCCAGGTCTATAAACACCATGTGCAGATCCACTTGCATCTCTCTATATTTCTCCATCAATCGCCTTAGCGCAAATATTGCATCCGTTGTCCCTCTTCCTGGCATAAATCCAAACTGCTCCTCACCAATTTTCGTTTCCTGCCGTAACCTTGCTTCATTTACTCTTTTCCATATTTTTAATGTGTGTGACATCAGCTTGATTCCTCTATAGTTGCCACAGTCTTGAACATCTCCCCTTCCTTTGTAGATTGGGACGAGAATACTTTTCCTCCATTCCTCTGGAGGAATGGAGGAAAAGTGATGTGTAAAATAGCCCAACAGGAAAAGTATCTTTTCCTGTTGGGCTATTTTACACATCAGATCCCATAACATATCCACGCCCTCGCTGCCCAAACTTTTCCACACTTCCCCAGGTATCTGGTCTGCTCCCACAGCCTTTCCATTCTTCATTTTTCTCAGTACCCAAACCACTTCCTCTTTACTTATGTCTTGCACCGGTCTCTCATTTACCTCTCCATCCTCGCACCTCTCTCTTGGATTTTCCTCATTTAGTAGTTTTCGGAAATATTCTTTCCGTCTTCCTCTGATTTTGTCCTCGTCTTGTAATACTACTCCTGAGGCATCCTTTATCTGCTTGACTGATGTTATGTCTTTCGAGGCCTTATCTCTGGCTTTCGCTATTCTCAACAACTGAGCTTCGCCACCATTTCTCTCCAGTTCTTCATGAACCTCATCAACTGCCCTCGCTTTCGCCCTTGCCACAGCTCTCTTTGCATTTTTCTTTGCTAATCTATATGCCTCCTTGTCGGCTCTAGTTCCAGTCATGTCCCATTTTTTTTCTTTGCCTCTTTCTTTTCCTTGATCTCCAACTGCACCTCTTCATTCCACCACCATGCCTCCTTATCCTCAGGTGGTCCCTTTCCTGATGTTATACCAAGCACCTCTTCTCCAATTTTTCTAATATTCCGACTATTAACGTCCCACCATTCTTCCACATCCTTTGGTAACTTCATTTCTTTCAATACCTCTTCTTTAAACTTATTCCTTGGTCCTTCCTCTTCCAATTTCCACCACTTTATTCTCCTCTGTACCCACCACTTCCGTCTATTCTTCTTTTCCCCTTTTATATCACAGTCTACCACAACCAACCTGTGCTGTGCTGCTACACTTTCTCCATTAATCACTTTACAGTTTTTCACTTCCTTCAGATGTTTCCTACGGCACATAATATAGTCAATCTGACCCATTCTATCCCCGCTCTTATAGGTTATCAGATGCCCAACTCTCTTCTTGAACCACGTGTTAGCTATAGCCAGATCGAAGGCCACAGCATATTCTATGATTTTTTTACCTTCATTTCTTTCACCACTACTCCAACCTCCATGTACCCTTTCTTCACCACTTCGTCGCCTTCCTACATGCCCGTTCAGATCTGCTCCGACGATCACTCTCTCACCATCAGGTATTCCCATTACTACTTGGTCAAGTTCTCTCCAGAATGTCTCTTTCTCCTCATCATCACAACCTACTTGCGGGGCGTAGCCACGCACTATAGTAGCCACACTTCCTCCCATCTCAAGCTTAACGCTCATAATCCGATCATTCTTCCGACACACCTCGTAGACTCCACTCTTTAGCTCCTTATCGATGATAATTCCAACTCCGTTTCTTCCCTTCTCATTCACACCGCTATAAAACAGTTTATATCCCTCCGCCAGCTCCTTTGCTTTATTGCCTTTCCTACTAATACTCATCATTAGTAGGATTTGAATATCCTACTAATACTCATCAAAAACTGCGCATAAGATTCGAGAATAAGTTATTTTCATTTTGCTTTAACACCTTATCCAGGTGTTAAAGCAAAATTGTTAAAGCTTGAGTGATTTGTACATGCATTAAGTATTGATACGTTTCCTTGCGCTGCAGTTACTTCCGTTTCTTTTGCTTAGATTTGGTCCTCTCAAGCACAAAGTTGCTATTTTCCAAACCCATTTTGTTCTCTAACTTTCACTTGAGATTTTTTTTTTTTTAAATCATATTTCAACTCTTACAAAGAAATGTCCCGATTCTTAGTTTTGCTGTCCAAATAAAAAAAAATAAATCGTTCTTGGATATTTTTGACACTTTTCTAGAAATCTTAACATGTTGTCAGATGGATGGACATTTAAAAAGTGATGTAGATTGATTCTATGTTAGATATACATATAACTCCACAATTATTATCATCATATTTATTTACATAAATCCAAATTGGAAAATGTTAAATTTTCTGTGAACTGGTTAAACTGGACACACGCACAAAGTGTTTTTCGGTATCTAATTTTGCAAATACTATTCTAATTTAAGTTTAAATTTAATAATTAAAAATCATTTACTTTATAAACCTGTAAATTATAGGTTTCATTTAAACCCTTCCCAAAGTGTGTTTTATGCAATTTCGTTCTACCCCCCGATGAACAGGAAAAGCTTGGGTTCAGAGAGATTGTCTGATATTGATTTAAACAAGGACCTCGTTTTTCCCCTTGCCGCTCATAAAAATGGATCCACGTTTCCCTTTTCAGTCAACTAGTCGACAGTTCTGAGTATATGTTTTAACTCGTATAAATTAACTTTTATACAGTGGCCATAGTATCTAAGAATAGAACAAAAAGTAAAGGCTAGCGTTAAGAATAATGCAGCATAACAAAACGCATTGTTTTAAGATAATAACCACAGTAAGAATAATATGAACCTAAAGAAGTCAGATTAGAAACGGATAAAATATTTTGGACACATAGAAAGGATGGAAGGGGCACTTCTCAGAAAAGTAATAGAAGGTGAAGTTCCTGGAAAAAGAGGAAGGGATAGACCATCAATGAGATGGATGGATGGCGCGTGTGTGTGAAGTGACTGATCTTCAGAGAGTTGAGGCCGCCAAAAACGCAAACAGGACCATGGCGAGGCCTGGTGTGGCATATCATCGAGCATCGGAGTGACCATACGGCATCTGTAGATGCCCAGTGAACATACAGAGAGAGAGAGAGAGAGAGAGAGAGAGAAAAATAATGTGTGCTTATATACATTAAAAAAAAAGTTTAAATGTGCTTTCTTAGTTCATAAAGAGTATTCATTGATTCGTACATGCTATGGTTAAACATTCGGCGCCATTTTCCCACTTCTCCTCTAGCGAAAAATGTTCCTGCTAATTATCAAGCTTTTGTTATTGGAAGAGAACTCTGCGAAGATTTATAGAAGAATGTGGAGCACTGTGGTAAAGTGTCAACTAAAAGTCAAATGAAAATGCACAAATGGAAAGATTCAAAAGAAAACTGAAATTTGCTGTTTTCAGTATACGTAGACGATTATTATCACGAAGAGTTCCTTTTGTATTGACAGTAAAGTACTTCATTCAACCAATGCAACTGTTTAAGAGCTTAAATTTGAAATCCTTCTTTACCCACTATTTAGTGCGAATCACGCTTCAAGCGAATTCCTTTTTTTTATTCACTTAAAATATTTCCTTCAAAAGCAGTAATTGTTAAATATTATGTTCTTTCATGCAATTATTCAATCGATTTTTACATTTTCATCCGAGACAATTTTTTTTTTACAAGATACAAAAAGAAATCGGAACATTCTCGTTGTTTCGGGATTATGGATACTAATTTTTATATTATAATTTACAAGAAATTATATTTTTGTTTTAATCTTTTACCCAGGCGTAAGCGAACAAGTTTGTGCGCGAAGTGTCTTCGCGAGTAATCTTGTATATAGAAGCTGACTTCACATCATTTGCCTCAGTATCTCATAATATAAAAGTACACTTAATTTCGGACGTGTGTGTATATATGTGTGTGTGTGTGTGTGTGTGTGTATATATATATATATGTGTGTGTATATATATATATATTGCTGTGCAATATGGATATATATATATATATATATATATATATATATATATATATATATATATATATTTGCAGTATGAGATATGAGACAACTGACGTGAAATCAACAGCCACAGTACTTCCGGTATTGAAGTGAAACATTGACTTTGATTAAAAAATTGACCAACACGTTGGGGATTAATTACGCAGATGAAAACGGAAAGATTATTACTAGGTATTACCATTCTAGATAGAAAGTATTTGGTTGAGAGACATAACAGCCATTAAAAGATCCAAATGGCAATGGCATGTCGTATTGCAAGAAGTAGTACTGAAAAAAATACACGAAGTTGATATTCTGAATGGAGTCCCAGAAATGGAAATAGAGCTACAGGAAGACAAAAGAGATGGTGGGGGGATGAGATTAAAGAGATGCCTGGATTTCACTGGCATAGAAAAGCCCAAGATAGAATTGAATAAACTTTTGAGGGAGGCTTCATCTAGCAGTGTACAGAAAATGGCTGATGATGACTCGTGAGAATACTTCATGCGCAAACTTTTTTTTTTTTTTTTGGCTTATGCTTGTAAAGGCTTAAAACTAATATTTCTCGTCAGATATAATGTAGTTTGTAACCAAGCGGAAAAACATTCTACGATACCAGCTTTTCGAATGTGCTTAGATGATATTGCTGCGGAATTTCATGTTAAGGAATGGAGAAATTGGGTAAATTTAAAGAAATATAAGTTCATTACATTCATGTGTCTTTTTTAAGTTTTCAGTTAGCTGCACTTGGGTAATCTGCGTTTGAAGCAGCTTTCCTTAGACTGTTACATTAAAAAAAAAAAGTGAACTCCAAAGAAAAATATCAAATACTACTGACATTTTCGTTGACAAGTTTAAGTGCGTTTCGCAGAATGTGTAAGCACCTTAAGAGTCGTTTGTCCACATGCAAGTTATTCTCGGACTGTGGACGGATTTTAAAGTTGACATTTGGAATCCTTAGAGAAATCTGCCGTATCGTTTCAGTTTTTGTTTTACTTGGGCAATTTGCAGGAGCAAAAAGGTGCAAAACATGTCAGTTATATACCGCAATAGCCTTATTCTGGAATTGAATAAAATTTGGAATTTAGATTTTACTCAGGAAGATACTATATGTGGTTCAATGTTGGTTTCTAAAAACAAGTCTTAAAACTCGATGTGATTTTTTAAAATTTATTTTATTTATTTATTTATTTATTTTTTTTACAAAAGTATCACTAGTCGATAGTGCTTTAAATAACCCAACTGTTTAAAACGTATTCTCAAAAACATTAGAAAAAATCTCGAAAATTTTAGTCTGAAAAATTTCGACTTGTATTTCATGTAAACAATTAAGACAGCAAATGCTAGTTTGTTTTAGAGCGTAATACAGTGAATTTGGTTGTTTCATTACAATCCCATTTAACATGTTCATTGCCAATCACGCGATATCGCGCGATGCGAGCTCTCACCAAGCGGCCGATCACGCGTTATCGCGTGGACGTCGCTAACTAAATAAAAATAAATAAAAAAAATTTGGCCACCACACGAAATTCCAATTTTCAGCTTGGCAATGAAAGTGTTAAGCTTGGAAACAGCAGTATTTTTTTCCGCCATAGCTGGACTATTTTTATTCCGAAAATGATTTTGAAATTATAATTCATTATGCTTCAATATAATGGTTTCTGTTGTTAAATTAGTCCAGTTAGGACTGATTGATGAAAAAATAACTTTTTTCTTACCCACGTTGTAATTCCTTTTCCCTAAAAATATATACATACTATTTTCCTACTATCAGTGTATAATTTGAATAGTTTTTATTGGTGAAGTGATAGTAATAATACTTTTCCTGACGGTGAAATTTGGATTTAAAATCACTACTAAATTTTAGAGTCATTCCGTTTGGACCATTTTAACAACCAAATTAGGAAAAACAAAAGTATATTCATTTGTTGCGATAATGAAATGGTTTCATTATAGAAAAATGAGATTACGAAATGCATTTTTATGATTGTATATGATCATTTATACACAATCATTTATAATTGTTTGTATTGTTGACAATAAAAGAGTACCAACATTCTCTTCACTGATTAGATTTCACTGACCCATTTTTGATTTGCAACTATTCGTGCAGTCACCCAGCGACGTCGAAGTATTGATCGCTGAATTTTGTCGGAAGAAGTTATATCGTTGCTTGGAAGGGACAGAATTCTTGGTAACCTAGCGATAGCTATTTCATCTTACAGAATTTAACATTGTTATGGTATAAGTTGATCACATGGGTATTAGATCTGGTTCAGTTCATCCATCAAAATTCTCCCCCCTCCTCATATGCAGCTGTACTCACTTCGTCAGCTATTTCTAAAAATAAACAATAGAAGGTAAGAATTTTCCTTTTAAATTTTAAACAGCAGTGGCGTACTCTTACATCGCTATGCATTAGCAATTATTTTCATATATAGTATATTTTAAATACAAAACTTATGACTGAAAACTAGAATCTGTTCCACATTTCTGATCTTTGACTGTTTATGATTTTTTAAATAATCCTTGACCGAAGTGAACGTTTGTCTGTTCTATCTCTGGAGGAAATAGTGAATTGGAAATTGTCTCTTGTCTTGAGATAACACACAGTCTGGCAATAATGCTAAGCCTAGGACTGCCATTTACCTGAGTTTGCTCAATACCTTATGGGAAACTGAGCCACGTATCTAATTGGGTCACGCCATTAATAGAAAGGGTGATAACCTTTGAAGTGACGTCATCCCTTTTGTATTTGCGCTATAATGAATAAGATGTTCGTCGCTGTTTCACTATCTCCGAGGTTTTTTAAGTTGTAATGGATGGATATTACCTTCACTTTTTTTAATACGGTATCTGGTGATATGTATTTCGAGCTGAGTTTCATTTTTATACTTTATTTTACATTCTCACCTATACTTGGCAAAAGTATTAAGTTAAGGTGTAATGTATGTGTAGAATGATACACAACCCGAAAAGGGCACCAAACTACTTGCCTCTTTGCATTAAAAAAAAAAAAAAAAAAAAAAAAAAAACATAGGCACACTTGAACATTACATTTGGCATTCTTCAGAATTAAATTACTTAAAATATTTTGGAAAATAAATTGCCTAACCATTATAAATTTCGTTTAAAATGCCGGTTTAGTAACTATAAACTTTGTTCTCTTATAGGATTTCTGATAAGAAATCTGGTATGAGAACAAGTTTCATTGTTGCCCTATGAAGGCGAGTAATATTTCATCATAGGAACAATTAAAAGGATATATAAGACATGGAACAGAATAAAAAAATATTAAGCATATGTACTGGGTGACCAATTTATTAGAGGTAACAATGTAAATAACTTGTTGGACCACCTTGAGCCTTGGGAACACTTCGATGGTCCTGTGGCGTTGATTCCAGAAGGTTCTAGAAACATTCCGCAGGTATTATGCAGGCGGACATGATTACTGCACTTTCATCCGATTTTCTAGGGGTGAATCCTTGTCAAGAACATCGTTCCGCCATATTCAAAAGATGCTCAGCTAGATTAAGATAGGGAATTGAGTTGCGAAGGAGAGCATTCCATTACTTCTCTTTCCACATGACGCATGCTCATGCGGCATCGTGCGTTATTTTGTTGGAAGTGTCATAAATAGGCGTGCTTGAGCGACATCAATGTTTAGATAAGCCGCACTATTCAGCACTTGCCCTATTAATATCAGGGGGTGGGGATTCATTACTCCATGCAACCTTTCTCTAGTATTGTGGTGTTCCTTTATTCACCTCAGTCATAGTTGCTTATTTTGCAGACTGCAATAGTAGTGCTTATGGTTGTCGTTTGCTTTATACCCCATTCGAGACAGTGTCCGGGGCATCGTACTTTCAGATGCACTCTCTAACATGAACTGAGTGGTCATTTGACCATTTGTAGCACAACTTGCATTTTTTGATTCGTTACTACTTCGTCTGCCTCTTACTGCTAGAGACAGCTGATCTCACATCAACTGTTCTGGCCATCTATTTGATGTTGACCTGACGTTTTTTGTTTGACCATTTTCAACATAGTTGGTGGCCATCATAACAAGCAACGTTTCCCAGAAACTTTTACCGTCTTGCTTCCCCATACCATCTCTGTTCAAATCACTCAGGTTGTCCCAAAATCTCATACACCGAAACGCAACTGCTATTTCTCGAAGAAAATTTATTAAAACGACAAAACGATTCAAAGTTTAATAATAATTCTAAATCCCAGATTATTAAATTCCGTCACTACAAGGATTGTTATAATTTCGAATCGTTTTACCAATAAAAACAATTATAACGTGCAGTGGTTAATCCTTCGTCGACCAGTCTTAAACCTAACCCTAATTGATGCACGGAAATTACTTCATTACATATTGCTATAACCAAACAAAATATAAAACAAACGCAGGCTATTATAGTACTTTACACATATTGCAGTTTGAAATTGTATGGAGTTGAATTTTTCAATTGACTGTTTACAGTCACTCTTTAGAAAGCTCTATCCTGGTAGTTGTTAGCTTATTTCATACAGGTGTATTATAGGCAAATCGGCCTCACATGCTGGTTTCATAGTCTTAGTTGCTTCGCCCGTAATCCCAGAAAACGACTACCAGTAATAATATTTATGTATTAAAAAGCGTCAAAAAAAAAAAATAAATAAAGCTTGGTTTATGAAACTGCGGCCCATTTTTGGTGTATTTCACAAAATGTGTAAGCACCTGTTAGCTACGTTTTGTTCATCCATCTACTAGTGCGCAAAGTTTTCCTGTTTAACAGGTGTTTTTTTATATTTTGAATCCTTGAAATTTTATCAAATTATTCCAATAAGGGCCTCTATAGTTCAGTCGGTATCAACGATGCCCTTCGGTTGCAAAGACCTAGGTTCAAATCCCATCCAGGTTGCAAAAAAACATAAGGGCTTATCAACTTGAAGGTGAGCTAACCGGTCTCATACGGAGGTGTAGGTTTTTCTCTCCCCGAAACTCTGGTTTTTCATCCTGCAAAGCAGGCAGACCGGCCATTAGAACACACGCAATTAATACACATAATGCACTGGCCTCATGCAGTTGCTTCAGCCGTAAATCCAAATAAACCAAACCAAATCTAACGAAAACTTTTTTTTTTTTTTTTCATCCCGCTAAGCAGATAAACCGGCGTAAGAACGTACGCAGTGAGCAGACATGAACAGCCTTATTGCCTTAGTTGCTTCGTCCATAACTACAGATAGCTTAAATAGTTTCCACTGTAATTCAAAAGAACTCAAGCCATTCCAATTTTTGACAAGTATTCAGTGTTGATACCATCCAGACAAATAAGAATTTGAGATATTAATGATTTTTTGTTTTCGTATAATTCATTTTAAGTCCCGCCACTTTTCTTGTGTTGTTCATTTTGTTTATCATCCCCATCAGTTCAGTGGGGTTTCCTGAGATGCAATATCGGCAAATTGAAGATTCCTTTGTTTTTTTTTCCTTAGATGCTGATATCTTTGTTAGTTCAATCAAGTTTCTGAACAGATGTTCAAGTGTAGTTATAAGAAGTCTAAGACTGTTGAGTCACCTTGTTTAACAATTTTGTTGATTGTTAAATAATCTCTTTCCGTGCAACCCTTTGCATGATTTTTGCTGTAAATAGCTGGTGTCCATACAGATTTTTGTAAGGATTTCTAATGCCGACTTTCCTTAACATCTGTCCAGCCAGATACCCGAAATGGCGTACGGACGGAAGCACAGAACAAATCTAAAAGGCTCTTACCTATTTTGCGAAATGCGCCTAATGGTGATATTTTTCAACCAACTTCTCTTGCATTGCTTATGTCCTTTTCCAGAATTAGATTTATGTATTCAGCTCATGAATTAAATATTTTGAATATTTGTGTTCATATACATGTTGTTTGTGGTAAAATATTAGAGGATGGATTAGAAAAAAATAACTTCTATAATTAATTTGTGTGTGCGTGTGTGTAACTTATGAGTAGAAATACTTTACTGCCTCAATTAGGGGCTGTGACAATTTCCAAGAAATTGGAAATAATAAACTCCTCGACCTTGTCTTATCTCCTGGAGGAAATACGGTAACTGAACATTTATGCCGCATTTCTTTATATGCAACAGAATATAGCTCTGTGGTTGGAAGTCTGTTGGAAATAGATGTCGGCTGGAAAGAGAACTCCCGAAATGTGGATTAAGAGTGAGTGAAGTGTTTGCTATACAGTTCGTTTGCGATCGCAATTCATTTGTGATTGCGGTTCACTTCGCATCTTTTGAAAGTAGAGAAACATATGGTAATGAAGACTTTTTTTTTTCTTTTATGCTCCCTCCTTTTTTGTGTATTCACTAATTGCCACTGAAAATCAGGAGATTGCTTGTGTGTATATACCGGCATATGTTCAGCTCTTGCCTTTCTGAACGAAAAGCGTGTTTTGAAAGTCCTCACACTAGTCTGTTATTATTTCTTCCTGGGCTTCCTCTCTAGTATTTTTGTTTGCTTATTTTTTCATTGTCCAAGTGTTTGCTGCAATGAGATAGCGTTGCCACTATATTTCTTCTTATCCGTTGAAACAAACGGAGACGTACGCATTTTCCTTGTTTTAGTAGCCATATAGTAACCCTCGATTAGTGCGTCATTTTTTTTTTCGATACCCAAATTCGATTAATGCGCCTATATACATTTTAAAAATAAATGTTACAGATTTTGAAAATTTTCTATCTGTACATTTTTATGGCAAACTATTTTAAAAAATCACTCACCAGAATGAAATAATTTAGTTACCGATTTAAAACATTTTACAAAGTTATTTTTAATGACATACTATACTACTTCCATGTACGCTATGTTCCAAATTTTTACCGCCAAAATTTGTCGTCTGCTATAGTACGCCCACAGATTCGAGACCCTTCCACACTTCTGCGCATATCACAAAAAGGAGAATCCATTCCAATAATAGGGTAATCAATCCGTCTTCTGGGATGAGTTGTTTATTATTACACGTCGGAAAATTAAATTCTCTTTTATGATCATTGTAGTTTTTAAAGTGGTAACTATTTTGCTTGTATAAGAGTTGGGAAATTTTATCTATAAAGCACGTGATTTCGCGTGTTGGCGACCAATTCGTACGTCCTTCATTTCTTTCTCCTCTTCAATGATAACGTCCAAGAGTTAATTAAATCTCATTCTGAAGAATTGAGTGATTCCGACCTGCTAAATTTAGATGCACAGCGGGAAGATCCCGAAGAATATGAAGAAAATTTAACCACTGATAGTCAACCAAAAGAGATTTCACAGAAACAATTTGAAAATATTTTTCGTACAATCGAAGTTTTTAAGCAGCAATGCTTAGAGGCTGACCCTAATGAAGAGAGAAGCAGTAAAATTTGCAGAAGAGTAGAAGAGGCAATAGGGCCATACTGCCGGTTGTATGAAAAAAAAAAAACAAAATGCCCGCCAAACTACGTTAGCTCAATTCTTTGTTAAGAAGCAGAATAATTAAATTTATATTCTGAATATGTTTTATTGTCTTTCAGCGTCATGGTTTTCCTTTAATAGGCCCTGTATTCGATTAGTACGCCTGTTTTAAAGAACGCATTAGGCGCACACTAATCGAGAGATTGCTGTATTTGCAGCGATTCGTTGTGAAATGTGTCAAAGCGCCTCCGTAGCAGTCAGAAGAACGGGAAGTACCTTTTTATTTTAAAGATACATCGTTGTCACATTGTAGCAATATTGATGATAGAAAATGCTAATAGCAAGCTTACGTGATATATTTAATTCATTGAAACAGTCGGTGTTAGTGTTTCTCATTTGTGCTTTGTGAATCGTACTTCACTTCATTCCATGACCTAACAGAGAAGAAAAAGGCCACCGAGTCATGAATGCTTATTTTTTTGGTCTGTCTCATCCACAAAAGGTTGGACTTTGTATCACATTTAAGTACCTTGAGTGAGGCAACCTAATCCGAGATCTATGTCTGGAGACCAAACATGTAAGCAAGATGGCGATTTTATGACCCGCGATGAAAATCATCTTGCTTTAAAGACATTCACAAATATTCATTTCACAAAGTCGCTTAGTGGCAGTCGTATTGCCACTAAGTAGTCAAAAGTACAATGAAAATACGCTGTCGCAAAAAAATTATACTAATCTCCCATTTTGTTTGTTTATTGCATGCCACTTACCATGACATGATAAACCATATGGCTTTCAACCTTAAAGGTAGTTACATCTTCTCTTTCGTCTAAGACCGGTTGAGTCTTCTCTATTCCTTGCTGTTCGAAAACGTTCCTTATATGTTCTGCATCCCGAGATGTTCTTTATTAATTTCAGCCAGGTAATTCTTGGTCTTCCGGGTCTTCTTTTTTTTCAGTTGGAAAAGTATTGATTTGGACGTTAGGAAGTCTGTCTGCGTACAGTGTGGCCAAACCATCTCAGTTGTTGTTTTTTAATTTTTTCTATTATTGTCTTTTTATACAATAATTCTTGTCTGACTGTGCTGTTTGTTTTCTTTTCCTATCCAACTTGTTCTGTTTATTTTTCTTAAGCATTTCATTTCAAATGCCAACAGTTTTTTTCTCCTCTCTTTTCTTAACTGTCCACGCTTCTGCTCCATAGATGACTGTTGGTATAATTATTGATTCATATAATTTGATTTTGGCTTGCTTAGATATCTTGTTTGTTTTTCCAGATTTTCTGTAATTTTCCAATGGTATGATGGGAAAATTACAGAAAATCTTTGTTTGATTGTTTTGAGTTCATCTATTGTTTCTGTTAGTTTTGATCCAAGATATATATGAAGTTGTCTGCTTGTTCTATTTGTTCTCCATTTAGGCTGGCTGAGATGGTAGTTCTGTTCCTTCTATTTTCATCACTTTTGTCTTTTGTATATTTATTGTTTAACTTGTTTATCAACCTTTGTAGTTCATTTGGGGTTCTTGCAATAAGGACGAGATCATCCGCATATTTGATATTATTTATGTTTAAACCATTGACATTGATTCCAAGCTCATTGTCTATTGCCTTCTTTACAACTTCGTCTAGATATATGTTGAATAGGCATGGGGATAATGGGCATCCTTGCATTACTCCTTTTTGGATCTCTATGGGTTCTGTTGTGAGTGTGTCCTTTTTAATTATTGCATTTGTCTTAGAGTAATATTTTATCAGAAACTGTATTATATATTTGTCTATTGCTTTTTCTAGTAGAACTTTAAGAAGGATTTCTCTGTTGATGCTATCGAAAGCTTGTTTAAAGTCCACAAAACAACGATATAGTTCTTTATGGTCTTCCCAGATGTGCTCTGCTAGTTGGTGCAATGTGAAAATCTGGTCTATTGTTGAATAGTTTCCTCGGAAACCAGCTTGTTCTATGCCTATCAGTTCTTCATAGATGTTTTTTAATCTATTTTGTATAATTCTTACGGATATTTTATAGGCGTGGGAGAGTAAATTGATTGGTCTGTCATTTCTGCAGTCTCTTTTCTTGTATATTGGGATGATCTTTCCAGTTCTCCAGTCATCTGAGATCTCTCCTGTTTGTAGTATTTTATTGAATAGGGTTGTTAAATATTCTGTTGATGTGCTGCCTCCATATGACCAGTTCAGTAGGGATAGTATCAATGCCTGGTGCTTTATTGTTTTTCATCTGTTTTTATTGCGTATCTAACTTCTTGTAAAATTTTTGGGTGGTTGTTATTTTCTTCTATTGTTGGCAATGTAGTTTTGTTTCTTTGGTGAAAGATAGTCTTAATTAATGGTTTGACCAGATTTTTCTTATATCTTCAATATTCCCCGTTTCAGTCATCTTGTTTATCATTGTTACTGCTTTTCCTGAGAATTCCTTTGTAATTTTTCTTATAGTGTCATGGAAGACTTTTAGATTGTTTTGTTGGTATGCTTCTTGGCATTTCTTAGCTTTTTCTTCTAACCATTTTTCTTTGACTTTTTTTGCATAGGTTATCAACTTTATTTTTTAGTGCTCTGTATTTTTCTCTATTCTCTTCATTGTTTTGTTGGTTTACAAGTATCTTGGCCTCTCTTTTCTCTTCTATTGTAGCTACGATTTCTTGGGTTATCCACTATTTGTTTATTTTGGGTTTGGTACCTAAAGTGTAATTTGCACTTGATAACACTGTTTCTTTTCCTTCTTCCCAGTATTTTCCGCTGTTCTGGAAGATGGAGGGTTTTAATTTCAAGCACACCTGTTCTAAAAATCGACTTCTTGCTCTATCTTTTAGTTTTGATAGGTTGATGTTTTCTTCTTTTCTGATATTGTTTTTCCTGTTGAATTTTATCTTCACTTTGGCAGTTAATATTTCGTGGTCAGTGTCGTAATCAAAGTTTCTTAATGTGTGTACATTATTTACTGATCTTTTCCATTGTTTGTTTATGATGATATAGTCTATGCTAGGGGCCGGGAACCTTTTCGAACAAAAGAGCCATTCCACCAAAAAAATTAATTAAAAAAAAAATTGGGAGCCGCAACTTCAATTCGATTTTTCCTGGTGACTCAAAGTTGCAGTTAGTTCAAACTTAGGCAAATTTGTTTTTAATTCAGTACTTCCAGATATCAAATACCACTTTTATTTTTGCATATAAATTTTTTATATGTTCAATAAATAAAACAACAACATTAAATTTGATTAAGTTTTTAATCACAAAACATGTTTAAGTATAATATTGCAAAAAAAAAAACTCAGAATTTTTATTGCAAAAAGAATTACTCGAACAAAAATGCAATATTATGTATTTTAATAGATATTTGATTGTTTTAATTTAAAATTCACTAATGAGACTTTGATTTTGCATCTTCTCAGCTAATTTACGTAAATATGGATTGTATGTCGTGCACTTTAATAGTAATTCGGCTTTCAAACTTTCATCAGTCAATTTGTTCCTATGCTTATTTTTAATCTAATTCATTGAAGAGAAAAATTGTTCGCAATTGTACGCTGAACTGAAAAGAGTCAAAACCCCAAAAGCAAGTCGCCTGGCCTTTGAATAATTAGTTGGGAAAGAATTCCAACATTTAAATATAATTTCCTGTGGTGTTTTTTTCCATAGTTTCCTCATTTTCTTCAATTTGTGCTACCATTGCCTGAAGGTTTTGTATCCAGGCGCTTTTATTCTGAATTTCCAGAAGCTCCATTTGTAGTTCTGCAATTGATATTCCGGGAAAAGCTTCAATATCTATTAATTTTAAATGCAATTTAACGGATGTAATATAAATTTCATCATCTCCTGATGTTTTTTTTTTAAATTCTGAAATCTGTTTGTAAGTGAATCTAAAATTACAGTAATCATTTAAACGAATATTTTGCGATCAACTTTTTCTTGATTTAAATTCAATCTATAATTTTTTAGATTTTCAAAATATATAAATTTTTCTTCAGTAACATCTTCGAAAAACTCTCTTAGTTTCTGTTCAAAGGTAAGGACTTTCTCTAGTAATTGTAAGGCGGTGTTTCCCTTCCCTTGCAACTTCTTCAAGTTTAGCTTATTAAAATGTTCTGTCATATCAAGCAAAAAACGAAAATTTTGTATCCATTTGGGATTACTGAGAAGTTCTACATGATTTACGTTATAATTGTTAAGAAAACTGTTACTTCTTTTAAGCACTGAAAAAAACGTTTTAATGCTTTTCTTCTTGATAACCATCGTACAGATGTAAATGTCACTAAATCTTTATGTTGACTACCTAGTTCCTCTAAAAATGTGTCAAAAAAAGTCTACGATTCAAATCGGATGAAATTGATCATTGGTACAACAACATCCATCACTATTTTCAGTTGTGGTAATAATCCCAAAGAATTTGCAATTAAATTCTTGATTCAATGAAATGAAATAACTCCATGTGGAATATGAGTGGAGAATAATTTAACAAACTCCTTATTTTTTGCAATCATAGAAGGCGCACCATCGGTCGCAATGCATACTATATTATTAATATTTATATTTTTATTCTGTAACCTTGTTAGAAGGTTTTCTAAAATATATTGACCTGTAGTGTGTCCTTTAAGTGTTAGCAGATCAAGAAGTTCTTCTCGAATACCGGAAAATGTGATATATTTAACTATCACGCAGCACTATGCCCTATCGGAAATATCATTTGATTCATCAACCGCAATAGATATAAAATCGGCAGAATTAATATCCATAATTTGCATATTTGAAACTTCTGCAGAAGTTGTTACAATCTGTTCCTTGACAGTTCTAGCCGAAAGAGGTAAATCTTTAATTTTTTCAGGTATCTCGTCCTTATTTTTCATATCCTTAAATAGAATTTCAGAGACATTATACATGCAATTTTTTAGAAATTCACTATCGGTAAAAGGTTTTTCCGCTTTTGCCATTTCAAGGGATAACAAAAAACTTGCTTCAGTAGTATTCGACGAAGATTTCGTCCAAGTTGAAATTTCTTTGCTGAAGCAATGTTTTCTTTTCTTCAATAGCTTTTTTTCTATTACTACCCTCAGGATATTTTTTACTGAAGTCTAAATGTTTTCCTCGAAAATGTCATTCGACATTACTTGATTTGTTATTTTGTAGTCGTAGATGGCAAATTAAACATTGCGGTCCATTTACTTCTATAAATGCAAATTTCTCTATCCACATTTTATTGAATCCTCTGTTTTCTTCGATTATTTTTCTTTTTCTTGAACTCATATTAGGAGGGTTATCATCAAAAATTCATCAAGTAAAAACACAAATTCAACATAATAATATAATAAAAATTAATTTGTGCATAATATTACCTGATACTAAATTAAACACCAGTTTAGTACCACAATAAATAAGTTAACTAACAGAATATTTATTTTGACAATTAAAATCCGTATGTATCTAAAAACCGTGGTGTTTGACAGGACAGCTGATCAATTAGTTCAAATTTTCGCCATGGCGCTAGTTACCTTAGGCATGCGTAACATGTAAGACTCTAAATAGCTATTTAGAGTCTTAGTAACATGCATAAGAAATTTCATGCGTAACACACGTCACATGCATAGTATCTAACACCACGAACAGGCCGTATCAAAAAACAATATTTAGTTATTTGTATTATGTATCTTTTAATTCAATATAAAAGAGCCGCACTTTGTTCAGCCAAGAGCCGCTGGTTCCCGCCCCCTGGTCTATGCAATTCTTTATATTACCATCGGGGGATGTCCGTGTATATTTATTATTAGGGTGTTGATAGAATAGTGTGTTTGCAATCATTATATGGTTTGCTTTACAGACGTGGAGTAATTGTTCTCCTCTGTCGTTAAGCTCTCCGTATCCAAATTTCCCCATCACATCTTTTTTGTCTGCTGTGAACTGTCCTATTTTAGCATTAAAATCTCCCATCACTATCATGAGTTCTCTATTTTTGGAATTATCTATTTCCTGTTGTAGTTCATAGAAATTTTCTATTTCTTCCTCTGAATGGTTACTATCTGGTGCATATACTGTATTTGGATTATTTTAATTGTTTGACCTTTTTCTTTTGCTTGAATTTTTTTGCTTGATTATTCTAGGAGACACTGGTTTTATTTCAATTACTGAGTGTGTAAGTTTCTTCTCAATTAATAATGTAACTCCTTCTCTGTGTATGTTATCTTTTCTTCCTGAGAAGTATAGTCTTCCTTCTGGTAAATCTATGAATCCATCTCCGCACCAATGTGTCTCTGATAAACCTAAAATACCCCATTTCAGTCTTTTTAAATTTTTCTGGACTAATTGCAATTTTTCAGGTCGGTATAATGATCTTATGTTGAGGGTGGCCACGTGTTTCACGTCCTTGGCTGACCACATTGCTGATTTCTCACCTACTCTATATGGTCTTCGAGTAGGCGCGTCGGCTGTCCCGTACGCAATAGCACTATCTCGGTTTGTCGATTTTCTCCGGCTTATGGGAAGTTACTGGCATAATAATGTAGCCAGCTTGCCATGCCTCTGCTACATCCTTTAGTCCACGGCTCTTTATTCTTTATTCAGAGCAACCCATTTGGGTTTCCCCCATCCACCACCCGGGGGACGCGCCTGGTAGGAGTGCGGTTTCCCCCAAGTTAGTTACATGCATGTCAAATATCGAGTTGTATATGCTGTTGGAAATGCGTTAGCAGAGCTAATCTCAGGTGGTATGGTCACCTAAACAGAATGGGCGAGGAAAGATTAGCAAAACAAGTGTTCTCTGCCAGGTTGGCAGCAAAACGACCCAGAGGAAGACCAAGATATAGGTGGATTGATACGGTACAAAGTGCCTTAGACGATAGAAATATAAGATCTGATAATGTTGGAGTCTTGACAAGTAACAGACTGATTTGGAGGAAAATTGTAGATAGGAAGTTAGTAATGATATAATTTTTTCATGTAGTACTATCATATCCTGTACACCCCTTGTGGGTACATGGCAGGAATTTGATGATGATGATGATGATATGCTGTTAGAAAAGGAATGCGATTTAGAGTTAACCAACCTCCTCCAGTGAGGTATTTATTACATGCTGTGCTGTTTTGTTACTCAGAATCATTTGACTGATATCGTTTAAAAGATAGAAACGTGTTGAAGAGAAGTGTAAGAAATCGGACAGACTACCTAAACTGACGAAGTGATAACGAGGGTTTTGAAAAGGATTATTCATTCTTCCCTTGCACAGTACACTGTCTCAAGAGGATGCACAAAGTTTAGGACTGCAGCTGTTGAGGCGTGTGTGTGTGTATGAGCGCGCGCAGAACATCGTACTAAAACATATAGCCCTCTCTTTTTTTTTGTTAAAGAATTGCTGTAAAAGACAACCTGAACAATCACTATTCAGCTTCAGCTTGTGTGATGCCGAGTTTCTCCGCAGTTGGACAGTAGGCTCCTGGAAAGCTGTGGTATGGAGACCGATCACCGTACAATATTCAAACAGGATTGTCGTATTCGGATATGATGCAGTCAAGAAAGTGTTATCACATCTAGTGCATATATCATGGTCTGGGAATCCTTTTCATTTGGACTAAATCCTCTGTGGCTCCATATTTTATAAGGGTGTTTGCTAAAGATGAGTTAAGCCGGTCTCATACAGAAGAGAGAGAAGACTTCCAGAAATCGGGTTCTTCATTCGGCACAACATACTCGCTAGAAGTGCACACTCGATTAGCGGACATAGTACACTGACCTCGCAGCCTAAGTGCTTTGGCCTGAATTCCAAACTTCCACCCAACTGATTTGAAAAGGATTCCCAGACCATAATACATGCACTAGATGTGATAACATTTTCTTTTCAGCATTTCGAGTATCACGAAAATTTCATAATTTGCACGCTTTCAAATATTTTAATGTTTGCATTTGGTAAGACAAATTTATTAAGTCCTAGTTTCCATGAACTGCTGTTGCGATGATAGCATTTCTGGAGTCCTGATATTAGAAATAAAAGAGGAAATGTTTGAGATTTTCTTTTGAATAACTGCTCTTGAAATATACAATAGCAGGAAGGCTGTTTCACTACTAGATGCAAAAGAGACTTGATATCTTAAACGATTGATAGCTTGTCTAGTGCCATTGTTGGGATAAGAGTTACATGAGATGGGAGACGTACTTTAGAGACCAAATATGGAACTTAGTCTTATAAAATTGTCTTACTAAAGAACTCCAATAAGTACAGTGGTGGTGGTGGTTTCTCACCAGACGATTAAAATAGTCATCTACCACCTGAAGGCATCTACAGACATCAGTGCCACAAAATGGGATTCGAACCCCATGGCCTGTAGATTGGAAAGTAGAGAATAAGTTGCATTGAACACCAGAATAAGTGAGGAATATGTGCGGTACTTGTGTTTTTCTTTGCTTATTGTGTTAGTCAATCAATGCTGAAATTCGTACGCAGCCATAAACCTCATTCTTGCTGAATTAATTTCTTGCCTCAAAAAGAAGGAAGACTGTACAATGATTCGATATTTGTGAGCTGGAGGTGTAGCAGATAAAGTATTGGAAAACTTATACTACAATATGACTGCTGTTTTCCAGAATAAAGCATATATTATTAGATATAATGTTCAAAAATGGCCAAATAAGAATCAGCTATCGCTGATACTCAATAAGAATCATAACGCCTAACTACCTTAATGACTGAAGAACAATATTCTAATATAAGCTGCACACCCGCTAGAATACATTTGCGAACAGTCGACACAAACAAACAGTGTTAAGTCTGCTTCAGTGCTGGCAGTATTGTTGAAATTATGGTATATAATAATTTATAAATTACATCATCCATAATTTAATTAGATTATATGAAATTCCAATATGCTGAAGAGAACACACACACACTTAACCAGTTTAATTCGCTGTCCGTCATATTTATGTATGATGGACAGCGTCATACATAAATATGTATGACGCTGTCCTTATAGAGGATAATTCTAAGGACAGCGTCATTATAAAGTTATCTATAATTGCTTATAAGTGGAGAAATCAAACGAAACAAATACAATCACTGTTTATCGTTATTAACCTTTTATTATATACTTAAATTTATCATCACGGTCAGAAGTTGAGTACAAGTAGTCTGGCATTTCTTACTTTCCTTGAGTACAAGTTATTCTAGAATCTATAATAAAAGTTAAGCCTAGTGGAAATGGAACATACCAGTTTAGCCAATCCCCTACACCAGTGGTAGTGGTTCTCAACCTTTTATGCTTCATGTACATACACGGAAATGTGTATGTAACTGGCGTACCCCTTTTATAGATAGATAAAACTATAGTTATAGTATAACAATCGGAAAAAAATAAAACACACACATTAACATTAAATTTTGTATTCATAAATTACATATATCGATAAACACAAAGAGTGACATACACAATTTAACAAATCTTATAAAGCTATAAACATTTTACTGGGTAATCAGTGAGATGGTTGCGCAGCATTAGTGTTACCAACTTAGCGACTTTGTTACCAGATCTAGCGCTTTTGATCTATCACGGCGTACCCCCAAGGGGTACGCGTATCACAGATTGAGAACCCCTACCCTAAACTAATGGATTCATAAGTCCATATTTATATATAAAAGAATACTGATTATATTTGAAAGGAAAGATAATCCCAAACTTTTTAGAGTAGCAGATCCGTAACTTTTAATGATTTTTTTAAAAATATTATTACTGAACGTATGAGGCCAGAAAACAGTAAATCGACAATAATGCAGAAAATTCTGACGAAGATACCTAGAAAGAAAAATGCAAGAATATAATACAGTGAAACATTAAATTCAAAATTTAATTATATTATATTATATTCTTGCATTCTTTTTTCTGGGTAGAATGCCTAGCTATGAGAATCCATCAACATGACACACTGCTTTGAAAGAAGTCAAAGGACACCCTCATGGAAAAGGTTCATTATGTCATTTATCCAGTCACGTGCTTATACCAATATAAATTGAAGGAATATGATACACCCAATTCAGTGCAACTGTGTTCGGCAAATTGTTGCCCAACAGATAGGCCTCATATCGCAAACTGCAAGTGCTACCTGCAGCGTACGATTCCCGAACATGACTATAGGTTACTACGAAGGATAATATATAAAAACCACTATTCGTCGGCTAGCAGTATGGTCCTATTTTTTCAAGTTTGGCCTCGGACCTCTGTTTGTGGTGTCACGAACATTCAACTCCGAGAGTTATTTGAACATTCTGGACAATGCAGTGCTTCTTGCTTTGTGGAGTTTCTTCAATTATCTCTTTCAGCAAAACAATGCACCGTGCCATAAGGCTGCTGCAGCTGCGTGGTTTGTGAACATGAACGTCACCACACCCTGATCTGAACCCTATCAGATCAACAATTTTGAGATGGTCCAAAATTCCCATTCATCGCTATCGTAAGCTTGTAGAAAGTATGCCGCATAGGCAGTGCCGGCTCTGGGGGTCCTGGTGCCCCGATGCAAATTTAAGTTGAGCGCTCCACATTTTTTTAAAATATATTTAAAGGTTAAAAAACTCAAAACAGATATTTTTATGTAAAATTGTACACTTTGAAAAATACATATATTAACAACACAGCAAAAAGTGCAAAACATACAAAAATGCACATAGACTAGAATTACAGGTACATAAGTTGTCGATTAGTGGCTATGAGCTATTATAACTAGAAATTATAGCTAGAAAAATTGGACAATGATAAGAATGATTTAATTTTTAATGAAAAAAAAGCAATGTACGAAAAAAATTATATGATCTAAAAGTTTACGTTTCTTGATTTTATGGAAGCAAATTCATCCAAAACTTCACTTGTTTCTAGTTTCTTGCAGATATCACCTATTGCGATCGTTTATAGTCTTTCCAGTGCAATACTAGATCTTAGATATGTTTTAATTAGTTTCAGTCTTGAAAATGATCGTTCTCCACTTGCTACTGAAACTGAAAGTGTCAGAAATATTCGAAGCGAAATTGTTAAATTAATAAAGACGCGATGTAAATCATTTGCGTGTCTATATTGTAATATTTTCAGTGGGTCTAGGCTGTAACTATCCTATATGATGTCCTTTAGGATTTGTATTTCATTATATAATTCGGTGGCACAAATATCCTTTTCTTCACCATCAGTCAGTGCAACTTATAAATCATCACCGTGCTTTCTTAAAGTGTACTTCATCCATATTAGAAATTTTCTTGAAACTGGATAAAAACCGAAATATGTTAAAAGTGACTTGTCAAGAGATCAAACCTTTCAGCGAAAGAATTAATGATAGTGTCCACAACTGGAAGAAAAAATGTAATTTTAAAGTCAGATTGCGAATCAATTGGCGTTTCGTCCGAACATTCATAACAGAACAATCTTTTCTTACGTCTTTGTAATATACTGCTTTTGAATTCAGGAGAAATTTCTAAATCTAATGCTAGCTCTTTTGCTGATTCAAGTATAACATTAAAATTTCCATCCGATCTAAATTCTTCAGTAATTAGTGATAGACATGGGCCAGCTATCTCTGATTGCTGCCGGTGGAGATTGAACTGTCCACTTACTCTCCAAAAAGATAAATAGTGTTTAAAAGGAAATGAAGGCATTAGCTTATTATTATTATTAATTTATTCACATAATTGATATACAGTCAAAATAAGATTATTTAAACAACAATTTGACTGGTGATTACAGAGTAATTCAGATTCTACCCAAGAATCTAACAATAGTCTGTCAGGTGGCGTCGTAAAATATGGACTGTTCCAAGTAATGCTGTTTTTTTTTTTGTAGATCATATGGTGCCACTTCGATTATATTTAATTGCCGTAAATAGTTGCATAACTTCTTTGAAATTGCACCAAGTGCACCGATAAGTATTGGGATGCTTTTATATATTTCTCTTATATGAAATATATTTCATATATTTCTGATGTGTTTAAGACACAGCCGGCCAACTTCATTTGCCAGATCTCGATATTTAGTAATTTTTCCAGTTCTTTGTTGTTATCACTGGGTACTGCGATATCAATAGTCCAGACCTGTCTGTGTTCGATAATTGTGATGTCAGGTCCCAGAGAATTTTTGCTATTTCATTTCCCAATATTATCTCTATTTTATGATGCCACTAATTATTAGAAGTAGGAAAGCCATATTTTTTGCATACATGCCAATGAATTATCTTGGCGATATTTATAATCAGTTTGAGCTATCTTGCTGCAGGTACTGATTAGATGTTCTACATTCTCATCTTTCTGATCGCATAATCTGCATTTGCTGTTATTATTGATCAAAATGTTTGCTTTGATTGCATTAGTTTGTAATGCCTGTCCTTGAGCTGCTAGAATAAATCCTTCTGTTTCTTTTTTAATATATCCATATTGTAGCCATTGCCACGTCTTGTTCACGTCAGTTTTTTCTTCAGTATCTCGAAGAAATTGGCGATGCAAGGGTTTATTTTTCGATAGCACATATTGGTTGTTTTGCTGTTCCTTTTTGTAATCGGATTTGTTCCCTGTTGCTTTTAGAAGGCCCTTTTATGTACCTAATTGCTTGAAGCATTTGCTCAGAGGCTAAATTTCTTCTTCTTTTTCCACAATCTGTCTTACTTTCAGCAGACTCCGTCCGCCTATTCTCCTTGGTAGGTACAACCGGTCAACATCACTTCGTGGATGTAATGCTTGATGCATAGTCATTAATTTTTTTAGTTTTGCGGTCCAATTTGTCCAGGTCTTCTTTTGTCCAATCTGTTATGCCAGCTGTGTATCGGATCACTGTATAGTCCAAGAATTCAATGTTCTAATCTATTTAGTTTTGTTTTCAGAATATTTCTAACTCTTTTGGTGTATTTTGCTGCTGCCTGTTGTTTAACTCTCGAGTGGAGATATCACTGGCTTCTGATATTCCTAGGTATTTATGGTGTTCGTTAGCTGAAATTGCTTTTATATATTTGTCTTGATCAAAATTAATATTACTAGTGTCATTAATTTTTCCTCTTTTAATAGTTAAAATTGCATTTCAGTCAGGACACCAAATTCCATTTTGATGTCCTGACTGAAAATACGAACTGTGTTCAGTAAAGAGTATTTGCTGTGTCGATTTTCCATATAACTTCAAGTCATCCATATACAACAGATCGGAAATTTTAATATTATATTTGGAAATTTCATATCCAAGTTTTGTTTCAAAATCATAGACAAAGTTATCAAAGAAATGTTGAAGAGTAATGGTGACAAGGAATCACATTGGAAAATTCCACGTTTAATGCTAATATCTCCGAATCGTTCATTATTAATTATTAAAGTTGTTTTCCATGATTTCATAGCAGCAGCCAGATGAACGCATGTTTTTGCTAATTCCAAATATTTGTAGTGATTTTAGGATCCAGGAGTGTGGGAGGGAATCGAATTATTTGTCATATTCTAGTCATGCCATTTTTAAGTTAGCTTTTCGTCTTTTTAAATTTCTGAGAATCATTTTATTAATAAGGATCTGGTATTTTGTTCCTCCAGATTTTTGAAAATTACTTTTTTGTTCAATCGGATAAATCTGATTTGATAATAGTGGTATATATGAAATTTGCTATGATTGCAATGAACAGCTTAAGCATAGTTGGTAGGCATGTTATTGGACGATAGTTACTTGGATCCGCACCCTTATCTTTATCTTTCATGAAGAGAAAAGTACGCCCAGATATTATCCAGTCTTCCACTGAACCTGACTGCAATAAATAAATTGTTCTGCCTTTCGATCATGTAGACTGGTTAGATGCTTTAATCAAAATCTATGTAGTTTATCTTTATCAGGTGCACTGCAGTTTTTTAATTTTCTAGCTTGTGCTTTGACCATTTCTTTAGTGGTAATGACATTTTGCATTTGTTTTTGTTTCATTTCTGATTCTGTTTCCTTAATCCACCAGGCATCTTCATTATGTTCAATAGGATTATCCCGGATGGACTTCCAAAATGTGAATGTTTCTTCTTTTTCTGATGAATGATTGTTTGCATTTGTATTTCTCTGGAGAGATTTTATTATTATTATAAATTCTTCAGTAAAGTCGATTACATTATTTAACGCGTTTATAGATCCACTTAAATTTGCGTTTGGATTTTTAAAATTTATTACGTGACACTTCCAAGGATTCCAAAGACTCATCGAGGGAGGACACCCGCTCTACAACTCTCCATCTCCACCACTGAGTCCACCAGCTACAGCCAGCCGCAACTACTATCACCATCTACTGGCCACCACCATCACAGACAATCGCAAACACCCATTCCCACGGCAGGATTCTAACCCGCAGCCTTTTGGCTGGAGAGCGGATACGCTTACCACTCGGCCATACAGGCCATTTTATTTACTACAAAATTCATACCAGATTATAAGTGAACATAAAAATCCATAATCTTTAATTTTCAGAGCTAATGTTTTTGCATCATATTTTGTATTATTGTCGTCAATTTGAATATTATCATAAATTTTCACAAAAGCATCTACAAGTTCTCCAATATTATATCTAAGCGAACGAACAGCGGAAGTCCTCGCTTCCCATCTAGTATCAGATAAAGTTTTAAGTGCAATTTTGGTGTACTCTTTCCAGTACATCCCATCGTTTAGTCAAAGAAATGATAAATTTCATGTAGAGTGCTAAAAAAAATATATATATATCACTGTTTCAGTATTAACTTCAGCATCAGCGACCACCAAATTTAATGCGTGTTGCGCACGGGACAAAAAGTGCTCAAGGGTTAATATTCGATAAGTGTCTGAACGCCGCTGTGTTCAGAGACACTTATCATATTCTTGTCTCTGCAAATTTTTAATATCTAAATTTAAATCTTTTAATTTATCTAAGAGGTACATGGATAAACCTTCAGACTTTTTAGAAATTTAGTTAGCTGCTGTTTCTCTTTTTCAAGTTCTTTTGCCGCTTTTCTTTCTTTTTTATTTGCAGCTCCGGATAATTTTTTTCCGATTCCGTTATGCCCAAGTTTATTCTGAAGTAAAAAATTCTATTGAACAAAAAAATTCGGTAAGACATAAAAATAAAATGTAAATACAAAAATAAAATAAATACTTAAAGAAATGCATACATTTTTCGCTGATTTGTAAAGGCTTAGGTTTAATTTTGAATCTACTTACCTCACTGTGTGAATTAACTACACATTTACTGTGTGTTTAGCAATCCACATGTCGACGATTTATTTACAAACAATGCGTGAGGTCTGTTCCACAAAAAAAATGCCCAATCACTTAGCAATAGACGTTCAGCCGGATACACGTGCCCGCCTCACGTCCTAACTGATGAATGCGCGCTGCATGTAAAAAAGAAAGTCGGTAGTGTAAGGTGCCCCCCCCCCCCTCCGTAACATGCCTCCCCGGACGAGCGCCCGGCTCGTTTAGTGCTTCTGCAAAACAAAAAGTTTTTGCTAAATGTTATTAAAAATCGCAGTATTTATTACATATATTTAGTGAACATCCACATTTAATAAACGCTAATAATAAAACGTGTTTTTTATTTTATTTTTTCTACTTACTGCAACGTTCCTTGAAGAAGGCGCCCCGATGCCAAGTCACCTGTTTACCGCATTAAGTCGGACTCCCCGTAGAATTGCTGCGATCATCGCAGCGAAAGGAGGGTTTGCTTCTTACAATAGGTGCATAACTTCTTTGAAATTGCACCAAGTGCACCGATAAGTATTGGGATGCTTTTATATATTTCTCTTATATATGAAATATATTTCATATATTTCTGATGTGCTTAAGACACAGCCGGCCAACTTCAATTGCAACGCGAAGTCTGTTTGCTTCTTACAATATGGTGTCCGTTCACTTTTTCCGAGCAGTGTGTGTATTATTAGAATGTTTGATGATTTTGTAGATGCTATGAATATTTGATTTTTAAAACAGTACAAGTTTGATATGCTTATTTGGGAAGAGAGAACATGATTTTGCTCTGAATGGGTAGCATAGTCTATAATTTATTGTGGATATTTCGAACGAAAGAAGCTGTCTTTAAAATATGTAATTTATTGGTTTAAGACAGTCGTTGAATATTTGTACACATCAATAAACTGTACTGATATGACAGATATTTTTATACAACAGAGATGACGGGTGGAAAAGGGCAAACACTTCTCTTATTTTTATAGGTTTCTGGTATACTTTTTTGCATTGAAAAGAAAGAGCAAGATCTATTAGATTTTTAAATTTGATTAACAAGGTTAAATCAGACCATTATAATCAGTACAAAAGTATGCCACAAACTCATCGCATATTGTATAAAAAGATCGGTTATGTTTTTACAATTTATTAATGCATGCAATAGACTAGAACTTAAGTCTTTCTTCGAGCAGGCTAGTTCAGGGGATGCAAACGTCACTTCTGCTGAGCTGCACAGGCATCCATCGTCATTCTTTTTGAAATCGCGTTTCAATGAAACTGAGCATTACATGATACCTGACCACTTTCATTTAACCATAAAGGGAAAAAAATGCAAATAGAAGACTGGGAACATCAACAAAAATACTCCTTCTGAAGTGTCATTACATACGGTACGATTAAAATACCCTCTCCTTCTCCCCCGATATTGAGAATGCCTAGGCATAAGAACCGACCAATAAGCGATAAACACAGATCATACTTATTTTCGACCGCGCATAGCAGTTATAAATATGTATTACTCTCAAGCTAATAAAAATTCACTTAATTCTAGTCATCGCAATGCTTCACGGCAGAATCAACGTGTTTCCCATAGTGTATGTAACCTGATGACGAATTTTTAAAAATGGTCATGATACGTCATTAATTCCGCTGGCTGGTCTTGCTTTTTACTGTTTTTTTTTTTTTTTTTTTTTTTTTTTTTTTTTTTTTTTTTTTTTTTTTTTTTAAATTTATAATTTATTTAAATAACATAAATCCCCTGTTTCTTGCTTTCTCCAAAGGGAAAAAGCAAAGTTGTTTGGCTCTAACTTTTAACTACCTTATCCTAAAAATGACTATTATGAATAGCCAATCAATCTGCATAAGCCGTGGATCTTAAGGGCGAGTAGGTACCATGGATTATTTTTATTATCTGGGTTTAGGGCAACGAGATGGCGGTAGTTCCACTTGCAAACACAATAATATATATTTAACCATAAGAATTACTACGTTATCCTGAAAAAAAAAAAAAAAAAAGTTCGTGGGCCTGAAGTACCATGAATTATTTTTATTATTAGGTCAGCTCATCCCTTAAGATACTAGTGACTGATTACAGGCAGTTCTTAATAAAAGAGAAAAACAACAACAACAAAAAAAAAAACGGTATCCTAGTGGCAAACATCATCATGGAAAGAGAAAAACTATACCAGGTGATACCTCTAATCAAACTGTAGCAGTACAGTCTGTACAGGGTTCGTAGAGAGGAAATTCTTGCATGGCGTCATAGGCCATAATCATCTTACATGCTCCTTCCTATTGAGGGATGATGTGCCTATGTATGAGTGTTCTTAAACAGTCTTCAGTCATTTTAGTAGACTGCCTTCATTATTTTAATAAGCGGAACCATTAATTTACCCCTTTATATACACAATCAAATTTTCTGATACATCACGTATGCCCAGTATTTTGAAAGTTAACAAAAATAAAAATGTTATACAAATATTAACATTGAAGGTTATCCAGTCCGCGCGGTTAGCCTAGTGGCTTTACCCTTCGCAATCATATGCCTGGCGAAGGAGTGTCCCAGGTTCGATTCCCGTCGAAGACTTGAGGATCTTGCCGGTCTTGGGCGCGGACAGTAGGTTTTTTTCCGCCAGTTTATCTGGCGTTGTTTTTCATCCCGCAAGCGTGCAAACCGGCCCCGTGAACATACGCCTCTACAGCCAAAAATATACCTCCCCCAAGCGGCAGACCAGGCGGCAGGTGTTTGGGAGTGGTACTAAGAAGTAGTCGCATCTAAGTAACACGCGGACCCTGCATAGGAAGCGGGAATAACGCGTAGTGAAAGAAGTAGTAGTTATCCAGTGGCATAGCTAGAGCTTTTGCCGCCCCTCTCAATATACAAGAAAAATACTACAAAAAATCAAAACGACGTATAGGGAAATAAATTAAAACACTGTTTATTTTTGAAGTAAAATTTTAATTCCAACATTCTAAAATGCTATTTTTCTTGCTCTTCTGTTAGCAAAATCGTCGATGACACTGGCGAAGTCTATTTCATAGTAATGAAAGGTAATTGTTAATCAATTTTAATTTAGAAAAACTCCTCTCACAACTAGCAACACTTACAGCAATTGTGAGGAAATTCGCAGTAGTATAATATCTGGAACTGAGTTCTCGAACTGTATTTTAGAGTAAACTGCAAAAGTTAACAGTTAAAAGTTAAGTTAAACTGCATATTATGTATGCGAACTGCATTTGTTCGTCTGGCTGGTTTGCATGTTTTGTGGAATAAAACACCCAAGTCTCGGGAGGAAAAAAAACCTTTCCACTCCATATGATATCTGCTTACTCGCCTTTAGTTGAAAAGTCCTTGTAAAGGTTAACAGGCCGAAGTGAATGTTAATCTGAGAACCAATATCTGACTTTCTCCGAAAATATATTTGATCGTTTCTGGCAATAAAATAAAATAAAAATAATGATACATTAAGATTTTTCTTAGTATTAAGGTTAAATGCATTTCCACGGAAATACTAAAACGGTTTTGAAACAACTGCTTAATCTTATGATTTGGGATATAACCATCTAGATATATTGCAAAAAATTAGAGTAATAGTATTGAAACTGAAAAAGTTCATCATAAAGGAATCAGAATGCGGGACCAATTTTATGCTCTCTCTTCCTGATGTAACATCCCCTTCTTCCTTTCTCCTGTCATTTTATTGTGCTTTTTCCTATCCTTCTTGAACTAGCTGTTCAAGAAGCATGCAATTTCATTACGAAAGGTCAACAGACCTTTCGTAATGAAATTTAAAAAAAAAAATTTTTCTCCACAACTTGAGCTTATTAATAAATCTCCCGTGTTTAATATATTTAAGTTGTCATCTGCTCATTCTCCCCATTATAGTTGCGTTACAAAGGGTCACAATTAATTACGTGAGAACTTTGAGGTTAGAAGCCCTCACAAAAACATTAATGGAACAAAAACAACTAATAATCAGGTTCTTGCTTGTAGTGGTTAATCCGAATGTCTCTTATTACCTACATCATTACAAACCATTTTCCTCATCTGGCAGTTTAGATATCACTCAGCCAAATGGCATCGGATGCAGACCACTCACTAATTCTCTTCTCAATTTTGATAATTCTTAAAACGAAATTTGGTTAATTTTCGCCCTTCCTGGTTACCATCTGAACGTTCCGCGTATCACTCTACGTTGGAAACTTTCATTACTCTAATAGTAGTAGTAATAGGAAGGAAAAAAGAAAATTCAATATAATAAAGGTGCAGAACTCCTAATCAGAACATCAAAACAGAATGACTTTGCCAAGCACACACAGATTATAGCGGTATTATTGGGACAACGGGCATTTTTAATGATGTTGGTGCTCATGGACAAGAATCAGTTCCACGTGTTTTAAGGAGGATGTTTAGAAACTATGTTCTGTCTGTTCCACGTTTGCCTCTGGCTTCAGAAAAATTGGTGAAATTAAGAGTGTGTGTGTGTGTGTGTGAGAGAGTGAAGTGTCAATTTATTCAGAATCTGGTACATGAAGCAGATTGTGGGTTCAGCGAGAGTAAATATAAAATTAACGATGAACAAAAGTGTGAAATTTAAGATTCTGAAGAAAGTTTGGATATTGAGTTGCAGAGTGAAATTGGAAAAAAAAAAAAAGGGATTCGTTAGAGTTGAAAAAGAGAAAAAAAACGTGAAAATAATGGAATTGAGCAGCTAGGCGATGAAGGGTAGGAAAAAGCACAATAAAATGACAGGAGATAGGAAGAAGGGGATGTTACACCAGGAAGAGAGAACATAAAATTGGTCCCGCATGTACACAAAGAAAATATCCAATTTCTAGTACAGGGGTGGGCAAATTGCGGCTCGCGAGTCGCATGTGGCTCCCAAAGCTACTCTGTGCGGCTCCCGAGACAATATTGGTTTTCATTACAATTTTTTCTATAGTTTATATTAATAATCTATAGCAGTATAAATATGTACCAATATTAGAATATTTTATTTCGTAAATGCTTTAAAGATAAGTACGAAAACAGATATTTTGAGACTTTACATTTTTAGCTTTTAAATGGTACCGGCCAAAAGAGTTGTTAATGTGGATTTTATTATCGTATTTGATTGGTAAAACATGTTTTTATAGCCTGTGTCGCTCCTGCCAAAATTAGTTCCAAAAGTGACTACTATGATCGCTGCATTACCCACCTCCTCTGTTTCCTGGACTCTGCGTCATCACTCTTCATGCAGTACACACAAGTTACGCGCTTGTGGTGATAGCGGAACATAAGTAGTGAATTTTAGTGTAGATAAGTGCCTTTGTGATTAATAAATAATTAAGATTGATTTTAGTGAAAGTTATAAAACCCTTGTTTAAAATGACTGAGCAACAGAAGAGTATAAAACAGAAATACGAAACTAATTCGTATTGTTTCGAAGGGTTGAAACACTTTATAATAATTTTGAGAATAGGTTTGAGAAACTAAAAAAGTTAAAGGCATGTTTTGAATTTCTTGTGAATCCTTTTGTGATTGATGTCATCAATGATGGATGTCCTGTTGTTGCACCTTTTACTGCGGATGTTGCTTCAATAGAGACGGAGCTTATTGAGCTGCAGGAAGATGTGGGTTTGAAGCTAGTACATAAAAGCTCATCTGTAACTGACTTTTGGAAACAAATCCCAGAAGCAAAGTATCCCAATATTCAAAAAACTGGCTCTTCCGGCTACTCTCTGTTTTTGGGACAACTTACTGCTGTGAATCTCTCTCCTCTGTAATGGAATTTGTAAAGTGAAATCATCGTGCTACCCTCACTAACATCCATCTCACCGAGCTTCTTAGAACAGCTTTGACATCCTACCAGCCATATTTTAAACTATTAAAATATGGCTGGTAGGGTGCGGTCATATTCTTTGGTGAATAGGACTACTATATAGTTGTATTTTTTATTATTTATAAATACAATTTTAAAATAATATTTTCTGCGGCTCTTGAAATTTTAAAAATGTATTATATGCGGCTCTTATTACCGAAGAACTTGCCCACCCCTGTTCTAGTACTTCACAATTAAAAAAAAAAAAAAAAAAAAAAATTCAAATTAAAGTTAAGAACGGTTTGCTTATTACATCTCGAATTAAGAAAATATTACAAAATAAATTTCGAAGAGTCTTATCGAAATAGAACTACAAGCCAAGAAATGGGCCAGATATTTTTGAAAGTGGTTTGGAGGAAACAAGAAAACTGAAAACGAAGAACTAGTTGATCAATTTAATGCCACAAGATGGGAGACTGTTATGTCACTGAAGTCTTCATCTTGGAAACGTTCGAGCAGCGTGACCAGTAGGACGAACAATTCCACTAAAACCTCGAAAAATGGAATGGTTTGCTACTTTACAACTGAACATTACCGTCTAGAGAAAACAAGGAACTCATAAACAGTTCTTTTAAATTTCTGTCAAATTTCTGTATTTTTTAGCGCACTCATTTATTGGAAACATTCATTAATTGAATTTTGGTTGCGTGCTCTCATTTTTTTATTTTATTTTTTATTTTTGCACAAGTCATTTTTACAAGTAATTTTCTTGTTACAAGTATATCAAAAACATAACACAATCTTGTTGACCGCATCGGTGCCATGAACGTGGAAAGTTTTTCAAGCGATTGGGACAATGAGAATAGCGGCATTTTTTTCTACTTGAAAACTAGGAGTGCATTAGATGAATACATTTTTCAGCTTCATGGATTAGTCTGGCCAAAAATATGTATTAGTAAAACCTGGTGGACAGAAATAGAAATCGAAGGGGATATAGAATATTTTGTGAAGTCAGAAGTGGGAGAAAAACGGATGGGAAGTGCAGCTTATAATAGCAGATAATCTATGCACGCTCAGGTTGAGAACCAGGAAGGAAATCGCAGGTGGGTCCTGAAAGTATATGGTGTTGGTAGGACAAATTTAATGGTAGTTTGCTATAGGCTGGAGAATGATAAGCGGGAAATGCTTAGATAATTGGATTCGCAAATTCCAAGTGATTGTTATGGGAAATTTCAGCTATGGCAATGTAGACTAGGCAAAGGGAAAATAACACATGGCAGTGAGGAACAGCATTATACTATTTGAGTAACGGTTATCTTAGGCAGATATGTTGGAAGAAACGTGAGGATTAAAATTTCTGTGATGGACACTGACGCTACGAAAAGTGCTGTACCATGGCTGTTTGAATGTGAAAGAAAGAAAGAATGATATATCAGTAATGTATGGAAATTAGTTAAAATAATATTTCATAACAACATTGATAAATTGCAATCCAAGGTTGAGAAGGATAAATAGATTTGCAGTTAAATCGATAACCAGGGAGAACAAATAAGTTTCAATCCAAGTTTTCAATTCAATAGGTTGTGGCAGAGGTATAAGACGTGCGGTCATTAGGCTCATGGGGGGGGGGGGTGTAGATATAAAAGCTGTGAGCAGGTATAGAGAAAGAGAAAAATTGAAACACAAGAAGAGGATAGTACTGCATTCCAAGAAGAATTCCAAAGAATGGCCTTGTTGAATGAAGATGGCTAGAACTCTAAACGAAAAGTCCTTGCAAAGGGAAGAGTCCCTGAGGAATTTGTTGTCGTTGTCTGGATAAAGCCGAAACTAGTGAGGCAAGTGTATTATGTCTGTTAATTGCGTGTGCACTCTAGTGGTTTAGGAACGAAATACCCTACTTTTAGGAATGAAAAACAGATGAAATACTAGCATATAAAGAGTGGAGTTAAAAGAGAAATGTCAAACTGTGATTAGTTTGAATTTCCTCACTTAAATTTTGTCAGGATATGTTGTGGACAAATTTGGGTTGATGAGAGCGAGAATATTTATGGAAGTTGACATATTACCACGGATTTTTTAAGGATCATCTGACTTCAGTGATCTGGTCGATTTTATAACAAAGTAATAGTTAGAAGCAATTGATGAGGTAGAGGAGTGCATATTCACGATATGTCTAGATTTTGTCAAAGCATTTCATAGGTTGCCGAATGACAAGTTGATATTTAAATAGCAACAAGTAGCTATAGATATGCTAGTGGATCTGATTGACAGTTGGTTATCTGGCAATCATATGAGTTAATTATCGTAAAGCAGTGTCAAGGATTTCTAGATCCTATTGCTGTTGGATCGTTGTTTTAGTGGATTGCAGGATTATATTTGCAAATGATACAGAAGACTGGCAATTTTTATTAAGCATGTTGTCGATATTCTTACTTTTCTAGAGAATTTGAAAAGGATAGAAAGGTGGGTGGGTATGTCAGTGTAACGTAGCCAATCACCAAAAGTCTTTTGGTTTACATAGATTCAAGGCTGTATGTTCTATTGTGTGATGGCTGATAGGAAGTTGAAGGTAGGGGACTGTAAAAGTGGTGAACACAACCAACAGGATAGCTATAATGGTGAGACCTACAATTAGCAGAGATATGGATGTGGCGGTTCCATGGTGTCTGATCAGACCACACCTGTAGTGCTATGGACATATCTGGATTTTGAGGGACAGATAAACTTTGAACAGGATGTGATGAAAGAATACAGAAGTAGGTAAGCAAGATAATATCAGGATATTGAAGTGATATTGAGTATGAGGGACTGATTAAAGCATGCCATCTACAAAAATTAGTGGATAGAAGGAAGGGTAATATTGAGACATAACTTCTTCTCATCAGATGAATGTTGGGAAGATTTTTTGAAGAGTAAAACAAGGACATGGGCCATCCTTTGAAGGTTTTGCAAGGATAGAATTTTTGAATGGATTGTGTTGCGTGCATGGGGTGGCTCAAATTGTTTCGAGGGTGCATATCGTGAATGAGTTTAAAGAGTAGTCGATAGTAAGAATCGGCTTGTAGTTTGTTTCTGCCCCAAGTAATATTTTTAGTTTTTTCCTACTTTTTATTTAAGAAAATGCAAAAATCATTGCATTTTCAAATTTTTTATTTTTAAAAAATGAAAATAGAAAATTTTGTATTTCATGAAATAACTTCCTACTATCATCACACTTACAGAATTATTGAAGATTTCAATCTTTCAATTGTTTGTAGTTCGGTATTGTATCAGACGCATTGACAAAATCGAGAAAATTCAATGTATAAGCATCTCCTCTATACGGTACAATGGGGTCATTCTATTGTAAATTAAACTAAGTCACTGAAACAACGCTTCTCCATAACAAACTCATGCTTTCCTCCCCTGGCAGGATTCTTATTCTTATTAATCCAAGTTTGTATTTATTCCAACGACACCTTCACGACCTGCATTGGCAATATTTTTCTCTCCTTCCACTTTTCTGAGATGTTCTCGTTGTCAAACTTTTTAAATAACTTGTTAAAAAAAAAAAGCTAACACTGTTCCTTTTGAATTGATCAAAAGGCAGCACTAGCTCATTTGCGTTTGCCCTTAATACATTTGGTAATATCCCATCCAGCCTTCAAACATATTACCTTCAAACTTATTTTAAATTCACTTCACTTTCATTAACTGATAGTCTCTGAGATTCTTCAGTTGTTTCAAGCATTACTACTCTTACATGAAATACCGACAAAATACCTGAACATTTTCATTATACGAGGGGGGGGGGAAGGCTGGAAAAATTATATTGAAGCAAATGATATAACCACAAGAAAGAACATACTAGTAGCAGAGTTATGAAGGTAACTTGTGTTCTTTCTTGTGGTTATATCAGTTGCTTCAATATCATTTTTTGTTCTAAGTGTTTATCAGAACTTTCCAGCCCTCCCCCTCGTATTTTCTACAGATGTTACCTGTGTGCCATCTCCAGCAACAAAAATCATCCACTTTCTTCTGTTAGTGTCCTCCCCCCTTCCCATTTAAGTGCCATATCCTATCTAGGAGGTTGACTACCATGATTTGACTTATGGTTAACTACGGGCGTTACGACATGTGGTGAGGACCCTATCTCTTCCACATATTGTAAGTATTCATGGCTTGAAATCCGTGTGTTTGCCTATTCTGGGGAACGAAAAATCCGAGTTTTGGGTTGAAAAAAATCCCCTCTACCTCCTTATGAGACCGGCTAACTCACCTTTAGTCGAAACAGACCAGATAAAGTTCCTCACGTCATGGACGGGAATCGAACCCAAGTCTGTCCGACCAAAGGGATTCGTCTGTACCGACTGAGCTACGGAGGCTGTCTACTACCCACTTAAGCGAAACAAAATCCTAGAAAATTCTGCATTTGACTCAGTCAATCTCCTTCATTCATCATTTTTTCTTTCTTCACTACACTCATCACTGTCCTAGCAGCTGATGTGTACCCGCCTATTTATACCGCCTTCATAATTATATTTTTCTTCCTCAGCTTCTACATAACTTCTTGATTCATCCATTTCACCTTTATTCTATTTATCCTTCTAACTTTAGCATACACTCTGACATTATCACCAGAAACTGATTTCCCTCCCTTTGAAGAGATCGTGCCATGGAAAATGACAATTTCCTGAGTTTATAACAATCTCCTGTTCTGTTGTTCCGCTCTCCTCTGTTATTGATTTTATTATTATTATTTTTTTTCAGTGAAGCTTTTATCCTGCAAAACAGACAAACTTGCCAGTAAAACACACTTAGTTAACAGACATAATATACTGCCTCATCGCCTTAGTTGCTTAGGCCGTAATTCTAAATAACCCAAACCATTCCTGCCTAGTAGACCTGTCAAAAGCACATGATTACTGTGGCTAGGTAATGACATCATTTTGGCTTTCGTCTGTGTCACTGTATTAGACATTGTCAAATACATTCGTGTGGCTTTAGCCACACGTTGTATAAAGTAGTTATCATTAAGCAACAACTCAAGTACCTCATTCTCCATATTCACACGTTTCCTGTTCCCATCTTCATCTGTCTGTCATCTCATCTGCCGGAACATCTCAGAATCGACTCCCTGTGCATTATTTGGCATATAGCAACACTTCATTAAACATCTAATGTGTCCTCACCTGCCTTTTTCAATGCTTGAGAGCAATAAATTAAAATCAATATATGTGAAATTTTAAATTTACAACATGGTACATATTCTCGTCTCTGGCTCTTTTGTTTCTTGAATGAGTTTTATAAGAATTAGTTACGTGGATAAGAATAAACATTTGACACATAACAAGTGGAAATAATACAAACTCCAGTACGTGATGATAAGAAGTACATTAAGATAGATATGAAATTACGAATTAAGAATAACAGGCACTAAACGCCACGATGTGGATCTAAAATATCCTGGTTATAATAAACTATAATTCAGTTATCGAGCGGTTTCTTCACTAAAAATGCAGGTTACTAAAAATTGTATTTTGTTGCTTACGAAATGCTTGTTAATATTGCACTTGAGAAAGTAGGTCGGGTGAATGGCCTTGTTTGACTCAGCTCAACTCTCTCCATCTCTAGCGGTCGCTTCTCATAACAATGGGAATGTTTTAGTCTGCTACATGACAAGGTGAATGCTTAAAAGTGACGTATTTCCGGTTTCTTCTTTGTAGAAGGTTCTAGACAATTTCTCCTTATAGCACTAGCTTACATACCTGTTAAGTTGTAATATGCTAAGGGCAAAAGTCGAGAAATCTTACTGCGATTTACTGTATTTCCCATAATTATGTTTGAAAGGAATAAATATTTTCTTTTAAATTAGTAACAATGTGCAAATTATGGTACCGAACTCTTATGTATGGGGTGGGGGCTATAATTAGCCTCTGTTGAATTAATTGGTGGATTTAAAAAATGCCACTTTCTTTAACGTTTGAAATTCTAATAAATTTTACATTGAATTTTCAGCAGTTTTAGAAATTAACATTCCATAAATGGCTTACGAAATTCCATGTTGCTACATGGAATTTCGTAAGCCATTTATGGAATGTTAATTATACATAAACTATTTACATTTATATACTAATTAATTCTGAAAATTATTATATAAATGTACACATTTATATAATAATTATACGGAACCATCCAGGTTTTTAATTTAGTTATCGTCGCCACTCTCCACTTTTTGTCCCCTCCCCTCAGATCAGAATCCCATATTCTAATCTCTGATTCTTGTCGTACGTAGACTTCTTTGTGCAGACCAGACTACTTCATTTATTTCAACCAACGGTCTGCCTGCCCAGCCATCCATTGCGGACCTATTATGCAAGGCGATGTTTTTGTCCGCTTTACTGTACATATTCTCAGGCTGATTGTGGGATGAAAACTGAGAGAGGAAAAACCTTATTGTCTTGTGACGGTTTATTTCACCTTCTCTTGATAAAGACCTTCTATTCGGAATAAATGTTTTTCATGCAACGACAGGAATGATTCTTCAACCAAAGAACGCATGTCGCATCATTCATGCGACTTGCGCTGCAAATGTGTTTAAGCAGTGCTTTTTTTCTATATAGCGTAACGCACCGGAACGGCGTTCCGGCACCTATTTTTTTTAACAGTTTTTTCAAAAGTAATTTTTTAAATAATATTCGCGCGTACATAACACGTGCGCATGTGTGTTACCAGGCGTCGTCTGGTAACACTAAGGCTCTAAATAGTGGCTTAGTAAAATAGTGCCTAAATAAAAAAATACTAAAGATAAATTATATTTAATTCATTTATACGACTCCGTGACAGCAACAGCCTTTCATTTAAATTAAGATTTGAATATCATTTTCTTTAATAAAAAGCTTAACAAGATGTGAGTTCCGGCACCTTTTTTTCTAGAAAAAAAGCACTGTGTTTAAGTATCATGTATTATCGGAAACTTCATGAAACTGTTCCACAGAGTATGAAGATAATGTTTTTTAATTTTGAGTTTTAAAATTCAGAAAAATAAAGTGTACCACATAAATACTTATTTGATTTAATTTTTTTTTGAAAAAAAGTTGGATTTTTTTTGTTTTGTTTTTCTTTGTTATTATTATTATTATTACCACGGGCTACTCCAGGAGTCCTTAGACTCATCGAGGGAGGCCCTAAACATCATGTTCACACAGCTGTTCAACATTCTCACAGTATCTATCATACCTTGCCTTGAACTCGCTCACCGTCATAGCACCCACAACAGACTCTGGCAGCTTATTCCACTCATTTACCACTCTAAAAGTAAAGAACCCAGCTCTAACACCCCTGCTAACCACGCTCTTGCCCAGCTTCCATGGGTGTCCCCTAGTTCTCCCACCACCAGTCCTGATCTCAAAAATATCATCTGAATTAATCCTATAGAATCCTTTTAGCAATTTGAATGTCTCAATCATATCTCCCCTTTTTCGCCTATCAACTAGTTTCTGCAACCCACAAATCTTCAACCTGTTCTCATATGGTGCATTCCATAGACCTGCTATCATCTTAGTCACTCGCCTCTGGATCCTCTCAACCTCCTCCCCATCAAGAAGGAACCGAGGTGACCAAATCTGGGCACAGTAGTCGAGATGAGGTCTTATCAGGGCTCGGTACAGAGGTACAATAACTTGTTTTTCTCTGCTCGTCAAGGTATTTTTCAACAACCAAAATAAACTGACTGTACCGTGATCCTTCCAACCAGGCTACGCGAAACCTCTTGTTGCAGTTATATCACTTCTATTTGGAATATGCATATTGCAAGTACTTTGTATAACATGTTTTCAGAATGAATCATCTGTTTATTACTAGCTTTTTCTTTTGATTAAAGGAACAGACAAGAGTCTGTTTTACATTGTTGCTTTGTCATGAAACACTACTATGTTCACTGTTGAATGATAACATTTTCTTTCTTGAATAAATGCTTGTAGTACTTGCACACAGTCTTTAAATGGATTAAGCAGTGAAACAACTTGTTCTTTCTATATATATGAAATATGGTACTTCCATTTAAAAAAAAAAAAAAAGCCCTCTTGCACCCAAATGGTAACCAGCTGTTTGGATGCACAGGAGATGGGCCAGAACAGAGAGATAGAGAGAGAGGCTTGGAGTTCATAATGTTTGAGGGAGGAATGTATTTTCAGTGGTTGTGATGGATTGCATCCAAATAAGAAAGTAGGTATGTGGCTTTGAGAAATTGGAGTGTAAATGCTTGGTGAAAGCTAAATGTGTCAAGTCACAGAACCTTCAATGACTCAGATAGATGAGAGAAGGGATGTACTCCCAGATATGTGGATCGAAGCTGTGTGGAGGAAAACTATGGTGATGGTAGCAAGGGTACTGTAATGGAGGTATGCTAATTTTAGTCTGAGATAGTGCTATATTTATGATAATAATCCCAGAAGAATTAAGAACAAAGGATAGGAGTTTGGATAATCATTAATTTGACTATGACCTTTCCAAATGACCTTAATAGTAATTTGGAAAGCTGTTGGCATTGTTGAAAGGGGGCTAACCAGTGGGTGATATACTGGCTAGAACAGAAATGAAGACGCTGCATATTCCAAAAAAAAGGAATGATAAAAGGGGAGGGGTGGCTGCATTATTAATGATAGCAGAATTATACCCACTGAAAATATAAATCAGGTAGGGAGGTGGTGGTGGAGTGGAATGGGGTTTGAACATGGGATAAAATAGAACTGAGAAACATTAAGGTGTGAATATTTTCACACCTTAAACTAAAAGCATTATGGTGTGAAATAGCAGTAAGGAGGATGATGAAGTCTTTCATAGGGCACTGCTGTAAGCCCGACGTGATTAGGCAGATTAGTTTTACAAATATGAAGATAGTAGCCTTTTTTTTGGAGGGGAGGGGGAGAATTCAGTTATAGCAATATAGGCCCAGGGAGGAATTGGCACATGACGGAGATAACACAAGAATCAAGAATTTTGGATTTGGTAAAATATTTGAGAATGTGATTGGGATTGATGCATCAACTTTGTTCCAAGTTGTGCAGCATGAGCATGTGATCTGAGTGATGATTAAACTGATGGAGGTTTCAAGAAAAATAGGATATATATGAATTATAAGACAAGGGATTATTACAATAAAAGAGATGACTTGGCAGATATCATGGAAACAGGAACTGGAGAGAGGGGAGATCAGTACCACTTATTTTCAAATAAGAAATATTTGAAAATGGCAGTGACTGATTGTGTACCTAGAGTAAGAAGAATAAATAGATAGATGTGAAATGGATGAATGCTAAAATTAAGCAAGCAGAAATTGTGGAATGAGTATTATGGGAAAAAGTAGCAAACAGTTCTATGAAGAGCAGATAAAGTATAAGCTAGGAAGGTGATTAGTATAATATGGAAGAAGTCAGGCATGAGACGCATTGCTAAGTAGGCCAAGAAAAACCCTATGGCTTTTATTTTATACAGCCAGTAGGAGAAGGAATGATTATGTGCAGTGGTGCACCCGGGGAGGAGGCGAAGGAGCCCTGCCCCCCCCCCCCAAATAAGAAAAAGGAAAAAAAACAATAGAAAATTTTCCAAAAATCTTTTCCTAATTAAAATTAATTTTTTTATTAATGTTGTGTTATGTCTTCTATTTCTATACTACTTATGAATTAGCGATCATTGCAGATGCTCAGTCATTGGTCGTATGCGATGCGCAGTGTGTATTCTCAAATCGTCTACTCAATTCTACTACCCCCCCATCAAAGATTAAATCCTGCGTGTGCCACTCCACTGATTATGTGAAGATTGGCCTGCTGGGTGGAGATGGTGACTAGAGCATGAGAAACTATTTATTGATCACTTTGAGTATTCATTGCAGATGAAGATGTTATTTGATACCAGTGAAATCTTCTGGTCTTTGATAGTATTCTATCAAGTTGTGCTCAAAATGTTTTTTGCTTCAGAATTGATGCCCTTCTGATATTTTTGCAGTCTGTCATACTCATCTGGCATCCATCTACTCAAAAGTTGGAAACTAGCATAGTTTCCAACTATGCTAGTTTCCCCCCTCCCCAAGGGGAAATAGTTTCCCCCTCCCCAAAAGGGCACTAAAAGTTGGCATCAAACTATTGTTCGATTGCCCTCATCTCATTTTTCTTGAAAACAGCCCACTTCTTCACCACCTGGAGGCCCATCAGTTAATGAATGATCACCAATATGGATCAAGTACAATCACATGAGTTTGGGAAAAATCATGTAATTGTCCCTATCATTTCCAATGCATTTAATTGGATCTGGCATTTAGGTTTGCTTGCTAAACCTTTTTCTTTTATTGGCAATTTCTTTTCAGAAATGAAATTATTAGTGACCCCTGTGGCAGTACTGATTAAGTTAGGTTAGGTTTTTTATACTGTAGTATCAGTTCTTGAGTAGTTTTAAAATAAATGAGAAATGTAAATAATGAACGTATTTATTGCAGAAAATGCACACATAGTTTAATGTTATATAATTAAATTTTTATAGTTTACAAACTTTACATATGCAGATAAAAATCAGTGTTTGCTACAGGGGCTAATGCTGGTCTTGAAATTCTCACTTGCTCTTCTTATCATTCAGGGATTAAGAGGTGTGATTGAAGTCTGATTAGCGGAATAATGAATTACCGACCATTTAAAACTATATATTTAGAAATTTATGTACATTTAATCATACAAATACAACATTTATTTTACAAATGATATTCTATCTTTTTCAATTTACCTACTTGAATACAAATTCTACCCTGCAGTTCTTCTTTATGAACTGGTCAATAACATAGTCATAAAAAGTTGGTTGTAACTTAATTTTCCCAAGCAACACGCACACTTGTAAAGGCTGGCTGAAGCTCACTGGCTAGAGCTACGTTTATTGTGTATGGCCTGTGTTTAAGCAACAGAGTGAGATGACGTGAAATGGCTATGTGCGGGCATTAAATCGCAGTGCTGCTGCTGCTGCGAGGACCCAGAAGCTCCTACAACCGAGCAATCCAGGGTAACTTTGACTAGACGAGCAAGCATTGGCCTTCGATACACAATGCAGAGCTCAATTATTGCCGCGCAAGCTTAAGACGTCTTCTGTCTACAAAAATAAAAGCCTAAATGGAACGCTTATAAATGCATGCATTTATTAAAAATAAATATTACTTCTTTCTCAGTTAATGAGCTTGCACAGCAAGCATGGAGAATTCGCCCCTGGTTTGCTAAGACCCCCAGAATCTTTTTCATGACCCCTGGAGTAGTCACACCTCACAGTTTAAGAACTGTTGTACTAAATTATCATCTTACTGGCTTTGCTCTTTGCAATTCAGTTTGCTGATTTGCTCTCTGATCATTCATTATTATTATTGTTACAGGTATCTCCATGGAGTCAGTAGACTCATCGCGGGAGACCCAAACTAGCAAAACAATATCTGTCATATCTCTTCTTGAATTCATTTACAGACGAAGAACTCGCAACTAAGTCAGGCAATGAATTCCACTCATTCACCACCCTCCATGCAAAAAAACCTTGTTGTGACACCCTTTTTAACCACACTCTTCTTTAATTTCCAGGGATGACCTCTTGTTCTTCCATCACTATCACACAGCTGAAACATTTCCCCTGCATCAATCCTATAAAAACCTTTCAGTAATTTAAATGTTTCTATCATATCCCCTCTTCTCCGCCTTTCAACCAACCTCTGCAATCCACAATCTATCAATGTAGGGAACATTTTTTACATCACTCACCAACTTAGTCACTCTTCTCTGAACCCTCTCCATAGCCTCCTCTCCAAGGAATCCAGATGACCAGACCTGAGCACAGTAATCCAAATGTGGAAGTATCAACGCTTTATAAAGGGGAATAATAACCTCTTTATCTCTGGGTGTCAGTGTGTTCCTCAACAACCAAGTAATCCTATGTGCAATCTTGGACACCTTAGCAATGTGTTCCCTGAACTTCATCTCCCTGTCTACCATCTCCCCATTACATGTTATATTGGATGATTTCCTCTCAATACCCAGTATCTATATATTAATGACATTTTTCTGGTTGAAGAAACAGTAGCTACTTATCTCTGAAAACTGTTTTGCTATTAGAGATAAGTAGTATTCCTATCTTGAGCCGTTCTATGCTACTGAGTTCCTGCTATCTGTTTAATCTCATCCTCCCACTGTCTCTTTGGTCTTCCTGTAGCTCTTTTTCTGAGACAAAATATAAAAAAAATCCTAATTTAGACATTCTAAAATATTATTAAATATAAAGTAATTCTAAAACAAACATTTGCTAATATAACTACCACAGACAACTATTTCATCATTGCCAATCATGTGATTGGCTTGTTGTCCAGAAGTGATCAATGAATACGTCATAAACAACAAGAAAAGTTGTTTTAAAACATTAATAAATAACAGAAGTTACTAAATCAGCATATCAAACACTTTTAACATTGGTCAAATAAACAACCATGGTTCCTATAAAGATGCTATAAAAGTTTTATAACTCAATTTTGTTCAAGCCTGAAAAGTTTGAAAAAATTTTCAGGCCTTTTATAGTCAAAACATCATCATCAGCCATTTTCTGTCTGCTGCTGGATGAAGGGCTCTCCTATTCATTCCCATCTTGAGCCTTTCTATGCTACTGAGTTCCTGCCATCTCTTTAATCTCATCCTCCTACTGTCTCTTTGGTCTTCCTGTAGCTCTCTTTCTGAGACTAAATATAAAAAAATCTAATTTGGACATCCTAAAATTTTATTAAATATAAAATAATCCTAAAACACAAACATTTACTGATATAACTACCACAGACAACTATTTCATCATTGCTTTACACTATGCTGTGGGTATTCTCTGTATTATTATACCACATTTACCCATTTTTATGAATTGCAAAACAATCAGTAACATTACTTACTGCAACATTATTACCATTATTACCATATGTTATCTCTTTGATAATAGGATTATCAAAGAGAAATGTCTACAACCTCTTCATTTCACTAACCTTGTAGTAGTTCTTAAGTGATCTCAGTTTCATGATCTTGTCAGTATGACAGAAATTAAAAACCACCCCATATATATTTTGAGTTTAAGAGAGTGACTGGTGAGATTTGAGTTGATGCAAGGAGAACAAAAATGGAAACAAGAGAAAGTAATGACAATGAAAAACGGAGGAAGTGAGAGGAAGGCAAAGTAAAAATGAAATAAGTGGAAGTCAAGACTTCAGAAACAAGGGAAAGAGAGATGAGAGGATGTCAGGAAAGTGGGAGATTATGGCAAGAAAGTGTGGTTAAGAATTGGTAAAATTTTATGTCATAAGACAGAGCTAAACTGGATCAAGAAGTTCTAGAATCCCATAGGGATAGTGGAATAATTTAATCGTCTTAGCTCTACTAAATAGTTAAGTCACAGAAGTATTATTTGTGGTTCTTTTTTCCAAAGGAAAGTATGCCAGAATGGTGAATTCTATTGCAGAGTGAGAATTCCATCCCAGATAATCATATAACAATATGCAAAATAGAACCTAAAGCTGCTGAACTAAGCTAAGGAATTGTCCTTAAATGATGTACTTTCATTGAATTTTCAGATCTGCCATTTGAGTGGTAGAGCTTTATATACCTTTTCCTTTTTCCCTCCCTCCTCACATGTGACAAATATAACATACACACATATATCATTAAATTTATTTATTTATGTCACCTACACATACAAGTGACAAAATCTATAACATAATAGTGGGAAAAAGAAGAAAACTGGGGACTATATTTCTCAATTAATTTTTTTTCTTTCTTTTTTCTTGTCAGCTTCTTTTCTTAGTGAATCTTTTAAAAATCTCCTTTTCCTGTTTTTTAATATGAATTTTTTTACTTCTGTCTCAGTACTGATTACCTTTAATTTAACTTTTTTTTAAAATATATTTCTATATTTTTTTTATGAAATGCAATACATTTCTATATTTTTTTTTATTAAATGCAATATATTTCTAAACATTTCCTTTTTGTTAGATGCACAAGCCAAAATTAATGTTCCTACTAGTGGTTCTACATGTTCTTGCTCTCAGTTGCAAACCCAAAGGAAGAGAAGAAAGAAAAAAAGAACTGGTTCCAGCTTGAGTGCCACCAACTTTGTTGGTATGTTTCAAATGATTACACCTTTCAGTATATTTTTAGTGGCCCTTTGTTCATTTTTTTTTTTTTTTTTTTTTTTTTTTTTTTTTTTTTTTGCAGAATTATTATTATCATTACTATCATCACCAAACCTTCATGAAGTGATTGGATGTTGGAAGTTTATTTTCCACTTGGTTAGACTATAATAAATTTAGTTTAATCCTTTATCCAAGTGTAAGCAAACAAAGTTTGCTCCTGAAGTATCTTCAGGACTGAGGCAACTTATAGTAAAGGTGGACCAAGTTCTCATCACTACTTGTCTCAGTATCTCCCATAATGCAAAGCACATCTCCTTGTGGATATTTATAATGCTATGCATTAAGGGAAGGGCCACTACCCTGACCGGTTTCGACCATTATTGAGGTCTCGAATGAACGAGTTGAAACTTGACTACTCTTGTGATTTAATAATCATTTTCAAAATTACCTCCCTTTTCACTAACATGTCACTAAAATGATATATTAAAAATTCTGTCTTCAAAATTTCCAATCAAGCATTGTAAGCCTATTTAAGTTCATTATGAACTCAGGATATTTCAGCTGGAATGCAGGGCCGCATTTATACTTTTGGAGGCCCGAGGCGCAACATCATTATGAGGCCCTCAAAAATAAGCATTTTTTTAGTTTATTGAAAATAAAAGTCAACATTTCCATAATAACTCATTTTAATAACACAATACAACATCGATATACATATATTTGCATTTTAAAAAAATATAAAAATAAATCCAGTTCAAATTTAAATAAAAAAATTAATAACTAAAAGTTTTTTCTTCTGGCTTTGGTTTTAGCAAATATATCTATAATGTTATCATAATTGATTGAGTCCATTACATCTGATTCAATGCATAATAACGACAGGTCACTTGTTTTATTCTGGTGCAAGTTGCTTCTTAAATAATTTTTTATTCGTTTCAACACTGAAAATGAGCGTTTTGCACTTGCATTTGAAATAGGCATCACCAAAAATATTTTTAAAATTGTTTCTACGTTCGGAAAAGTAAACCTTAACCCATTGTTTATAAATTTGTACATATTTTTAATTGAAGAATTTTCTTCCTTTATCATTATTAAAAATTGCTTAACTTCATCGGTAAATTTTTCTGGATCAATATCAGTCCCATAAGTTTGTAAAATTTTATCAATACTAGTCTTGTACTTGTCTTGATCTATATCTTCCTTCAAAAAAATGTCAAACATATCTAATATGTCGAAATAGCTTTTTGTTCATTCATTAATTTCCAAAAATTAGCTTATCGCAAATGTCATTAAAAGTGTTCACAGCGAAATTTTCTTTCCCATGTAATATAATCTCATTGTTAGATCGTGAAACTTCATCACTCATTTTTTTTCGTTTTTAACTCTTTCCTTTTCATCTTTAAATTTTGTCTCATCTGTTAATAAATTCACTTCTTCATTTACAGCAGCAAAACTATTTCTTATATCTAAAATAAAACCAACTAAAGAGTGTAATAAATTATTAGCTAAAAAAAAATCCATATCGGGATCTTGTAGAGATTTACTAGTAGCATTTATTCGTTGTAAAATTTTGTCCCACATAACTGTTAAAATTGCTGTTTCTGGTTTGTCAAAATGTTCAGCCATTGATGAGCTCTCTAATTTAGAAATAGGTTTTTCATGAAGAGAAATGGATAGTTCAAGTATTGCGTCTTTAATTTGTTTATATCCATGTTTTAAATCCAATGTAGCGTCAGCTCTTGCGGACCACCTCGTTTCACTTAGTCTTTTAACTGTTAAAGATTTTTTTTCTAAATGTTTAAGGAGTATACCCCATCTTCTTGTTGAAGATGAAAAGTAATTATATACATTTTGAATAAAACAAAAATATTGCACTGCTTCTGGACAAGATTCTGCGGCATAGTTGCCAATTAAATTTAAGGAATGACTAGAGCATGGTATAATGTGCAGAGGGACTACGTTTTTTCAGCCTAGCTTGTAAACCTGTATAGATACCTTTCATATTGTCAGCATTATCATAGCTTTGCCCTCTGCACATTTTTATATCTAAAGATAATTCTTCTAATTTTTTTAATACTACCTCTTCTAAATATAAGGAATTATGATGTGTAATTCTGATGAACCCGATAAATGTTTCTCTAATGTCAGAATTTGCGGCAACACCTAAATATCATAGCTAGTTGGTCATTATGGGCAATGTCTGGCATTGAATCGAGTATTATTGCAAAATAAGCAGCTTCCTTAATTTCTGATATTAATATTTCTCTTGTTTTTTAGCTATTAACGCTATAAATTCATTACAAGTATGGTAAGAAAGATAATTTGATCTGCCAGAACCACAGTTGGCGTACATATTCATGTGATGTTTTAAAAAATCATCAAATTCACTTAAATAATGTAAACACGATAAATAATTTCTGCAAGAATCAGAAAAAATATCATTTGCATTTCCTCTAAATGCCAGCCCTAGTTTACTCAGTAACTTAATGGTAGCTATTATTCTTTTTAAAACCTCTCTCTCTAATAATTTTCTTCAGATTGTATTTGTTGGATCAATTCAGAATCAATTAGACTATTTACAGAACTTGATTTTCTTTTGTGATATGTGCACATTGTTCGTATATGCTCAGCAGATTCCTCGTGATCACATAAGGTTCGTGTTATATTTCTCCAGTCATTAAAACTCTTCATTATTTGACTTAGAAAACAATTTACAAACAAAGCAGTAAATTGATTTGCTCGTTTCTGAAAAAATTAGCCACTGTCGTTTCTCCTTTGTTCCATTTGCCTTTTTACAGTAAAATGTGATATATTTACATTTCCGGCATATATTCTATTGCGTTCTGTGTATTCTTTTTTTAAATTTTCGATTTTAACAACATTCTGGGGCATATTTATTAAAATATGCTCAATAAACTGTTCATTAATAGTAAGTGGCCACACTGCTATATCGGTAGGATAAGAGATAGCTTGCTTGCTGGTAAGTACAGACTCCGATTGAAAATTTTTTTCAGAATACTCTTGATTTGTTTCATTTACTTCTTTCTCTCCTTCTATGTTTTCCACATCATTTTGATGTTCTTCATTTTCACTTTCATCTCCTCTTGATAATGATACCAATGTTTCGTTTTCATTCCGAGAACTGTGAAGTTCAACTTCAGTTCTACGAAATTCTTTATTTTCAGAACACAAGAAAGACAAAATTGCCCCCTTTTGACTATTTAGTTTTTCATTTTCTCTGAGTCGTTTTCTTTTACTATCTCCGGATTCAAATTTTCTTGGCATCATTATGTGTATTAATCTATCAAAAGTGAAATAAATATTTATTATATCCAAAATAAACACATAAATATTATTATTATTATTATTCCTGACACCTCCACGGAGTCCGAAGACTTATTGTGGGAGGACACCTACAACTGTCTCAACCACTACACCGAACCTCTACTACGAATCATCTCCATCAACGCCATCTACCGCCCACCTACCACTACAACTAGTATTCTATGTCTGTAAATTGCATGTGTTCTGAAAGGCCGATTTGTCTGTATGCGGGATGAAAAACCCGAGTTTCCGGGAGGGAAAACCCTGCTACCTCCATATGAGATTGGCTAACTCACATTCCATTGAAAATCATCCAGATAAAGATTCCTCCCATTGGGACGAGGATCGAACTTAGGCCAATTCCATTCGAAGGGTGCAATGTACCGTCGTTCTTCCAATTGCGCTACGGAGGCGCAAAAAAAAAAAAAAATGCAAAGGAATCTCCATCTCCAACGCAGTTTCTAAGATCAAAATAAATCAAATACCAAATAAGAAGATCAAATCAATCGAAAAGAAATCTCAAATACAAAAATAGAAACAGTAGTATCTTGGTTTTGTTAAAATAAACGAGTAACAGTAAAATAAGAATAATAATTAATTGAATAATATATTCTTACCGACTGCGACAACTACGTTAACCATATACAGTAATTAGGTATATACGCTTGTATACTGCTTTACAAATACTAGCCAAATAACAGTAACTAAACTATCAGTTTAATTACCGTTTTTTGGAATTTCCTTTACTGTTCTATGAAATATGACCCTTTTCTGGTGCACAATGGATTATAAATAATTATGCAACTTCTACGATACTTTATATTTAATATTAAATTTTCTAATTAGTTAAAATCTTTAATGTAATTCTAAATATATATATTATTTACACTTTTAAATATTCCATGTAATTGAATCATAATTAATTTAAAGAAAGATGTAATTAAAATCTTTCTGTGAAAGATTTCATTTGCAGTGTTGATTATTGATTTTGAGAACGTTGATTTTGTTTGACAAGCTTCGTTGCCAAGCATCATAGTTGCTACAAAAATTCTAAATACCGAAAAAATATTAAAAGGTATGGTAATAATTTAGTATAAGGATAAAAGTTTAAAAAAAAAAAAAATTAAATGCACTCAAATTAAGCTTGCTAATCAAAGTAAAAATTGGAACTTTGTGAACTGTAAAGTTCAGATATTCTCACTAAAAATAAAAATTTTGAATTTACAGTAATAAAAATTATAGCAAAAATCATATTTATGGAATTACATTTATTTATTACAAGATTTATTCAACTCCAGCTTGATTTTTTTAAGTTGCAGTAATAAGCATAATAATTCCAGCTTTAGTTAAAACGTAGAGGCAATAAATAGTAACGATAACTTGCTATGCTTTCAAACATCCACTTTTTACTCGACATTTTACCCTAAAATGACTAGAATCTTGTTGCACTAAAAAATGAACTGAAAAATCAATTTAATTTATAAATAATAATAAACTTGAAATTCAGATGCTCTATTTATGTGATATAGAAACTGCTCTTACCCAACTATTTAATACAAATAGCAGCAGCACACAAAAAAACCTCTGTTGTCTCTGGAACGTTTTTCAAAATGATCACAAAAACTTTCTTTAACTCAAAAACTTATTTACTCTGTTTACAATTTCTGCTTATTAAACTTCTAGTATACTTGCAAAGAGGTTAGCTAACTCTCTATTAAGTTACTTTTACAAACTGTATATCAACTTCAAATATGCCAGTAGATTCTCTTAATGACACTTCTTGTTGCTGTTAATCTAAATCTTAATTGTCCAACTAAAACACATTATAAGAGGAATTACAAAAGTATATAACTTACAAAAGCTCTGTATCACACATTCAGTTAAAGGTCTTGCACAAAAAGTTCTAAGGCAATTCTCTCATCTCAGATCTTGAGCATCCTTCAGGAAATCTGGCTTCAGAAATATCTCATCGGGAAAATAGCGGACTGTGAACTGCGCCCTGCAGTACTCATATACAGCTCCGGCAAAAAGTTATTCTCGCACGGCAAAAATAAAAACTTCCGAGGAAAGGTGCTTCGGGTAATTTGTCTTGCCTTTTCTCCTCTGCTTGGGCTTGCCAAAAATGCCTGGATGACTGCCTCCTTTTTCTTTCGCCCCCACTAACTCGAATTGCCTCCAACTGTCAACCGGGGTTCCTCTCTGGCCTGGAAGCTTTTCTCCGGCGATTGGAACATCTCCTTTTGGCAACTCGAAGCCTTCTCTTAAGACTGGAACCAGGAAGCTCCTCTCTGGCAATGTCTGGAAACAGGAAGCCCTCTCTCTCTCTCTCTCTCTAGTAACGTCTGGATCCGGGAAGCTCTATATGCTTGGCTCTGTCCCCTTTTATTATGCCTTCTCTGAGACCTCGCACGAAGTTTGTAACTCCCGAAGAATTCGGCATGATTCTTTCATCTTAAGTTTCAAGTTCGGCTTGCTCTTTGTTCTCTTCTGTGCTTTCTTTTGATTGTAAGTTGCCGACCAACTGAAAGTTGTTTGAACCTTTCTGACTGACTTCGGAGGTGTTTACGTGCAGAGCTTGTAAGCCTTTCTCATACACACAAAATTAATAAACAACCTTTCTAATGCCGCCATGTAGATATATTACATACAGCTCCAGCAAACACATTGCCTTTTTTTTAACACTCTAACATATTCTTATTAAAGAAGTATATGCAGTTAATTTCCAAAGGGCTATTTACAAAAATATCTAATACAAAATATACAGAGACAAGGCTATTTTTTACAACATTCTTATGGGACTTGAGCTAAGTAAAAAATCGATGTAATGTACTTTGAAATATTTAAGCTACAATCGAGTTTTTACAATATTGATAAGAACAAAGTCTTAAAGTCCAGTCCAGGTAGTCCAGCAAAAACCATCTGTGACAAAATGAAACTAGTTTATTTATTTAAAAAAAAATACAAATTTATTAAGTATATCTTTATAGAGTTCATAATTAAAAGAATAATAATAATAGATTTCTACAGATGTGTCTCATCTTGTTTTGGTATTATCAAGTTATTCTGAAGCATTATGAATTTTGCTATTTTATTATTATGCCGCTAATATTTCTTGAAATGCGGCACTTTTTACAACAAAACTGGCTAAGTTATGTTGAATATATCTGTTTGCAAATATACGCAAAATCCCTTTGACCGAATAAAATCCCCCCCACCACCACCACCCACCATTTACAGATTATTGTAGTTATGTGCACTGTATTTCTTGGATTGACCGTTTTTTTGCTGCACAATTTACTTATTGTGTCTCTTCCCAAACGAAAACGAATTTCACATGTGCGAAAATAAATAATCAAAATGTTTGTTTGCATTGGAAATATGTCAAATATTTATATTTTTTAAATAACATTTATTGAAATAAATATGACATTTTGCTTCCTTTCCTTGCAAAATAAGATTATATGGGTCGCACATTTCAGTTTTAGGAACGATTTTTTTATTTATTTATTTATTTTTATGAACAACGAATGGTGTTAGCATTACTTGGGGTTTACGATTGTGAGTCTTTAATTTATATCCAATGGTATTTTATCAGAGATTCTACGCCTTTGTCTTTTGCTTAAAACTAATTGTACTGTTGCAGTACAATTACTTTGGAAAAATAACGAATTCAAACAAAAAGAAAGTGCACACATGTTATCTAGCAGTATTTGTGTGTGTGTGTGTGTGTGTGTGTGGTGATAATTTTGGGAGGGCAGAGTTAGCCATTAAAGGCGAATTAATTCTGTTATGAAAATTTTGGAAATAAAATTTCATTTTGATGCATGCACCTACACATGTTTCAAAAGATAAACTGTAGGGAAAATATTGCTACTTCAAAACTGCTGCATAATATCGAAATTAGCCGAAAATATGTACATAACAGGTGACTTCATAACTGCTGTTTATTTTGATTTGTAGTGAGTGATTAGGGGGGAATCAAGAAAGTTGAAATGCAAAAACCAACAGATTACGTTATAAAAATTATGCATTACATGATATGATTCAAGATTTATGTATGATAACTAACTTTTGAACTAAGATTATGAATGAAGTAGGAAACTTAATTTGGAACAGATGGGGGCTGTATTCATTTTTAGATTCGGATTTTCATGAATTTATAAAATAATTGTTTGACAAAATAATTATCTTAAATCAAGTTCTTGGAGAATTTTAAAATGTATTGGCGATTAAAATAATTAGCAAAAAAATTGATAGTGACATTGATCTTCCAAAGTGATACAATATGAAGTGAAGAAAGTATGAAAGGATTTATTTTACGCTGGCATTAAAAACTATAATTATACGATAAAAACATGCAGCAAAATTAATATAACTCAGGTATTTAGTCTGATATAACTTTGATTCCGGTTACCAAGCAAACGGCAAGCAACTGCGTTTCTTGCTGTAGGCTACAGAACGTAGCTACTACGTACGCCAGATAATGTAGTTAAGTGTTCTTTTCAGCGTGAAGGATTATCGCACCTTCTAATGGACATGACGGTCAAACTACACTTCTTATCCATGTTCTTTCAGCAGGTGGACAGAATATTATCCAGGTTTGCTGGACGTGTATATACGTCCAGCAAAGAAATGGTATGCTTACATACATGAATTTTATGGAATACAGAGTTCCTGTTGGTTTCATATTCTAAGGAAAAAACAATGTATTTCAAATGGAAGCGGGAAGCCTCACAAAATTTTCAGCGACCTCTAGTTTTTATATTATGAATTTAATATTTAAAAATAAGTATTTTATTTTACAACTATAACTATGCTGTTTTGTTTATTGTTCTTTGTTGAGGAGTAAGGTTTTAAAATGAGGCCCCCATCTTGTGCCTAATGGTAAATGCGGCCCTGCTAGAATGGGAAACTTAATAGGCATATTGAAAGAACTGTGATAGGCTCCCCACTTTCCACAACTATGGCCACCTTTTATTTAGAACATTTAGAAAGAATTTCCAGTATAAATCCAGAACTCTTTGGGCTCTTTTTTATATATGAGTATTTCCAAATGGCAAAAATATTGTCAAGAATTGGATCTCTTCTACAAAAAATAAATAACCTACACTACAGAATCACTACTGTTAAACTCGCTATAAAAGTAGAATCAGACAGAAGTTTATCCTTTCTTGATATCCTCTTTAAAAGAGAAACTGGTGGCTTCCTATCAAGCTGCAAAAATCTACATTCTCCAGCTATTATATTCAAACATCAATGCATAACTCCTCACAGAAATATGGTATTATTAAAGGCCTACTGTCAAGAGCCTTCCTACTCTGTTCCTGTTTCTTAAACCAAGAAATTATATTCTTGGTTTAATCCTTTATCCAAGTATATTCATGACTGGGCAAACAACGTTTGCCCAGTCATGAATTGTTCGAAACATCATGTTCGAACATTTATTATGTGAAGTATTTCCGCGAACTTCATGGACTTCGCAACTGGACAAACATTCTTGCTTACTATTGGATTAAACACATTTATATTAACAACATTTACAGATTTTTGTCTTTTAATTTTTTTTATTGTGTATTGCTTGATTTTTTTTTATTTCTTTCTCACCCATAAAAGGTTTTAAACTTATAATACATTAGCACAGTGGGTAGGCTAAGTTTCTTTTTTTTATAAGTTTTTTTTATATATTTTTATAACCTCCTAAAAGTGTTCTAGAGACCAAATATGGGCAATTTTCAAGCAGCCTCTAGTAAGTAGTAAGTGGGACAGTGGTCTCATATGGAGTGATGAAATTCATCTGTCAGGATTAATCTATTAAGTTAGGATAAAAGTCTGTGATTATCTTCGGCCAATCACAGACTTTTACGCCCATGGCAGGATTCAAATCTACATCCTGTTGGTTGGAGAGTAGTTATGTTAGCCACTGAGCCAACCAGGTTATCGTTATCCTTTCTTTTCCTTTCTTGTACTATAGGTTTTGTGCAACCTCTTACGTTCAGAGTTGCGAAGGGAAAAAAAATGTGCATTTCATTGTATTTTTATGGGATTAGCAAAAACAAGAACCAACGCTAGGGTCTTTGCCGCTCGCATGCAGTTTCTATCTAAGCGCCCCTGTAATGATTAAGGCGTGTGTGGTTCTTTTACGATAATAAAAATTTAAATTATTTGAAATTTCTTAAATACATTTTGACAGAACAGCCACACGTTGGTTCGCTAAATGTTTCGAACTGGGGGTGTTGACACTAGGCAGGATAATCATTAAAAACCCGAATATTCAAAAAATTCTCAAAAGTTAAAGCAAATTTTGATAAAGCCACTTCACTTTAATCGTTGAATATAATGATACAGGAATTATAGCCTTCTCACCAACCCGAATTGCTAACAAAATTAAAATGAATTTTAATTAAAGTTAAAATTTATTTGAACTAAAGTTTAAAAAATTTTACAAGTTACTAAATTATTAGTAACTTGTAAAAATTTCTTAATAATTTTTATAAGTGGAACTATCTTTTAGGAAAATAAAAGAAACTCAAGATAGATGAGGAAATAAGAAAAGAGTTCACAAATAATTAGAAACATTTAATATAAGTATTAAAAAAAAACATCTTTACAGAATAACAGAAAATAAATTAAATTACATAAATATACTTAACATTTTTTTAATTAAAATGTTATGGTTTTTGATTTCATATTCACAAAATTAGAAATAATGGTCTTAACGTCTAATTCCGCACATATATCGTTTTCAATAGCTATTAACGCCAAACTAACAAGCCTTTTTTGTGACATACTTGTTCTTAAGTAGGTTTTAATCAATTTCAACTTGGAAAAGGAACATTCACCGCTAGCTACACTAACAGGTAAGGTTAATAGTATTCTTAAAGCAATTGTAAAGTTTGGGAAAGATGAATTATTGGACACAGTAAAATTAAGAATAGCGAAAGGGTTTTGAATATTTAAATTATCCTTCCAAAAAAAATCCCGTAAAGCACATAACTCGTCATATAGTTCTATTGCATTTATGTCTTTATTGTCGCTGTCCTTAAAGAAAATCTCTAAATTATCACAAGTTTTTCGTAAATCTTCCTTATTAATTTGTAGTAATCTATACAAGAAATTGAAATTATCATATGTTTTTATTTTCAAAACGTTCTATTAACGAACACATTGCAACGTCTAGAAGTGTTCTATAAAATACATTCACTCTAAATTTATCTTCTGGCAATTGTGGTGTTTCATCATGATGCTCCTAGTGAAATTGTCGTGTCTGCTTTCGTCGTTGAACTTCCGTACCAGTTTTAAATTCTTGTTCTTCTTCCACCTCTTCACTCAGTTCTTTTGCCGTTTTTAGAACTTCTTTAAAATTTGTATCTGATCGATAACTCTTGTAAGAATATTTTTAAGTTTTCGATAGATTCTAAAGCAACTGTAATATTCATATTTTTGTCTTGAAGCATTTTACTCACAGGGTTTATTCTGTTAAATAAATCATGCCAAGTTATAAGAGAGCAAATAAATTTGTAGTCCTTTATTTTAGCACATAATGTTTGTGCTTCATGCTGAGTTTCTTTATTAAAATTTTCATTATTTATAATTTCAAAAAGTGCATCGTAAATTTCTCCTAACTGATATCGTAGAGGGCGGATTGAATTAATTTTACTTTCCCATCGCGTTTCTGATGGCTGTTTCAATGTTAAATTTTTTACGAACTTTAAAAGGATTGCCCAACGTTTGTAAGAGAATGAAAAGAAATTGTATATTTCTTGAATAATTGCAAAGAAACTAATTGTATCTGCATTCACTTTGGCTGCATCGTTAATGATTAAATTTAGTGTATGAGCAGCACGTGGTATGTAAAAAGCTCGAGGATTTTTGTTCAAAAGCAAATTTTGAGCCCATATTTTTTCTTTTTCATATTTGCCCCATTGTCATACCCTTGACCTCGCATGTCTTAAATGGGAATGTTCCATTATTGTTGCACATAAACTACGTCCTCTGGATTCTGATACATCTGCAAAACCTAAAAAGTTTTCCCTGATCTTGACAATTCCATTGTCACAGGAAACAAAGCGAATAATAATGGTCATTTGTTCTGTTTTACTTGCATCAGGTGTGCAGTCTAAAATAATGGAATAATATTTAGATTTTCAAATTAATAATAAAACTGTATCCCTGATTGCCTTACTTAAAGTTTCCAATATTTCATTTTGACTGTCTTTACTCAAATAATGTACTCTATTGTTTCATTGTAGGGCCCCTTCAACATGATTTTCCATAACAGGATCAAACTTCACAAACAGTTCGACTAATTTTAAAAAAATTGCTGTTATTCCTTTCATATAATTTATCAGATGATCCGCAAAAAGCTAAATTTTGGCTACCAAGGAGTTTTATAATTTCAATCAAGCGTTCGAAAACACTTGTCCAATGTTTCTTTTCCATTTCATACATGCTTTGAGTCTGGCAATCAATAGTAGTTTTGATTTTTAAATTTTTATCAAGTTCCTTCCATTTTAAGAAATTTTTCACGTGAGTTAAACTAGTCTCATGTCTATGCAAAGTTGTACTTGCATTTCTCCAATCGTTAAAACCTTCTACAAGACTGCTTGATTCAGTAGGTGCGAAAAGTTTCGGAACAAATGAGCCATGTTTTTGACACGAGCTCCCCGTTTTCCATTTTTCTATTATAATATTACTTATTATAGATTTTATATAATAGATATTATATATCCATTATTACGTGTCCCCAAATTTACGACCATATGTATCTCTGGGATATATTATATTTTTCTTTTGAACAGGCCCCATTTCAATTAAAACAACTCATAATTTTTCATCAATATTTCCCCATTCACCTGGATCGTCTAAATTTTAAAACTTCTAAAGTTGTAGTGGTCAACTACAACTAAATCTTCTAACTGTTTTTCACTTAAATCATGCGTCTTGTTATCTTGTTCAATAGTTGCAATTGTACTTTCATGCAAACTGGATGATGTGCACGGTTCCTCAACTCTGATTTCGGATGTATCGAGTTGGTTACAATCTGCATCAGAATATTTTAACAAATTTATTAAGAGTCCTAGTTTGTTTCTTAATATCTGCTTCTTTCCAAAGAAGCAGATATTGATTCCATTTCTTATTTTATACCCACAAGAAATTATCACAACATGACACAGAGACGAAATAATATTCTCTGCACTGTGCAGCTGTGAGTAGTCTACTGAGATGCATATCATATGACTGGTTAACTAGCAACAAATGTTTTGTACGAAAATTCGTTTTTGCGCATAAAAACTGTTCACCGTTTAACTTTAGATAGACTGCAGTAGACACAACATTCTGCAGGCAAGCTGGCCTGTACTCGCTGCAAAATTGTAAACAACTGGCTGATCAAAGAGGCGGTAACATACAATTTTTTAAAATTTTTATTCGGTGTATCTGGCCTTATTTATTTTAATATTGATCATTCTAAGAATTTTTTGTTTTTATGATAAAATTTTGTTTCTCGAAAATGAACTTATGAACCGTGCCCCGGCAGTGGCGCCCCCTTCGTAGCGGTGCTCGCATGCTCTGCATGCCCGCTTCTGCTGGCCCTGGCTAAAACGTTTTGGTTATCCTGCACTTATCCTCATTGATTTGTTTGCCCTTTTCAATTTTTAATATCCGTTTTGTAATTCTAGTACAGAGAACACTGAATGTGAAAGTTTAATAACAAAAAATAAATTGTGTAGGTAGAATAAGAGCCAAATATACTTTATTTTACAGATATTTATTGATACTTTTTATTATATTTAAATAGTATGAATATTTTTGTTTTTGAATGCCTTTTTTCCCTCTAATACTAGATTTGTATAAGTTGACAGATGAAATACTGGGGGAAGGTGCCTATGCCTCTGTGAGGACTTGCATCAATGTGTACACAGGAAAGGAGTATGCTGTTAAGGTAAATAGTTTTAATGATTCATTTTAAAACTACAAGTATTATTATTATTATTGACACCTCCAGGGAGTCCAAAGACTCATCAGGGAGGACACCTACTCTACAGCTCTGTCTCCACGACTCAGTCTACTAACTACACTAATGCCATCTACGACCCACCACCACTACTAGTATTTTTCACAGATAATCACAAACATCCATCGAATCGGCGAGATTCGAACCTGCAGCCTTTTGGCTGGAGAGCAGATACGCTTACCACTTGGCCAACCAAGCCGGCTACAAGTATGCCTCTTATAGTGTGGATGGAAAAAATTTGTGACCAATTTTTATATAATATGTTGATGGATCGTGACTCCACATTCGAACACAGAGAATATTTATTTTTAACTGCGCACTCTATGTTCTAATTCGCATAAGCAACGTTGTGAAATCAACCATCAGCTAGCACAAATTGTTATGAACTTAATTCAGGCCGAAATTCTCTTTATTATATATAGGGTTCCCGCTAGGATTCGAACTATTTTAATGAGTGGTGCAATGAAAGAAATCAGGCAAACACAAGATTTAACTCAAATAAAAATATTTAATGCTTTAACACATAAATTTACATTTAAACAAGAATTTCTAGTAGGGATAATACAATTAGGAATGAACAAGTTCTCATTAAAACATTAATACTGTACTCAGCTGAGTATATCATTTACGATTAGAATTTATGCATATAAATTCCACTCTTCTTATTATCAAGATTCCAAACACAATTTCACTCTAAACAAAGCTATCATTCAATGCACTTTAAATATTGATTCAGTTTAACTATTCAGAACAATCACAAAGCACAAGTCATCAGACATTCATTTAGAAACTTTAAAGTTTTATCAATCTAATACAATAGTTCTCAGAAAGTTCTGTCTCAATTTTACATTGCGTTCTGACGTAACAGGCGTCACTATATTACACATTCAAATATGAACTATTAATCCAGAGATACTTCATATATTACGTTTGCAAGGAAATGCTTCACTATATCACACATTCAATCTTGACTGTTAATTTCAGCAATGTGAACTATATCATGTTCTCCAGAAATAAGCTTCACTACTTCACACTGCGACGAGGCATAGAAAATATATCCTTACCGGTATAAAAAGTATAGCTTTCTCATTATTGAGAATCCTAGAAACACTCCTTGGCTCTTGAATACTTTCACTTTGAGAGCACACAAATATTATAGAATCCTGGATTTCAGTAACTGATTAGTTAACTCGGGAGAATTTATCTTCTTGCTCATAATTGTCTAACTTTCAATATTTCTTACTCATTCTTATTATCCTTTCATCCAACGCTATCCTTCTGCGAGGCGATAGGAATTCATAAAAGAATAAGAGCTCGAAGGAAGATAAGTCAAAATACAGAGCGGTTCCCAGTCCTTCCTACTCCGTTCAACTCCAGGTTATTTCTCTTCCTTTTCTCTTTCCACTGTGTTCTTCCTTTTCATGTACTGCTCATGACATCCTACTCTCCTTTCCCGCCAAAATCTGGTTCTAACTTGTTTTGTTGATACCGAACTGGCTCCTTGCATACTGTACAGTAACTACGTTAAGGCATGCACTGGCTAAAAATAACATAATTTCTCACAACAACCAGTCATGTCTTATTTTGAAGAATTACTTGGATACATTACATTTTACTAATAGCATAATAAGATTGCATATTTTACAGTTTTTATCTCTGTTTCAGTAACATTAATCTCATAATAATAAGCGACATTTAATACATAGTTTTTACAACTGTACTTCATATAAAAATAATAAATGAACAAATAAATATTAATAAACATAATTTGAAAGAAATCATATGAATAGTATACTATTAACAAGAGATTATTAGTCTGATGAGCAAATTTGGCTTAGGAAATGGCAGATTATGTTGGACTCTGAATGAAGTATTAATAATTTCCAATTCTCCTCATTCAGAATCCAACACTTACCACTCGGCTAACCAGGCCGGCCACAAGGGATGGGAAAAATTTGTGACCAATTTTTATATTATATGTTGAGTCATAATAATGTTTGGAAGGAAGAGCATATGCATGATATTAATTATGCCATGTATTTAGTTTGTGGTAGCTTCCTGTGTTATATTATTAATATAGAAAATTGTCATAATTTTCATGCACTGTAATTAAAAGGCATTCATAAGGTTGTCATGAACAAGGATTTAAAAAAAAAACATGGATCAGGTAACATTGCTCTTCAAATTCAGTAATTCGCCCCTGATTACAGGGATATTATTATTACGGGCGACTCCAGAGAGGCCTTAGACTAATCGAGGGAGGCCTTAAACATCTTGTCCACACAACTATACGGCATTCTCACAGTATCTATCATACCTTGCCTTGAACTCACTCACTGTCATAGCGCCCACAACAGACTCTGGAGCTCATTCCACTCATTTCTCCACTCTAAAAGTAAAGAACCCAGCTCTAACACCCTTGCTAACCACACTCTTGCCCTGCTTCCATAGATGTCTCCTAGTTCTCCCACCACCAGTCCTGATCTCAAAAATATCCTCTGAATTAATCTTATAGAAACCCTTCAGCAATTTGAATGTCTCAATCATATCTTCCCTTTTCTGCCTCTCAACCAATTTCTGCAACCCACAAATCTTCAACCTGTTCTCATAAGGTTCATTCCATAGACCTGCTATCATCTTGGTCACTCGCCTGTGGATCCTCTCCACCTCCTCCCCATCAAGAAGAAACCTAGGTGGTCAAATCTGGGCACAGTAGTCGAGATGAGGTCTTATCAAGGCTCGGTACAGAGGAACAATAACTTGCTTGTCTCTGCTCGTCAAGGTATGTTTCAACAACCAAGTGAGTTGATGAGCTGATTTAGCTACTTTTGCAATGTGCCCCCTAAACTTCATCTCACTATCCATCAACACTTCCAAGTGCCTGGGCTCATCAATCTCCTGGACTACAGTTCCACCAATGTGGTATACTGCTGCTAATCTTTTCACCCCAAAATGCATAACCTTACATTTTGTCACATTAAATTGACATCCATTCTCCATAGCCCAGAACTCCAATCTATTCAAGTCATCCTGCAAGATTTTGGCATCTTCTGCATTCACTATCGCCCTACCCAATTTTGCATCAGCAGTGAACAAATGAACTGTTCTCCTTAGATCCTTCCCTATATCGTTAATGAACAGATTAAACAGCAATGGTCCAAGAACAGAACCCTGCAGCACACCACTAGTCGCAGGCTGTCTTTTGGACTCTACTCCTGAATAAACTACTCTTTGATATCTCTCCATCAACCACCCACCTATCCATCTCACCAACCCTATATCCATTCCCATATATTGTAGTTTATGGATTAGAATTCCATGTGGTATCCTGTCAAACGCCTTTGCCAGGTCCAGCAGTATCACTGTAAACCCATTACCCTTATCCAGTTCAGTTGTCACCTTGTTATAAAACTCGAGCAAGTTACTGAGGCATGATCTACCCTTCACAAAGCCATGCTGTCCACCGTACAGTATCTCATTTTCATCAATCCATTCCTGTATTTTTCCCTTGAGTACTTTCTCCAAGACCTTGACAACGACTCCTGATATGCTGATCGGTCGGTAATTTGCAACAGTAGTCTTGGATGCTCCTTTATGCAGTGAAACTATTTTCCCCTCTTTTCACACCTTCGGGACTAAACCAGATCCGAGACTCAGATTAAACAACATGTTCAAGGGCACTGATAATTTCTTAGCCGCTTCACGCAAGACCCATGCCGGTATACCATCCAATCCCACAGATGTATTCACATTAAGGTTTTGTAATAGACTATTCACCTCCACTTCATTCATCACAATTCCCGTATAAACTAATGGTTCCTTCATTTTTTCAATATTACCACCTGGATGATATACTTTTGCAATGTGCTCGCTCAGTAACTCCACTTATATCAACTGATTCAGTGACCTCCTTACCATCGTCATTCCTTAAAATCATTTTGCCGTGTACAGTTTTTTTCTTGCTTGCAGCATATTGAAAGTTTGGGATTCTCTTTAGATTGCATAGCTAGTTTCCTTTCATAATCCGCTTTTGCTTTTTTTACCACACTCGTTACCCTTCTGGCCTGCACTTTATACCGTTCGTGTGCCTGCAGGTCACCCCTTTCTTTAAATTCCTTCCACAGTTGTTTCTTTTTTTTTGCAGCTCAAACTTAATGGTGTTATTCATCCATTTAACCTCTACTTGTTTTACTATTCGAACCCTAGGTATACAGTCAGCCATAACCTCCTGTAAATGCTCCTTGACCACTTCCTATGCTTTATCGACATCCAGCCCTTGCAGTTGTACATGCCATGGCACTGATCCAAGCAATCTCCTAAGCTTGTCATAGTTGCCAGCACGGTAATTCCACATATACCCTGTCTTAATTGAAAATTCCACACCTTTATCCTCCCAGGTCAAGACCTTATGATCACTCTCACCAATAGGTGGCAACATGGTCATATTCATTACAGTCAAATTCTGAGATGCTGTTACCAGGTCAAGCACTCTCTCACCCCTAGTATTTTCAATTACATGCTGTCTCAGATAGTTTTCCCTTAATAATTGAATAAAATCCATTTCCTTCCTCACATGTGTCCTCTTCTTCCAATCAATGTTACCATAGTTGAAATCCCCCATTATAATTACCCTCCTTCCACTCATTCCATCAATTTGTTTATGCATACTATCTCCACCATCTATTCCATCACCTGGTCTATAGCAGCACCCAACTGTATATATTATACTGCTGGTCTCAATCTCACACCAAATAGCATCAAATGAGCTCTTTTCACTCTCCTGCGATACAACATATTGACTGATAGGAGCCAACAAGTTGTGTATGGAGGTGCATTGTCTTAAAAAATGGAAGGTAATCAGTGGGGTACCACAGGGTTCTGTTCTGGAACCACTGTTGTTTAGCTTATATTATTATTATTATTATGTAAGACTCATCAAGGGAGGGCACCCACTCTACAACTCTCTGTCTCCACCAATCTACCAACCACTACTACCATCATCACCAGTTCACCATGTGAAAGGAGATATTCATTTGTTTGCTGATGATGCTAAATTAGGAAGAGCAATGTCAGAAAGTTCTGATGTGTTGTTGTTGTTGTTGTTGTTACAAGAGGATTTGAATAAATTGGTGCTTTCGGTGGAAAAATGGGGATATCATTTCAGTTTTGCTAAGTATCAAGTTAAGCAGTTTAGCCAGAGAAGATGGAATGAGGTTTTCCATATTCAAGGAACTTTGCTTTAGGAGGTGAAGGAGGCAAGGGATCTGGGGATCTTGGTAGATAGGAAACTAGAATTCATGGGTTACATTGCAAATGTAAGAGTTACTTGAAAATTGTGGCTATAATGCGAAGAACTCTGATATGTGAAGGAGATGATAGTTTCACTGTATAAGGCACTAATTAGGCCTCATTGAGATTTCTGTGTACAGATCTGGTCACCTGGCTATATTGGTGATAATGAAACAATGGAGAGGGTGTAGAGGTGAATAACTAAGACTGTTTTAGGATTCTGGAATATTGAGTAGTAGGAAAGATTAAAGGAATGTGATCTTCAGATCTTGCTTATCATTATAAGTATCATTGCATATCAAGTAGTTATTTTTTGAAAAATTTATTTAGAAATTATGAAAATGAATTAATGAAAACCAGCTTAGCTATGGTGTCTCTAATACTGATAACTGGACTGGATAAGCAAATTTGTTAGGGTTCGTAGACACCATTCCTTTGAATTTTTATGTGAGTACAATTAATCAAGGATGATATTTGTCAACTATCATTACTGAGAAATGTAAACAACCTAGAGGATTTGATCATTTGCTGTTGCTTACACCAGATATGCTATAAAAGTTGTAAAATTATGTATTGGTAATATGTCAACTACTACATTGCTAACAGTCACAGTGAACTGAGCTGTTCTCTACGTCTCTGGTGCATCAATCCGAAGATTGGTTAGTCATAGCAGCACATCATAACATCCCATCCTGTGACCTCCTTTTTATATCTTCATAACTCTTAGTGCCGGTTAGCATCATTATGTTATTTATATATGAAATGCTTGATCTGCCTCATGGCCTTGTTCCTTGTACAGTCCCCTCGATTATTTCTGTAATCAGTCCCCCTTGCCTCAGATGGTGTCCAATTAGGCCTTCTCTTATTGATGTGGTTCATTAGTGACTGCTCTTCATGAACTGTATTTAGAACTTCTTCATTACTTTTTCTTTCTATCCAACTAATTTTCATCATCTTTCTCCAGCACCAAAGTTCAAATATCTTCAACTGTTCGATGTCTTGTTTTGTTAGCATCCAGGCCTCATAACTATATAATGCAATGCTCCATATATATGTTTTCACTAGCCTTTTTTTTTTGAGCTGGATGCTAAGTCCTTTACTGGTGAAAATGATTCTTCTATTATAGAATGCTTTTTGATCAAAATTATTCGTGCTTTAATATCTGATTAGTTTCTTCTATTTTCCATGATAAGACTTCCAAGATATTTAAATCAGGATACATGTTGCATTGGCAAACCGGCTATGTGAACACATGCATCTACAGACATAGGACATGCTGGGAGGCATAGGGCTAACCACCTTATCCTCGAGTTACGGTTGCAAAGTCCAAGAATACTTGGGAAGGTTGTGGGTGCTTAAGTGCCTGTTAGGACCATTGATAGGATAGGATACCTGTTGTCAGGCCCAGCTGGTGGCATGTGCGAAGCGTGCAATATACACAGGCACCGCAGAAGAAAAGGTGCCTAAAAGATGTCAAAAAATATAAGATAAGAGTTTAAACAAACGACGAATGGTAAAGAATGGTACATATAATTATGAATGTACATTGTCTTCCGTTTGGGCCCCTTCAGATCTTCCCAGAAACGAACAAATAAATTCTGAAATTGTATCCTGGACCCGATTATATCACTGTAATTTTTGATTAAAATTTACGAAAATATACCTAAAATAGTTCTTTATTTTTTGATGTATCATAAATCAACTTATGATTAATTGTTGAGTTCTGTGTAAAAAAAATTTGTATAAGCAGGACTAATCCGTAGGTAACATTATACTGTAAAGCGGTTTTCATTTGTTTTTCATTTCCTGTTCGTTTTATTCACACTTTATTCAAAAAAAACCTTTTTTTGGAAAGGCGCCAAACATTAATCGCACACACAAGAAAAATACTAGGCGCCGGCGCTGCCTGTTGTATTGGGTTATTATTTATTTCCAGGTTTATTTTCATTGGATTCGCTTTAATTGTAATTAATAGTTTTGTTTTCTTATAATTAATTTTTAGTACTTAATACCTTGATAATAGTATCCTTCAAGTGAGTCCATTTTTTCTCTGTTTTTCTTTTCGCTCTCTCCAGCTTTAATACTTTCAACAGTTTGCTGTTTATAGTTTCTATGGTTTTCCTCTGTTTTCAGGTTATCTATGTTCCATTTGGGCCTTTTCCTTGGTTGTGACAGGTTTTTAAATTTCAGATTGCATTTCAATAAAACCAAATTGTGGTCATTGTCAGCATCAGTGAGCTGTTATTATTATTATTACGTGACACCTTCAGGGAGTCCAGAGACTCATTGAGGGAGGGCACCTACTCTACAACTCTCTGTGTCCACCACTCAATCCACCAACTACAAAGAACCGCAACTACCATCATCATCTACACCAGAGTTTCCTAAATTGTGTTCCAGAACACCAATGTTCTGTGGAAAGTGAATAAGTGTTCTGCGAAAAATTATCAAAATGGATATTAATACGAGTCTTGAATGGTTTTAAATGCTGCAACTTTAACCAGGGTGTTCCGTTAAAATTTCAGGAATTTGTGAAGTGTTCCGCCATAGGAAAAATTTGGGAAACGCTGATCTACACCAACTTCGTCTACCGCCCACTATCACCACTAATGTTTTTACAGACAATCCCAAACATCCATGCCCATGGCAGGATTTGAACCCACAGCCTATTGGCTGGAGAGCAGATACGCTAACCACTCGGCCAACCAGGCCGGCTTATTAGTCACTAAATCTTAATTTAGGGATGCAGTTGTTGAAATGGTGGAGACAGAGAAGATACAGAGTAGGTGCCCTCCCTTGATGAGTCTTTGGACTCCCTGGAGATGTCATGTAATTATCATATTACTTATTGATTTTTGATGTATTATCTGTTAGTATTATATTATACAACGAGGGGCTGGAAAGCTCTGATAAACATCTAGAACAAAAATGATATTAAAGCAACTTACAGGGTGTTCGGGATAAATTTGACAGTTTCGTAAGGAAAAAGAAAATCTTCTTTGTATCTATTAAATTTAATGAATTGACAAAAAAACATTACAGGCAGAGTTAATTACAATACTATCAACAAGATTTACTCAAAATAACCACCATTAGCATCGATCACAGCTTCAATTCTGCTTCGGAACCTCGAACAAGCTGATGCTACAGTCTCCCTGGGAAGGGCCGCAAAAACTGTTTTAATTTTATCCATTAACTGGGCTTTTGTATTACTGGAAGTGCGATTGGTGTCTTTTTCAACTGCGCCCCATACAAAATAATCCATGGGGTTAAGGTCTGGGGAGTTTGGAGGCCAAACATTTGGACTGGTGAAGTCGTAGAAATTTTCAGACAACCATTTTTGACTTTTCCCAGAGGTGTGGCAAGGGGCCGAATCCTGCTGCCATACATACGGCCTACCATTGGCTACCCTTGTTATCCAGGGCTTGACTACAGTTAGCAACTCCACGAACAAAGCCCGAATTCCAATGCCAGGGTTCTTCAACACCTGTTCCTGCAGATTTGCGAGGAATTCTGCTGTACGAACGCAATCAGATCGTCTGCTAGGGATCTTTCTTCTTGCTACATCCTTGTAGTCACCATTGCAAGTCTCTAGTTCATGCCTGATTGTTTTTACTGTATTCAGGGAGCATTGGGCAGCAGTCGAAATATCCTTATTTTGATGGCGGGCACGAATCATCATGATACAAGTTATTCTCTTCCATGATTCAGGTGGGTTCCAGCTATCCATCCTTTCTGACATCTTGTATATGAATGAAGAAGGTTCCAAACTTTTAAATGAAGAGAAGTGTGTGTTAATACATGTAACTTACGGAAAAATATAATTAATTATAAATATGTCAAATTTATCCCGAACACCCTGTATATAACCTCAACTGATAGTACCTTCATAAATTATGAAGGTAACTTAGGTTCTTATATTCTTATATCCTCATGTGTTCTTTCTTGTGGTTATATCAGTTGCTTTAATATCATTTTTTGTTCTAGGTGTTTATCAGAACTATTTCCCCCCCCCCTCATATGTTTAAGAATATTACTTGGATATAAAATGGTACCAAGATCAAAAAGTAGGCCATAGACAGCGGAAGACAGCATTAAAAGTTAAAATTGTCTCTGAGTCTTACCTTCTGATGAAAGTCTTTATCAGCACACTTTTTTTAATAATTTTAAATATATGTGTGATATATTGAAATTCTTCTTTTTTTAAAAAAAAAAAAAGTTTAATTTATTTTTTAGATCATAGATAAATCTCCAGGTCATAGTCGATCACGGGTATTTCGTGAGGTAGAGACATTCCATCATTGTCAGGGGCACCAGAATATCATTCAGCTCATTGAATTTTTTGAGGAACAAGACACGTAAGTATCATTGCATATCAAGTCCTTATTTTTTTTAAATTTAGAAAAAAAAATTAGCAAAACCAGTTAATAAGCATTTATTCTAAGATTGTTAATTTTTTTTTTTTCAGATTTTATTTGGTATTTGAAAAAGTTAATGGAGGTAAGTAGTTTTGTGTTTTTTGTAAATTAATTTATATATAACTAAATTCTTTCAATAAAAATGAAGCAAAAAATCATTAATTACTTTTGACTTATAAGAGCATTCTAGGTAAGCCTTGGTAAGTTGTTTGTATATGGTATAAAGTAATGCTTGCTTTATTCTTTCTTTTACGGTTACACAGTGGACAGCATTCATAGTGAAGAATTTATAGAGACAAAACAAATGTTGGAGCAATTACTTTACTTATAATTAAGAAAATAACATTTGACATTTTGACCTCTATCGAGGTCATTATCAGGAAAACATACATATGCACAGGACACCAGCTACATGATGCTATACAAAAGTAAGATAAATCTAAATGCTTTGTTAATCATTTACCCTAGTCTGACCTCTGGTGAAGAAATTAGAGCTATGAAGCTACATAAAGCCCAATATTCAGGATATTCTAGAGAGAGAGAGAGAATCACAGATGACTCTGTAAAGCACGTCCTATGTAAAAACAAAGAAAATCTAATAGTGAAGTTCCAGAGACTGAAACAACAAGAAAGCAACAGACAATCTGGATGCCATACCCAGAAGAGCAGCTGCTAATTACAAACCAGCAATATAAGGAGCAGCCAATCACAAACAAATGAAGTAAGGAGCAACCAACCACCAACAGTCCATAGCCAAGTTATCAACACATCCAGCTACAATCTTAATGAAGTAGGAGAACTCTCGCTTCTGCAAAAAAGACTTAAACCACGCTATTGCACCAAGTTAAGTAAATAAACTAGACTTCATTGACCACATTGAAAGAGGTCTAAAATCCCCCCCTCCTCCAATATAACCGATAAAATATGAATCGAAACATCCAACATACTAAATTCTAATAAACAGTCAAGTTGCAATTTAACCAAAGCAGAAAAATTAGCCCTTAGATCTCTAAGAAGTAACCAAGACATCATTATTACCAAGGTATATAAAGGACAGATAACAATTTTACAATTCTTGATGGGGGAGTCTTCTTCTTCTTTTGCTATGCCATATCCCGTGTTAAACGGGATCGGCATTCCCATCTTTAATCTTCTTCTTCCAGATTCTCCGGTCCAGGGCATCTTCCCGACTTCATCCTTTCTCCCTAAGATCCTCTGCCACCTTATCCCTCCATCTGAGTTTGGGCCTGTCTCTTTTACTCCTTCCCTTCACCTCCATACGCTCCACTCGTTGACCAACATACTCCTCACCCCTTCTCTCTACATGGCCGAACCACCTCAGTCTGCTTTCTTGTACCTTCTTACCGATTGGTCCCTCTGATGTAGTATTCCTTATTCTGTCCTTCTTTGTCACACTACTCATCCATCTCAACATCTGCATCTCTGCCACCTCCATCTTTCTCTCCTATGCCTTTGTTATAGGCCACGTCTCCACGCCATGTAGCATCGCCGGCCTCACCACCATGGGACAGTATACCTTGAAAAAATGAGCCAAATGGTATCCAACCACAACATGTGCCAATTGGTTAATTACAATCCTACAAACCGCATCAAAAAGAAAACAATGGAAGTAATGAAGTCAGTGATCACATGACCAGAAGAAACAATTAAAAAGTTATTACAGCGTTATGCCTAAAACACACAAAACAAACACACCATCATGACTAATAGTTTAAGAAATCGACAGCCTCAGTTATCACTTAGCCAAGAAACTAGTGGCTGTACTCAAGGAGTTGGTGTAGTCATTCCCCCATTTTATGTACAAGGGGGGGGGGATGACTACACCAATGATACTATTCTTCTCATACAGAATATATTTCCACCCGATATCACGGCCCTCTTTGTCCACATACTTCACTCCAGGTATTTCCTGTGGCAAACTAATTTCTACCTGCAAAAAGAAGGTACAGCCATTGGCTCACGACCTTCTCCCTCATAGCTGACTTTTACATGGAAGACTGAGTGTTCATGGTAAGATTTATGCAAGGATGATTGAGAAGGATTGCGGAAGAAAAGCTTGGTGAAGAACAAGCTGGATTCAGGCCAAATAGAGGCTGTCAGGATCAGATTTTCACTTTATGACAAATAGTTGAGAAATCGTGGTAATATAACAAAGATCAGCATTTAAGTTTTGTTGATCTGGAAAAGGCATATGACAAGGTGCCAAGAGAGAAGCTATTCAAAACGCTACAGTTATATGGTGTCAATGGTGCATTATATCAAGCAATACTTAGTCTTTATTTGAGTTGTAAGTCAGCAGTTGGAATTGAAGGAAGCACAGAGGATGGTTTAATGTTAAATCAGGTGTCAGACAAGGATGCATTATCCTCTCTGTTATTCATTATCTATATGGATCACATTATGAAGGAAAGTGGTATTAAACCTTATATCAAAATTGGAGATGTTAAAATTACGCTTTGCTGTATGCAGATGATGTAATAGTTGTAATAGATATGGTATGAAGGTCAGCAATAACAAGACAAAGACAATGAAAATAGACAGAAGTATTGAAAATATCAACTGCATTGTGACTGGATAACCTATAGAACAAGTAAAACATTTCAGCTACTTAGCCATTATTTTTAGTGAAGATGGTAAATTATTATTATTATTATTACTACGGGCTGCTCCAGGGAGTCCTTAGACTCATCGAGGGAGGCCCTAAACATCATGTTCACACAACTGTTCAACATTCTCACAGTATCTATCATACCTTGCCTTGAACTCGCTCACTGTCATAGCACCTACAACAGACTCTGGAGCTCATTCCACTCATTTACCACTCTAAAAGTAAAGAACCCAGCTCTAACACCCCTGCTAACCACACTCTTGCCCAGCTTCCATGGGTGTCCCCTAGTTCTCCCACCACCAGTCCTGACCTCAAAAATATCCTGTGAATTAATCCTATAGAATCCTTTTAGCAATTTGAATGTCTCAATCATATCTCCCCTTTTCCGCCTATCAACTAGTTTCTGCAACCCACATCTTCAACCTGTTCTCATATGGTTCATTCCATAGACCTGCTATCATCTTAGTCACTCGCCTCTGGATCCTCTCCACCTCCTCCCCATCAAGAAGGAACCGAGGTGACCAAATCTGGGCACAGTAGTCGAGATGAGGTCTTATCAGGGCTCGGTACAGAGGTACAATAACTTGCTTGTCTCTGCTCGTCAAGGTATTTTTCAACAACCAAGTGAGTTGATGAGCTGATTTAGCTACTTTCGCAATGTGCCCCCTAAACTTCATCTCCCTATCCACCAACACTTCCAAGTCCCTGGCCTCATCAATCTCGTGGAGTACAGTTCCACCAATGTGGTATACTGCTGCTAATCTTTTCACTCCGAAATGCATAACCTTACATTTTGTCACATTAAATTGACATCTATTCTCCTTAGTCCAGAACTCCAATCGATCTAAGTCATCTTGCAAGACTTTGACATCTTCTGCATTCATTATCGCCCTACCCAACTTTGCATCATCAGTGAACAAATGAACTGTCCCACTTAGATCCTTCCCTATATCGTTAATGAACAGATTAAACAGCAGTGGTCAAAGAACAGAACCCTGTGGCACACCACTAGTCACAGGCCGTCTTTTGGACTCTACTCCTGAATAAACTACTCTTTGATATCTCTCCATCAACCACCCAGCTATCCATCTCACCGACCCTATATCCATTCCCATATGTTGTAGTTTACGGATTAGAATTCCATGTGGTATCCTGTCAAACGCCTTTGCCAGGTCCAGCAGTATCACTGTAAACCCATTTCCCTTATCCAGTTCAGCCGTCACCTTGTTATAATAAAATAGACAACAGAATCATAGAATAAGAGAGAAATTAGTCAAAACACTGAATTAGCTGTATAAAGAGAGTGTTCAAACCAATTTTAACTTATGGATCTGAGAGCTGGGTCAGAAGTAAAACACTTGACCAAAGACTAGAGACTGCAGATATGAGAGTCCTGAGAAAGATTAGGGCATGAACAGATGGCATCAATGGCAATATCATATTAAAAATGAGGATATTAGGAAAGAATTTGACATTGTCAGCATGCAGAAATGCGCTAGCGGAACTAATCTCAGGTGGTATGGTCACTTAAATAGAATAGGAGAGAAAAGATTAGCAAAACAAGTGCTCTTTGCCAGGCTGGCAGGAAAAAGACTCAGGGGAAGACCAAGATATAGGTGGATTGATATGGTAAAAAGTGCTTTAGAACAGTGCTTCCCAAACTTCTAGATGTCAGGGCCCCCTTTGCAAAAATTAAAATATTTCACGCTCCCCCCCCCCCGAAAAAATATCATAATAGAGAGATATATTATTATAATATTTATTGTATTTATATTCAATACAAAACATACACAGCGAATATTGCAAAAATCAAATGCATATATTATATTTTTTGCCTCTTACCGTTTGGTTCTGAAGACGATGCGGGCTGTTCTGGTAAAATATGAAATACTGTCCTTTTTTTTTGAGTCTGTTTCTGCTTCTTCTGATTGTTCGCGGGAATTTTTTTAAATTTTTTATCAGCCACTTATCCATCTCAGGGTTAAATTTTTTAACGTTGAATAGATCAAATAATATCACCACTTACCGATACTGGCACACCACAGACTGATGACATGAAATTAGTGAATATTACCCGAATAAGGGAATCCCCGGACCAGGAATATTTTTCTCTTTTGTGATTTTTCTCCCTTTACAGTAGTTAAGCCTAACGCGAAACAGACAGCAAAGGCAGGTTATTAAAACGTGCATATGATTGGTGCAGTATTAACAAAAGTTCGCGCAACCGAAAGATAAAAGCATAGCTGACAATTGAGTTGAAATGCTAACTCTCTTCAACCGAATTCCATATGTGAAACTGCCATAACATTCATTATATATATATATATATATTACTTAGTTTTAACACTTTTACGAATTTTAACACGTTCGGTTGAATTTTATTGCTGCCTTGGGAAATCGAACTCACACAGATCTAATTAATAACAATAGTTAGATAGATTTTTAGTTAGATACTGTGTTTGCCCATGCAACATATGGTTTTGTTTCAGTCTATACAGCATAGTTTCTGTATGAGGGGACATGCGATTCATTAATTAGTGTGTTTTTATCCCAGTTGTCTCTAATTGCACTATTTGTTGAGAAATATATTACACAGACTCCTCATAACTTATTCACTGGCATAATAAAAGTACTTGTTTTTATTGCCTCTGCAGTATAGTGGCTGTTAGGGAGGGGTCTTACATGCAAGCGAGTTACTATCTCCCCACATGAACTTGTTTAAGCTTTTTTTCATGTGTGAAATATATGCGAAACTTTTATTGGTAACAGAAAACTAGCTCGGATGACAGTGATAATATAAAACGAGTTTTGATATGTATATAAAGTCAATATCAACAGTCCCTGATTACGAATGCGTGATGAAATGGACAGGAAGGTTTGGAGCTTCCCTGGAGAGCATTCGAAGTAAATACAATTAACCACTGTTTTGAAATGAAACATAGGAATAAGCAATATTTACTAATATTCATGAAGTGCTAAAATACGCAGGAAGCAAAGTTTGTGAACCAACACCAATGTGTGAATTTTTCCATTAAAATATAAAAAATCACAAAAAAGAAATAATAAATAATAAAAGTTAAATACGTTTCTTTTAAAATAAAAAAAATCTACTTAGTCTTAAAACATTTTAAATTTGTTTTCATTTCATGGCCCCCTCAACAAAACCTACGCCCCCCAAGGGGGCAGCAGCCCACAGTTTGGGAAGCGCTGCTTTAGAAGATAGAAATATAAGATTTGATAATGTTGGAGTCTTGACAGGTAGCAGACTGATTTGAAGGAAAATTGTAGATAGGAAGTTAGTAATGATGTAAATTTTTCATGTAGTACTATCATATCCTGTACACCCCTTGAGGTACATGGCAGGATGATGATGACGACTTTGATTTATGAGCTCTAAATCCCCAAGCCCAAAGTCTGGCTCAGATATGTTAATGAAATTTTTGCCATTTGGTCCCATGGTTGCGAAACATTAAATACATTCCCTAAGCCACCTTAACAAGCAATGCAAATAAATCCAATTTATCATTGAGATTGAAACTAATAACTCTCTTCCTTTTCTAGACGCACTTGTGACACGTCTTCCCTTAGGCTGCTTTTCATTCACACTCTACTGCAAACCTGTACACGCAAGCAAATACATACATAAAAATTCATACTACCATTCATTACAAATACTCGGGTCATCAGCATCTTCAAACATAGAGCCTTAACAGTTTACTCCAATGAGCAGGTCCTGAACAAAGAATACGAAATTATTAGCCAAATGTGCATAAAGAATGGCAACAACAAAAAAACAGTTCACAAGATCTTTACAATAATACCATTAAAAGCAAAAAATATTACAAGAATGCCATAGCCATACCATATATCATACATTAGGGGAATATCAGAAAAATAGAACACTTCATGAATACAGTATTAAAGCAACCTTCAAACCTGCAAAATTAAGAAGTATACTCTACTCATCCAAAGATCCCCTTCCCTATCTTGCCCACCCAAGGGTTGCAAAATTCAGTACACCTGCAACCTACCCTACATAGGGAAAACAGAATGCACCATCCCAATAAGAAAAGACAAACGCAAGCGGCATTAAATTCCTCCACTATGGTAAAACAGGCTTGTCAGAACCATGCACTTCAAACAAGTCACAGAATAAACTGGAAAGGCACCAAGTCCCTACACCAGAGGTCGGCAACCTTTTTACTAAAACGGGCACCCCAAATGGCTAGCTTATGACACAGGGAACTTTACCTTAATTTTGCTGGAGAGGAAGTTGTAAGCTTAAAGTTCATTCAATAAATATTTATTTTAAATGAATTTATTAATATAAAATTCTACTTAGTTTCAGCTCACACATCCTTTTTTTTAATTATAGAATTTATAGGAAGGTTTGTATTAAAGTTTTTATGAATGGTGTTGAAATGTCTCTCCACGTTAGACTTTTTACGAACTGCAACTTGCATTGCATAACAAGCATACACATTTTCCCTTAAAATAAATAAAACCAAATTGTTCTTCCTGCTCCATGTTAAAGTTATAAATCATTTTCTTTTTATTTATGCTATCCATTATGGGTTGTAAAAATATAATGTAAATATATAAGAATATTAGAAACACATCAAATAAACAACTGATTGTCACTCTAGAAAAGAATTCAGGCTACTAGCCTAGTGCGACAGAAATGTCTAATCCGTAACTAGTGATGTGCGGTTTGCATATGCACTAAAAAATTTGAAGGTTGTTCAATGCTTCAATATGTGGCAAAGTGGCGAGCACTTTAAAATGCTTTGCAGGCACTTGGGTGCATACAAGCCTCGTGTTGCTGACACCTGACCTACACCATACCAAAACTTGGTATGAAAAAAGTTTAAGGAAGCTTGTGAGATACTGAAACATCATCTGAATCTATCACAAGAATGATGGATTAATAATTCCAAGAATCTGGATGCAACCTATATAGCAGGGGCGTTCAACCCGTCGATTGCAGAGCGATTTTTGGTCTATCTCTTGTGTATTCTCCCTTACTTACAAATTTAATTAAAACTGAAAACATAATATTTTATTTATCATTATTTTGTGGAGCCTGTGTAGCTCAGTGTATGTGGCGTTTGCATACCACGGTGCTTGGCACATAGGAAGACTTGGTTTCGAGTCTAGTCGGCTACTAGAGGAAATTTTCTAAGCCTTTTTTCGACCGGTTCCTGAGTTAGTCGATCTCTGGCATGGGATAGTGGGTTTTTTCTCCTGGAAACTTGGTTTTTCATCCCGTAAACTCAAGAAAATCGACAGTAGAACCCACATTATTTCAGACATTAAACACAGTGTTAGGGTTGGGGAACCATGTGACGGCGGCACCTGTAGAGCCGTCTCTCTTCACTGCGTACTACTTAATAAGTGATAGCCTTGGGCCAGCTATCCCTGATTGGGTACCAGTCAGAGATAGCTGGCTGGTACCTAATCAGAGACAGAGTGAGACAGACAAACCGAGACGGACTGAGTGGGTAGATTGAACTGCCCACTCAGTCTCCAAAAACTTAGATAGGGCTAAAAACGGCCTCACCTACTCCCTGTATATATGGGAATAAAAAGGCGTTAGCTGATTTTTTATTTTTTATTTTTATTTTTTATTATTTTTAATTCGCTTTAAGTGTATTGCTATTGTTTATTTATTTTTTGTTAAAATTGTCAAATCGGTAATTTTCTTTTAAGTCCAGGTAAATGAATTAATTTGGATCAGTAGAAATCAAACAGCGAGCTGAGTGAATACGTTTATAAGCAAAGTGTAAAAACTCGATTGTAGCTTAAATATTAAAAAGCACATTACATCGATTTTTTTACTTAGGTTAAGTCCCATGTGAATATTGTAAAAAATTAACTTTGTTTGTCTCAGTATAGTTTGTATTAGATGTTTTTATAAATAACTCTTTTGAAGCTAACTGCATATACTGCTTTAATAAGAATATGTTAGAGTGTTAAAAACAAAGGCAATGTTTTTGTTGCCGAAGTTGTACATGGCGGCATTAGAAAGATTGTTATTGAAACTTGTATGTATGAGAAAGGCTTGCAGGTTCTAAGTGTAAACATCTCCGAAGTCAGTCAGAAAGAGTTCAAACAACTTTCCGATGGCAGGCAACTTACAATCAAAAGAAAGCGGAGGAGAACAAAAGGCGTGCCAAACTTGAAACTTAAGATGAAAGACTCATACCGATTCTTTGGGCCACCCGGTCCAGAGTTGCCGTCAGAGAGACTGCCCGGATCCATGTTGCTTGAGAGAGGAGTTTCCCGCTTCCAGAAAGGAGCTTCTCAGTTCGAGACTACTTCTAGGCCACAGACAAGATTTCAAATTGCCAAAAGGAAGCGTTCCAATTGCCGGAGAAAAGTTCCAGGCCAGGTTAATGTCAGACATTCACCAGTGTGTTGCGTTTTCATTACAATTTGATGAATCAAATGACTTTACTGATATTGCTCAGTTAATGGTATTTATTTGCATGGTATTTCAAGATTATTCAAGTAAAGAACTTTTGAAAATTATACCATTATTGGGAAGGACTAGGGGAGAAGACATTTTTTCGGCATTTGATGAATTTGTGAAACAACACAAACTTCCGATTTTTAAACTTGTGTCTATTACTACTGATGGTGCTCCCGCAATGATAGGTAATAAATCAGGCTTCATTTCATTATGTAAAAACGATGACAAATATCCAGATTTTTTAATGTACCACTGTATTATTCACCAACAAGTACTGTGTAGTAAAAGATTAAACTCAAAAGATGTGTTGGATATTACATTTAAAATTGTAAATTTTGTTCGAAGAAAAGCCCTGCAACGGCGATTATTTAAATTACAGGCAAATGATAAAGATACCAAGCTATTTTTAAACCTGGTTTTACTCCATTTCGCAAGTAAGCAAACAGACAAACAGGTCAAGTTTGTGCCTGCAAGTGTTGCAAGTCTAGCTGACCCTGCACGTAGTGCAAGACCAAGGCAACTCATGGTAAAAGTAGAATAAGCTCTGATCACTAATCTTAATATTTAACCCCGAAACCAGTCTGGGTAGTGGCCCCTTGCCTTTACTACAAAGCATCATACATCTCTTCCAGGAGATGTGCTTTGCATTAAGGGTAAATATTAAGATTAGTGATCAGAGCTTATTCTACTTTTACCATGAGTTGCCTTGGTCTTGCACTACGTGCAGGGGTCAGCTAGACTTGCAACACTTTCAGGTGCAAACTTGACTTGTTTGTCTGTTTGCTTACTTGGGAAATGGAAATTTTTTGACTCCATGGAAGTCTGATGTTAATAATATAACTAGTAAATATAGAAAGAAATCTATCAATCAAGAAAATAACTTTTATTCCCACCAACTTCCCACATCTAAGTCCATTTGGCTATTATTAATACTGTGAGGAGTGAAGAATAGTACATTATGCATCGCAAGAGACAACAACAAAAAAAGATTTTATTTCATTACAGGGTGTTCCAAATTAACCCCTGTTCAGAGCAACTTGTGGATAAGGTACTCTTAACAGATCACGGGGAAGAGATTTTGACAATAAAAAATTCAGTTAAAAAATGACAGATAGGGGAAATATGGTGCTCTGAGTGAGCAAAAATAGTGAATTTTGCATATCATGTGAACCACAAGGTGGTATAAATGAAGGAGAGAGAGACTAACTCTAAAGCCATTCGACCTGTGCGATGGGTCTCACTTTGCCTAAACATGCCTTGCTTGTGAAGTGTTTCTATAGGAATAGGGAAAATTCTTTATCAGAATTTTGCATGTACAGATGTCTTTAGACTCTTTGGTGTTACTGGGCCTTTAGGTCCAGTAACACCAAATGTAGTGCAGTGCATGATTTGTCAATTTGAAGAGATGGGCAGTTTGACAGTCCAACCACGAAGAGAGCATAAATCAAAATTGACACAAATGACTGAAGATGTTGCAACTGCAGTTGTTGAGCATTCAAATGCTGTAGGTTCATACAGTGCACATGCCACAGCAAGACAATTAGATTTGCCTTACACAACAGTGTGGTGAACTTTGCATAAAGCATTGCAGTGCTGCCTGTAAACTCAGCCACATCCAAGAGTTATTGCAAATGGGAGTTGCCACTGTCTGATAAATGTTTGCATTTGTGTTTCTTGCATGCATGGAGGTGGACAAGGATTGGTCTTGGAATATCCTATGGAGTGATGAAGTGCATTTTCATTTTTGTTGAACAGTGAACACTCAAAACTACCACATGTGGGCTACAGAGAATCTGTGCATTTCAACAAGTTTCCCTGCATTCATTAAAGGTGTATAGGATTTATGGCCTAGTGTGTTATCAGGCCATTTTTCTTTGAAGAAATCCATCAAACTTTACCTGCGATGTGCATGGTCATGTTGGCATGTTATCTGGACATGTTGAACAGTTTTGTCATCTCACATCTGCAGCAAAGAGGATGTTTAAACACAACAGCGTTGGTTCAAGATGGAGCATTTCCCTATGTAGGATGTGAAATTCAACAATTATTGCATCAACATTTCAAAGGGATATAGTAATCAGTTGCTCATTTTCTATGATATGGTCACTGCATTCACCAGACCTCAACTCTCCTGAGACTCTTGGATTTGGGGTTACCTTAAAAGCTTGGTGTATAAAGGCAAAGCTCTTCACCTGGAAGATTTGAAAGACAAAATTGCACATCATATGGAAAACCTTTTGACAGATCAGTTGGATTCCACAGTAGATGGTGCTGTATGGCTGTGTCAGCTACTCTCCTGTACAAAGGCAAACACTGAACATCACCTCCATTGATCATCTGGAGCTCCTTACAGCATATCAGCTCTATGTGATATGTTTTTTGTATCACGTTGGTTTATGAAATAAGCAAAATAAGCATTGCTGAATAACTTTGTTTGTCATTGAATCTGAATCATTTCACCATCACACACCATCTAGTTCACATTAATGTAATTTTCTAGTTCACAGTGCCATATTTTCCCTATTGGTCATTTTTTAAACTAATTTTTTTTATTATCAAAATCTCTCCCCCGTGATGTGGTTGGGCTACTTACCAAGTTTGAGCCTATTTCATCTACTGTTTTTTTATTTTTAATTTGTTATGTTAATTTGAAATTTCCTATACAGGGTGATTCAGAACTCTTGGGCCAAACTTTAAGGGGTCATAGAACACACCTAAACAAGCACTTTTCATCATACAATGCATGGTCCGAACTCAAGAGGTGAAGCGCTAGAGGGCATTTTCCAGTGAACACTTATAAGCGCTGGTTTTTGCAGTCGTCGTTATTTCTACCATGGAGTGCAAAAAGAATGGATTTTTCACAAATCAGGAGAAGGCTGACATGCGTTTCATTTACGGAGCTGCAGATGGGAATACGAGGGAAGCCCAAAGACTGTACCGAGAGCGTTTTCTGGCCTGATCGTTTTCTGACGCATGCCTGATTGTAAAACCTTTCAGCGATTGCACCGGTATCTGTGCAAACTGGGCTCCTTTGTCAGCGGCATGCAGAATACAGGGCATTCAAGGAGTATGAGGACGGCATGTGTTACAGAGGAAATTCTACTTAGGGTTGCAGATCATTCCTGTAGCACACGAGCAATTTCTCATGCCGTGCGTGTGCCCCCAATCAACGGTGTGGCGAGTTCTACAAGACGAATGATTACACCCCTACCATGCACAGAGGATCACGCCTTGACACCTGCAGATTACCGGCCTCATATGGATTTTGCACACTGGTTCCTGCAGCAGACTGCAGTGCAGCCAGACTTTGATGTACATGTCTTATTCACTGATGAATGCACCTTTACACGTGAGGGCATTTTTAATACCCACAATTATCATGTGTGGACGAGCATAAATCCGCACGCCACACATCCACATTTGTACCAGTGGCATTTCTCCATAAATGTTTGGGCTGGAATCTTACATGACCATTTGATTGGCCCATACCTTCTGCCAGCACAACTGAATGGGAGAATGTACCTCGTATTTTTACAAGAGGTCTTTCCAGAATTACTGAACCCTGTTCCAGCGAACATTCAAACATGTATGTAGTTCCAACACGATGGAGCACCACCCCATTTCAGCGTGGATGTGCGGAATGCCTTGAATGCAACATTTCCAGGATGATGGATTGGTCGGGGTGTCCCATCACTTGGCCACCACGATCGCCCAATCTCTCATGTCTGGACTTTTTCTTATGGGGGGGCCATATGAAAAGCCTGATCTACGATAGCCCCATCGATTCCAACGAGGACCTTATTGCGAGGATTTCTATTGCCACTGCCGCTGTATGAGAAATGCCTGGTGTTTTCGCCAATATACGCCAATCACTACGTCGAAGGTGTGAAGCCTGCATTAATGTTGGTGGTTGCTCTTTTGAGCAGTTTCTGTAATTTGTTCAATAAAATCCTTTAATTTATGTTCTGTAATTTCTGCAATTGTTTCAGATCTCCTCTGTCATTCTTGTGTTTCTTCATTTCCTGACACAGTAGTTGCTAGCCCTTCACCGCTTGAGTTTGGACCATGCATTGTACGACGAAAAGTGCTTGTTTAGGTGTGTTCTATCACCCGTTAAAGTTTGGCCCAAGCGTTCTGAATCACCCTGTATAATTGAAACAAGCAGATTATTATTCTTCTTTATTAAACCTTCATAAGACTCCATCTTGACTACTACATTCAGATCTGGTTGCCTGGGTTTCTCGGTGATCAGGAAGAGGTGAAGAGGATCCGGAGCAAGTGGCCAAGATGGTAACAGGTCTATGGAATGAACGTTATGAAAACAGGTTACAGAAATTGTTTGAAGGTGGAAAAGGGGTGATATGATTTAGACATACAAATTGCAGAAGATTAATACAGAAAATTTTTCAGAATAGGTCTGGTGGTGAGAGAACTAGGGGCTATCCTTGGAAAGAGTCTGGTTATTAAGGCTGTTAGAACTGAATTTTTTTGCTTGAAGACTGATGAATGAGTGGAACAGGTTGCCAGAGTCTGTTGTGGGTGCTATGACTGTGAATGAGTTCAAGGCAAAGTATGATAACTGTGCAAATTTTGGATAGTGCTTGGCATAATGTTTAGGGTCTCCCTCGATGAGTCTAAGGATTCCATGAAATAGCCCATAATAATAATAATAATAATTGGTTTATCCATAATAATTACCTAAAAAAAAGAAGCATTTATAAGTTATATAAATTTGTCATAAATAGATTTTTGTATGTTGACCTTACTTCATATATTGGGGAATACTGGTCATTACAAACGCTTGTTTTGTTAATTAGTACTGATGTTGTCATAATGGAATATGACCAGTGAGAGGATCAGGATATGCATGTTGCATCATTGTATGTTATAGAGTGCTCATGAAAATGTGAGGTAATCAATTAATTGTGAAATGGCAGCCTAAAATAGATATGGAGCAGGCAGCAGTAATTAACTTATTTCTTACCCAATGATAGAATATTCAGAATTTGACTGTTAATAGTGAATATTAAAACTTTAAAGCTGAGAAAGAAGTATTTTGTACAAATCATTTCATTATATATTGATTTTAATGCTTGAAATGTGCTGGGTTTTTGGAGCAGTCACAATTAAGAAACACACTAGATGTATAGACTTAAGGGTTTTATTTTACTGAGTGTTCTTTTTTTTTCAACAGCTTATAATAGAAAAGAGAGAGGAATTTGTTTGCTTTTTTTTCTCCATAAAAGTCATTCAAGATATGAATGTTAGTGGCAGAAATGTCACAAAAAATGGTATTATTAATAATAAAAAAATAATAATAATAAATGGTCTTGTATCACTTATAAAATGCATGCATTTTTTTCTTTACAAACTGATAAATCTGAGTGTTTTTTTTTTTCATGAGATTTAATAGTTCATATTTATCATGAGATAACTATGAACGTGAGATAGTTCAATAGTTTTTTTTTCATGAGACGTAATAGTTCAGATTTATCATGAGATAAATCTTAACTATTACATCATTGCTATGACATTAGTGAGAGAAGAATTTGAGAATCCTTAGAAATGGCATTTTATCCAGAACATCTAGACATAACTTTATGTATCAACTTGTCAGAATATATCCTAGCCAAACACATGTACGTGAATGAATTAAAAACAGACAATGTGCTCAACAATCCAATGCACAATTAGAAATATTTTTAAAATCATCAGATTCTTATATAACTATATGGTGGTTGTCATCATCATCAAATTCCTGACATTACCCTCGGATCTTATGTGATGGTGTACAGGATCTTATGATAGTACTGCGTGAAAAGTTATATCATTATAACCTATCAACAATTTTCCTCCAGATTAGCCTGTTATTTGTCAACATTCCAACATTATCACATCTTATATTTATGTCTTCTAAATCTTCTGTCTCAGTCTTCCTCTGGATCTTTTTCCTGCCATCTTAACAAAGAACACTTGTTTAATTAATCTTTCCTCTCCCATTCTGTTTAAGTGATCATACCATCTGATATTATTTTGCTGACACATTCCTGACTGCTAACAATGTCAAATTCTTTCCTAATATCAGCATTTTTAATATGATACTGCCATCTGTTCAATCCCCTAATATTTCTTAGGACTCTCATATCTGTGGTCTCTAGTCTTTGATCAAGAGTTTTATTTCTAACTCAGCTCTCAGATTCATAAGTTAAAATTGGTTTGAGCAGTGTCTTATATAGAGCTAGTTTAGTGTTTTGACTAATCTCTCTCTTATTCCATATAAATTTATTCAGTTCACTTTCTACCATTCTAGAAATTACATATTTAGTTTCATCCTTTATCCAAGTGTAAGCAAACAAAGTTTGTACCTGAAGTATCTTCAGGACTGGGGCAACTCGTGGCAAAGGTGGACTGACTTCGCATCACTTGCCTTAGTATCCTACAATGCAAAGCACATCTCCTTGCTGACATGTATAATGCTATGCATTATGGGAAGGGTCACTACCCAGACTGGTTTTGACCTTTATTGAGGTATCTTCAGTTGGAGCCAGACCCAGAGGTGATATACCAAGGTTGAAACAATGCAGAAGTCGTATTTTCATATACGAGTTGCCAAAAGGTGTAACACATTATTAAATTACTCTGGATAGAGAAAGATGTTGGAAGTTTTTTCACTTGGTTATACTATAAATTATATATTTTGTTTAATCCTTTATCCAAGTGTAAGCAAACAAAGTTTGCGCCTGAAGTTTTCTTCAGGATTGGAGCAACTCGTGGCAAAGGTGGACTGACTTCACATCACTTGCCTTAGTATTCCATAATGCATGTCTGCAAGGAGATGTGCTTTGTATTATGGGATACTAAGGCAAGTGATGTGAAGTTGGTCCACCTTTGCCATGAGTTGCTCCAGTCCTGAAGAAAACTTCAGGTGCAAACTTTGTTTGCTTGCACTTGGATAAAGGATTAAACTAAATATATAATTTGTAGTCTTACCAAGTGAAAAAATTTTCAAATTCTACCATACAAGCTTTGTTAATTCTGCTGTCTCTTTCCAAATTTTATTTTTCATCTTCACTAAAAATTGTACCTAAATATCTGAAATGTTTCACTTGTTCTATGGATTCTCCATTCAGGATTCAATTGATGTTTTGAATGCTCCTGCCTATTTTCATTGTCTGTCTTTTAATGCTGACTTTTATATCAAATTTATTACAGCAGTTATTCAATTTGGTCAGGAAATCTTGCAAACTTGTTCTGAATTTATTTAAAAGTATCACATCTGCATTAAGTAAAGAGCTGAGAATAATATCTCCAATTTTGATATCAAGTTTAACTGCTTTCCATCATAATGGATCCATATAGATGATGAATAACAGTAGAGATAATGTAGACCTTTGTCACCCAAAGGTCTACATTATCTCCACTACAAAGGTCCTGACTTGACATCAAACCATCTTCCTGTACCTCCAATTCTAACGGCTGATTACAACTCGAATACAGACTATGTATTGCTTGATATAATGGGAATGTTTTGAACAGCTTTCCTCTTGCCACCTTGTCATATGCCTTTTCGAGATCTACAGAACTTAAATGCAGATCTTTGTTATGTTCCCATGATTTCTCAACTATTTGTCTTAAAGTGAAAAATCTGATCCTGACAACCACTGTTTGGCCTGAACCCAGGTTGTTCTTCTCCAAGCTTCTCCTCTACAATTTTTCTCAAGAATGCTTGAGAAAAATTGTAGAGGAGAAGGGTTTAACTAATAATTATTTTTTTATTATATTATTTATTATATATATATTTTATTATATTTATTATATTATTTATATTATTTTATTCGCTTTTTTTATAGATGAGTACTATGAGAGCTCTACTCCAATCATCTGGAACTTGACTGTCTGACCAGGCTTTCTGAATTATGCAGTCTAACCACTGTAAAATTTTATATCTTCATTTAGCAATCTTTCAGAGTAATTACTCCATATATCAAGAATATCTTTATCGTCAGTTTTCATGTCTCCTTTATCATCTCTAATTCCTTTTATAGTACTGTACTCTTTTCTCCATTTCTGAGCTTTTTTCAATAGCCTCCAGAATATTTTATTACCTTCCAGATATTTATTTTCTATGTTCTTACCAAAGTCTTCCGATGACTTTTGTTTAGCTAATTTTTCACAGTGCTTTGCTTTCTTACATTTTGCTCTGTATTCTCGTAAGAGCACAAGCTGACTTACTTGCCAAGAACTTTCAATACACTTTCTTTTCCTTGATTGTCTCTTTAACTTCCTGGGTCCACCATGGAGTTCTGATTTTTCTATCCTTGCAGACAACCTCACCACATGTCTCTCTGGCTAAAACAGTCAAATTTTCTTTAATGTGTGCCACCGAATCTCAAAGGTTTGATTGATTTTGCTTTCTGTTTTTATTGAATATTGTTTGTGTATTTGAGTCTACAGTTCATATCTAATAGCTGTTGAACTTTGGTTTGTGCACACACCCAGACAGACTTTCATTCTTTGGTTATACTACACTCATTTAACCCATTATAGCACATCTGTTGATAATAATGCTGTTGATACTTTGCCATCTTTGTCATCTACTTCTACATAACCAAGAAGAAAATTTCTCTCACATCCATCATCTACTCCTTGGCCATGTATCCAATGCTGACATGATATTTTCTGTTTATCACACTGTTCTTAGAGACTCGAGACATTATTGTACTTTGCGATCCTAACAGGACAACAGGTTCTAGGCTGGTGGGGCCTGTCTAACTCTGTCATCTCAGTTCAGAGTTTCCCAAGTGACGTCTCCAGAAAGTATTCTATTGCTAAATTTAGCTGGTTCTGTGAGCCATATTCATGGTAGATTCCATTTAGCATTGAATGTCTCTCTAATATTTTGGCCGTTGATGTATCTTTCTGCAGGGGGGGGGGGGAGTTTAGAATTTTTTTCAAATTAAAAACAGCTTAATCAAATAACAAAGTTGTTAGTATTACAAAAATACACACACACTGTATTTTTCACTATAATTCAGGGAATTAGCATGCAAATTTCAAATCCGGGCATTTATTTTAACATCATAGATACTGTGCTATTAGATGTTTTGGATTTTAATGTATGTGATTAAAACAATAGATTGCATATAATTTGCATATGTTAACAGATTTTCAATTAAAAAAAAATTATGTCTTGGTTCAGGACCACTACTTGCTCATATCCAAAGACAAGTAAACTTTACTGAACGACAAGCAAGCCTGATAATCAAGGATATTGCAGATGCCTTAAAATTTTTACATCAAAAAGGTAGGCATTATTAAGATTTATACATTCAAAATCTTTTGATCATATTTTCCTTTGCTATGTACAATAGATTCTCCCTGTAGTAAACTCCTAATAACAACCACGAGAAATATTTGTTATAGTATTTTATAGTAGCTTCTTATTTCCTTTTGTGCAGCATTGTGCTCATTGGACTCTCACTGATTTGTTATATTGTTCAAGTTTGTTTGAATGATGTTTGCTATAGTGAGAATGAATTGTATTTGTTTATGCAAAAAACGAAGTAATATATATTGTAACAGAACTATATTTTTCTAAATACAAAGTGTATTTTTCTATATTTTACAAAATATATTTTTCAAAATACAAAATACAATAGAAATATAAAATTTTTATATTTCTATTTACTGCTTTTTTTATTATAAATAAATTCTGTTTAACTTGTAATCTTCTTGACATTTTTAAGTGGATTTTGCAAAATGCTTAATTGCCTGTTAGATTTGTTTTATTTTTTCCTTTCCATACGCAAATTATCCTTGGCTGGATGAACATTATTGAAAATCAGTATTTAAAATCCTTAACAAAAATTTTTCAACCCTACTCATTTTCAGATTTCATTTTAGTTTGACATTTTGCAGAGATGAAAAGAGGCAAAATATGTTGACATTTTATGTTGCAGTAAATTATACTAGATAAGAAATTATATTCTTGTTTTTATTCTTTATCACAGCAACTCACCTCTGGTTTGGTGAAATTTAATAAAATTTAAGATGCCAGATATACACTGTCCGCGCGGTTAGCCTAGTGGCTTTGCGCTTCGCAACCATATGCCTGGGGAAGGAGTGTCCTAGGTTCGATTCCCGTCGGAGACGTGAGGAGCTGAAGGATCTTCCTCAGCCATAGCCAAGTTAGCCGGTCTTGGGCGCGGGCAGTAGGGTTTTTTCCGCCAGTTTATCTGGTGTTTTTCATCCCGCAAGCAGGCAAACCGGCCCCGTGAACACACATGGATACAGCCAAGAATACCTTGAGGCATTGGAGTGACCATTCTATCCTCGTATTTCGGTTACGAAATCCAAGCATGCTTGGAAGGTTGTGGGCCTTAAAGGCCTGTTAAAGCCATTGGGATAGATAGATATACACTAGAATAGATCTACGTTGGTTTCATTTGCACCATTTTCAAAATTTGGCAGAATAATTCGCATTGATAGTAATAATTCTGAACCGGCTGGTTGGAATTTAATGAAATTTTGGTACTTCAGTACCAAATGAAATTTGGTACTGAAGGTACTGTAAATGGAATTTAATAAAATTTGAGATATCAGATATATGCTAGAATAGGTCTATATTCGTTCCATTTGGATCATTTCCAAAATTTGGCAAAATAATTCACACTAATAGTAATAATGCTGTACTGGCTGCATGGAATTTAATACATTTAATTTAATGTTTCAATTTTGGTTACAGTCTTGGTTGGCTGGTTCAAGGTTGCTTAAAGGTCAAAGTCTACTGTGAGTAGACCTCTACGATCACCTTTCAGGAATGCAGAGAACCGATAGAGCTTCTGACCTAATGTCCACTCCTCACTTTGACTTGGTGTGCCCAGTTAGTAGATATTTATTGGGTACTGAACAAACAAGGAAATGGGCTGGCAGTTTGGGATTTAGCCAACCAAATTGTACTCTTTATTGGCTTAAGATACAAATTAACATATTAATGGAAAGGAAATCAAAATTTCAGAACTGGAAAAGTATTATTATTATTCAGGCCTCCATGGAGTCAAGAGACTCATCATGAGAGGACCTTCCTAGGAAACACAAAGTCTATCATTCCACTCCTTGAACTCATTGACCGTTCTTGCTCTCACCTCTCTATTAGGCAATGCATTCCATGTTTCAACCACCCTCCATGCAAAGAAACTACTCCTCACCCTCTTGCTCACAGCTTCTTTTAATAACTTCCAGGGATGGCCACTTGTCATTGCTCCTTCTCGCTGTTCCACCAAGTGAAAGAACTCCCCAGTGTAAACCCTGTAACTGCCTCGCAATAGTTTAAAAGTCTCGATCATATCACCTCTCCTTTTTCTATCCACCAAACTCTGCAGTCCACATTCCCTCAGCCGATCCTCATAACTAACATTGTATAGTTCTGAAATCATCTTTGTTGATTTCAGAACTATACAATGTTATAGTTCTGAAAGTTAATTTATCCCCTTCAAATCCTGGGGACCAAATTTGTGAACAACAGTCAAAGTGTGGTCTGATCAGTCTTATACAATGTATAAGACTGATCTATAATAACAATGTATAAGACTGATATATATAATAACTCTTTTATCTCTGCAGGGCAGTGTCCTTCTCAGTATTGCAGCAATCCTCTAGGTTACCTTCACCACTTTTGCAATATGCTCCCTGAATTTCAGTTTTTCTATCAGTCATCACCCCCAGATCTCTTGTCTCCTCTGCTTCCTCCAGTAAAGCTCCTCCAATCGAGCCATCAATGGATCCCAAACTTCAAGACTTTACATTTTGCTGCATTAAATCGACATCCCCATTCATTTGCCCATCTGTCCAGTTTATTCAAATCCTCTTGAAGGCTGCCACATCTGCACTATTACTAATAACCCTGCGAGCTTCACACCATCTGCAAACAACTGAATATCCCCTTGCAATCCATTGACAATACAGGTCCCAGCACTGAGCCCTGTGTAACCCCCACCTTGTAACCTCCTTGATATTGCCCCTGTTGTGTTGTTATATATGCAAATTTACTTATGTCGCACCTTTCAAACGCACAAATCAATTACTCCAAGTACAAACCTGGATTCTTGGCTTTATCTCCTTTTCAAGCATAAACACATTTATTTAATTTAAAGACTGTGCCAGTTTATGCTCTATAATAACAAATTATACTATTCAGGGAGATACTGCCAATAACCCAAAACATGTAACTATCTGTTAACTCCCTCAGTCAGTCGTGGCCAAAATATTTCACTTTAACTTTACCTCCGCGTATTTTTAGAGTGGTGAGTTGACTCTTAATCAGGCAAGACTCAGTTTGGAAAAAGAATACATGTTTATTCTACGACCTCAATATACACTAAATAATTACATAAATTCACAATAATTAAGATTGCAATCTTATACAAATATTAAGTTAGGAAAGCTAGTTTCTTTCATGGTTGTCCCAGACATACAAAATTCTTATTTCTGGCAAACTGCCTATACTTCATCGTCATTTAACACATTTCACTCATAACAATTCCTATCTCTGCAACTTTAATCAAACTCCTCTTAACAATCTCGATGTCAGGCTCAAGCCTAATTAAACAATTACTTAAAAGTCACCAGTTGATATTGTTCTGCTTTATCAAGTCTCTTGCATCTAAATTTCTTCACTCACTCACAGGCTTCCAAAACACAAATAATAAAACGTCTACATTACCTTCACATGGTTTCTGAATGGGTCCTGGCTGATACTGTCGTGAAAGAACCTGAGACTCGATTCTTTGTTTGGACAACGTGCGGCATTATATATCTGCTAAGTGGCTATCCTCGACATGCACTATGGCTACCTTTGATATCTGAGGACTTCACGGGAACATCGACGACTAAGCACCCGCTTGTAATGAAAGCGTTAGCTGCATCGCGTTGGAACTCCGTCCGTAATTTCAGGGACTGCTCGATTCAAACTTCCCGCTGCCACGCATCCTCGCCTGCCGTTCTGCCTGGAACCAGCTACCTCGACCTTCTCCTTACGACCACGAGATCCCGGGGGAAAAAAAAAAGCTTGTTCCTCCTCCTGCAATCCCTTATATTACGCATCACATAGGGCCCCCATCCTCTCCTGAAACACCTTGTGCGGCGCTATGTTAGTCTCGAACTCCGAATGATGTCAGCACTTTTTTCTGCAGCAGGAAATCATGTGACTGTTGTTATGCACACCTGCTCCTAGTATCACACAGCCTCAGGTGCTTACACTAACACGTACCAAACCTTTGGACCTACTCTTACATTTAGCTCAGTAGAATATTTAAGTTAATTTAGTTACACTGTACAATACTAAATCCTGATTTATAATTCATAAAAAACTTCTAAATAATATAATATAATTCCAAATCTGTTATGCATCTTTACAATTTTATAGGCTACGTTTTATTATCTTTATATTTCACACTTTAACACAATATTATCTGAATTTTACCAAATGCAAGTATTTTCTGCTATGAACAATTCAATATGCTAAGTTGTACATGTTGAAATTTGAATGATCTACTGAGATGAAATCACAAGACCATTCAGAGTTCAACAAAGGTTCCTCCCCTTATGATAAACAAAATTTTTTTTTTGTCTAAGAAAAGATTTTTTTTTTTTTTTTTTGTAACTAGTCTCCCCTTGACTTTTCTTGCCTCCCTTAATTGGTTGATCACAATTACTTTCTGGACCCCTTTTTTGTGTGTGGGTCCTTTCTATATCCTTAACTTGTCTGTGCTCCACTATGTTCTTACCCCTTCTGTGCCGTTGAAACTGGACCTTCCTGTTAAAATAATTACACCTAAAATTAAACTTCATTAGAAAGTCATCCCCCAGAATGATTTCTAACTTAGAGCGGGAATTTTCTGGCAGGACCACAAAACTGTGCCAAACCCTTAATCTCTGCTGGGGCAATTCTATCCTCAACCTAACCAACTTTTCTGCATAGGTAATTAAGTTAGATATTCCTAACAGCTTGAAAGGTACCTTCAGATGCTTAGCCTTACCTTTCACATATGACCCTAATTCCTCAAAACATGCGTTCGAGATGATAGAAGCTTGTGATCCGGTATCGATCAATGCCCTAACCCTTTTTCCACAGATCACACCATTTATATGTGAATTTTATTCACTCCTTCCTACGTTTGCCTTGTGCAAAAATTGGATTGCGCCTCTCTATAGAATTTCTACTTGGCAAATCTTTGTCTGTTAAAGCAATCCCTAGCTATATGCCCCAACCTATCACAATTAAAGCATCTAAGGGCTCTTCTGTAGTTATCTCTAGCTGTGTCCCCATCTGATGACAGAGGAGATTGCTTATAGTCTCCAGTAGACAAATGTGTTAACCTCTGCATGATAACATCCATTTTATCAAGCAATGGCCTTTGCAGCTTTTCAAACTCTCTATGAATCAGCTTGGTTGTCCTGTCTTCCTGAGAGGTAAAGATCTACTGAGATGAAGTCACAAGACCATTCAGAGTTCAACACCCCACCATACACAACTTTCTGATACCTATTAGACAGCCAATCCTGAATACAGTTGACTAACCCAACATCTAAGCCCATGTGCTGCAACTTAAATATCAGCTTATCGTGTGGTACTGTTGTGTCCTGAAAGGGCTAAGAAATGTTTAATGTAAATTATTCAGGTCAACTTTAATACAATTTAGGCAGAGAATATGGAACGTTGGCAATAGGATAAGTGTAAGCTGTTTACAAGTGCAAAACAATTAAAATTTAGGAATTACATAAATTTGTATAATAAGCTTTTATATATAATCTGTGTTAAGTGTGGACCAGATATAGAGATCCATGTAAGCTGGCAAATCCACTTGAATAAAACCAGTCTCCAGTACTAAATGAGCAAGGCCTATGAGTCAGAGTTCAAGGGTCACTTTTGCCATCCTGCATTATGCAAAAGAAGGGAGGGAGAGAAGTACTGGAAAAGGAAACCTAAGCGTCTTCCAGGAAAGGAAAGCAGGCACATGTGCGACTAAGATAGAGGGAGCTAAGGAGATTGACGTTAGCACACGTGACCGCGTTGGTGCGCATCGCAAAGATCGAGAATTGCCGAGAGGAGAAAATTAAACAAAAAGGCCTTGCAAAGACGATTCCAGATCTTTTTTCCTGGATTCCTGATCTCTCGGACAGTGGTCGAGCTCATTGTCGGGGAAGTTCCTGGCCAGTCGTGGAAGGCATTTGGTTCGTCTGTCGTAGCGTTCGTAATGGGTCAAGCTATGTCTGTACTCTAGGATAGCTGTGCGTTGTTGTGCAACGGAAGAACCAAATTGATGCCGTCCGTTCTAGGCGACGTTACCGTGCCACCTCCCAGTTTTCCCACTGAAATTCTACTCGCATAGATCACCGGAAGATGTCCTCTTGAAAGACTATACTGAAGGCCTTGATGACTAGACAAGGCAGGAAGAAATTTAAGAATTTAAGGACAGAGATGGTAATGTAGATCTTTGAATTCCTATTTCCAGTTATAGAAGAGAGTGAATTCCTTGTGAGAACGTTTGTATTAGACTGAACTTTAAGGGACTCTAAGAATAGCCTACAATTCGGCATAGGCCCGAGATAGTGTTAAGATTTGTTTGCCCACGAGGCCGAGTAGATATCTGATCACGCTAAATTTAATGTATAAAATGTGTTATTGTGTTAACTCATGGCCATGTGTATCAGAATGGCATGATGATTACCTATGAATTTATACCAAATTGATTGTATTAGTGGTTATTGCAATTTAATATGTGTGATTAGTATAAATTAATTAGAGCCTTTGATCTATCTTAAGTGCATTCATGATAACCTGTTTGAATTGTATATTTGTATATCTCTTTAAGGTTCATTGAATTGTTTTATTCAAGTAATTGCCTGATCTGCTTATGTTATATGAATTCAAAACTACTGCTCATAAAATTATCAACGAATTAAGCGGGATAAACCCATGAGTACAAATATATTAAGCAAGCCACGACTGTGAGAAAGAAATAAGCAAGCGGAGGGATAAGATTAATCTTGATCTAATTATCATGTATCACTCTGAAGGGGTCACCCTGAGCAAGAATCCTTTCTATCCTAGGTATTAGCTGGTGCAGTAAAAAAATAAATGTGTTAATACTTATCGGGTGAACTCCATCAGATTGTTGTGTGATAAGATGATGTTTAGAAAGTAAAGAGTAAAGAGGCCAATAAGACTGCAAAGATCTTAAGAAAAAATTATTTGATAGGAGACAAGCGACTTACTTGCATATGTGAGAGAGCTAAGATAACAGTAGCATTATAATGAACAAGTAATAAAAGCACAAGGTAAAGCGAAGGGGGAAAGAACGTTGAACAAGGGGCATAGTCAAAGGGGCACAATACAAAGTTAAATATTATAACAAATAATGGCACCGCCAGTAAGATTTTGATAGAAGAGAGAAAGGATATATAAGATAAGGTACCGTGGTAAGCCAACTAAAATTTTCAGAAAGTGCAAAGGAAAGTAACCACGACAGTACCCTATCAAATGCAAAAGCCAAAAAAATGGCAGTATATGCCTTTCCCTCATCAATTGCTGTTGTCACTTTATTATAAAAGGCAATCATATTACTAAAGCAAGAGCATCCCTTAACAAATCAATGTTGATTCTCACAGATAACATTACCCTCATCTGCACAACACTGTATATGGTCCCTCACTAATTTCTCCAAGACCTTAACAACTACTGATGACACACAAATTGGCCTATAATTAGACATTTCCAGTCTGCTTCCACCCTTATGCAATGGCACTTTCTTACCTTCCTTCCATTCCCTGGGTGCCTTTCTCATAGTCAGATTTCATTGAAAAGCCAGGTCAAAGGAGCTGTCAGTTCTTTAGCACATCCTCTCAAAATGGTGAAATACTATTCAGTCCCCCAGCTTTACTGACATCCAGGGTACTCACCTCTAAACCTCTAACCTGCCCTATCCCTCTAGTATTAAAACCTATTTTTCCAGGATGAAATATTCCAATAAAGTATTCGTTGAACAACTCCACTATGTTCTTTGCATCAGTCACTCTATTCCCATTTTTATCCAATGTCATTCTTCCATAATCATTTCTCCTCCTACTGGTCACATAGCAAAAAAAAAATGCTTAGGATTTTCTTTGGATCTTAGGGCCAATTTCTTATCATATTCCAGTTTTGCCTTCTTTATGTACTAGTCACTCTCCTGGCTTGAGTCATATTCTTCAATGCATCTACACTCTACCCCTCTCCTTATATCTGTTCCGTAATCTCTTTTTCACCTGCGGTTCCTCTTTGATATTGTTTGTCATCCACTTTACACCAAAGTAGATGACAAACATGTGGACATAATTGGCATTACTGAAACAAAGAAGACGAAAACAGGCGAGATCATACTAAATAATAAGTATATGATACTATATCCAGGTAATAGTGATTAAGGAAAGGAAGGAGTAGCAATAACATTCAACACCAAACACGAAGATAAATTTCTTGATTGGAATGCAGTTTCAAGTTATTTGGGAAAACTTCAAAATGGGGAAATGGACAATGAAACGTATCTCTCTGCCTATGGTACCACAGAAGGTTCTATTAAGGAAAAAGTGGAGGAATTTTTCAAATAATTAGAACAGGCAGCTGGCATAATGAAAAAAGGAAAAGTTGTTCCTTGTTGGAGATCTGAACAGCAGAGTAGGAAAAGAATCCCATCAGGCATATAGGAACATTTTGGGAAAATTTAGAGAAAAGTGCAAAGCTAATAATGATGATATTTACTGGACACGGTAAATTACTGGTCTCAGGACACAAGCTAATCATTACTAACACTATGTTTCAACAAAGAGGTCTGCAGAGTTCACATGGAGAGAAGAAGCAAAAAATAATAAAAGCCTCATTGTTGATAGTGATATCATAATGCTGTTTAGGATACAAGAGTGTACAGAGGATTTGGAATTAGAAGTGACTGTTACTTAGTGCTAAGCAGGATAAAAATGCATATCACATTGAAAAGAACAGTATGTAAAGAAAGGAATCAGAGAGTTTCTTGCCGAATATAGTAAACTATAAAGTATCGGCGAACACTAGCGTTAGCCAATGCAAGTGATCCTAGTACATAGTACAATACTGGGCAGCTCGTTGCAAAGGTGGAGGAAGAAGTTCAGATCGCTATTCTTAGGTATTTTCCATAATGTAAAAACACATTTCCTAGGGAATGTATGCTGTTATTACATTATGGAGGGAGGTCACTACCCAGACCGGTTTCAGCCTCTTTTGAGGCTTCATCAGTGAGTAGCTAGACCTAATACCAAAGTGTACAGCGAAAAGAACTTATGTACTTTGCGAACGAGTTTTCCAAACAGGTGCAACCATTAAGTTACTTAAGTATAAAGAGCTAATAAGCTTCATTTCGGCAATGAAAACATTCTGTGGGATTTAATATCCCCTTAATTTAAGTAATGTTTTCATTGCCGAAATGAAGCTTATTAGCTCTTTATACTTAAGTAACTTAATGGTTGCACCTGTTTGGAAAACTCGTTCGCAAAGTACATAAGTTCTTTTCGCTGTACACTTTGGTATTAGGTCTAGCTACTCACTGATGAAGCCTCAAAAAAGGCTGAAACCGGTCTGGGTAGTGACCTCCCTCCATAATGTAATAACAGCATACATTCCCTAGGAAATGTGTTTTTACATTATGGAAAATACCTAAGAATAGCAATCTGAACTTCTTCCTCCACCTTTGCAACGAGCTGCCCAGTATTGTACTATGTACTAGGATCACTTGCATTGGCTAACGCTAGTGTTCGCCGATACTTTATAGTTTACTATATTCGGCAAGAAACTCTCTGATTCCAATCTTTGAGTTTCTTATTCGGTTTTAAAACTATGTGGGATTTAATATCCCCTTAATTTAAGTAATGTTTTCATTGCCGAAATGAAGCTTATTAGCTCTTTATACTTAAGTATCTTTTTCTCCTGTTTTCACGTCACCTTTATCATCTCTGATTCCTTTTACAGCACTCTTTCCTCCATTTTTGAACTTCTTCAACAACCTCCAGAATATTTTGCCACCTTCTTGATATTTATTTTCTATATTCTTGCCAAAGTCCTCCCATGACTTTTGTTTAGCTAGTTTTACACACTGTTTAGCTTTCTTACATTTATCTCTGTATTCTGTAAGAGTAAAAACTGACTTATTTGCCAGGAACTTTTGATATGCTCTCTTCTTTTCCTTCACTGCCTCTTTAACTTCCTGTGTCCACCAGGGAGTTCTGATTTTTTTATCCCTGCACACAACCTCACCACATGCCTCTCTGGCAGAATCAATCAATGTTTTCTTCAGCGTTTGCCACTGAATCTCCAAGGTTTGATTCCTGTTCTCAAACTCTTTCATTTTCTTTTCAATAATCTTTGTGTATTTTAGTCTACAGTTCACATCTGAGAGCTGCTCAACTTTTATTCGCTTTAAAACTTTCTTACATTTTCTTACATTATTCTTTTCAATATGAAATTCAATTTTATCCTGCTCAAGACTAAATAGTGATCACTTCCAATTTCAAATCCTCTGTACACTCTGGTGTCCTGCACCAGGGAGAAAACATCACTATCAACAATAACATAGTCAATGAGACTTTCTTATTCCTTGCCTCTTCTCTCCATGTGAATTTGTGCACATTTTTATGTTATAACATAGTGTTAGTAATAACCAGTCCATGTCCTGAGCAGAAATCCAACAGATATTTGCCATTATTATTAGCTTTGCTCTTTTCTCCAAATTTTCCCAAAATATTTTTGTATATCTCACAATCATTTCCTACTCTGCTATTTAGATCCCCAACAAGGACCAACTTTTCCTTTTTCATTGTGTCAGTTGCTTTTTCTAAAGCCTCAAAAAATTCCTCCACTTGTACCTTAGTAGAACCTTCTGTGGGACAATAGGCACAAATAAGTCTCATTGTCCAGTTCCCCATTCTCATATTTGCCCACATTACTCTACTTGAGACTGACTGCCATTCAAGAAGATTAGTCTCATATTTTGTGTTGAATACTATGGCTACTCCTTCTTTTCCTTGATTGTCATTGCCTGAATATAACATTTTGTATTTATTGCTCAGAAAGATCTCACCAGTTTTGGTCTTTTTTGTTTCAGTCACCCCTATTATGTCGATCTGGTACTTATCTAATTCCTCAGCTAGCTCCATTTCTTTGCCATTCAGGCTTCTTATGTTGATAGTACCGATCTTTAACTCTGGTGATGTTGAGTTGGGGTTTGTTTTCAGATTTGTTCCTGTAGCTGACTTTTTGCTGTTCGCCCTGGTTCCCTGGCGAAAACAACGGGGGCCTTGTTTAACCGGGCGACGTCCCAGCCGGCATGAAATTTGTCATGTTGTACCATCATTTTTTATTTTGGTTTAACCAATAAGAATACAATTTGGTCGGCTAAATCCCAGATTGCCAGCCCATCCTCGTTCGGTCAGTATCAAAGTAGATACCCAACAGGGTGCACCACGAGAAGGTGAGGATTGGACATTAGGTCAGAAGCCCTGGTCGGTTCTCCGCATTCCTTTAAAGGCTATGTGGAGGTCTCCTCTCAGTTATACAGCTTTGACCCTTAAGCACCCCAGAACCAAATCTTGGAGTCTCAAATCTTTGAGTCTGAAAAAGTCATTGACTGATTCAACTAGGGAGGTATGTGGTGAAGTTGTCTGCAAGGATAGAAAAATAACACCATAGTGGACACAAGACGTTAAAGAAGCAGTCCTGGAAAAGAAGAAAGATATCAATAGTTCCTACCAAAGAAGTCAACAGATGCCCTAAAAGATTACAGAAGAAAATGTAAGAGAGCTAAGTTATGTGTGAAATTATCTAAACAAAAGTTGTGGGAAGACTGCTAAGAGTATGAAAAAATAAAGAGGTGGGGGGGATAAAGCTGAACGTGAGTGAGAATTACAGAGGAATTTTTTTTATTAAGCGTTTCAGGTAAGATTTATGCAAACATACTTGAAAAGAGGTTGTGAAAGATTATGGAAGATAAACCTTGAAAAGAACAAACAGGGTTCAGGCTAAATAGAGGTTGTCAAGATCAGATTTTCACTCTAAGGCAAATAGTTGAGAAATTGTGGGAACATGACAAGGATCTGTACTGAAGTTTTGTAGATCTGGAAAAGGCATATGATAAGGTGCCCAGAGAAAAGCTTTTCAAAATACTACAATTATATGGGGTAAATGGAACATTATACAGAGCAATACCTAGTTTATATTTAAGTTGTTAGTCAGCAGTTAGAATTGAAGAAAATACAGATAGATGGTGTGATGTAAAATCATGGGTAAGACAAGGATTTATATTATCTCCACTCTTATTCATCATCTATATGGATCACATTATGAAATGTGATCTAATATCACATTCTAATATCAGGCATTAGGCCTGATATTAGAATTGTGGGTGTCAAACTTGATATACTCCTAAACACGTCTAGTGCAAGTCTTCAGGATTCTCTAACTAAATTGAATAATAGCTATTACAAATTTGGCATGAAAATCGGCAATAAAAACGACCAAAACTATGAAAATAGGCAGAAGCATAGAAAACCTCATCTGCATTCTATAATAAATTTAGTTTAATCCTTTATCCAAGTGTGAGCAAACAAAGTTTGCACCTGAAAGTATCTTCAGGACTGGGGTAAGGTGGTACAACACCAGGACACTCCTTGCAAAAGGTGGAGCATGCTACCAACACTCCTATCTCAGTATCTCCCATAATGCAAAACACATCTCCTTGCGGATATGTCTAATGTTATGCATTAAGGGAAGGGCCACAACCCAGACCTTTATTGAGGTCTGGGTTGTGGCCCTTGGCCCTCACTAAAGGTCGAAACCTTGGCCCCCAAAGTTTCGACCTTTATTGAGGTCTCTTCAGTGGGAGCCAGGCCCAAGTGGAGATACCAAGCAGAAGCATTAGCAGGTCATCTCTTCCTATAGGAGTTTTCATCATCTGCATTCAGAATGGAGATCTTATAGAACAAGTAAAATATTTCAGCTATTTAGGCACAGTTTTCAGTGAAGATGGTGGGTTAAATCTGGAAATACACAACAGAATAAGCAAAGCCAGTATGGTGGGTAGCCATCTGAATAAATTTATATGAAATAAGAGAGAAATTAGCCAAATAAAACCAATCCTAGCAGTATACAAGACCATGTTCAAACCAGTTTTAAGTGTGGATCTGAGAGCTAAGTTAGAAATAAAGCACTTGATCAAAGACTAGAGACCCACAGATATGAGGGTTCTGAGAAAAATTAGGGGAGTGAACTGATGGCATCAATGGCAGAATCATGTGAAATACAAGGCTATTAGGAAGGAGCTTGACATTGTTGGCATTCAGGATTGTGTTAGTAGAGCTGATCTCAGGTGGTATGGCGACAACAGAATGGGAGAGGATAGATTAGCTAAACAAATGTTATTTGCTAGGATGGCAGGAAGGAGACCAGGAGGAAGACTAAGATGTTGGTTGATTGATACAGTAAAAAGTGCCTTAGAAGACAGAAATATAAGATCTAATAATATTGCAATATTGACAGATAACAGGCTAATCTGGAGGAAAATTGTTAGGAAGTTAGTAATGATTTAATTTTTCATGTAGTACTATCATAAGATCCTGTACCCCCCCCTCCTCCCCTCAGGGGATGTTTATAAGATCCTGTATACACCCTGAGGCTATATGTCAGGAATTTGATGATGATTATTTATTATCATTATTCCATGACACTTCCAAGGAGTCCAAAGACTCATCGAGGGAGGGTACCTACTCTACAAATCTCCATCTCCGCACTTAATTCACCAACTACACCAACCGCTACTACCATCATCATCTACACCAACGCCATCTACTGCCCACCACCACTAGTATTTTTTGTCTGTAAATTGCATGTTTTCTGAAGGCTGATTTATTGTATGTGGGATGAAAAACCCAAGTTTCTTGGAGAAACAACTCTGCTGTCTCCTTATGAGATTGCCTTACTCACCTTCAATTGAAAAAACATATAAAGATTCCTCTTGTCATGATGAGAATTGAACTTAGGCCTTTTCCAATTGAAGGGCTCAGTGTACTGTTGCTCTTCCAATTGCACTATGGAGGTGATCTTAAAAAAAAAATTGTGGAACGCTCAATGATTTTGCATGTTATCCTTGTGCAGGGGGCCCATGCTAATCTTCTCTGTATCGTTCCAATTTTAACATGTTTTGCTAAAGCAAGTATTGATGATGCTTCCAAAAAAAATTTGAAAGCAAGGCAAATGTGAAATTGATTTTTTTGAGAATTTTTCAAAATGTTTCATGAGGTTTACAATGAAGTGGTGAAATTATACATGCTAATTGTAACAGATGGCCATGGACTCTGGTGTTGGAAATACCTAGGCATGATAGGTTGCAAACCTATCATACGTAGGTCCTTTGGGTTAGTTACAGACAAGATGGTCCAGGAACTCTGTTCTTGAGACCAATTGTCTAACTCTTCTAAGCCACTTTGCTTTCTGTGAAATCTCATTAGCGACAGAAGTCAACATTAACAAGTTTTGGTAGAGGTTCTGCAAAGGCAAACATTATCAACAATCAGATTGCATGGTATATTACCATCCTACAGAGAATTAGTGATGTAAACATCTATGTTAGAGGATCCCACTGAAGCAGGTAATATTTCCATACCTCTTAATCTAAGGCTATCATCTTCACTGGCTGCCATATCAGGAGAGGATTCAAAGTAGCACAGTTCTATCCCTTCTTTAAGAACATCTTGTAACATCTCATATTTAGCTTCCTTTCACTCATTCTCATCTCAAGATTTTAAATGTAGTTATCAGCATGTCTCTCAATGATGTCTCTATTAAAACTAAGTTGAATCATTATTTGGAGATGGAATTTGCCAGGCAGCATCATCCTTCCTGGTATCATCTCCTTGATCCAAGCATAAAGAGAGAAAGTGTCTTTGTGTCCAAATGAAGGCATTATATATGAGCAGAAGTGTTTTTATATGTGCTAGAACAATATTGAATGCAGCATTTCCTCCTCCGAGTAAGATGTTTGAAGATTTTTTATACTTTTGGGGGGACTTTCTTTCTTTTCCATTCCACCAATCCACCAATTTTAATCCATGGTTGTCCATTCCAGAAGAATAACTATTTTCCATTCATCTTCTTCTGATGAAGCAAAGTCTTCTCTTTCATCTACTTCATTAGCTGTAGGATCAGATGGCTTTACTGCTGTTGAACATTGATAGGGACCTCTCTCTCTGCCTATCTTGCAAGATCTAATTGATTTACTTCTGTTTACCAAATATGTACTATTCTGTCTTCCCCAGTCAAGAATATTGTTCATTCCAAAGAAGGAAGATGCAAAGACACCAGTTTCTGTCCAGTTATAGTTGCTCCTGTTCTTTGTCTTTTCATAAGGCCTGAGTTAAACATCTTCGGCCATACATCAAGCATGATTTTAGGCAGAGGGCCTTCATCATTATGGATGACTGTGCCAAGAACTTCATTCTTTTCTTTCTGAACTCATGATGCTAACTTCAGCCTCTTTTTATGGAATCTATGGGTCTTCAGAAGGTCTTCCTTCCAGCTATACTTTGTTTACTCTACAAATTCCCCTATTCTCATGGACTCCAGATTGATGTCCATCCCATCACTTAGGAGTGCTCATCATGGAGATCCCTCTGTCTTCTGGTTTCTTCACTCGCATCATCAATGAGTGTCTTCATTCTTTTCCTAGCAATATTGGCTACTTACTCGACACAGCGATTGTTAATGCTATGGCATTTTCTGCTAAACTTATACTCATAGCCTCTACCTGTACAGAAGAGGACCTAGAACTCCTCCACCTAACAGTAGACTTTTTTTCAGATTCACGGCCTATGTGATACTTGAGAATGCTTTCTCTTGTCCTCTTAGGTAAAGACAAGAAATTGAAGGTTGAGAACTTCTCAGCTTTCCCCGCATTTCACGACTGTGCATTCCATCTCATTTATGCAGGAGTTGAATTAGCTTGGTGTTCTTTTTTACTCTAGGATCTTTTTCTCTCTCAATCTCCCACTTAAATCTACAGCCTCTGTTCATTCTTAATTACTTCCTTCTTCCTAGACTGAATTATAAGTTAGTCCCAATTAATGTCTCTCACTCAGTACTCTCCAGAATGGATGTAGCTATCGCTGATCAGTCCATTCTTGATTGCATCTTTTTTATGATGTGTCATTAGAATTTTTACTTACCACTGAAAACCATGGTTGTATTCAGATTCTCTCATTAAGTACAGAAAATTGTAATGGTTAGTGCCTGGGTTACATCCATTGAGATTAAAGAAATTTTCCCTCTCACATCAAAATCTTGATCTAAATATCAAAACTTCATTTCTATGTTTCTTAAAATTGTAATTATTTAAATTTATTTCTTTGAATTCTAATAGCTGTAGATGGTATTATTCTCCTGGAGTTGAAAGCATATATTGACATATACTTGCAGTTTAAGCATTGTTATTATTGTGTTTATCTCGTTTTAACTGTATTGACATTGGCTAGGAAACCTGATCAAAAATGCTATGAGTATTAAATAATTTATTTTATAGTGTGTCATTCCATTACTCCATAATTTTATCTGAATTATGTCTTGCTGCCTCTAGGACTTCCAAGTATTGAGGATAATTATCGATTTATCTCTAGATGAGTGCTTGATGGAAAGCACTGATTACAACTGTCTCAGCTGAACAAAATTGATGGGTTTGAATGCTGCACCATTCATTTATTAGAGCTGCATCAAAAGTATCTAAATACATTCTCTACCAGCATCAATGGATTAGGGATGGGACTTGCCTCCTATCTGGATTTGAATGTATAGACCTTCAAAACAAGAATCATTGCTCTGCATACTTGAGCTCATGCAACCCAAGGGAAAAGTGATGACAAGAACTGCAGGTCTGACTGGTAGAGTACAGAAAATTTGGCTCATCTTGCACGTTATTTTTATTGCACATGAAGAACACGTACCAGGAGACACAATGCAGTAGTTGAGGATCATAGAATAGGTTAAAGAACAAAGATTGGATAACAACAGTAGAACTCCACTATCAGACTGACATAAGATTGAGGAACCCTAACCTTGAAGTAGAGAGGAAAAATTTAGTCTTTGTCAATGTACAGGTTGTGAGTTCTGGACAACCACTTTTTTCCCTCATGAGAACATTGCCTAACTATGCTAAAATCCAAGATGGTGGTGTGTCTACTTCAAGAATAACATCACATTATGCCAAACTTTACTTGGAACTGTATCTTTTACTAAGCTTTGGATTCTCATAAGATGATTTCAAGATACTTTCATGCCTTGAAGAGTATACTGGTAATGTGGTGAACTTACCAGAGAAGGACATCCTGATTCCCGAGGTGTAAAGTTCAATAGCACAGGATATTGTTGGGGCTAAGGCTCTTCTGGCTCTGCACATGGTGTGGGGCCAGAATAGGCCATATGTAGCACTGATTTCAGTGCAAAAGTAGAAAAATAAGAAAAAAAAATCTCCAGTGGTCTCAAATCTGAGGATGAAATTCATCTACTATAAGTAAACTGCCTAATGGCAAACACTTCTGTTAGAGTGGAATTCAAACCTTGGGAAGCACTTGTTTTTGAGTTTTAAAGTGATTTTTAATGCTTGGCATTCTATAAATGTAGTTGTTCTAAAGTAACCTTTAAAATTATCTTGGAGATTGTTTATAGTATTCTGTGAGATCTTGGATTATATTTTGTTTCTTTTCTGTCCTGAGTCAGTTTCAAGAATGCCCTTTGGTTGGAAAGCCCTAAATTCGAATTCTTGGACATGAAGAACCTCTATGAAGACTTTTCAACTGAAGGCGAGTTAGCTAGTCTCATAGAAGTGACAGGGCTTTTATCCCAGAAACTCGGGTTTTTTCATCCCATAAAATAGGCAAACCTGCCAGAAAAACACAGTTTACAGTCATAAATAAGCTGGCCTCGTAGCCTTAGCTTCTTCAGTTCTAAATCCAAAGTAACTAACCCCATTTCTGGAAGTAAGAAAATATTATCTTACATTCATATAAATATTGTAACTTTTTAGGTTCCTATGTATCATTCTAGATGATAAAATCCTTTTGCTTTATATATATGTAATGTCCATGGCAGCATTTGATTCTGCTGTTGTCAATAGTAGTGCATGTTTCCATTGTCATCCAAAAGATATTTTCAATATTTTTTAGATGACAGCAATGCAATGCAATGCAATGCAATTTTTCTTTACTTATTAAGCCTACTAGCTAATCACAACCATTGCTGGCCTGGTCATACCTGCTCTCCAACCAACAGGTTGCAGGTTTGAATCCTGCTGTGGGCATGGATGTTTGTGATTGTCTTTAGATGGAAGATGAATTTCATTGCTTGGTGTGAGACCACTGCCTCACTTGTTGAAGACCTGAAGTTTCTTGAAAAAGTTCCATGTTTGGTCTCTAGAGCAGCATTTCCAGACTATGTAAAAATAAATTTAAAAAATTATCAAAAAATATATATAAATTGATAAAAATAAGAAAAAAAAATCTTTAGCCCATCCATGGCACAAATGTACTATAGGTTTACTAATAACCTTTTGTGGGTGGGAACCACATAAACCAAAAAAAAAAAAAAAAAAAATGTAACCTATTACCTGTAACCACTTGCAATCATGTAAAAGCCAGCCTAGCCTGAGTGGTTAGCATATCTGCTCTACAACAACCAGGCTGTCGGTTCAAATCTCACGATGGTCACAGATGTTTAGTTAATCTCCTTAGGTGGTAGATGAACTTCATTGTTTTTTATGAGACTTCTACTACTTCTACTACTACTCTGCTTATTAGAGGCCTGAAATCTCTGGTCTCTAAAGCAGAATTCCCAAATGATCTAACCTTTAGCCCACTGACTGTACTGATAATATGTACTGAACACTAACAACTTTTCATGGATGAGATTCACATAAAAAAGCGAGTTCTTATAAAACCTAATTTTGAAATAATTAGATTTTATAAGGAGAAAAAAACCATCTGAATAAACATTTATCATATTCTAGAAGGAACTTAAACCTAGAACTTTCTAAGCTAAGAACATCAGCATTATCAAGGGACTTTGTGCATCTTGTGTTTTTAGATGAAATGGTTTTGAGGTGTCAACATTGTAAAAACTGCTAAGGATTGCTTTTTTTTTTTTTTTGTAACATGTTATGCTTCAAAGCTCTAGTTGTATAATAAGACCTATTACAAAAGTCTTTTCCTCTCTCCCCTTCCCATTGGGCTTTAGGGTTTTCAATTTCTGATTTCTGTATTTTTTTTTAAAGATGTAATTTTTTTTTAATTGCCTTAGATGTTTACAAATGGTTACTCCAGCATATTAAGTTGGATTTCAGGTAATTCTTAATTTTGCAGGTATTGCTCATCGAGATCTTAAACCAGAAAACATCCTTTGTTTCAGCGAGGACCAGGTAAACTTTTTACTTTTTTTTGTTTTTATGAATCTGTGTAATTGCAATATGTAATTAATACATTTGTGTGTTTCTTTAAACTTATTGATATTATACTGTATTGTCTTATTCTCTAGCTTTCTAAATTGCTAGAATCATTATTCTTATTTTTCTAATAGGTCTTCTTAAAGTGAGGTTTTCATATTTAGTTGTATTTGAGCTAATCTCCAGTATAAATGTCTGGTTCTCCCTAAAGGTAGATCAAACTATATCCTGAAAAAAAGATGTGCTCAGAAACCCTTATATCTAATTACACCATTTCCATCAATTAGGAGATAAAGCAAAAAATCACAATTACTCGGAGGAGGGGGGGGGGATGGACACATGAAAGCCAGGTGCATTATGTAAAAAAAAAAATGACACCGAGTCTTGTCATTGTGTACAAGTGAATGATGCTGTCAACGGTATATTCAAATGAGCCATGATGTAAAAGTGGGCATTATGGAGTAGTTTTCTATTTCATGTCTGAAGTGAGAACTTTTCATGATAGCAAAATTATTGGTTATGGCTGCAGACATCATTTAACTTATGAATTCAGGTGGCAAGTCATTGTAAGAATAAAGGTTGGCCAAAGTTAGTCGGAGATGAGTCGTTCTGTTGTTTACACACTGTTGAACCACAGAACCAATTCCAATAGTTAATAACAGATGTCTTGTGTGAAGGATGATTATGTGAAGCTGAAACAATAATTCTGAAACAGTACTTCATTTTGTGGACAGAATAAACTCTTTATACAACTGCATCAAGTTCACTGTTAAACATGAATCTAAAAGCAGTCTTTGATGTCTTAGTAATCTGTACTCTACAGGTAATATTATTATTATTTTTGTATGGGTGCCTCCATGGAGTCCAAAGACTCATCACAGGAGACCCAAATTATCCACATAATTTGTCATGCCTCTCCATGAACCCATTAAGACAAAGCACCCGCAACTGTCTCTGGCAATCCATTTCACTCATTCATAACTCTCCAAACAAAAAATCTAGTCCTCACACCCCATACTAATCCCACCTCTATTTAACTGACAGGGATGACCCATTGTTCTCTCCCCTCCAGCCAAGTGCTGAAACATTTTCCTGCATCAGTCCTATAAAACCCTTTAACATGTTCATGTGAGGGTGTTAGTAACTCACTCATTGCAAACCTAACCATCTGGTAATGTGAGTGAAATTACTGGCAATTTTGCTCCTGATTGTCATTGAAAGTGCCACTTTTCATAATGGTATCTTTGATTTTAACTAATCCCGCATTGAGGAGGGGGGGGGAAATAGGTGAAAAGAAATGTTCTTTGCAGAATATATTAAAAAAAAACCAATATCTGTGAATATTACTTACTATATTTGATTTAATGAAAGATGCAAAGAAAAATATAAGGAAGAGAAAGAATAGACATGAATAAAAATACTTTCAGCACTATAAAATGGATTAGCAATAATTTACATTTGAGATATATGTGCACTTGTGTTATTAAGTATCTGTTGGGGGGGGGGTGAAGAATTCATGATCCTATAAACTCTAGACTTTCATATTTGCATTTATGATGGGCATAATTAAAAAAAAACAACTTATGAATAAATCAAAAGGAATTTGTTTGCAAAATATAAATCACTAACAGCCACTATACTGCAGATGCAAGAAAAACAAGCAATTTTATTGTATCACTGAATAAGGTACAGACACATTTGCAGTCTGTGTAATCTATTTGTCAACCAACAGTGCAATTAGAGACAACTGGGATAAATACGGCACTACCTAATGTAGCACTTCCCCTGCCCCAGACTCTATGCTGCATAGACTCAAGCCAAACATAGCATCTAACTAAACACAGTTGTCCTAACATTTGTCCAGATTTTCAATTACATGAAATAAGCATTTCTTCCGTTGCATTAAATTTTCGTTGTCATTAGATGTCATTAAGACAGATCACAAATGCTAACTTCAAATAAAATTCTACCAAAAGAGTTGCAACTAACATGCAACATAAATTTTCTGTCAGTGAGGCTGCCTACCAGTCTGAGGTGGAAGAAGCACACAAACAAGTGGCAATGAAATTCTACTGTAAGAGTTGCAACTAACATGCCATATGAATTTTGTGTCAGTTCAGCCTGTCTGCATGATGTGAAAGTGGCACACAAACAGTAATGAGAAGTCCCGTCAGTACAATAAATGTGCAAAGCACTTCCTGATGTGAACGTGTTAAGCAACTTAAATGTTTCTATCATATCCCATCTTTTTTCTCCTATCAGCCAACTTCTGCAATCCACACACACACCCTCAATCTATCCTTATAGGGAACATTCCACAAACCACTCACTATCCTTATCACTCTCCTCTAAATCTTCTTCACTGCTTCCTCATCTCCAAGAAGCCCAGGAGACCAGACTTGAGCACAGTAATCAAGATGTGGATGTATCAAGGCATTATAAAGAGGAATAACTACTTCCTTATCTCGACTTGTTAATGTATTCTTCAATGGCCAAGTGATCATAATTATGGGTTTCCTTAGCAATCATATTGTAATAGATTTCATGATATGATATGAACACAGATGGATAAGAAAATAACTATTTATTAACTTAAAAGCTAATATGATTAGCAATCATATGTCCTCGTAAACTTGAACTCTTTATTTACCACCAACCCTAAATCTCCAGCTTCCTCTATTTCCTGGAGTACAGTGCCATCAATGTGATACACAGCTTGTAATCTGTTTATCCCAAAATGAATAACATTATTGTTATTCATTAATGAATAACAAATTGAATCGCATTTCATCACATTAAATGGATAGCCATTATCTTTTGCCCATACTGAGAGCCTGTTTAAATTGTCCTGCAAGCTCTCCACATCGTTTTGATTAACTATTACTCTACCAAATTTCGCATCATCATCAAACAATTGAATATTTCCTTTCAGGTTATTTTTATTTATTATTATTATTCAGGCCTCCATGTAGTCAAAAGACTCATTGTGAGAGGTCCTTCCCAGGAAACACAGTCTATCATACCACTCCTTGAACTTATTGATCATTGTTGCTTTCACCACTCTATTCCTATATCATTTATGCACAAAATAAACAGCACTGAATCTTGCAGCACACCGCTAGTCACCTGTTTTTGCCTCAATTCTGCTCCTTCATATACCACTTTTTGATATCTGCCTAGCATCCACCCTCTTATCCACTTAACCAGTGTCATATCCATCCCCATTTGTTCTAATTTGCTTGACAGAGTTCCATGTGGTATTCTATCAAATGCCTTTGCAAAATCCAGCAGAATCATCATGTAGCCATTTTTTTTTTTTATCCAACTCTGCTGTTACTTTACTATAAAAAGTTAGTAAATTACTAAAGCATGACTGACCCTTCAAAAGCTATGTTGCCCCTCATACAGTATCATATTTTTATCTACCTATTCTTGAATTCTCTCTTTTTGTCACATATGTTAAAGCAGCAACCTCACTAGGATAATATACCCTTGCAAAGTGGTCACTCAATAACTCAACTATTTTATCTGCTTCTGTCACCTTGTGGCCATCATCACTCATTAAGGTTAATCTTCTACAGTCATTCTTCCTCTTACTTGCCACATAACAAAAAAATTCTTTGGGATTTCCTTTGGCCTGCTTGGCTAGATTCTTCTCATAATCTGATTTTGCCTTTCTTCCCTAAGCCTTGTACTGTTTGTGAGTTTGCTGGTCACCTTTTTCTTTATATATCCTCCACAGCATTTTCTTCTTCTGAAGCTCATGCTTACTGATATTACTCATCCATTTAACTCTAACCTGATTAGATGGATGAGTAATATCAGTATCCTCTAGATGACTCTTAACTATCTCCCGTGCACTACTAACATCCTTACCTGACAGTGTTTTCTACCATGGCACAGATTTAAGCTTCTTCCTAAGCTTGTCATTATCACCTGCTTCATAGTTCCACATATACCCTTTCTTGCAGAATATTCCTCATGTATAATTTCCCAAGGCAAGACTGCACTAATCGGAGGAAATGTGGTCATTTTGGTTATGGATAGCTTTTCTGATCTTATGACCAGGACCAATACTCTCACACCCTTAGTCCCCTCTATCACATGCTGCCGCAAGTAATTATTTATCAATAGGTGTATCCTTCCAGTCTATGCAGTCATCCCTCGACTTGTGGCAGGGTTCCGTTCCATCCGGCAGGACGTAAGTCAGTTGGACTTAAGTCGATACATTAAATCAACAGAGTTATAGGGGTTAGGGACTTAACCATAATAAGTATACTATCATTTTAATTTTTAAACCTTATAAAACTGTACTGTGCATTACTGCCACTATAAACAGAATATAAATAGAAACAAATATAAATAGAATAATCACCTAAATCATCCTCCACAATCAAATCTTCATTACCTTTCCTATGTGAAGGACTAGGTGCAGCTCTTCTGGTGTAACTTTTTTTTTTTGATGAAAATGTCCGATGTGCTTTGCTTATTTCTCTTCTTCTTTTCATCATAAATTTGTTTATAGCAAACAAATGCATCATGTACTTTCCTTACTACTAATAAATGGCGTTCAACATTGGGGTATATGTCTTCAGCCATTTTGAGAACATCACTAACTTCAGAGAATGTTTCTGCAAGACCCTTCACTGTGAATTGCTTAACTACCTCTTCTCATTTCTCTTTTCTTCTCTCCCTTTTCTCATTCTTCCTCTTCTACAACATGTTGTTCCTCCAGTTCGGCCAATTCTTCATTGGTGAACTCTTCACGGGCACTTTCTATGAGTTGAACTATATCGTCATCATTCACTTCGAGATTCAGATTGTTTGCTAGGCCCACTATTTCTTCGCTCAATTTACAGGGGTCTTCATTTTTTTCAAAACTTCCATAATGTGCACAAACCTTTTTGATGTCTTTTTTCATATGCGCCTCATACACTGAGAGATCGCTTTGTCCCAAGCTACAGCAATATTTTTAATAGCATGATAAATATTGAATGCTTTGCAGAATTGCATGAGAGTCTGATCATTTCTTCAGTGGCATAAATGGCTTGTGAGAAAGTTCTCCATAGATAATAAGCCTTAAACACTGAAAGAACCACCTGATCCATCAGTTGGATCAATGAAGTAATGTTTGGAGGGAGAAAAATGACCTTTATCTTGTGGTTAAGATCATCGATGTAAGGTGGATGACCTGGAGCTTTATCTAGAATTAATAAAATTTTAAATTCTACATTTTCTTTCACACAATAGCTTTCCATTTCACTCGCATAATTGATTAAGGCATCCGCAAACAATTTTTGAGTTATCCACGACTTCTTATTGCTTTGTTAATGAACTGGAAGAGTATGCTTCCTAATGTTTTTGGAGGCTCGTGGATTCTCACTGTGCCATATTACAAATAGTTTCAGTTTATATCCAGCCACATTACCCCCTAACAGAATGATAATGCGGTCTTTAAGAGTTTTGAAACCAGGCATAGATTTTAGCTTTTGGTAGATTAATCTCTGCTCGGACATTTTTTTCCAAAACAAGGAGGCCTCATTCATATTAAATATTTGCTGGGCAAATAATTTTTTCCTGTAATAATTTTATCTAAAATAATTTTCTCCACATACTTTTGGCAGACTTCTCATCAGCACTTGCAGATTCACCATACATTTTCACATTATGCAGTGCAAAACTCTGCTCGAATCTCGTGAATCAACCAGAAGAAGCATTGAATTTGTAGTCGTAATTGGGCCCTGCTTTCTCCTTCAACATTTTGAAGAGACTTAGTGCCTTAGCGGTTATTGTCACAGTGCTAAGGGGTATACGCTTTTGATTCAGGTCCTCTATCCTTGATGCAAGTAGCTTTTCCATATCACCGATAGGACCTCGTCATTGCTTCATCACTATTGCCGATTTAATGGAAGCAGATCCTTTCACAGCCTCTTTTTTTTATCCTTATTTTTCAAAATGGCCATCACTGTAGAATGAGACCATCCAAAGTCATGTGCGATCACATTGATGGGCTTACCAACTTCATGTTGCTTTATAACTTGCAACTTGTTTCGAGATCAATTGCTTGCCTCTTTTTCTGTGATTCTTCACTAGATTTTTTGATTGGGCATGTAGGGGACCATGTTGCACAAAATATTGTGAAATATTTAACGATAAACACACAAATAACCTATTTCTCAAACACAAAATCAACACAGGAACTGTTGAAAATATGTGCTGATTTCTGACTGAACTTGCCACTGAATGTGACTGCTCATGATGCATTGTTTCTAAATAGAATCTCTTTTATTCAATTGGGTCTTGTTCAAAAGTATAGTTGAAAATGTTATTTATTCCCTTATGAGATCACGGACGTATCTTCGAATGGACGTAACTCGAACTGACGTAAGTCAAGGGATGACTGTATCTCCATAGTTGAAGTCCCCCATAATAATCACTCAACCTGTATTCATTGTACTAATTTGGTGATACATATCTTCCAGATCATCCATGGAACTCTCTGGCCTATAGAAACAACCAACTGTATATTTTTTCTTACTGGCCTTAATCTTACACCAGACTGCTTCAAATGAACAGCCACCCTCCTGCCTAGCTCTTATTCTTTTTGGCTGTAATTCATCTGCTATCATCAGCAGTACCTCCCCCCCCCCATCCTGTCTTCCCTGAAAATACTAAACTCTTCACATTCTTTCTCTGTAACTACATCATCTGCTGTTGGTCAAGTCTCACTAATGCCTATAACTTTTGACAAGGTTGACTTACCAATACCAAAAAACTCGTCCCTCTTGTTTCTGATACTTCTGGCATCAGTATATAGAAACTGTGGCATCCCTTTAACTCCCCCCCCCCTACTTCCTGAATTGACTACCCTATTCAGTATTTTTTGTTTGAGAGACTAGATTCTGCACTTGGTCATTCTCACACTCACTTGTCTCATGAGTGCCTTCACACATACTCATCTTCTTCCACCCTAATTGTTTAAATTTTGTTGAATCTGCGCTTCAGCATGCTCAGTGAACAAATCTGTCTCTAGACACCTAACACCAAAACCATTTAGATGCAGTCCATTGTACAAATCCTTCTTTCCATCAAATACAGACCACAAATCCACAAGTCCTACATCATTCTTTCTGCACAACCTATGTATAGCCTCATTAGCTAGGAACGGCCTCCTGCTCAGTTCATCTCAATCATAGCATGGTAGGAGACTTACAATCTTCACCTTTTCACTCTTTAGTTCTGCCTCTTCTAAGAACAACTTTACAAATGCTATTTCTTTTCATACTCTGATTTAGTTTTCCGCACAATACTCATTATTTTCTGGCCTGAACTTTATATATTTCATAACTCTTCTCACTCTTATTCTCACGATATTCTTTCCACATATTTAGTAGGATATTTATTTATTATTTATTAATTAATTTTATTTATTTAGTAAGATATTGTAAACAGGCCAGAAAATCTAGAGAGAGAGAGAGAGAGAGAGAGAGATGATTCTGAATTGTTCTGCAAAATAAAGGCAATCCAAAAGAATTTTATCATTATGTCACAAGCAAAAGAAAGAATGAATCTGAAAGAATAATTTTATTGGTAGAAGAGAAATCTCATTATAAGAAAGAAGAAGAATTTATTGAATTGTTGCGAGACAACTTTCTCAAGTAGCATGTGAAAGAAGAAACTCAAAGTCAAAGAGTGTTGGATTTGCTCATAGCATCAGAAGGGGTCTCTGTTAGGAATATGGCTATTTTATCACCAATTAGTGACAGTGATCATGCTGTGCTTTCTTGGGAAGTATCTACTTATATTGATGCTCCGATTAAAACAGGTTACACGCTGAAACTACAAAGCTGGAAATTATGATCAACTTAGGAGAATACTATCTTTGATCCCATGGTATCAGTTACTGAATGGGAAAATATCTTTAAAAAAATGCTTAAATGAGGCGGTATCTGAATGTATCCCTAGTGTCTGAAGAATAAATAGGTTGGGAGTGAAATGGATGTGCAACCTTATTAAGCAGGAGATCCACAAGAAGAAGAAGAAGATATGTAAAGAATATCATGAGAATAAGAGTGAGAGAAGTTATGAAATATATAAAAAGCTCAGGCTAGAAAAGTAACGAGTATTGTGCAGAAAGCTAAATTGGAGTATGGAAAGGCAATCCAAAAGGCAATATAAGCTAAAAGCAATCAAAAAGAATTTTATCATTATGCCACAAGCAAAAGAAAGAATGATTGTAAAAGAATAGCTTTATTGAATGCAGATGGTACTTGATGTTGGATGCTAATGAGATTGTTCAGTTAATCAATGCTCACTTTGCTAAGATATATCAACCAGGTGTATGTAACGTGCACAGTGCTACTGCTACACTGGAGGAAGAGTTAGAGGTTCATGAAAATGAGGTTGCATAATCTTATAAGAATTTGTCTGTATGGACAGATGGAATATCAGCCTCGTTTGCTAAAGGAATGTTCATCCAAATTGGCTAGGCCTTTCACATGTTTGTATAACTTGAGTCTCAGCTCAGAAATGATACCACAGGAATGGAAGGAATGTATGATAGTTCCATTGCACAAGGGTGGTGCAAAAACTGATGTGTCTAACTACTGACCTATTAGTATCTCTGGTGTAGTAGTAGTAGTGAAGATTTTAGAGAAGTTGGTAAGAACTCGCATACAGAAATGGGTAGACAAGCATTCTATACTCTTTAGGGAACAGCATGGGTTTACTAAAGGAAGGTCATGCTTTAGCAATTTGCTCATATTTTATAACAATGTTACAGCTGAGTTGGAATATAATCTATTGACTTGGATCAGGGGATGGTTGACAGACAGATATCAATTTCAGAACACAAGGACTATATCCGGTTTCACCAATACAGCCACTCTGGTCTTGCTGACCATGTGCTGGATACCTGCCATAGAATACGGTGGAAGAAAGCCACGATAATACACCGTAGTAAATACAAATATGAAAGGCTTTTCATGGAATCAGCTTCAGTCCTAAGAAACAATCCAAACCTCAACAAATTTGGCTGCATGAGACTGCCTCAAATTTGGGAAACCTACATCAGGAGACCTTCAGCCCAATCGCCCAAGAATACCAACATTGCCCGCTAGGGGACACCATCAGGACTTTAGGAGAAATAATAGCTTCCTGCTTCTTCCTCACTTACTGTTTGTTGTGCCTGCGTGCACGTGTCTTGTTCTTAAGTTCCTTGAAAATGGTAACGTGACGTTGCTGAAATATTGAAGTATATTAAAATTTATTTTAATGTATATCCTAGTTTACATTGTAATTTCCTTAAATTATTTAGTAAAAATGCATAACCAACGTTTAAGCCTTTCCATGAGAAAGACAGATATCAAAAAGTGGTATACAGTGGGTGTGAATCTGCCAGATTTAAGGTGACCAGTGGTGTACCTCAGCGTTCAGTCCTTGGGCCATTATTGTTCAATCTATACATTAATGACATCAAGCAAGGGCTAATATCAGATGTGCAATTGTTAGCCAATGATATGAAGATAGGCAGAGCAATCAGGGATGCTACTGATATTCAGTACTTACAAATTGATTTGAACAGGCTGGAAACTTAGGCAAACAAAAATGGCTGTCAGTTTAATGTTAGTAAGTGTAAAGTTGTGCACTTTGGCATGATGAGAGTTCCAGCAGCATATTATATTAGTGGAGTTATGTTGCATGAAACTGTGGAGGCAAGGGATCTTGGTGGATAGGAACTTGAAGTTCATAGGTCACATAGCAAAAGTTGCAAATACAACTCAGAGGATAATTGCGATGTTGAAGCGAACCTTTTTTATTGTGTGCAGATTTAGTCTCTCAGATTCCAAGAGGATAAAGAAACTGTGGAAAGGGTGTAAAGAAGAGTTACAAAGATTATATCTGGATTATGAGGACAGATTGCGAGTATGTGAATTGCAGACTCTGGTTAACAGGAGAAAGAGGGGTGATGTGATAGAGGTCTATAAACTTTTGAATGGGTGTTATAGGATATCATCAGATGAAATTTTTCATTATATGGAGGGTGGGGAGAGAACACTGTGACATTCATGGAGGTTAAATTTATTTGCAGTCAAGAAAGGGGTAAGAGCTTGGTTTTTCTCCCAGAGAGAGCAGTGAGTGAATGGAATAGTTTGTCTTTAGGGATAGTGAGTGCATCTAGTGTGAATGAATTTAAGGGAAGGTATGACAGCTGGTTTGGGTGATTCATAGCCTCCCTCAAAGAGTCCTTGACTCCTGTAGATCTCAGATAATAATAATAATATTTAAAGCTCATGCTCACCTCAGCCTCACACCAGATGGCCTCTCAGTCACACTATTACTTTCTTCAGGTTCCAAATGGAGAGGACATATTCCTTCTGAAATTGTCAGTAATACTCCTCCCCTCCCCCCTCATTTGTCCTTTCTATCTTTTCAAAAAAATGCTATAACTATCATACCTTGAAAAAGTTTATGGAATATCAACTAATTGATCTTGATATTCCTAAGGGATGTCTGGATTTGGCACAAAAGCCCATCATATGATGAAAGAACAGAGCCTTATTCTTTACTGCAAATGCAATACATAGTTTTGTTGCTAACAGTACATTGCATTCCTCTCATTTGACAAGCCTTGCAAAATGCCGAGAGGATACAGAGCAGGAGATGTTTAGGCAGTTGAGCTTGGGTAGTGCAAAAAGAAAGATTATTATGGGAGATTTTAATTACAGCAGTATAAAATGTACATTGGATCTGCCAGAGGGTAAGGTCATAGTTGGGTTCTTTAAAAGTGTTAAAGAAGAAAGAGTGTGGAGTACGGGTTTCGCTGTTACAAGGTAGCAGCGAAAAAGATAAGTTTTTGTTATTATTTATTACAGTTTTTTTACTTTAAATTAGGCGGAATCTAAGCTAGATGCAATGCATTGTCTGTGGGTAATTTGCATTTGTGTAATTTGTACTTAAATGTAATATTTCAGTATTCTTTGTGTAGTGTTTAAATAATGGTGACAATCGCAGCTCAGTTTGCCAATGGCTTATCACCCCCCCCCCCCCCCCCCATTTAAAGCCTACATTTCTCACAGTACACTACAGGATTTTGTGATATGCAGTGCTTGTGGCATGTATGCATCCTAGCAGTTAGATATGTGGCAGGTGAGAGATCAGGAAGTGCATGTCTACAGAAAATGTAGAAGCTGGGAACAACTTTGTGATTTAGAAATTAGCACAGCTGACCTCAGCAGCATTACATCAGAAATGGGTGAATACCGACTGAAAGTGAGACGAGTAGCATGATTGAGGATGAGGATAATGAGCGGAATGTGAATGAAAAAATAAATGTAGGAGTAGTAGGTTTGAAACTCGTGGAGTTTCAAAGATAGTGTTAAATAGGACAATGCAAGAGTAGATAGCTTGCAGAGAGATATAGATGCACTGAAAGAAGAAGTGGAATGTATCATGAAGGAGCTGAGAAGCATGAAGGATGACATTAAGCAACTGGAAACAACTAATGCAAAGCAATTCAGAGTAGGAGTGAGAGAGAGAGAGAGAGAGTTATGGGAATGCTGGAAGGGAAGAGAATAGTAGAACCAGTAAAAGAGAGGGAATAAGAGAAATGCGAGACTGCTGGAACCAGGGATGTAGAGATGACAGGACAACTGGTAAGTTGGGAAACAAATAAAGAAAGCTTTAAAGAAGAAAGAGTGTGGAGTACAGGTGAACAAGGAAGAAACAGAGTGGTAAGAGGTGTGATATGTGGAGACTTGATGATTCGTGGTGTGCAAGATAGAATGCCAGATGAGTGTTTGTCTGGAGGAACGATAGGGTGACTAGGTTAGATATGGTGACTGATTAGATGGTTGGATGGTAGCAGGAGTGGCCTCCTGTGGGAATAGACACTTGCGAGAAGGGGGAACACATCAAGTAATGCTGAATGCAGTGGAGTCTGAAGGGAATAATGATAAATATAGAAAAAGTGACAATGCATTGATTCTTTATACTCAATGCCAGTAGTATCCGGAATAAAGGAGGTGAATTGGTGGTGAATTGGACAAGCATCAGCCTGTCCAAAGATTATCGGGATCTCTGAGACATGGTTGATGATATACTGACAGGAATAGAAGTAGCAGGTTATAGTTATAGGTTGAGAGCAATGGCACTAATGGTTGTGAAATATATGTGAAGTAGAGGTGTGCAGGACAGGATATTATGGGAGCATAGACAATGAAGAGCAGGAGATGTTTAGGCAGTTGAGCTTGGTGAGTGCAAAAAGAATGATTGTTATGGGAGATTTTAAGTATGTTATTATAAATTGGGAAGAGGATACTGCATGTAGTAATAGTAGTAGTAAGGAATGGAATTTCTGGAATTCTTCAGGGACAAATGTCTTAGGCAACATGTAGCAGAAGGAACATGAGGTCAGGAATTTGGTCATAGCATCAGAAAATCTGATTATAACTGAAATGGTCTCTGCCCCCCACCCCCCAGTTGGAGAGAGTGACAGTGAGGTTTTGATTTGAAAGATGAATATACATGCAGGAGTATCAAAAGAAAAAGGAATGTAGGGGGAATTATAAAGGGTGATTATAATAGTCTCAGATATTAACTTAGGACAGTTCCATGGAGTGAGGAATTGGAAGGGCAAGATATCAGCAGTGCTTGGGAACTTGTGAAGGAATTTGTTAGCAGTAATAGCAACTTGTATATCGTGAGTGAAGAAGAGAACACAATTTGGTGTATGACAAGTGGACGACAAACAATATCAAACAGGAACTGCAGATGAAAAAGAGGTTATGGAAGATATATGAGGGGTGGAGAGCAGATGCATGAAGAATGTAAGACTCAGGCCAGGAGAGTGACTAGTACATAAGGAAGGCAAAACTGGAATATAATAAGAAATTGGCCCTTAAAATCCAAAGAAAATTCTAAGCTTTTTTTTTTTTTTTTGCTATGTGACCAGTAGGAGGAGAAATGATTGTGGAAGAATGACGTTGGATAAAAATGGGAATAGAGTGACTGATGCAAAGAACATAGTGGAGTTTTTCAATGAACACTTTATTGGGGTATTGGGAAGTGATTGTGGAAGAATGACGTGGGATAAAAATGGGAATACAGTGACTGATGCAAAGAACATAGTGGAGTTGTTCAATGAATACTTTATTGGGGTATGATCCTAGAGAAGTAGGTTTTAATACTAGAGGGATAGGGCAGGTTTCAGGTTTAGAAATGCAAGAAGAGAGTGTGTTTCGAATACTGAGTATTCCAGATGTCAATAATGCAATGGGACTGGATAGGTTTTCAGAGAATATGATAAAGAACTGACAGCTCCATTGACCTGGCTTTTTAATGAGAGTCTGGCCATGGGAAAGGTACCCAAGGAGAGAAAGATAGTGCCACTGCATAAGAGTGGTAGCAGACTGGAAGTCAAACTATAGACCAGTTTGTATTTCATCAGTAGTTAAGATTTTGGAGAAATTAGTGAGGGAACATATATAGTGTTGGGCAGATGAGGATAATGTGATCTGTGAGAGTCAGCATGGATTTGTTAAGGAATGCTCTTACTTTAGTAATATGATTGCCTTTTATAATAATGTAACAAGAGCAGTTGATGAGGGAAAGGCATATTCTGCCTTTTTTTTGGATTTCAAAGGAAGAGTACCACATGATAAGCTGATATTTAAGTTGCAGCACATCGGTTTAGATGTCAAGTTAGTGAACTGGATTTGGGATTGGCTATCCGATAGGTATCAGAGAGTTGTGTATGGGGGAGCAGTATCAAGGAGGCAGACGTTACAAGTGGGGTTCCACAGAGCTCAGTACTGGGACATGTATTGTTTAACCTTTATATAAATGACATGGTCAATGAAGCAGAGGGGAGTGATATTCAGTTGTTTGCAGATGTGAAGTTCAGAAGGGTATGTTCAGATATGGTAGCCCTTCAGGAGGATTTGAATAAGCAGGAGAGATTGCCAAATGAATTGGGGTGTCAGCTATGTAAAGTCTTGAATTTTGGAAAGACCCCGTTTTTAGAAGAAAAAAAATTCATCTTTCATCAGGACAATGCACCTGCCCACAAAGATGTCTTGGCAATGGGAAAATTAAGGGATCTGTACTATGAATTGTTGGAACATCCACCCTATTCCCCAGATTTGGCTCCCTCTGACTTCTATCTCTTCTCAAAACTAAAACTCTTCCTTGCTGGTCAGCGTTTTTCTTCAATTTGCAGATCTTACTGAGAACCACTACAGGGATGGGATAATGAGGCTGGAGCATCGCTGGAATAAATGTATTAGTCTTAAGATCGATTATGCTGAAAAATAAAAATAATTTTGAAATTATAAATTTGTTTTTCATTGTTAGGCCAAGACTTTTCAGACCACCTTCATAATTGTGCATAACTGTACAGTATCTTTTTATACACCTTTGAAAGTTCATTCCATGTTTACATAAATAACGACAGAGATATATACATTATGTATATTATAGCTATTTATTGTAAGGTTTTGATGTAATTTTATGAATAGTGGCATGTGTACTGTTCAGTCACCTCTCACTATAGCAGACACTGTTATAGTACATCCACTATATCACAAATACTATTATAACATACTTACTTATAACAAATTACTGAAAAATCTGAGCCAAGTCTCATTGCATCAGATTTGTAAAGGAAATTCATTATATTGAACTTTCTACTGAAACAGTTTCTTTGGTGTCTATAATTTTACTCTATTGAGAGTTGAAATTTGTGTTATATATATTTTTTTTTATCTTTTTCACATTAGTATAGCTAATAATTAAATAAATTATAATCTCTCATTCTACTTCTTTAGATTAAAACTATGATTATCCTGCTAAGAAATGGTAATGCATATGACTTTTTGTAGTTACTCTTCCAATTTGATTGAAACCTTGCTACTTTTTTTTCTACCCCATAGAGGATTCCATAGTAATCTCTGTGCAAAAGATTGATATAATTAACAAACTGTTTTTTATTTGTGTAAATATATTAATTATAGTTTACTTTTAGGTGTGCCCTGTAAAAATCTGTGACTTTGACTTGGGAAGTGGTATAATTTTTAATAGTGCATCTCCTGTTAGCACTCCCATATTACAAACTCCAGTAAGTCCATTTTGATTCCTGTTTTGCATATTTTTAAATTTTCAGCTTGCAGTAAATATAGAAAAATTTTGCAATTCTCGTTAATTTTTCATTATTTGAAATTAAGCCAACTATGAATGTAAGATTGTAAATTTGATACTCACAAAAACAAGTAAATAAAATACATTAAATTTGCCATTTATTATGCTAGCTTTTGTGTCAGTTCCATGCTTCTACTATTTTCATAAATGTTGTTGAATTATTATCATATTAACTGTCAATCGTTTTTAGGGTAATGATAACCAAAGTTGGGCATGAAATATTTATTCATGTCTTATAATATATTGAGAGGTGAACATGCCATGAGAGGAACTTGAGCTATAATAGTATTTTATTTATTGAAGGTATAATTATTTTGTTGAGAGAGTTATATGAGAAGAGTAATTTATAAATAAGAATTGGCAAAACATTTTTGACTTACAGGAATAGAATGGTTTCAGCTACAATAAGTAAACCAGTAGTAATCATTGTTATTTACAATGCCATTAATCCTTTTTATATTAAAAAAAATTAAATATAATGGAACGGTACTTGCAAAATAATGTTGACAGAATGACCCAAATTATCCTTGAAACATTGTTATTAGACTCAGCAGGAACATCATGCTATGAGGTAATGGAAAGCATATATATAATTTTGCAATCAGATGTTTCTTCATAATCTATAATCTTGATAAGAAATAATTTTGAACATTATCTCAAAACCAAATATTGAGTTTCAAAAGTACACTAATGAAAAATAACTGAAAACAGAACTAAGTAGTCAGTCATAGTGATTAAGTTCTACAAATAATCACCTGTGTGACTATTATTTTTTAGACTTTTATCTTCATTGTGAACAAGGGTAAATGTCTGAGTGAAGTTGAATACTGTGAAAAATAACACAATTGATCACTGAAAGTTTATTTTTCACTTGGTTAGACTATAATAAATTTATAATAATAATATTTAGTTGCAGATCAAGTGTTGATCAATTTTATTATTAAACCGAACCAACTAGTTTCGCCACACTTTAACTGTTGGCATCTTCAGGGTACATTATAAGTTTAAACAATCTCACAATTATGCGTAACTGCAAAACTGACAAAAATAACTGTAAAAAACTGATTAGAATAATTACAAATAGGATAATATGGAACGTGAGTGAAACATGTATCGCGTGTACAAGGTTAGCTAGCTGTTGCTAAGGAACTTTCTGTAGTTTGTATTAAAGTTCATTTCTTCCATGTTTAAAGTTCTGATTAGGGTTTTCCATATCTCTGGGAGTATTAGGCCTTGATTTCTGTTAAGGTTGACAGTAGAACGGGCAACTGTGGCTGCTTCTTTGAAAATTCTTGAATAGTAATCTTCCTCTATGTAAGGAGAACAACTTTTGTCCCACTTGATGACATGGTTAGTTGTAGAGAAATGAGACGATAGGCCAGAAATATCCTGTCTGTTGTTTTTGACATAGCCAATGTGTTCCTTTTGCCTGATTTCAAGGCTTCTCGAAGTCTGTCCACTAGAGCCACAAGCACATGGAATATTATAAACTCCAGCATATTTATAGAAAGAATGGTTGTCTTTTGGAGATCTTAGTAGTTTACGAATAGATTCTATTGGTTTAAATGTTACTCTTATTTTGTGTTGTTTGAGGAGGCTGGCGAGCTTGTTGGAGATGCCACTTACAAACGGAATTGCAATCGTTTTTATATATTGAATATCTTCTTGTTCTCTTGGTGGTGGTTCAGAGAAAAGGACTTTATTGACTAGTCTTCTTGGATAGCCATTCAAATACAGATTGTTGGAAATAAATTTTAACTCATCTTGAAGGGTCTCGTTGTGCATTGTGATGCGAATTGCTCTTTTCTTTAACATGTGTAGAATGCTGAGTTTATGTGAGATGTGTTGAGAGGAGCTGAAATGTAGGTAGCGACCTGTATTGGTCGGTTTTCTCTACACCGATAGATTTATACTGCCATCAATTTATTTTTTGATTAAGATGTCTAAAAACGGTAATTGGTTTTCTCTTTCAAGTTCCAGAGTGAATTTGATAGAACGATGGAAGGATCGCTGAAGGACCCTGAAGATGCCAACAGTTAAAGTGTGGCGAAACTAGTTGGTTCGGTTTAATAATAAAATTGATCAACACTTGATCTGCAACCAAATATTATCATTATACTAATTTATGATCAAGAAAATACCTTCATGATATAATAAATTTAGTTTAATTCTTTTTCCAAGTGTGAGCAAACAAAGTTTGTGCCTGAAAATATCTTCAGGACTGGGGTAAGTAATACAAAGGAGTGATGTTAGCTTGGTCCACCTAACATCACTCCTATCTCAGTATCTCCCATAATGCTAAACACATCACTACTAGTCTGGGTAGTGGCCCTTCCCTTAATGCATAACATTATACATATCCGCAAGGAGATGTGTTTTGCATTATGGGAGATACCGAGATAGGAGTGATGCTAGCTTGGTCCACCTTTGCTACAAGTTGCCCGGTGTTGTATTACTTTACCCTAGTCCTGAAGATATTTTCAGGCACAAACTTTGTTTGCTCACACTTGGATAAAGGATTAAACTAAATTTATTATAATTGATGACTTTATTATAAGTGATGTCTTTGAAAGATGTTGCAATGAATTTGTGGAAAAGAGACACTATGGTACTATGATGGAAGAATGATAAGTTAATGATTATTAACATTATTATTATGTAGGTTCTTCCAAGGGGTCAAGGACTACTCAAAGAAGGAAATCTTTCTGGTCAAAAATTCCTGTTTACAAACTTAACATGTCATGCACGCACATGCTTCCTAATCATTCTTGTACTTAGTTTCTGGATTTGACCCAAAATTCTTTCCCCACCTGTCATGAGCTGTATAATCTCATTTCTGTCTATACTGTTGAGATCCCCTTCATGTTGGAGGCTTAATGGATTTTTTACAACACTCAAAAAGAATTAAAATAGAATTTAATACTTCCTATATTTTGTCCTAGTCACTAGGACATCTACGGGGATTACAAAAACAATTAACGTAACATGCACACACAAATCTTACAATACTAAGCCCAACCACGTGGGTGACACTAAAGTCCTATCTAGGTGGAGTGGCCTGGAATGTAAGGTGGGACCTCTGGTGGATGAGTGTTTCCCAAATCTTCGGAAGCTTAATGCAACCGTATTTATTAAGATTTGGTTGGTTTCTGAGAGCTGCTGCTGCTTCTAAGAAAAGTCTCTCTTTCTTGAATTTGCTATGGTGGAGCATGGTGGTTTTCTTCCACGATACTCTGTGGGTGGTGTCCAAAACATGGTCAGCCAAGCCTGAATGGCTATAGTTGTGTTTACAGATGTAAGACTTGTGTTCCTCCAGGCGGATGGATGCTGATCTGCTTGTCTGTCCAAAGTACACCAGCTTACAGGAACAGGGTACTTTGTAAACTCCAGGCAGCGAGAGAGGGAGGGCGCTGATCTTTCATAAACGGATAAGGGTAGTAAGTTTGCGGTAAGGGCTTATATGCTGTGTGTAGGTTGTACTTTTTTAGTATCTTGGCTATTTTTTCAGATGTGCCACGGATGTAGGGTATGGTGAAGGCATTTTTAAAATCTTGTTGACAAGAAGGATGGGGAATGGGGAAGGAACTGATTATTTTTTTGATACCGTGTTCGCTGTAGCCATTGGAGAGGAAAGTGCTGTGTATGTGGTTAAGCTCAGTAGTAAGGGCAGTTCCACTGGAACAAAGATTGTGGGCTCTCTTGGTAAGAGTTTTGATGATGCCATATTGGTTGTGAGGGGTGGTGGTGGGAGAGTTTGTGAATGTATCTGCCTGTGTGTGTGGGTTTTCTGTATACAGTGAAGCCAAGCATATCATTAGGCAGGCATGTGACTAAGGTGTCTAGGAAGGGTAAACAATTGTTTCTTTTCCTTTTCCATAGTAAACTGGATTCTTGGATGTAGGCTATTGAGATGACTGAGGAAGGAGTCTAACGTGTCTGGGCCATGAGGCCAAATAGAGAACACATCATCTACATATCTTAAGCCAGATAGAAGGTTTGAGTGGGGCTGAGTCTATAGCTCGTTTTTTCGAAATCTTCCATATAGAAATTGGCAAGGGGGGGGGGGGGGTGAGAGGGGGGAACCCATGGCGGTTCCCTCTATCTGCTTGTAGATTTTTTTTCTTCCAAGAGAAATACCCAAAGTTAATGGCAAAGGAAAAGAGATCTAAGATGTCAGAGGGAAAAACGTTTTCTAAGAGAGATAAGGTGTCAGTTAAGGGAATATTGGTAAACAAAGAGGAGATATCAAAGCTTACCAATATGTCTGCATTATTCAAGGTTAAATTTTCTGTGAGGGCTTTAAAGTGGGTTGAGTTTTTTATATAGAAAGTGGACCTTCCGGTGAGGGGGGGATCAGAGAGTTGGCAAGCTGTTTAGACAGTCTTAGCAAGGTGCATTGGTGGCATCTACTATAGGCCTGAGTGGGGAATTGGGTTTGTGGATTTTTGGTAAACTGTATATTTGGGGGGGATGGGAGTGGAAAGGTTTAAGTTTTTTCATGACGGTCAGGGGGCCAGGAGGATACTTTTTTTAAGTAAGATTTTTAATTTCCTTAACATGTTTTTGTGGGGTCGTGTTCTAGCGGGATGTAGGTAGTGCGATCCGGAGGATAATGTTCATTTTATGATTGTATTCACTGCTATTAAGAACTACTGTGGCATTACCCTTATCTGCTCTGGTGATGACGATACTTTTTTCTTTGCGTAGTTTCAGGAGAGCCATGCGTTGGGCATATGATAAGTTGCTTTTTGGAGGCGAAGAATGAGCGAGGATGTTGGCTACGTCGTCTGATGTTGTTGGCTATCTCCGACAGTAAGCGACCGATCCCCCATTCGATGTTAACCATTACATTGAGCATCGGCACTTCCTTTGGAGCGACGGCAAAATTACGGCTGAGGCAAAGGGCGCTGACGGCATCGTCGTTGAGCTTCTTGGAAGAGAGGTTTACTACTGTCTGGAGCAGTTCAATTTGTGGTTGTGGTTTGTCTTTAACCAGGTTGCTATATTTCTTGACGTGTTTATTTTTTGAAATTCTCTCTGTGCAGAAGTTTCCGAAATGCCAGAGAGAATCGACCAAAGTTCAGGGTTAAGAACGGTGGAGAGCTCTGAATGTAAGGAGCCAATCGCGGCGTTCGTCACTGAGAGGGTGGCACGAGTAGAGGCGATTTGCTCGCGTAGTAATGCCAGGCTGGCACGGTTATATATAGAGTGCGTTTTTGGAATGGAAATTGATCTTCATTTTAACGCAGTTTCGTATCACTCTTGTATCCCGACATCTTTTTAAAAAGGCCAGCCTATTTAGTTGCTTAGATAGTTGTAGTTTTGACTTACCGTATTGGATTTGCGTGCTAAATCTTCTCCATGAACGATTAGAATTCGTGTGTAGAGCTTAAGTGCTGTGAGGACATCATGTTGGAGGATGGATTTTTTACAACACTCAAAAAGAATTAAAATAGAATTTAATACTTCCTATATTTCGTCCTAGTCACTAGGACATCTACGGGGATTACAAAAACAATTAACGTAACATGCACACACAAATCTTACAATACTAAGCCCAACCACATGGGTGACACTAAAGTCCTATCTAGGTGGAGCGCCCTTTAAGGGTGGTAGTAGGTGGCCTGGAATGTAAGGTGGGACCTCTGGTGATGAGTGTTTCCCAAATCTTCGGGAGCTTAATGCAACTGTATTTATTAAGATTTGATTGGTTTCTGAGAGTTGCTGCTGCTGCTGCTGCTTCTAAGAAAAGTCTCTCTTTCTTGAATTTGCTGTGGTGGAGCATGGTGGTTTTCTTCTATGATACTCTGTGGGTGGTGTCCAAAACATGGTCAGCCAAGCCTGAATGGCCATAGTTGTGTTTACAGATGTAAGACTTGTGTTCCTTCAGGCAGATGGATGCTGATCTGCCTGTCTGTCCAAAGTACGCCAGCTTACAGGAACAGGGTACTTTGTAAACTCCAGGCAACGAGAGAGGAGGGAGGTGATCTTTTGTAGAACGGATAAGGGTAGCAAGTTTGCCGTTGGGCTTTTATGCTGTGTGTAGGTTGTACTTTTTTAGTATCTTGGCTATTTTTTCAGATGTGCCACGGATGTAGGGTATGTTGAGATCCCCTTAATCAATTATATGTTTCTGTTATTTTTTCTCTTTTGTCTTTTACTCAAAATTTCAAGATTACATTCCTTTAATCTGCGCTCATATGCACAATTCCATAAGCCAGATGTCATCTTAATTACCCTCTGTTGGATCTTTTCTGTTTTCTTTCGATCCTCTCAGAACCTAGGTGATCATATCTGAGATTTAAGCACAGTAGTCATTATCTGTTTATATCAAGCCTTGTATAAAGAAATAATAATTTCCTTATTCCTGCAAGTTAGTGTTCTCTTCAATATAAGTTGTTGTTGCTTTAGTCTCATAGGATGACTTAACCAATTTAGCAGTATCCCCTAAATTTTAACTATGGCTATTATCAACCCCCCCCCCCCCATGTCTATAATTTATTATTATTAACATCTGATCTCTATTGAGTCACAGCACTCATCTTGTGAGGTTTATATTCTCTCATGCCAAAAGATCTGAACCATGCCCTGAACCCATTCATAGTTTATGCACTCACCACACTTTCAGGCAATGCATTCCACTCACAACCACTCTCCATGCAAAAAACCTGCCTCTCACTCCCCTATTCACCTACCACACACACACACACACACATACACACACACACACACCATGCAGCCTCCATGGATGGCCTCTAGTTCTTGCCTTGCCTCCCTCTACTCTATGAAATATTTTCTCCACATTAATCTAGTAACGACCCCCCTCACCAATTTATGTGTCTCAATTACATCTGCTCTTCTATTCACAAGGCAGTCCCTCAATATTTCCTCGTATCTGACATTCCATAGACCTGACACTAACTTAGTAAATTTTCTTTGGACCCTCTCCAATATATCACCATCTTCCTGAAAAACCAGGTAACCAAATCTGTACATATCAGTCCATATGTGGCCTGATCAAAGGCTTATATAAGGGAACCATAACCTCATTGCTTCTTCATGTCAATTTCCTCCTCATTATCACCACAATCCATTGGAACATTCTTACAATTTTAGCAATGTGACCCCTAAACTTCAAGTCTGTCCACCATTGCTCTCAGATTTCTTATCTCTTCCACTTGGATCATCGGCAAACATCTGTACATCTCCAGTTAAGCCAGTCCCAATGTCATTAACATACAAGTTAAACAATAATGGTCCCAAATGAGATACCACTAGTGATCTTCCTTGTTTGGGATACCACTACTCCATATACAACCTACTGATACCTGTTGGACAGCAAATCAACTATCCAACTTACTAGTTTTTTATCTACGAGGATTGTTCAATAAGTCCATGCAAAGTTTAAGAGATGGCGCCACCAGTATGTATCGAGGTTATTTTTAGTTGCTGGCAACTGTTAGAGGATCACACACTAAGTTTCAGTCAGATCTATTTCTCTGTGTTTGGCGTTCATTTGAATCGATCAAGTACCGTGATTTGTGAAAAATGGATGAGAAAGAATTTTGTGTGGTGATTAAACATTACTTTTTGAAAGGCAAAACAGCTCAGGAAACCAAAGCTAAGCTTGATAAACATTATGGTGAGTCTGCACCTTCGATTAGAACGGTTTATAAGTGGTTTGGTAACTTTCAAAGTGGTCATATGAGCACAAGTGATGCTGAACATTTTGGATGCCCTGTTGAGGTCACTACTCCAGAAATTATTACAAAAATCCATGATATGGTGATGGATGATAGAAGAGTGAAGGTGCGTGAAATTGCTAAGGCTGTGGGCATCTCAAATAACCACGTGCATAATATTTTATATGAACATTTACATGTGAGAAAACTATTATGCCAGATGGGTGCTGCGTTTGCTCACACTGGATCAAAAGCATCAAGATGTGAACTGTTGCGAGGACAGCTTGAAGCTGTTTCAACAGAATCCAGAGGAATTTTTGCGTCGTTTCATAACAGTAGACGAAAAATGGATTCATCACTACCAGCATGAGACCAAGAAACAGTCAGGTTGCAAGCGGAAATCTGCACCAAAGAAAGCGAAAAACCGTTCCTTCAGCAGGAAAGGTTATGGCCACTGTCTTCTGGGATGCTCATGGCATAATTTTCATAGACTTCTTGGAAAATGGCAAAACAATTACTGGAGTGTATTATGCGTCTTTGCTGGATCATTTAAATAATGAAATAAAGGAAAAACGACCACACGTGGCAAAAAAGAAGATTCTTCTTCACCACGACAATGCACCCGCTCACTCTTCTGCAATTATGACCTCAAAATTGTTCGATTTATGCAATGAAGTCTTTTTCCATCCTCCCCCTACTCTCCAGATTTGGCTTTCTTGGACTACTATCTGTATCCAAACATGAAAAAATGGCTGGCAGGAAAGAGATTTTCATCAAATGATGAGGTAATTGCCAAAACAACTGCCTATTTTGAAGAGTCGGACAAATCATACTATATGGATAGGATCAAAAAAACTTGAGCATTGTTGGACTAAGTGTATAGACCTCAAAGGAGACTATGTTGAAAATTAAAAAATGTTTGCCCCAAAAAAATTGTTTTCATTTTTGCATGGCCTTATCGAACAACTCTCGTAATCCCATCTGTTTCAGTTTAGCTACTAGCTTGTCATGTGGCAGCGTATCAAAGGCCTGTGAAAACTCCAAGTACACCACTGTATAAGCAACTCCTTTATCAAGTGAATTTGTTACCTTGTTGTAGTACGTAAGCAGATTGCTGAAACATGACCATCCCCATAACAAGCCCACGTTGACCATTATAAAGAATACTGCTATTATCAACCTATAACTGACTCCTAGTCCTCACCAACTTCTCTAATACCTTAACAACAACAACAACCCAGATCTAATACCTTAACAACAACACAGATTAGCCTATAAGTTGTAGCGTTAGTCTTATTCCTCCTCCCCCCTTTGTGAAGTGGAACAAATTTTCCCACCTTCCATTCCTTTGGGACTCACCCTGTTACAAGACTCTTGTTAAATAGATGTGCCAAAGGTGCCGTTAATTCCATAGAGCATTCCCTCAAGACGTGTGATGTGCTGTCAAATCCTCTTGCCTTATTAATATCGACTTTACTTATTCCTCATATAATTCCTGCTCATTCCCTCCATCAGTTCCTCCTCCATATACTCTCTACAATCCAGCTTTTCCTGAAGTTGCCATCACAAGGATGAAACACACTGATAAACTTATCATTGAATAATTCAGCTATATCCTCTGCATTAGTATTCCTTCTACTTGCCACATATCAAGAATTCACTTGGATTTTTCTTAGCTTCATTGGCTAACTTCTCATACTTTTAGTAAAGGCTGCACTCTTGTGGCCTTTACCAACCGAGTTACCTTTACCAACAGAAAGGTAACCGAGTGACCTTTCTGGCCTTCTCTTTGTACTCTTCATGCAATCAATCGTTGCCAACGTTCATTTTGTGTTGCCTACACAGTGAAGTGAACAATTCTCCTTCTTCTTCCAGATTTCATGCTTAATCTCTTCATTCATCCATTTTACTCCTACCTTATTCAGTCTTTTCATCTTTGAAATATACTCAGACATTGCCGCTACATTATTGACAGCAGCAATGTCCGAGTATATTCCAAAGGATGACCACCTGTAGAAAATTACCATTCTCTCTCTCTCTCTCTCTCTCTCTCTCACACACTAATACTTTGTCTGCAATGTATTAATGACGTGTTTGTCAAAAATACACAAATAACCTTGCACTTTGCAACATTGGACTGATATTCATTTTCTTTTTCTCATAGAACTGATCTGTTCAGATCTGCTTGCAAGAATTCTTTATTGAAAATGTACCTTACTAGTCTTCCTAACTTGTGTCATAAGCAAATAATTGTATATTACTATCTGGATCAATCCCAATTTTATTAATATACAAGTTACTGTATACTATTATTTTGATACAAGTTAAACTGCAGGGGCCAAAGCACAGACCTCTGTGGTACTATAATCACCCTCCTCTTACTCAGTAGTTCTCTGCTATATGTCAGACAGCCACTCTCATGTCCATGTCACAAGCCTATTTTGCATCTATCTAAGGGTTGAAAAATTTTGTGCTGGCTCACTAGTCAGCCAAATATTTCACTAGTCAGTTGTCAACCTATGTACAGTGCCTCGGTAGCCTGAATATATCATAGATATATATTCAGTCTCACACCTGGTTAGTTTTTTAACTAATACTATGGTTGAGTTTTACTCTGTGTAGCTACACCTGTGTTGAAGTAAATGTGTTAATTACTTATATATTAATGTATTTTTCAGTCTATACCACATGAAGAAAACGATCATACATTTTATATCAGTGATACATTATTATTAATTATTCATTATTGACATAATCATTTTCACACATTTTCAGTGGCAGAAAAAAAAAATTCTTCTGTGCCATTATAAACAAATGTTGAAACTGAATATGCTCAAAATCATCATAAAATGTTTGATAAAGTAAAACCCGTAGAGTAAATTAGTGTGTGTGTGTAGAGTAAACTCTCAAAATGTAAAACACAAATTAACTATATTAGTGAGCTTTCAGAATTCTGATCAAACTCTGTAAGTGAGAAAAACATTTGCATTTTATTTTTTTCTGAATTAATATAAAGAAATTATATGTTTAGTAAAAATTAACAAAAAATAAAAAATATCTATAATGCTTCATTCTCAACTTGCACTGTCAATCAAAATTTACTTGGAAATTCCAAGTTTCACTTGGAATTTCACTTTCCAAGTGAAAACTGTGAACACTCACTCTAATTGGAAACAAAACAGCTAGCTACCTCATTTTGTATAAAGATTCTTAGATGCTGTTATTAAATGATCCAGTATTGTTGCTTCATGAGTCCCTTCTTTCACACTGTTTAAGGTAATTATCCTTCAATAATTCTATAAATTTTCTTTCTCATGTCTTGCATGATTTCTTCTCAGATTTCTCCTTATGTATATATATCCACTTAATTTAATCACCCATAATGATATTCTACTTGCATCCATAAGGTCACCATGCATGCATTTGACAGTCCTCTTCAAAAGATAAAGGAGCCTGGCCTGCAGTAGCAACTAGCACTGTATTTTGTCACACCAAATAATCTCAAACCCATCATTGCTTTTATTACTCATAACTACCACCATATCATTTGGATCTCTACTCTGGTTGGATTTAATCCCTTTTCTCTCATTAGTATTACTCCTCCATCTTTTCTGTCTTGCTTGTCTTTCCTGAATACAGTGTACTCATCATCATTATCAAATTTCTGACATGTATCCACAGTAGAGTGTACAGGATATTATGATAGGCTACATGAAAAGTTAAATCATTACTAACTTCCAATCAACAGTTTTCCTCCAAATTAATCTGTTATGCATCAAGACTCAAGTATTATCAGTATTATCAGATCTTATATTTCTGTCTTCTAAGAAACTTTTTACTGTATCAATCCACCTATATCTTCAGAGGTACAATACCGTGAATTTAGCATGTATGTTGGGAAGATGTTGCAGATATTTATGTAGAGAGGCTGAATAAGAGAAAAGAACTAGTGTGGGTATGTAGAAAATGTGATATTTTGATGGACCATGAGACTTGCTTAAATTAAATATGAGTTTAAATAGTTTAAATATGAGTATAGGTAACATGGCATCATAACTGACACGACAGTTGAAAATTGTGTGAATGTTCAGAGTGGAAGTGATAGCGAGGAAAAGAGTTTGATTGATGATAAAGCAGGTTTTAATGATGTTGAGAAACAGAGGGAAATTAATAGTAAGATGGCAAGCAATGGATTGACAGTGAACAAGTGTGTGTGTGTGTGTGTGTGACTGGCACTAAAATAGAGAGAGTGAAATGAGAGTGAAAAAAGAAATTAAGATTTGAAAGTTGATGAAGATGAGGCAAGAAATGAGACATGCGCACAGTGAAATGAAGAGCATTGTAGATATGTATGGAAGAGTGAAGGAGATAAAAAAAAAATGTCAGTATGAAAAAGGTAACAAAAGACCCACAAGTCTCAGCATTATATGATGAATTCTATTATTAGAGGAGTGGTAAGCGAGAAGGTGCACAAGATTTGCTTTCTGGGAGGCATTGGATATGAGGAGTAAGTGAGCAAAGGAGTTGGTGGTAGGAGGAACAAATGACTTGACTAGGAACAAGCAGAATGCAAGATTGGATATCAGGAGGTTATTGAGAAGGATAATAGTGTGATTGGAAAGGTAGTCAGCATGTTGCCCAGGTATGACAGTGATGAGATGAAGCAGAGAGCAAAAATTATGAATGATATGTTAGCAGAAATGCATGTAGAGAAAGGAGTACAGTTTGTTAATGTGAGGAATGAGTTGGAAGGAAGAATTGAGCTGTTTAAGAGTGATGGACTGCATTTGAATGTTTTTGGTGTGAGTCATTTGGAGAGATTGCTGATGGAAGGGAGAATAATGAGTGCAGGAATGAATCTGAGCAAGTAAGAAATCATGTGAAAGAGCAGGAGAGTAAGGAAGGAGAGATTGAAGTGGTGCTTATGAATGAAGAAGTGGGTAGCATGAGTGTAGAGAATGAGAGAACAAGTGTGCAAGACAAACACGGAAATGAAGAGACTCAGGATGGAGGGGAATACAGTGTGAGAAAGGTTGATGCTCCAAGAAGATGTGACTCTGTGTGTAGACAAAAAAGGAAGGGGATGTAGGGAAACCAGACTTGTAGCAGGTTCTGGGATAAGTAAGGAGAAAAAGAAATGTCTCGAGGAAAGTATGGAGAAGTCATATCTAATAAGTGGTATCAGTGAAACCTTTTATAGATCCAGGAATGAGCTGTTATTTTTGTATATGAATGGTAGAAGTATCAGAAACAAGGGGAAGGAAATGGTTGCATTCATCGAATTCATTCAACTAAAAATTGTTGGAATAAGTGAGACACAGTTGGATAAGAATGATGTCCTGAGAGGAATAGAGATGGATGGATATGATTTATTTCATGAAGATAAAAAGGGTAAAAAGGGACGTGTGGTACTATTGATGATAGAAAAAGATTGTCCATACAAGGTAGAGGTGCAAGGGGGAGAAGAAATAGTGGTAGCGGTTTGAGGTAATATGGTGTGAGATAAAAGTGAATAGAATAAAGTACTTCATTGACTGTTGCTATAGACCTGGTAATGTGGAGGACAGTGATCAGGAAATGTATAAGCAAATTATCCAAAAAAATGGGAAAAGGGTGATCATTATGGGCGATTTTAATTACGCAATATAGATTAGGATGATGAAATAGCAACCAGATAGTAAAGAAAATGTTTCTTGAATTTTTGAGGGACAACTACCTTAGGCAGTACGTAACAGAGATCACACGAGGATTTGATGAGGGTCTTGGATTTGATCATCTCACCAGAGATGTCAATTATAAATGAGGTCAAATCTTCCTCCAGTTGGTGAGAGTGACCATTAAATGATTATCTGGGTGGTTGCCAACCACATGAGGACTTCTGAGAGGAAAGGGTATATGTGGAACTACAAGGCTAGCGATTATGAGAAGCTCAGGAGACAGTTTGCAGCTGCAACATGGAATAAGAAGTTTGGTGGAAAGGATATCAATGCTGCTTGGGGTGATATTCAAGAACCATCTAGTAGAAGCAATGTCTAAATGTATTTCAAAGGTCAGAAGGTTAAATAAAGTAGGTGTGAAATGGATGAATGAAGACATTGAGCATATAATACAGAGAAAAAAAGGCATTATGGAGGCAACATAAAAGGAGTGGTAATGATCAATTCCATGAGGAATACAAAGAACAGGCAAGGAGAGTGACTCAGTTGATAAGGTTTGTAAAAGTTCAGTATGAACAACAGTTAGCTAATGAAGCCAAAAACAGAAAAAAAAATCCTAGGGAATTCTTTCAATATGTAGCCAGAAAAAAAAAAAAAAAAAAAAAAGAAGAAAGAAGGATTATGTTAGGATGGCAATGATTGGAGAAAATGCTATAAAGACAAGTGCTGGGGAGGTTATAGTAGAGTTATTTAATGAGCAGTTCATAAAGATCTTTCATCCTTGTGAATGTGACATCATGGAGAGTTTGAGAGCAGTGGATGATGAGGAGGAGAAACTGACTGTGAGTGAGGAAGAGGTAAATGGGGAATTAAGCAAACTTGATGTTAATAAGGCTGTGGGACTTGATGATATATCACCACTGATGGAATGCCAGGGGACATCAGCTTTGACAGAATTGTTCAATGTGAGTCTTACATTGGGTTAAGTTCCAAGGGAGTGGAAGCAAGGCAAGATTGTTCCACTTCATAAAAGGTGACAGAATTCATGCATCAAATTATAGGCCATTCTGTGTGTGAGGCATTGTGGTTAAAGTGTTGGAGAGGCTGGTGAGAATCACAATCCAGAATTAGGTTGATGACAATGATATTATCTTTGATGGGCAGCAGGGATTTGCTAAAGAGAGGTCATATTTTAGTAATCTACTTACTTATTACTTTAAGGTGGCAGCAGCATTGGATGTGGGAGATGGATACACGGTAGTAGTATACTTAGACTTTGCAAAGGCTTTTAATAGATCACCACTTAATTAGTTGATAGTCAAACTAGAGCAGATAGGGGTTGGATATTAGACTAGTGCATTGGATTGGTGAGTGGCTGTCCTGATAGGTATCAACAAGTTGTGTGTGGGGCACAATATCCCAGAACAGGAAAGTCACGAGTGGTGTACCTCAGGGGTCTGTTTTAATGCATTGCTATTTAACCTGTATGTTAATGATATTGGGGAAGATTTGAGGACATAGAGCTGTTTGCAGATGATGCAAAGTTGGGATGAACTGTGAAGAGTAGAGCAGATGTTGTTGCCTTACATGAAGACTTGAATAGACCGAGTGAATGGCACGAGAGTGGAAATACCAGTTCATCATTGTGAATTGTGAGGTTTAAAATTTGGAAGACAAAGATGGGATGTAGAATTTACTCTTGGTGGGAATATATGTAATGTGCAAGGAATTAGAGAATAATAGAGATCTGCAAGTTGTCCAACTGTCAGTCAGACTGCAGAAAAGACAATACAAAAGAACAAACCAAGTAGATTATTATGTCTGTACACAAATGCTAGGCGTATCAGAAACAAAGGAAATGAGTTTGTTTCCTGAGTCAGTATGTTGCGACCTCAAATTGTAGGTGTTAGTGAAACCTGGCTATCACAATCAGACCTACTAACTGGTATCGAGTGTCAAGGGTACAGTATTTTTAGGAAGGATAGGAGAAGAGGGGCATGCTGCTAATCATATTGGATGACTTGAATCCAGTTAAAGTTGAGACTTATGATTGTAGTATTACTACTACTAACAGTAGTTCATGTGGCAGTGAGTTTGAAGCCATCTGGTGTGAGGTGGAATCTAACAAGACTAATTACATAGTGGGGTGTTATTACAGACCCCTGGTGGATCGGTTGCTAGTGATGAAGAAATAAAAATAGAAAAGATGAGCATGAAAAGAGTAATCATAATGGGAAACTTTAATTATCCAAATGTTGATTGCGTAGCAGTAGAATCTCATGAGAAGAATGAAAATGCATTTATTGAGCTGTTGCGGGACAACTTCCTCAAGCAGCATGTGAAGAAGGAACTCGAGGGCAAAGAGTGTTAGATTTGATTGTAGTGTCATTTCAGTTAAAGACATGACTATTCTGCCTCCGGTTCGTGACAGTGAGCATGTGGTACTCACTTGGGAAGTGACTAAATTTATGAATGTTCCATTCAGAAAAGGTTACATGCTGAACTACAAAGCAGGAAATTATGACCAACTGAGGAGTATACTGAGTTCAGTGGAATGGGATCAATTGCTGGATGGAAAGAATATCAACAGTGCATGGGAAGCATTTAAACAATACTTAAATGATGCAATATCAGAATGTGTCCCAAGAGTTCGAAGAATAAATAGAATAGGAGTCAAATGGATGTGTAATGTTATCAAGCAAGAGATTTGTAAGAAAAGGATGATGTGGAAGGAATACCGTGTGTATAAGGATGATGTCCATTATGCATGTTATAATTAGCAGGCTCGCATCGTCAACACTGTTATACGGAAAGCAAAGTCTGAGTATGAAAAGAAACCGACTGTGTGCTAAAGACAACCTACAAGAATTCTATTGATATGCTGCAAGTAAAAGAAAGAATAAATATCAAAGAATAAGTCTTCTAAATCCTGATGGTGTTAAGGGTTACAGATGCAGAAGAGGTTGTACAGTTAATGAGTGTCCATTTTGTTAAAAGCTATCACCCTGGTGTAAACAACATTGAGCTCACTGTTACCGTTTCACTAGACGAAGAAATGCAGGCATATGAGGACGAGGTATTAGAGATGTTGCGCATCTGTCCCTATTACCGAATTCTTATTCGGCAATAGGGACTGATGGGATATCAGCATGTGTGCTAAAAGAGCGTTCAGCTGAACTGATCATTCCTTTGACCAGGCTGTTTAATAGGAGTCTCAGAACAGGGAAAATTCTGCAGGAATGGAAGGAATGTATGGTAATTCTATTGCACAAGAGTGGTGCAAAGACCAATGTATCCAACTATCGACCAATTAGTATCTCAGGAGTGTTGGTGCAGATTTTGGAAAAATTGGTTAGGGCGCTTGCATTTAGAAATGGGTTGATAGTGAATCTCTACTTTGCAATGAACAACATTGGTTTACTAAGGGAAGGTCACGTTTTAGCAACTTGCTCACATTCTATAACAATGTTACCATTGAACTAGACTAGGGGAATGGATACACCATAATATTTTTGGATTTTGCTACAGCTTTGGACAGAATACAGCATGGCAGACTGCTGCATAAATTGGAGAAAATGGGTTTGGGTTATAGAATATTAGCATGGATAAGAGGATGGCTGACTGACAGAGATCAAAATGTGGTATACGGGGGATGTGAGTGCAAGATTTAAGGTAACTAGTAATGTACCATAAGGATCAGTGCTTGGTCCACTGTTGTTCATCTGTACGTTAATGATATTGAGAAGGATTTGACAAGCGACATACAGCTATTTGCTGATGATGCAAAGATAGGTAGGGTAATCAGGAATGCTACTGATATGCAATACTTGCAGAATGATTTGAATAGGCTGGAATTGTGGGCATGGGAAAATGGGTGTCAGTTCAATGTCAGTAAATGTAAAGTCATTCACTTTGGCATGATTAAATATCCAATGTGGTATTAGCTAGTAGAAACTGATGAGGCTAGGGATCTTGGAGTGTTAATAGATAGGAAGTTGAAGTTTAGGGGTAAAGTGGCAAAGATTGCAAATATAACTCAAAAGATAATTGCAATGCTGAAACAAATTTTCACATATAAAGATAAGGATGTTATTTTGCTTCTTTAGACGACCTTGATAAGACCTCACTTGGACTATTGTGCGCAGGTTTGGTCTCCTGGTTTCCTTTGTGATTCTGATATATTGGAGAGAGTACAAAGGTGAGTGTTAAAAATGATATCAGGATTTCGGAATACTGATTATGAAGACAGATTAAGAATTTGTAGACTGCAAACAGGAGAAAGAGGGGTGATATGATTGAGATTTATGAAAAGTTCATACAGGATTTTCATTGATGAAATTTTTCAATTGATGGAGGGTGGGGAAAGGATGAGAGGGTATCCTTGGAAGCTGAGAATGAAGGCTGCTAAGAAGGAGGTGAGGACTAGATTTTTCTCTCAGAGGGTAGTGCGTGATTGGAATCAATTGCCATTGGATGTTGCGAGTGCAAACAGTGTGAATGAATTCAAGAATAAGTACGATATCTGGTGTGTAGCATGTGGCCTCCCTCGATGAGTCTCTGACTCCCTGGAGGTCTCTCTTAATAATAATAATAAGAAGAAGAAGAAGAAGATATTGTTAGATGTGGAAGAAATAAGAGATCTTGGGGTGATGTTGATAAGGATCTAAAATTTAGAGGACATGATGCCAAAATTATGAGGACAACACAACAAATTCTGACAATAATGCAGAGGACACTGACTTGTAGGAGATTCTGGACTACTGTGCAAACAGATTTGGTTACCTGGTTTTCAAAAGGATGAAGGGATGATTGTTGGTGAGGGTCCAGAGGCAGTCATCTACAGTTTGCATTGCTTCAACCTTTCTTCATATTCAACATTCCAGAGATTAGAAACTATTTTAGTCGATAGGAGGAGGAGCAGGTGATATGATAGACATACAAGTTGGTGAGGGCTTGTTATAAGATTAACATTTGAAGTGGTTTTCATAAAATGGTGAGAGACTGGGGGAAGAGGGGGAGAACAAGAGGTTATCCCTGGAAGTTGTATAAGGAGGGTGTGACCAAGTGCGTTAGAAGCAGGTGTTTTGCACATAGAGTTGTGGGTGATTGGAATGCATTGCCTGAGAGCACATAGTGTCTGCAGAGGATTTGAATGTGTTTAAGGCACTGTATGATGAAGGCACCTGTGTATAACAAATGGGATCTCCTAGATGAGTCTAACTCTATGGGTTCGTAGGATAATCATAATAATATCTTTGTCATCCTCTGGGTCTTTTTCCTGCCAGCTTGGCAAAGAGCACTTGCTTTGCTAATCTTTCTGCTCCTTTTGGTAAATATGACTTCTCCATTACTTCCACCTTAGTATCACCACCTCTGGGTCTGGCTCCCACTGATGAGACCTCAATAAAGGTCGAAACCGGTCTGAGTAGTGGCCCTTCCCTTAATGCATAGCATTACACATGTCCACAAGGAGATATGCTTTGCATTATGGGAGATACTAAGGCAAGTGATGAGAACTTATACCACCTTTACCACAAGTTGCCATAGTTCTGAAAGTACTTCAGATGCAAACTTTGTTTGCTTACACTTTGATAAAGGATAAAACCCAATATACAGGGTGTTCGGGATAAATTTGACATATTTATAATTAATTATATTTTTCCGTAAGTTACATGTATTAACACACACTTCTCTTCATTTAAAAGTTTGGACCCTTCTTCATTCATATACAAGATGTCAGAAAGGATGGATAGCTGGAACCCACCTGAATCATGGAAGAGAATAACTTGTATCATGATGATTCGTGCCCGCCATCAAAATAAGGATATTACGACTGCTGCCCAATGCTCCCTGAATACAGTAAAAACAATCAGGCATGAACTAGAGACTTGCAATGGTGACTACGAGGATGTAGCAAGAAGAAAGATCCCTAGCAGACGATCTGATTGCGTTCGTACAGCAGAATTCCTCGCAAATCTGCAGGAACAGGTGTTGAAGAACCCTGGCATTGGAATTCGGGCTTTGTTCGTGGAGTTGCTAACTGTAGTCAAGCCCTGGATAACAAGGGTAGCCAATGGTAGGCCGTATGTATGGCAGCAGGATTCGGCCCCTTGCCACACCTCTGGGAAAAGTCAAAAATGGTTGTCTGAAAATTTCTACGACTTCACCAGTCCAAATGTTTGGCCTCCAAACTCCCCAGACCTTAACCCCATGGATTATTTTGTATGGGGCGCAGTTGAAAAAGACACCAATCGCACTTCCAGTAATACAAAAGCCCAGTTAATGGATAAAATTAAAACAGTTTTTGCAGCCCTTCCCAGGGAGACTGTAGCATCAGCTTGTTCGAGGTTCCGAAGCAGAATTGAAGCTGTGATCGATGCTAATGGTGGTTATTTTGAGTAAATCTTGTTGATAGTATTGTAATTAACTCTGCCTGTAATGTTTTTTTGTCAATTCATTAAATTTAATAGATACAAAGAAGATTTTCTTTTTCCTTACGAAACTGTCAAATTTATCCCGAACACCCTGTATAATTAGCCACTCCCTATTCTGTTTAAGTGATTGTACCATCTGAGATTAGTTCTGATAACACATTTCTTAATGCTAACACTGTCAAGATCTTTCCTAATATAATCATTTTTATATGATACTGCCATTGATGCCATCTGTTCACTCTCCTAATATTTCTCAGAAACATATCTGTGGTCTCCAGTCTCTGAACAAGTGTTTTATTTTTAATCCAGCTCTCAGATTCATAAGTTAAAATCGGTTTGAACGTTGACTTCTATACAACTAATTTAGTATTTTGACTAATTTGTCCCTTATCACATGCTATTTCTATAAGAGTATCTTTTTCTGTTAGTCATGTTACTAATGCCAGTAATTTTTGGTTCCGTATCATTTACCACTGCTAAAATCCAACACCTTTTTAAGGTAATTAATGTGAAAGATATGTTTATTTTTCATGTTTTGTGGTTTAATTCACACCATAAAGAAAATAAATAAAATATTTCTCATGTTTAGTGGAGAAAATAGACATTAAAAATAATAAATAACCTCACCAAATTTAATTAGCTAATTAGATTAAAAGCCAATGTTTTGCTTTCTCACAATCTTCATCGGCCTAAAGGATCCATGTGCATGTACTTGCAGGAAGACATACACAGACTGATTTCATATGGCTGGCTCTTGCAGTCGTGGAATTATTATTATTATTATTATTATGTGACACCTCCAGGGAGTCCAAAGACTCATCGAGGGAGAGTGTGCCAACAGCATCGAATGATTGGACCCCTTCCAACTACTGTTGGGCTCAAACTTGCTTAACTTTTTGCTGAGCCATTAGTAGCAGAGGCTCTACCAATCAATTAACATTCATGTTGATAGTTTCACAGTGATGGTCTCCCAGATTTTTGGCATTGTGATGCAGCTGAATTTGTTTGCTTGGAGAATTTTGTAGTGCTGTAATGAATTTAAGGAGCAGTTTCTCTCATTTGTATCTGTTTCTGTATAAGAGGAAGATTATTTTTCTTCCATTGGATATGGTGATCTGTATCCATGGCATGGTCTGCCACCCTGGAACAGCTCTAGTGCAGATGATGGACATATTTTCTGTGTTTGTTTAGTTTGATATTAGCTGTTCTTCCAGCTTGTCCAAAGTGTTTAAGTTGGCAGGAGCAAGGGATATTGTAGACACCTTAATGATGAAAGTGGTGAAGTGCATCTTTAAGTAAGGGGACAAGGATAGCAAATTTTGGTATGGATTGCAGAAGATCTGTATGTTATACCTGTTAATAATGAATGCAGTTATTTCTGAGGTGGAATGTAGGGGAATAGCAATGAATTTTGAGGGTATTTGGGTTTGGAGGATGGGTGAAGAGCTTGGTTGCTTTTTGTGAAGGGGAACCCATTGGCTAAAAATGACTGAATTCAGCAGAGAAGCTGATCCAAGCAGATAGTTCTAGTTCTATTAGCTAAGATTTTGATAACACCATACTGCTGGGAGGATGGTAGTGCGATTGGTGATGGGTGTTCCTTCCAGCATGGGTAGGTTTTCTATAGAAAAGGATTTAGGTCTCTGCCCTCACCACCTTTCAGGTATTCCAATTATCTACTGCTCTTCACTCAAAAAAAAAAAAAAAAAAAAAAAAAAAAAAAAAATCTATTCCTCACACTCTCCTTATACAGCTTTCAGTTTTAGCTACTTGATCTCCCTCTGGCTTCACCCATTCATTAAAAAATCATCTCATCCACATTAATCCGATAATTACCCCTTACCACATGTCTCGATCATGTCCCCTCCCCTCCTCCTTCTGTCCGTTAGGCACTGCAGTTTGCATTCCCTCAAAATCCTCAACATTCCAGAGACCAGAAACCACCTTAGTTAATCATGTCTGAATCCTTTCCAACATCATCTTTTCATCCTTTTGACCTTTTCTTTTCTTTTCATCCTTTTCATCCAGGTGACCAGATCTGTACACAGAAATCCATATGTGGTCTTATCAAAGCTATAACATCCTTACTTCTACGTCAGTTTCCTATGCATCATTGCATTAATCTGCTGTGCTTCCCTCACAATTTTAACAGTATTGGAAATTTCGGGTATCCCCACACTCCTCCCTAGATTCTTTATTTCCTTCACTTCCTTTAAGATATCCTCACCAATCTTATACTCTGCATCCCACCTTTGCTTCCCAAATTTTAAACCTTACACTTTGCTACATTGAACTGGTAGCCCCATTCATCCATTCATCAGTCTATTCAAGTCCACTTAAAAGGCTACAACATCCATTTTACTCTTTTTTCCAGCTTTGTATCATCTGTAAACCACTGTATATCACCATTCAAGGCCTACCCAATTTGTTGCCACTCATATATGTGTACACACATGCACGCACACACACACACACACACACACACACACACACTGTATTAAGTCTTCTATTTACACGTGCGCATGTGTGTGGTTTATATAGATTTGAACTTGCACAACGTGATAATTTCATTTTAATTAGCCATTTAAATTTTATTTGCATGCCCATCTTAACTCTTAGGGACATTCACAAAAAATCTGATAAACAACTTGAGCAAGAGCAAATGAAGCTGATGACTTAACCTTTATTTGACACCCTTGTTATCTGCCTAACATTGTTTTTTTTTTGTTTTGGTTTCTCTTGCTTAACCAATGTCAAACTTATTGAAGAACTTGTTTTTTTAATTGCAACTTCAATTTGTTAGTGGTGTTTAATATGAATTTTATTAATCGAAGTCTATAACTGTGTGCATTTAATTATGAATTTAATTTTATTAGTGAATTTTAATGGATTGCCAGTGTAAATGAATAACTTGCTGTGCTGATCATAACATTGCTTTTGAGCATCAGTGCTTAATTGAACTGTAGTAAATTTAGTAATAGAGAGTGAATTTAATGAATGAATAATGACCTTTGAGTGTGCAGCCAGTGATAGTGCTGCTAGCCAAGCTGTAGAAAAAATTGCCTAGAAATTCCATAACCTTAGAACAAAAACTAGGTACAAAATTACTATGAAAGCTGTTAGTCAACTGTTATGAAGTTCTAGGTTTCATTTGCATAAGCCATTAGTCACTTTTTAAGGGGAATTTCATTGTCCATTGTGTGACTACTGCTCTGCTTATTGGAGGCCCAAAGTAGCTTGAAAAAGTTCTATGGTTGGTTGTTTCTTGACTATGTAAAAAATTTTCAAAAATACAAAAAATATAAAATTAATAAAAAACATAGGAAAAATTCTCAGCCAATCCATGATACATATATACTATTGGTTTAATTTATAAAAACCTGTCGTGTAGATGAGAGTCACATAAAGATACACACTGCTTGGAAAGAAGTCAATGGACACCCCATGAGTAAGGTGCATCGTGCCATGTAACGACTTACATGTTTGTAGCCTTTATAAATTGGAAAAATATGATGCTCTCAAGTCAGTGCAACTGTATCCAGCTGAAATGGCAGATGTTCCTTGTCCTCACAAACCACTCCAGTTCATCCCACAAATGTTCAGTAAGATTGAGATCAGGGCTCTGTAGAGGCCAGTCAAGTGTGGTGACATTCATTTCCACAACTCACACAATTATAGCAGCCATATGACGTGGTGCATTGTCTTACTGAAAGAGACAATGGTCAGTTCCATAGAAATGCCACAAAGTAAGAAGCACTGCATTGTCCAGTGTTTAGATGCCTCTCAGAGTTCAATGTTCATGGCACCACAGAGGTTTCAGGCCAAAACAGGTCCATATCGCCAGCCTGGTTGGCGGAGTAGTTAACATATCCACTCTCCAGCCAAAAGGCTGTGGGTTCGAATCTGGCTGTGGGCATGGATGTTTATGATTATCTGTGAAAATACTAGTGGTGGGTGGTAGATGGTGTTGGTGTAGTTGCGGTTCATTGTAGTTGATGGATTGAGTGGTGGAGACAGAGAGCTGTAGAGTAGGTGCTCTCCCTCGATGAGTCTTTGGGCTCCCCGGAGGTGTTATGTAATAATAATATCACCACACCTCCAAATTTCATAGTTGGGTTACACACTCTCTTAAGATATCTTCATCAGGCGTCCACCTACACCTACACCCATCCATCTGCTCAGGAGAGAGTGTGGTGTGATTCATTGCTCCATAACACAGCTTTCCAAGCTTCCACATCCCACTGTACGTGTTTTTTCACCACTGAAAATGAAACTGAATGTTGGTCTGGGTAATGTGGAGCTTGCATATTGCAATCCGACCATGGAAACTCATATTGTGAGCCTCAGTTCTGAATGTTTTTGTGCAGATTCATATTCCAGTCGATGCCCGAAATACTGCATTCAACATGTTGGCCAACAAATGGCGGTTTGTTTGTCAATTTATTAACAAGTTGCTGAACATATTGAACATATAGGCCAGCATCCTATCACACTATCTCTTTCAAACTCCGTCAGTTCCCTCTGCACTTGGCCTCTCGAAGATAGACTTATAGTTAGAGTCCAGTCGCCAACTGGAGGAATTTTTTCTAAGCCTCTCTTCGACTGGTTCCCGAGTTAGTCGATCTCTGGCACAGGCAAGCGGGTTTTTTCTCCCAGAAATTTGGGTTTTTCATCCTCTAAACTTAAGAAAATCGACCATAGAGCTCGCATTATTTCAGACAGATCCTGTTAGGGGTAGGTACCAAGAGATGGCAACACTTGTTTGCCGGTCTCTTCATCATTGGCTACTGGTGGAGATTGAACTGCCCACTCAGTTTCCAAAACTAGATAAGGTTTAAAGGCTTTGCCTACTTCCCTATAAGGGAATAAAAAGCATTAGCTTATTATTATGATATTATGCGTACAAAACTTCAAAATTTAATACATATCTGTATACCTCTATTACACAAACAAAACTTTCATGAACAAAACACAAGATGTGTAAACATTTTGAATTGTAAACAAGAAATGATGTCAAACAGCTTAACTCCTTCCAAGCAGCTTTATATAAGCAGGCCTCCCTTAATGGACCAACTTAACTTCAAGGAATCAGCATAGCACCCTTCTGCTTCCAGGAACCAATGGAAAGTGAATATAGTGGATCATCTGTCGGCTTAACTTTGGGGAATCATAATTACAAAAATTGATTATTTTGTAGACAACATTCTGTAGTATAGAGTAATCCCTGATATTTAAAACATCAAGGGTGGGGGGGGGGTCCCTAAAATTCAAGTTCAAGTACATATGTACTGTTCTAGTAAATGATAATTATGATGGAAATACCCTTTTAACATTACTGAATTCAAATGGAAATTTTAAAAATAAGTGGCATTTGAACCGTGTAAAATCAAAATATACCGTGTAAAAATAGAATTGCTGCTGTTTTCTAAACTGTGTTATTTCGAAATTGTGTAAAAAAAAGGCTGTGTAAAAAGAGAATTAGCTATACATCATACATTGACAGATAAAGAGATCCAATTTTGATTTTGAGGTATAACAGTTAAAGTTTTTCTGTGTTTGATGGTGTTTCTAAATTTAAACCAAGAATACTTATATATTTTCCAGGACTGCATAAATTCAAATAATCTTTCATTCATTTGGTGTGTCTGCATAGTTTGATTATTCATGATACAGTTTGATGGAATAATTACAGCACAAAGAGAAATAATTGAACAACAAGTTTGTTTCAATATTTCGTCTGTCACAGAGACTTCTTCAGGAATCCAATCTAAAAATTGTAATAATACACACAAGAAACAATAAGTGGGAGTGAATTTCTAAATCACTTAGGGAATTGAACAACGTAGATCCGAATATAAATTAAATTATACTTTAATAAATATTTCCGATATTTCAGCAACGTCACGTTGCCATTTTCAAAAGGAACTTACCAAAAAGGCACGTTCACGCAGGTACTACAACACAGTAACTGAGAATGAAGATATGAAGCTATCGTTCTCCTAGAAGTCCTGATGGTGCCCTCTAGCGGGCTAAGTAGGTGTTCTTGGCCGTTGGGCTGAAGGTCTGCCGATGTATGTCTCCCAAATTTGGGGCAGTCGCATACAACTAAATTTGTTGAGGTTTGGGGAGTTTCTTAGGGCTGAGGCTGATTCCATAAATAGTCTTTTGAATTTGTATTTGCTACAGTGTATTACTGTAGCTTTCTTCCACCGTATTCTGTGGCGTGTATCCAGAGCATCAGAATGGCTGTACTTGTGAAACCGGATGTAGTCCTGTGTTCAGAAATTCTGATATTCGCTGTCCTGCCTGTTTGGCCAAAGTACGACAGTTTACAACTGCAAGGGACCTGGTATACACCAGGTAGGTCTAGGGGAAGTGGTTGGTCTTTGGTGGAGCGGATAAGGGATGCCAATTTTCTGTAAGGCCTGTAACAGGAGGTGAGGTCATGTTTTTTTTAAAATTTTGTAATTTTTTCCGAGGTGCCTCGGATGTAGGGAATGGTGATGGATTTAGAGTAATCTTTGTTGTGGAGGGGGCTGTGGTTTGTAGGTTTTAATATTTTTTGGATTTGGGGGGGGGGGGGTAGCCATTGGCTGAGAAAGTGTTGAGGATGACATTTAGTTCAGTGTTTAGGGCCATGTCATTAGAACAAATTAGTTTAGCCCTGTTGTATAGTGTTTTCACCCTCCATATTGTTGTGAGGGGGGGGGGGAATTGTTGGTGAATGTATCTGCCTGTATGGGTGGGTTTTCTATAAACTGAGAAAACCAAGGTTCAATCAGGTTGGCAAGTGACTAGTGTGTCTAGGAAAGGGAGGCTGTTGTTTTCCTCTTTTTCCAGGGTGAACTTGATTCTGGAGTGTTGGTTGTTTAAGTGTGTAAGGAAGGAGAGGAGTGTTTCAGAGCCATGTGGCAAAATAGCGAACACATCATCAACATAGCGAAGCCATATGGTTGGTTTTTGTGGGGCAGAGGCTAAGGCTTTTTCTTCAAAAGTCTCCATAAAGAAATTGGCCAAGGGTGGAGAGAGTGGTGAGCCCATGGCTGTCCTCTCTATTTGTTTGTAGAATTTTCTCTGCCAAACGAAATAGCCTGAGTTCATTATGAACTGAAATAGGGCTGAGATATTGGGAGAAAATTTAGCTTGGATTAGCTCTAAAGTTTCCTTGAGTGGGACATTTGTGTATAAGGAGGAGACGTCAAAGCCGACCATTATGTCAGTATGTTGGAGTGTAAGGTTTTCTATGCTGGCTTTGAAGTGGGCTGATCCCCAGTTTGTTACAGTGAGTTTAAAGTATAATTTAATTTATATTCGGATCTACGTTGTTCAATTCCCTAAGTGATTTAGAAATGCATAACCAACGTATAAGCCTGTCTACAAGAATCGAGTGGAAGTAAAATTAGACTAAATAAAGACTATCATATTATTGTCAAACTGGGAGATCTGCTAATTGCATAGAGGTACACAAAAATTACATCCACTGTCACAAATATGTGGCAATGGATGTAATTTTTACAGAATCTTGCACAGAATCAGATGGAAGAAAATTATTGTACTCCATTACAGTAAATTTAAACTTGAAAGACTCATTTTGGGATCACTGGCAGATTTAAAGAACCAACCTAATCTTAATAAATATGGTTTTATTATTCTTCCCAAGATTTGAGAAAATTTAATTCTTAGGCTTCCCATCCAACATCTAAGGTAAGCCAACAGCATCCATGGAGGGCACCCCTCATAAGCCTTTAATCTTATCTTCATTTTGTCTAATTTCACTTCTTCCACTTATTGTTTTTTGTGTGTTATTACAATTTTAACATTGTATTTCTGAAGTTTATAATATTGTATTTCTCTGTGACAGAGATGAAATATTGAAATGATTAAACTTGCTATTTAATTATTTCTCTTTGTGGTGTAATTATTCCATTAAACGGTATCACGAGTATAAACCAGTATCTAAGTACAGGGTGTCCCAAAATTCACGCAAGAAGTAATTTTGATAGAAAACACAGGTTTTTAATTAAAAATTGTAATTTCTTATTGATTCATAAAGTATACAGTATAGGGTTATGCATGGAATAGCATATCGGGTAAATGGCCTCCACGGCTTTGCTGGCACATACGCACTCTTTTGTCGAAATTTTCCATGACCGTTTAGCATAAATGTTGCTGAATTTCGTTGATACAGCGCTCAATTTCCTCCTTCAAGGCGTGGGTGATTGTGGGCTTGTTGGCATAAACCTTAGACTTCAAAAAATCCCAAAGAAAAAAATCCAGCAGCATTAAGTCACATGATTTGGGCAGCCAATTCTGATCACCAAAATGGGAAATTACACGACCAGGAAATGACTCATGCAGTAATTGAATTGTTTCTCGGGCTGTATGGCATGTGGCACCGTCTTGTTGAAACGACATGTCGTCCACATCCATATCTTGCAATTTAGGCACAAAAAACTGGATTATCATGTCGCGATAGCGAGCACCATTAACTGTTATTGCCTTACCTGCCGCATTTTCGAAGAAGAATGGACCGATGATGCCTCCAGCCCAAAATCCGCACCAAACAATAACACGTTGTGGATGCATTTGTTTCTCAACAATCACTCGTGGATTTTCTGAACCCCAAATGCGACAATTTTGTCGATTAACGAAGCCATCAAGATGAAAATGAGCCTCATCGCTGAAGATGATTTTGTTCGAAAAATAAGCATCCACTTGTTGTTCCATAATCCATTCAACGAACTCTCTTCACTGTGTGTGGTCAGTAGGCTTCAGTTCTTGAGTCAATTGAACTTTGTAAGCATAAAGATGCAAATCTTTCATGAGAATACGCTGTAGAGAGCTTCTCGAAATACCCAATTCAAGATCACAGTGCTGAATTGATGTTCCTAGACTCTCAACAACACTCTCACGAACTGCTTTGATGTTTTCTGTTGAACGACTTGTTGAGGGATGGCCAGAGTGTATAAGATCACTAATTGATCCAGTTTCCTTGAATTTTTTAATTAATCTTTTCACAGTTGATGAAGTTAAATCACTATTCCGACCATATTTTGTACGAAAATTGCGAACTGTAGCTGCCAAACCTTCATTATTTTTAAAATATTGCTCAACAATGAAAATGCGTTGTTCTTTCGTGTAGCGCTCCATTTTTAATAACCCTGAACTGTCAGCTGTCACACTGTCTTTTTTTTCTCGTTGGCAACACTTTATCGCACAAATGGCGCTAAATTTAAATCTTGCGTGAATTTTGATTACTATCTGCTTTTTTTTAATCGGCATATTAGTCAAGTAAAAATGCAAATTGTAGGAAGCTCTCAATTTATATATCACACTTTTTAATAACAAAATAGCATCCATTTATGCAATTAAATCAGATCAGTCACAGTGATCTGATTTAATTGCAATTTTAATATTTGTGATATTTAATATTTGGGAAGTATATTTAACTGTAATTTAAAAGTGTGTGTGTGTGTGTGTGTGTGCATATATATATATATATTTTTTTTTTTTTACACACAGGTTGGATCTGCAGAATTTATGGCACCAGAAGTTGTTGAAGCTTTTATTGGTGAAGCTACAACTTATGACAAACGATGTGATCTCTGGAGCTTAGGAGTAATTATGTATGTTTGTGTGTATTTGCATATATTTATTATGTACAAAGAAATAAATTACGTCAACATTTTGTTATAATACTGTCTCAGTGGCTACTACACAATATTCTTAAGTGGTCATCCTATAAATAGGCATAAACATTGAAGAGCTAATTAATATTAAGAACATTTTTATATTGTCAATAGTATTATTTGCAGGCTGCATAGAGTTCAGAAGACATATTGCATGTGACCAAAACTCTCTACATACCACAATCCATATCTTACCTCATCTGGAAGATATTCAGCCTTGGAATGTTCACCAACCTACCCCTGCCTTATAGATTGACACTATCATCTCATTGTCTCTACTTGTCAGTGTCTTTCACATTGTGGTAGTCATTTTCTGGGTAACCTTTACAACATTTGCTCTGCGTCCCCTGATTGTTATCCGACTGTCCACCTGCACTTTACGTCAACATTTTGTTATAATACTGTCTCAGTGGCTACACAATATTCTTAAGTGGTCATCCTATAAATAGGCATAAACATTGAAGAGCTAATTAATATTAAGAACATTTTATATTGTTAATAGTATTATTTGCAGGCTGCATAGAGTTCAGAAGACATATTGCATGAGACCAAAACTCTCTACATACCACAATCCATATCTTACCTCATCTGGAAGATATTCAGCCTTGGAATGTTCACCAACCTACCCCAGCAATGAATTTCACTCATTCACATCTTATAATGCAAGAAACCTACTTTTTGCTTTCTTACTCAAAGAGTAAGAAAGCAGCCGATTATTCTTTCACCACTTTTTATGCACTAATTCCCCTATATCTGTCTCATAGGCTCCTCTCACCAACTTATGTCACAATCATATCACCTTTCATTTTCTATCTGCCATGCTTTGTAGAGTTCATTTTGTCCTCATACTCAACACTCCTCAGTCTCAAGAGAGTCATAATCACTCACCTCTGGACTTTCTCTAACATTTCCTTATCACCCAGATCCTGGTGACTAGATTTGTGCACAGAAATTCAGATATTACATGATCAGTGCCTTATAGATTGACACTATCATCTCATTGTCTCTACTTGTCAGTGTCTTTCACATTGTGGTAGTCATTTTCTGGGTAACCTTTACAACGTTTGCTCTGCGTCCCCTGATTGTTATCTGATTGTCCACCTGCACTTTCAGATCCCTCATCTCTATCCCTAAAGTGAAGTTTTACCAGTACAGTACATCTCATCTCCTCTTCCCAAGATACATAGTTTTAACTGAGCAACAGTGAACTGAATCCCCATTCATTTGCCCAAAGCCCAACCTGTTCAAATTCCCTATTTAACATCATCATTAAACAATTGAATATCCCCTATCAAAGATGGAACTATATCATTGATATCTAAATTACTTGCCTATTCATACTCAGCCTATACTACAGCATTATCAGCCAATGCTGAAGTATGCAATAAATGTAAAACAACTGTCAGGAGATGCAACTTCATAAAGACCAACAGCAGAAAACTCACTTCTTATATAAATGGAAGGTGTGCTTTCTGATCCCTTCTTTTTTATTGCTTTTAATATTTGCTTTTCCTTCCTACATCTGTGGTTGAAAATACACATACTGGCCACTGAATTTAGAAACCTTGCAGATGTATGTAAACTTCACTTTTGCAGCATATGTGCAAAATACTTGGTAATCACCATGTGTTCCAGGCAACTATTTAAGAAAGCTGCTGGTCAGCAATCATCAATAGTGATTACAATGGGGAAAAACAAAGGATCTCTTGGAGTTTGATAAAGGGTTTATTGTGGGTACCCATCTGGTGATTTTAAAAACAGTAGAGCTGTGTGGTTTCTCAAAAGGTGAGATATCCTGGATGTTTAATCAGTGGAAAAATAACCCACATTGCTTATCTAAGAGGGATAACTGTCATCCTAAGACAATCTGTCAAGAATGAGTGCAATGTACTTTTGACTGAAACATGTAAGGAAGGCTGTTCTCGATTCCTATCTCATTGAAGTGTGTGTACAGGGAATTGAAGAGGATGAGTATCGGCAATATGGAATCCACTGATTTCTGCAAAGAACCAGAAAGTTCATCTACAGTAGTGTCAGGAACACTGTGACTGGACAATGGAAGACTGGAAAAAAGTTATATGGTCTGACAAGTTGTGGTATGCCTTGTTCTGCTGTGACGGTAGGCAGAGAGTTTGGTGGCCCCATGAAGCAATAAACCTAGCTTGCCTTATAAACACAACTCAACATTCTGGAAGTGGTGTCATGGTGTGGAACATGATCTGAACATTGTATAGAACGAGTCCATTGATATTGCTGGAAGGTTGGGTGTCCTCCAAAGAATATCTGAACATTGTTGTTGATCAAGCTCATCCTGCTATGTTGACTTTTTTATCCAGCAGGTGACTGTTGTTTCATGGATGACAATGCTAGTTTCCATCATACAAGAATACAAAAACAAAAATCTGGTGATTTTTGTTTTTGTATTCTTGTATGATGTATTCCAAAACAAACATCTGGTGATTTTTGTTTTTGTATTCTTGTATGATGTATTCCAAAACAAACATCTGGTGATTTTAAAAACAAAAGTTTTTAAAATCACCAGATGGGTACCCACAATAAACCCTTTATCAAACTCCAAGAGATCCTTTGTTTTTCCCCATTGTAATCACTATTGATGATTGCTGACCAGCAGCTTTCTTAAATAGTTGCCTGGAACACATGGTGATTACCAAGTATTTTGCACATATGCTGCAAAAGTGAAGTTTACATACATCTGCAAGGTTTCTAAATTCAGTGGCCAGTATGTGTATTTTCAACCACAGATGTTCAGCAAGCATGACATCATCTTCCCTGACCACCCCAAAGCCTGTAACCAAACTCACTGAGAGCATATGAGACATGTCAGAAAAATATATCCAGAAGTAAAATTCTCTTCCATCATATATGAGCTAGTTAAAGGACTATCATGTGAGCACTTGGTATATTGTAGACGTAGATGCAGTCCAACACCTAAAAACATATGTGCTGTAATTCAAGCTAAAGGAGGTCCAACACAGCATTAAACAAGTTTCTAATTCAGTGGCTGGTATATGTAGCTATCATATCTTAAGATTTCTTTCTATCATATATTTGGAATTTTTAAGCCTTTTTTTAAAAATAAAAAAAAAATCATTTTATGAACAGAATTTTTATTGCATGTTATCATATTTGATTAAATGACTATGCATAAAATTATATAATGAAATAAAGAATTTAATGTAAACCACTAATATTTCATGAGTATCTTATTGCATCATCAGAGTGAAAAACACAAAAGAACTGAAGCCTACCTGAAGTAGAAAAGATCTGAACAAAAGTTACAAAGTGCTTATGTTCTTCTTCTCTGGCAGTCTTATGGTACTATTAGGAACCCGTGGGAACTGAGAACGTAGTCATTAGCACAATTGTTAAAAAACTTAAACAAAAGGCAAAGGAGAGAAATGTTTATTACAAGATGTAAAAAAAATATATGGTACAGATCTGGTTTACCAAGAAAATTACTAAATTTAAATTTTCCACTAACATTAAATTAAGATATGTGCACATAGAGACATACAAGAAAAATGATTATTCACAAACAGTGAATAGAAGTATACACGTGACATGCCAGATGAATCAGTAAGAGAATACTTGCACGTGCAAGCACACACACACACACACACACTACAAATAATTGTTTTTCTTGGATATGTCTCTATATGCAATTCTAGATGCAAATATCTTAATTTAATATCAGTATTAAATTTAGTATTTCCATGTTAAATTTTCCATTCTGTTGCTATGATTTTCATCAGAGGAATAGAAAACCACATAGACACTAGACTTACTGACTAAAATTAATTATTTACAAGGCAATGTTTTGGCAACTCGTGCTAACATTATCAAAGGCACTTTAACCATGAACATTTAATGAAGGTAGAAAACAAAATGACCTGGATAACAAAGATAGTTGGTGTGTATGGAGGGCAACAGTGGTGCTCTTTGTGGCGATTTCAATTATTATTAATGATTGTGCATAAGTAGGGTAGTGTGCCAAATCTATGCAAGATCATAGCATTGGTTCTATTACTGGTTTCTGTAGAACTTGTGCCACTTTGTTTCTTCGATTTAAACTGAGATTTGTGAAGTAGCCTGGCTTTCTTCCATCTGATTAAGTAGTCTTTCTTCAAGGCATGTATCTGCTTTTTGGTTGTCTATACCAGATGTATTTTTTGTTGTTTTCTTGACCAAGGTAGTCCATCATGTTCTGTCTGAAATACTAAGTTTCACACTGGCAGGAGATGTTTGAAAGACATCTGGGAAGGAGAAAATAGCCCTGGCAATGCATGATTTGTCTCAGTAAGGTAGATACTTTGTACTTTTACCTGTTATACCCTTTTATGTAAGGTAAAGATATGACATATATAGTTTGGTTTAGTGGATGGGGATTTGTTGCTCTTTTTAAGGAGTTTGGCAAGGTTTTTTTTTTGTTGTATCCGTTTTGTTGGAATAATGTGAGTAGAGCCTGTTGCTCCAGGTGCTGTACTGGTCCCAAGGATGAAGTTTTCTATGCTCTGTAGGCTAAAGTTTCGAAAATTTCAAAGTTTCTGTGGTGTGATGGTGATGTGAAGTAGTATGTAGGTATTTGCCTCTGTGCGTGCGTGTGTGTGTGTGTGTGTGCGCGCGCGCGCACGCTCATACTTATGGCAAACTGAACACGAGAGATCCATCCACTTGCATTGTAACTAAAATATCCAAGAGGGATAGAGTTCCTTGTTTCATCTTTTCCCTCTTCCATCAAAACTAATATCAAGGTGGATATTGTTCAGGAAATGTAAAAAGTTATAGAGAGAGCCTGTGGGTCATGCAGCCAAATGGCAAAGGCATCATCTATATATCTCAGCCATGCTTTGGACTTGGTGGGGGTGTGCAAATTAAGTACCAATGATTCAAACGAGTCCATTTATAAGTTAATAATGGGGTGAAAGTGGGAACCCATTACTGCTTCTTCAGTTTATTTAAAGAATTGGTTGTTTCAGCTAAAATATCCTGATTTAAGACAGTGCTTAAAAAGTTTGAAAATGTCAGGGGGATAAATCTTAGAAGGGAGAATTAGTATATAAACCTACTGGAAATTTGTAAACAATCCGGAAACAGTCTTTCTCTTCCAAATTTACTATGATGGAGCATTATGGTCTTTTTTTTTTTTTTTTTTTTCCAATTGATTCTGTATTCTGTATTGGAAAAAAACCATCATGCTCCATCACAGTCAATTTAGAAGAGAAAGACTGCTTTTAGAATCTGCTGCTGCTGCTCTTAAAATCTTCTTCTTCTTCTCTTCTATCTAAGACGGGTTGAGTCTTCCCTTGAGCAGGATCTTCCAGTCTTCTCTATTCCTTGCTGTTCGAAAACGTTGCTTATATGTTCTGCATCCTGAATGTTCTTTATTAATTTCAGCCAGGTAATTCTTAGTCTTCCAGGTCTTCTTTTTTCAGTTGGAAAAGTATTGATTAGAATGTTGGGAAGTCTGTCTGTGTCCATGCGTACAGTGTGGCCAAACCATCTCAGTTGTTGTTTTCTAATTTTTTCTGTTATTGTCTTGTTATACAATAATTCCTGTCTGACTGGGCTGTTTGTTTTCTTTTCTATCCAACTTGTTCTTAAAATCAGCCTAATTTAAATAATTATGGTTGCATAAAACTTCCCAAAATATGGGAAACGCTAATACTTTGAGATCCCAGTTTGCATCCTAGGCTGCTGACAGGTGTCCATAGAGTGCTGCCTACCTAGTCAGGACTATAGTCTTTCATCCATGTGTTTCACTTAGTTTTGTGCTGCCTTTGTGTGTGTGTGTGTGTGTGTGTGTGTGTGTGTGTGTGTGTGTGTGTGTGTGTGTGTGTGTGTGTGTGTGTGTTACTAGTCTCATTTTGTACTCCCTGACAATGTCTCTGTAACTGAGATGAAATATTGGAAGCATTAAATATTATTTTTAATCGTTTTCTAGTGCTGTTTCACTCCATTCAACTTTTATTGCAAGTTTTTCCTAGCACTAAAGCCTTAACACATGAAAAAGGACATAAAAGTGTAAAAAAGTCTATGGTGTTGTATGATGATTTCATGATCAGAGACATTCTAGATGTTCAAGCAGTATAAATACTTTTTTTTTTCTGGATCTGAGGATTCATTGACATGACTGAGGTTGAGGAAGTGGAAGATATGATTGTGCTAGTAAGAATAAATGACTTGAAAGGAGACAAGTAGGAGTGAAAGTATAAAAGAGTTATTTGAATATGGAAGCCAAAAAAAAAAAAAGGCAGGGAAAAAGAGTCGAGATTTTCAATGTTGTCAGGGTATCAAGTGAACTGAGAAGGAAAGTTGGCTGTTATTTCACATCATTCAGTAACATTGTTACTGAATGATGTGAAATCATTCAGTAAAAATTCTGTAGGAGAAACGGTGTGCAGTATATTAATATGTGGAGCTAATTTTGATGGCAGAAAAGATTTGTATGTGCAGGTTTGGATAGTACTTGAATGGATTTTGTGTAAGGATTCTGGAGTGATTGTTGTTCAGTGAAAGAATAAATAGAAATAGCCAGGGAATTAGATGTGTTGGAGTGATTTTGTGAGATGTTGGATATGCATATTAACTTAGGAAGTGATAGATATTGTGAAGACAAAGATGTAGAAGCAGTATGGAAGGGATAAACCCTGAAACAGGAATTTTTATTTTTTTATTTTATTTTAGAAAGGTCATGCAGTAATAACAGCTGTGAAGATGGGAATTTAGTTGAGGAATCAACTCAGGCTACTTATTTGAATGAATCATGTTTTAAAAGTTGCATAAATATCCATCAGAAATGTTATTGTGCACTCCCCCCAATGTTAGAAGCATGAGGAGTAAAGATAATTATTAACATCTGACCTCCAAGGAGTCATCATGGATGAGTTTATCAATTCTGAATGAATTCTTAGCAGTTATAAATGCAAACAAGCCAAAAGTTATTGGCATTAGTGAGACTTGGTTGAAAAAAACACCAGGATTGGTTGATAAAAGAGGATATCCTACAGGAATGCAGTATAATAGGGACGGTGTATGCAGGAATGACAGTCAGGTTAAAGAAGTGAAGAGTACTGCTAGTACTAAAACTGCATTATGGGAGGAACTTGCAGTGCAAGAATTTTAGAATCTGGTAATAATATTAAAGAATTCTGTAACAACTTCTTTTATAGACAGATTCTCTGCATTATTAACAGATCTAATATTCATGTGTAATGTAGTTTTAACTTGGATGATGAAAATATATGGGATCTATAAGGTAGGAGATTATTATTCAGTGATCTCTCAATTATCTGATCTTCAAAAATGAATGAACATTTCAACAACACACCCTTGAATGGGTTAGATATCAAATGACTTCTGTATAGTACCATGTAAATATACTTTCAGTTATCCAGTCCTTCAATTATCTTACTGATAATTTTGTTTCTCTCTATGTGGTTGGAAAAATGAGAGATTACTGTAAAGTGAGAAGCCAGCTTGCATCTGTGACATGATATAAGAAATTATATGGTAGAGGAAGCACTGAATGGGAAGTGGTCAAAGGCTATGTGAAGGAAGCTATAACTGATTGCATCTCCTCAGAGTTAGGAGAATAATAAATTATAGAGAAGTTAAATGGATGAATAAAACTTTAAGGTAAGAGCTACATAAAAAGAAAATGTTAATGTTATAGAACCAAATACAGACCATGGCTGTCATTCTCTTGGTCTGTATTTGGTTCTATAACATTAACATTTTCTTTTTATGTAGCTCTTACCTTAAAGTTTTGATGAAGGTGAAATCCAGCCATGGCAAAAAAAAAAGCTAGTTGAACAGACCAGAATAAAACTAAAAGAATTCTTTGCTTTATAGCAATAAAGGAAGAATGACCAGGGAAATACTGCCTTAGTGAATCAGAATGACTGCCTCTTACAATTGAAGATATGAAAGAATCTTATTTTAATCGCATATCATTAACAATTTTTTTTTTTAAACAATAATACAATATTTCCTCCGGTATCCATTTGTGTTGTTCTATGTAACATCAAATGGCTCGTACTGTTTTAAACGATGTATTTTTTTATGTGCTTTGTATTCAAACTGCCTGATGCCACTGATGATGACCTATCATTTCAGATTGCAATATTTGGCTATTAAATATGTTATTCACTCTTTTCCTTGTGTTATCCTGTTAATTTGTTAAATTATATAAAACTGATGCAGCAAATTGTATGTCTAGAGTACTCATTAAGGTATTGGAGAGGATGGGTAGAAACTGCATCCAGAGGCAGGTAGGTATTATTTTAATCCTTGTACAGGATTGTATACAGTGGTGAGCTATAAGGGGCTCGTGCGAGCCCTTTGTTAAATTTTTCTCAAATTTGCGAGCCCCTTGTTCGTCTTGTTTATTTTTTCAAAAAAAATTTTTTTTTGGAACATATTAAGTAACAAACTCATATGGTAACTTAACAAAAATTAGTCTATTCGGCAGTGTATAGATTATTTGGAATTATTGTTTCAACTCCTCTATAACAAATGCGCCCAAGTTTGAAAATAATATAAGCGCATGCACTATCTTTACCCTTCTCCCTTCTGGTAGCCAATCGTATGATAAAACCAGTAGCCAATCAAATGTTTTATAAAAGATTATAAAAGATTTCATTCTTATTATATTTTGATAGCTAAAAAATGTTTTCTTATGTAAAATAAATTAACACAGTTGATTGTGTGCAAATATTTCATGTTTAGATCATGAAATATTTGTTTAAAAATGATAGCCTTTAGAGCAGTGGTCACCAAAGTGGTCGATATCGACCCTCAGAGGTCGATATAACATTGTTAGGGGGTCGATTCGGGCTCAATTGGGGGTCGATAGAAAAATATAAGACATCATTGTACGGGTAATATTTAATTCGGTTAACTTGGATTACCTCCATCCTGAATGACAATGCAATTAAGAGTGAATATTGGGAACAGTGACATGAATAGGACCTGTAAGATGGAGCAAGGTCATGAAATCACATTTGGCCAATCATGTAGGCCAAAATGACGTATTTACCAATAAACGGATGTCAGTGGTTCCCGCCCATGGTACATCCTATATATACCTATAGGAAGATTATATTATTGTTATTTTGTTATCTAAATTAAATTTTTTATATTTTATATATTATTTATCCCTCCTATCAAATATGTAATGTTAATAAGGACGTCAAAAACAAAAACGTATCCCTTTGACGTTAAGCCAATATAATAATATATACTATATTATACATACAAGAAACACTGTAACTATTATGTATAATATAGTATATATTATACATAAAATAAACAATCTAAAAACTCACATAAGCATCTTTTTTGCTTGTCCTATCATAATTACGTAATAGTAAAATAGAGGGGGTCGATAAAAAGTCAAGAAACTCTTGAAGGGGTCGATGGTCAAAGAAGTTTGGCAACCCCTGCTTTAGAGGTTGATTGTCCTCTCATACTTTTTGATTGGAATTTGTACACAAGCTGTATTAATAAAAGTTTTTGTGTGAAATACAGCTTTTTTTTTTTTTTTCCTTGCTCGATGATGTGAGCTCTTTGTTAAAATTTCCATAGTTCACCACTGATTGTATGTCTGTTAAAGGTAAGTCTTGCTTTGGCAGTCTGCATACGTTTTACAACAGAGTACTAGCAGAGGGGGTATGCCTTGATACTTCTGGATTAGACAAACTTAAGAGGATGGGTATGCAGAGTAGGCTTGTAACACAGATAAAAGTCTGGCTGACTGTACTGTGACAGATGTCAGAGAGTGATTTTATATATATATGTATATATATATATAGAGAGAGAGAGAGACTGAGATTAACCAAGTTACCAGTTGGTTCTTTGTTTGGATTGTGACAGCATTGGTGAATGGGTCTGAGAAGAACCTCTACATATGTGGTGATGATGCAAAGTTTGGATAGATGATGAGAGATATCTGATACAAATCTTTGCAAGCTGACTTTAACAGACCGATTCCATTGACAAATGTTAATGAGTGGTCATTATTATTATTACTACTACTATTAACACCAGACTGTGAAATCAAAAGACTCATCACGGAAGGTATGCAGGATTACACACAAAGCTCATTAAACCGTGCTTTAAACTTATTCAGTATTCATTCATTGCTTGACATTGTAGTATTCACCACAATGTCAGGCAATGCATTACGCTCACCAGCCACTCTCCATGCAAAGAACCTGCTCTTTATGCCCCTGCTCACACCCTCCATATACAGCTTCCAGGGATGTCCCTTTGTTCTACCCCTTCCTCCATTTTATGAAAAATTTCTTCCACATTAACTTGGTAATAACCCTTTACCAACTTAAATATCTCATAAATATCTTAAATATCTCTGCCAAATATTTCAGTCTGAAACTAACAGACTATCTTCAGTGGCTACATAGGAACAGTTTTTAACAAGGTGGAATACCAAGAATTGATCATTCAAAAGTAGAACGAGCCACATGATGTTACATTGCTAAGCATTGAAGAGAGGAAATATTTCAATTTCAGTGTAGCCTCATAACAGAGATTCCTTACCTTCCTTTTTAGCCCGAATCAATTCTTTACATCATCGTATTAAGTTTACCATGGAGATTGAAAAAGACAAGTTATCCTTTTTAGACATCCTCCTCATCCGTTCACCTTCAGGTATTCTAACAACAACAGTTTACAGAAAACCCACTTTCACTGGACGTTATATTCTCAAACAATCTGTTCATCATCCTTATCAAAAAACAGGAATCATAAAATGTTTAATCCGATGAGCTAGAAGTAATTGTTCAACTCCTTATGAATTACAGAAAGAACTTTCAACTATCAAACATCACATGAAATTAAATGGCTTCTCTGAAAAAAGTACACAACATTTGTTTGAGTCCTACAATCCAATCCACAGCAACAAAGAAACAATACGTCAAGTTTCAATTCCATATATTTCCAGGATTTCAGAACCAATTTCAAGAATTCTGAAGAAATATTATTTGACAGCCACTTATATACCCATTAACAAAATATCCACCTATTTCCCCTCTTCTAAAGATAAATGCTCAACTATATCTCTGCTTAGTGTGTATCAAGTTCCTTGTAACTGCAATCTGTCCTACTTTGGACATACAGGACTCTCTAATTCAAGAGAGTCCTGTAGTCCTGTAAGCCACAACATCCTCTGGTCCAAGACTCTGCTTCTACACAGATGTCGCTATAAATTTGAACGTCTTTGAATTTGAAATTCAAAGAGAGTGCTGAGGCCTTACTTCAATACCCTAACTTGAATCGAAATGACCGTATATCCTTATCAAAAATATGGGAAAGTTTAATCAGGATAACACATTAAATTATTTTTTTTAATTGAGAATAACATTAGTCTAATGTTATTTATAAATTAAGATTATTATATGAAATTGTGAATTAATATCTATAATTTAATCATCACTCTGATGAAATTTTTCCTCTCTTTAATGCTTTAGCAATGTAACATCACGTGGCTCATTCTACTTTTGAATGATCAATTGTTTATTCCACCTTGTTAAAAACTGTTCCTATATAGCCACTGAAGATAGTCTGTTAGTTTCAGACTGAAATATTTGGCAAATATTAAAATATTCTTGTGTTAACATGTCTATAATTCCTAATCATAATGTCACAAGTGTCTCTCAAGAGTAATATGTCCCCTCTCTTCCTCCTATTCACAAGGCTTTGCAAATGGCATTCCCTGAATCTATCTTCATATCCCAAAGACTAGTTACCACCTAGTCAGTCTTCTCTGGACTCTTTCCAATATATCCTCTTCATGAAAACCAGGAACCAAATCTATGCACAATAATCTATACAAGGTCTGATCAAGAACCTCCCTATTTCTTCATGTTAAGGTCCTTCCTTGGTATCATTGCCATAATCTGTTGGGATGACTTCACAACTTGTGCAATGCAACCTCTGAACTTTAGATCCTTATCCACCACCACCACCACTCCAAGATCTCTTGTCTCCTCAACATTCTCCAAAATTTCCTCACCAAGTGTATACTTTGCATCCCATTGTTGCCTATGAAATTTCAGAACTTTACATTTTATAATATTGAACTGACAGTTCCATGCTATTGCTCACTTATACAATTTATTTAAGCCCTTGTATTAATGGAAATTTGTTACAAATGGTTTGTTGAAGTTTAGAGATCAGATTGCTAAGGCCTTTAAGGCATGACATTGGATAATTGCAACCCTTAAGAACACTAACCTGTAAAAATAAGAACATGTTCTCTTCAATATTACAATTATGTGATGTGATGTGTTGTCTTAACTACTTTAGCAATAACTAAGATAGTGTGCAACTTTACAAATCTTTCATAAAATCATATCTGGACTACTGTTTTTGGACACGATCACTTGGGATCGTGAGGGATCCCAAGGGAGGTGAGGAAATGTCAGAATGATTCAGCAGTGGTTGAATATAATAATATCTGACTTGTGAAATATTGCATTTGAAGACAGACTGAAGGAATATGGTCTTCATAGAGATTCTTTGCTAGAAAATCTTACATTATAGATATATGGAAAAGTTTGCAGCTTATAACAGTTGAGTATGAACTTTGGATCTTCCTTGGAAGCTGAGGATGTGAACAGGAAGCATGTGAGGTCAAGGTTTTTCTCATGGCATGTGTGAGCAAATGAAATAAGCTGTCAGCGGACATTGTGAGTGAACTCGATATCTATGGGATTGCGTGATATCAAGTTGCACTCTTGTGGAGTTTATTAGTTAATTTTTAAAAAAAAGTCATAATGAGTGGTGTGTAGTGTGATAAATGAATGAGATGGGTTCCAAGAGTATGTTGGGAATGCATCGTTAGTCACTACATTCAAGGAGTGGTACAGTGGATAATTAGCACTGAGTACCATGTACTGGATACTGTGTGAATGGTGTGGTCTTCCTGTGATGAGTCTTCAGACTCCATGGAGGTTCCTGTTCAGTAATAATAATGATAGCAATAATAATCATAATAATGTTATATATACTAATACAGTAACTGTCGAGAAATTAAAAAAATGTATATGCATACATGCACACAAATGGAACTGAACAATGAGATGGAATATTGCACTTTCATGGATAACACTGAGATGAAGAAATTCTTGTGCAGGGGACTAGGATAACTGAATAAAATACCAATCATATGCACACGCATGCACGCACACACACACATACAAACTTTTAATCAAAACATAAAAGAACTTTGTATTTATTTAACAGTTGATAACATTGAGGTATTAAATTCAGCTGAACGTCAGCAAAACGACAGAATTTTATGGAGCATAAACTGGAAACCACTGTCTTAGAAGATATATTTTTGTGTTACTAATTTTTATGGTAAGTTTATTTTGGTTTTTAATTTTCACAGGTATATTTTATTGTGTGGTTACCCTCCATTTTATGGACGTTGTGGCAATGACTGTGGGTGGGAAAAGGGTCAGTTCTGTCAAGCCTGCCAAGTAAGTAATGTATATTTAGCATAGCAGCATGCATTAAAATGTGTTTTGTTAGTTTGTTTATGTATGATTGTCTTTTATACTAACAAAATTATGTTTTGAAAAGAACTTCTTTGCATTTATGGGAGAAGGGGAAACCTGATTTATGCATGACCAGTGCTTTGGGTTAACACACACACACAATCTGATTTTAATAGTATGGTTCTTGAGCTAGGCTACTCTTTTTGTGGGATGACAAATCCAGTGAGTAAAAAACACACAGCACGTACAAAAGCAATTCAGCCATGAAGATGTGTTTTCCTCTCTGATTGATTGATTGATCGATTTTGAAAGCTTACATACATTGTATACATTACTTACATGCATGCATACATTTTGAAAGCCTTTTTGTTATTTTTTTCTTACTTTTAAATAACACAGATTATTATACATTGATTATTATCAATATCATTGATAGATAATTTGGTTAGCTACTGTGCTGTTTTCATTAATCTTGACCAGTGAAATTGAGAGTAGCAGAATGTTGCTTTCAACTTTACTGATAGTGCAGAAAGTATTGTAGGCTTTCTTTCCTACCTGGTATTTTCAAGGATTGTTCATTAGTGTCAACATCAGCCCTTTTGACTTCTGCATGATATAGGCATTTCCAGAATTCTACCACATAACTCTCCCCAAATTTTCCTAGTTTTGTTACTAATTTACACAATCTCTCTCTCTCTCTCTCTCTCTCTCTCTCACACACACACACACACACACACACACACACACACACACACACACACACACACACACACACACACACACACACACACACACTTCCTCATACTCTATCTTTGTATTTCTTTCTTCAGTTTTATTATACTTCAAGTATAATACAAGTAGGTCAAAATTTCATTTTCTTAGTATCATTATACATCTGTTAGTCTGTTGTCTTCTATCTTTGCCACACTCATGCCCATTTCTGCCCATTTAGTACTGTATTTGTGCACTATAGTGAATACTTTTATAATGTAGTGATATTCTGTTATGAACTGCTAAAAGAACTGAAGCTCCACAATAGCAGTACTGTTTTCATCCCAATATCATAAACAATTGAAGACTTTAAAATTTTCTCTAGCAAGCTGCATTTATTAACAGATTATAAATTTCTTGCTCCAAAATTGTTAATTTTAACTATCTAACACACAATAGTCCTAGTAAGCAAAATAATCAGGACTTCTCTGCAAGTAATATTATGCTGGTCTCTTCGAGATATATATACATAGCAATGAAAGATAAATGCTTTTATAAATATTATACTGGACTCTCTCAATACAGATATCCATTATAGTGTTCATTAAATTTAAGTAGAGATAAATACAGTGAGAGAGAGAGAGAGAGAGAGAGAGAATACAAAAGGATCACTGGAAGAAGTGAGAAAGAAGAGTGAGAGAGAGTGAAACTATTAGTTTATTGATGAGATATAATAGTGAAAAATTAGGGAATGATAATGAATGATATTCCTTCCACATAATCTTCTCATGGATCTCCTGCTTAATAAGGTTGCACATCTGTTTCACTCCTATCCTATTTGTTTGTTTAACTCTAAGGATACATTTAGATAATGTATCATTTAAGCATCATTTGAGTAACTGATACCATGGGATTGAGCATAGTATTCCCCAGAGTATGTCATAGTTTCCAGTTTTGTAGTTTGGTATGTAATCTTTCCTAATTGAAACATCCATATATTTTGCTAATTCCTAAGTAATTACAACATGATCACTGTAACAAACTTATGGCAATTACTTACTATTATAATAATGGAATTAACTCACATAAAATATTCTTTATCAGTAGAATAAATTTATTTCCAAAAAAATAAATAAATAAATAAAATTTTTTTATATATATGTGTATGCAATTACAAAAGTTAGTAAAGATTTTGCTGATTTATAGAGTATTATCTCCCACAAGGGGGAAAGACGTGGACCATCGGATCTGTTTAGGTTAGGGGAGTGAAGTAACATTTCACATGTTTCTTTGTAAAGCCGTTCCACGAGGAACCGACTTTTGTGAATGACATTTGTCTTTTTCCAATGACCTCTGTCTAATGTTGATGGCGTGCTCTGCAAGTCTGGACTGTTCAGGTTCAAGGTACCGAATATACGACTTGTGTTCTTCTAACCAGATCAGAGCAGATCTTCCTGTTTGTCCAAAATATGATAACCCACAAGAGCAGGGAATCAGGTAGACACCTGGATAGCTGAGATGTGGGGGCTTGTCCTTTGGAGACGTGAGGAATGTAGAAATATTTCTGATAGCTAAAGTGTTAAAACCACTAAATATTTGTGTTGCCTTTCGACCCATCAGAAAAATCTCTATGTTCCTCACATCTCCAAAGGACAAGCTCCCACATCTCAACTATCCAGGTGTCTACCAGATTCCCTGTTCTTGTGGGTTATATTTTGGACAAAAGGAAGATCTGTTCTGATCTGGTTAGAAGAACACAAGTCGTATATTCAGTTATTTGAGCCTGAACAGTCTGGACTTGCAGAGCATGCCATCAACACTTGACATAGAGTTCATTGGAAAAAGATAAAAATCATTCACAGAAGTCCGTTCCTCATGGAATGGAATGGCTATACAAAGAAACATGTGAAACGTTACTTCACTCCCCTTACCTAAACAGATCCGATAGTCTACGTTTTTCTCCCCTTGTGGGAGATAATACTCTATAAATCAGCAAATATTTCCTAACTTTTATAATTGTACACACACACACACACACACACACACACACACACACACACACACATATATGTATATATATATATGTATGTATGTATTCTTGATCTTCTACTCGGATGAAACAATACATTTTAGAGAATAAATTTTAAATGACTTTAAGCCGAGATAAAATATTAAATTTTAATGATACAACTAGTTTCAGCCTTTTACAGCCTTCTTCAGGTATCCACTAAAGGTAGAGCACAGTAATAAAAAATTGAAGTTACAAAAAAACTGAAAATTACAGGCAAAAAATGCAATACAAAATGCATGACACAAAAACATTGTATTTTTCAAGTCGTTCTGTCTAACGTGCTATTGTTTGTTGTATGCGTGCTTGCAGGTTCTCGTGAGCGCCAGTATTGAACAACTGCAGTTTGGCTATCAGGGATGTTATAACTCAAATTGCTGTTCAAATGTTCAGGATTAAGGAGGATTTCTCTGGACTCCACGATTTTCCTTTCAAACTTATCACTACAGCGAAAAATGTTTTTGGATTTATCCCCGCAAACTGGGTGACTCTGTAGATCGTCATGAGTGTTATTAGAGAAAAGAACATGACTGGATAGCGCAGATGCATGTGATCTTTTATAGGAGATGTCTCTCTTATGCTCCTCAATACGCAGTTCAACAGATTTGTTAGTCTGTCCAAAATAAGGAATATTACAGTCGCACCATAAAATAGGCTTCAGATGGCTTATAAGAGAACGGACTTTAGGGAGTGTAGTGAAAAATGTCCTGATGTTGTATTTTTTAAGGACTTTAGCCAATTTATTGGAGACTGAACTAATGTAAGGTATTGAGATGCTACCTTTAAAATCATAAAAATCATAGTTTCCTTAGCATGCTGCCTAGGAGGATCCAGAAGAAATCTCTTAATTGTTTTTTCAGAATATCCATTTTGTTTAAAGATAAGATAAAGTTGTTCGATTTCTTTTTGGAGTTCATCTGGTTCATTTAAAAGAGATCATGCTCTGTGTCCTAAGGTAGAAATAGTTCCGAGCTTTTGTGGTGGAAAGTGATGAGATTGACAGTGCAGATATGAGTTGGTTTTCAGTATATAGAGATTTTAAATCTATCAGAGCATCGTGTAAGAATTACATCCAGGAAAGGAAGGCAGTTATTTCGTTCTAGTTCGGCAGTGAATTTTATATTAGGATGCTGGTTGTTAAGATGTTGAAGAAAATCCATGAGGGATGTGTGTCTGTGACTCCATATAATGAAAATGTCATCAACATAACGTCTCCAAAGTTTCGGCTTAAATGAGAAGGACGATATGGCTTTTGTTTCAAAATCTTCCAGGAAAATGTTTGCTAGAACTGGGGATAAAGGGTTGCTCGTTGCTAGGCCTTGGTTTTGTTTGTAAATGGAGTCTCTATATCTGAAGTAGCCAGATTGAATACAATGCTTTAGTAAAGCAAATATTACAACATGATCATATAATATATTTTATTACTGTGTTCTACCATTAGTGGATACCTGAAGAAGGCTGTGAATAGCTGAAACTAGTTGTATCATTATCATTAAAATTTAATATATTATCTCGGTTTAAAGTCATTTAAAATTTATTCTCTAAAAAAAAAAAAAAATATATATATATATATATATATATATATATATATAATTTTTATTTATTTATTTAATTTAATTTAATTTATTATTATTATATTTTTTTTTTGAAATAAATTTAGGAAATTTAACCTTAGCTACTTAGTGAATATATCAGTTATTGTTTAATTAGCCTTTGTACTTGTACTGATGATGCCTGTGATACTCAGGAGAAAATTCTACTAATAAAGAATATTGTTTTACATTATGAGGGGAGATCACTACCCAGACCGGTTTCAACCTTTTTTGAGGTCTCATCAGTGAGTAGCTAGACCTAGAATATCAGAGCTTAAGTGAAGAGAACTTGCATACTTTTGCTATACGATTGCCGGAAAGGTGTGTCACTATATTATATTATATTATATTATTATAACATAGTATAACTAAGATGAAAAGCCAAACGGCTATTTTTTTCTGGCGAAGTTGATCAGTTAATGGGATAAAAATCCCTTATTGTTTTTCAGCCAGTAAGCGAAACAACGATCGAAAACTACGATCTGAACGTTTCATTCCGACGAACTGTCAGCGTATCCAAGTGTAAGTGACCACTTAGTAGTGCCACACCACGGCAACTCGTTGCAAAGGTGGAGCAAGCTCCCTCACTGTTCTTGATATTTTCTCATAATGTAAAACACACAGCTCTTAGAAGATGTAATACTGTTTTACATTATGAGGGGAGGTCACTACCCAGACTGGTTTCAACCTTTTTTGAGGTCTCATCAGTGAGTAGCTAGACCTAGAATATCAGAGCTTAAGTGAAGAGAACTTACATACTTTTGCTATACGATTGCCAGAAAGGTGTGTCACTATATTATATTATATTATTATAACATAGTATAACTAAGATGAAAAGCCAAACGGCTATTTTTTTCTGGCGAAGTTGATCAGTTAATGGGATAAAAATCCCTTATTGTTTTTCAGCCAGTAAGCTGAAATAAAGTAAGCTTTTTTTTTTTAATAAAGAATATTTTACGTGCGTTAATTCCATTATTATAATAGTAAGTAATTGCCATAAGTTTGTTACAGTGATCATGTTGTAATTACTTAGGAATTAGCAAAATATATGGATGTTTCAATTAGGAAAGATTACATACCAAACTACAAAACTGGAAACTATGACATACTCTGGGGAATACTATGCTCAATCCCATGGTATCAGTTACTCAAATGATGCTTAAATGATACATTATCTAAATGTATCCTTAGAGTTAAACAAACAAATAGGATAGGAGTGAAACAGATGTGCAACCTTATTAAGCAGGAGATCCATGAGAAGATTATGTGGAAGGAATATCATTCATTATCATTCCCTAATTTTTCACTATTATATCTCATCAATAAACTAATAGTTTCACTCTCTCACTCTTCTTTCTCACTTCTTCCAGTGATCCTTTTGTATTCTCTCTCTCTCTCTCACTGTATTTATCTCTACTTAAATCATTTGTTCCTATTAGCACTACCATCTCTTTTATTTTTGTTTGCTGTTTCTCAATTGCATTCGTCACATCCTTAATTTTTGCTTCCAGAAAGCTTGAGTAGTGAATCTGTCAGCAAATGCAAATTTAATGAGTGAATTACCATACCATTAATTTTTTAATGCTCTAATTGACTTATTGCCTCTTATTGCCCTACTTATTTTTCTTATCCTGTTTGAGTTTTGTAAATGTTTTTCAACTCTTTCTAACTGTCAAATTGACTGTTGATTTGTTTAATCTGGAAAGCTTGTACGTCAGACAATCCTCATTTGTATAATCAGTATTGGTGTTGTAATGCTTTTGTTCAGCAAGACATAGGTTCTTATTTTCAGCATATATGTTAGCTTGTTAGCCTTTGCTTTTGATACCTCACTATTGTTCCGTCAAGTTTTTGGTGCTATTTTTAAAGACCATCTTAAATTAACAATGTTCCTGCAAATATATTAATAAACACACTAAATACAATATCCAATAAAAACCAATAATATACTAAAAAGACACTAATTGTTTAATTATTATTATCATTATAATAATAATAATAATATTATTATTATTATTATTTGACACCTCCAGGGAGTTCAAGACTCATCGAGGGAGGGCACCTACTCTGCAACTCTCCATCTCCACCACTCAATCTCATCTGCATGTCATCCACCAACCACATCATCTACACCAATGCCATCTACCTTCCACCACCACCACCACCTTTCACAGACAATCACAAACATCTATTCCCATGGCGGGATTCGAACATGCATCATTTTGTCTGGAGATGTCAAAATAATCATAATTTAAAATTCTGAATATTTTTACAAATTGTTTATGTTAGTACGTTTATTAGTTTTGGTTTCATAACATGCATTGTTGGCACTTGCGATGTGCATGTTATTGATGTTATTTTGCCAAAATGAAATGTGAAGCATTTAAAAAAATTATGTACTTACTGGATTTGGATAGTTGTGTACTTTCAGAAATTTTATTGTAGTTTAAAATTGTTAAGTGTTGTGTTTTATGAAGATATTCTCGTAATACTAACGGAGATGACACGTCAGCCATTATGCTTAGCTTCTCGCTTGCCACTTTCATGGGGGTGCGCATGCTCACCGAGGAGTTTGATGGGTGATTGACAGCTGACAGAGAAAGCATTCAGTATTGAGGTAACGGAAAACAAGAGAGCGTTCAGTATCGAGGTAACGGGAAGCAACAAGAGAGCATTCGGGAAGAAAAGAGAACGCAGGCCGGCAGATATTTGGGTTCTGAGGAAATTAAGTTTTTTTTTTTTTTTTTATGTGACAGTCGAAGGAAAATTAATAGTATATTCCGAAAATGGAATTGTAGAACTGTGAGTTTTTAAAGTGTAGGAGTTAAGACTGTCAATAAGTATTGGTAAATAAAAGAAGATATTTGCTCTTCACGTTCTAAAGGAATGTTCGAGGAAACGCTGATTGGAAAATTTCATCTGTCTTAAGGATGCCGGATCTATTTGTTATTTCTACTGGAATAGGAGATGGAATTTAGCAACTTAGATAAAGCAGTAGAAGAAACCTTTTTGCTGGTACAAAAATTAACAAAATTTGAACTGCATGAGGTAAGAGTACCTATACTTCGTTAAATTCAGAATATCTTACTTCAAAATCAGGAGGAATAACGTGTACTACATGAGGGTGATGAGAAAGGATCCTATGAAAAGAAGAAGAGAATCTTATATTTTCAGAAAAGGGCCTTAACAGAGAAACTGGCTATGAACACTTTGTTATTGTGTAAACAAAGTGTTTAGTCTAGTGGATGTGATGAAGTATATGTTAAACAAATCAGTAATAGAATGAGTTAGAAAATGGGTGAGCTCTTAAGTGTAAGCTTATTTTAAATGGCCTTGGATCCAATTGATTTTGTAGTTAGTTATGTAATTTTCTTTGAAGTGTATATATATATTTTTTGTTTTATTAAATGTCTAATTTTTGTATTTGGTCTTGAGTCAGTGATTTTTTTGGATTCTGAAAGAAACAGTAAAAAAGTCGTTGTACCAATCGGAGTGAACCCTTGTGCATATATAAATACACTCAGAAATAGAAATAATTGTTATAGAGAAAATCTCATGAAAATGATGAGGATAGATTGAAAAAAAATTAATATTATCCTCTCTAAACATATTCCCATGGTGGGATTCGAACATGCAGCCTTTTGGCTGGAGAGCAGATACACTAACCACTCGGCCAATCAGGCTGGCAAATCTAAGAAACACTCACTGAATAATAATAATAATAAATAATAATAATAATAATGATAATAAACATTTACAGAAGCTTGAAATGTATCCTCACTCGAAATGGTCTCAAACCAGACTTCATACCAGATTTGTTACAGTATTATTCAGTTTAGTTAAGGTACCTGCAGACTTTTTAGTGATATATTTAAGAGTATATCATCATATAAAATAAAGAGCTGAGATTAACAGTTTTAAGTTAAGTAAATGTTTCACTTTTTTACTGCAGTGGAATTTGTTCACTTATTTCCTAAATTATACTTTAGTTATATGTAAAATGCTTAATAGGAAACTAGTCTTATTTCTAAATGGATTTGTTTGCAAATGGTCTTAATGTTAGGAGATTAATAATGATGTTAACTTAATCATGTAGTGCTGTCATAGCATGGAGAACACCTCTTGAGAAGGTACACATCAGGCAATTGATTTTAATAGTTTGAAGATTTTAACATGAAAGAAAAATTTGAACTCAAAGAAATGCATTTGGTTTACAATGAAACCAACCTTTACACTTTTTTTGTATTCTTTTATTTGTGATTTAGATTAGATAGATTTAGATAGATGTGATTTATATATATATATATATATATATATATATGCAGGTATGATGGTGCATTTGAATGGCTTTGGAGTGAGTACTCTGGAGAAAGTGTTGCTAGATGGAAATACAGTGTGTGATGCATGCAAGAAATGAAGTGAAAAATCGGGTGAGTGGTATTGAAGAAACAGAAGTGCTGGCAGTGGAAGCATTAGTAGTTCTCGTGGAAAGGCTTAGATGTTGGTTATGCATTTTTTACTAAATAATTTAAGGAAATTACAATGTCAACTAGAATATACATTAAAATAAATTTTAATATACTTCGATATTTCAGCAAGGTCACGTTGCCATTTTCAAGAACTTAAGAACAAGACGTGCACGTAGGCACAACAAACAGTAAATGAGGAAGAAGCAGGAAGCTATTATTTCTCCTAAAGTCCTGATGGTGCCCTCTAGCGGGCAATGTTGGTATTCTTGGGCGATTGGACTGAAGGTCTCCTGATGTAGGTTTCCCAAATTTGAGGCAGTCTCATGCAGCCAAATTTGTTGAGGTTTGGATTGTTTCTTAGGGCTGAAGCTGATTCCATGAAAAGCCTTTCTTATTTGTATTTACTACGGTGTATTATCGTGGCTTTCTTCCACCGTATTCTATGGCAGGTATCCAGCACATGGTCAGCAAGACCAGAGTGGCTGTATTGGTGAAACTGAATGTAGGCCTTGTGTTCTGAAATTCTGATATTTGCTGTCCTGCCTGTTTGGCCAAAGTAGGACAGCTTACAGCTGCAAGGGACCTGGTATATATACACCAGGCAAGTCTAGGGGGGGGGGTCTTAACAAGAAGTTAAGTCATGTTTTTTTAGGGATTTTTGTAATTTTTTCCGAGGTGCGTCGGATATAGGGTATGGTAATGGATTTAGAGTAATACTTGTTGTGAGGGGGGGGGGGGTTACTGGTGTCAATATTTTTGGGGAGGCGATAGCCATTGGCTGAGAACATGTTGAGAATGTGGTTTAGTTCTGTGGTTAGGGCATTGTCATTTGAACAGATAAGTTTAGCCCTGTTGTGTAGTGTCTTAATGACTCCATATTGTTGCGAGGAGAGGTGGTGGGATTGTTGGTGAATGTATCTTCCTGTATGGGTGAGTTTTCTATAGACTGAGAAAACCAAGGTTTCATCAGGCTGGCGGGTGACTAGTGTGTCTAAGAAAGGAAGGCAGTTGTTTTTTTCTTCTTCCAGAGTGAATTTGATTCTGGGGTGTTAGTTGTTTAGGTGTGTTAGGAAGGAGAGGAGTGCATCAGAGCCATGTGGCCAAATAGCGAACACATCATCAACATAGCGAAGCCAAATGTTTGGTTTTTGTGGGGCAGAGTTTAAGTCTTTCTCTTCAAAAGTCTCCATATAAAAGTTGGCCAAGGGTGGGGAGACTGGAGAACCCATGGCTGTCCCCTCTATATGTTTGTAGAATTTTCCTTGCCAAACAAAATAGCCTGAGTTCATAGTGAACTGAAATAAGGCTGTGATATCGGGAGGAAATTTAGCTTGGATTAGCTCTAAAGATTCTTTGAGTGGGACATTTGTGAATAAGGAGGGGACATCAAAACTGACCATTATGTCAGTGTGTTTGAGTGTAAGGTTTTCTATGCTGGCTTTGAAGTGGGTTGAGTTTTTTATGTGTCCATATTCTTAATGACTCCATATTGTTGCAAGGAGGGTTGGTGGGATTGTTGGGGAATGTATCTTCCTGTATGGGTGAGTTTTCTATAGACTGAGAAAACCAAGGTTCCATCAGGCTGGCGAGTGACTAGTGTGTTTAAGAAAGGAAGGCAGTTGTTTTTTCTTCTTCCATAGTGAATTTGATTCTGGGGTGTTAGTTGTTTAGGTGTGTTAGGAAGGAGAGGAGTGTGTTGCCAGTATAGTGTGAGAGAGCTTTGGCCAAATGTTTAACTAGTTTGTATGTGGAGGAATCGATGCCATCCACTATGGGACGTAATGGCACATTTTCCTTATGTATTTTTGGGGGTCCATAAATACGGCGGGGTATGGAGTTAAATGGTTTTAATTTGTTAGTGATTTCCACAGGCCAAGAAGTGACCTTCTTAATGCTGTTTGAGAACTGACAAAGAAATACATAACAGCATCAATCGCCAGCCTGATGGAACCTTGGTATTCTCAGTCTATAGAAAACCCACCCATACAGGCAGATACATTCACCAACAATCCCACCACCCCTCCTCGCAACAATATGGAGTCATTAAGACACTAAACAACAAGGCTAAACTTATCTGTTCAAATGACAATGCCCTAACCACAGAACTAAACCACATTCTCAACACTTTCTCAGCCAATGGCTATTCCCCCCCCCCCAAAAAAAAAATCCAAAAAATATTGAAACCAGTTAACCACAACCCCCCCCCTTCCCACAATAAGGATTACTCTAAATCCATCACCATACCCTATATCCGAGGCACCTCGGAAAAAATTACAAAAATCCTAAAAAAACATGACTTCTTGTTACAGACCATATAAAAAAATTGGCATCCCTTATCCGCTCTACTAAAGACCAAACCCCCCCCCCCCAGACCTACCTGGTGTATACCAGGTCCTTTGCAGCTGTAAGCTGTCCTACTTTGGCCAAACAGGCAGGACAACAAATATCAGAATTTCAGAACACAAGGACTACATCCGGTTTCACCAATACAACCACTCTGGTCTTGCTGACCATGCACTGGATACCTGCCATAGAATATGGTGGAAGAAAGCCACGATAATACACCGTAGTAAATACAAATACGAAAGGCTTTTCATGCAATCTGCTTCAGCCCTAAGAAACAATCCAAACCTCAACAAATTTGGCTGCATGAGACTGCCTCAAATTTGGGAAACCTACATCAGAAGACCTTCAGTCCAATCGCCCAAGAATACCAACATTACCTACTAGGAGGCACCATCAGGACTTTAGGGGAAATAATAGCTTCCTGCTTCTTCCTCATTTACTGTTTGTTGTGCCTACGTTCACGTGTCTTGTTCTTAAGTTCTTGAAAATGGCAACATGACGTTGCCGAAATATTGAATTATATTAAAATTTATTTTAATGTATATCCTAGTTGACGTTGTAATTTCCTTAAATTATTTAGTAAAAAAAAAGCATTAATAGTGTTAGAGATGAAGAGAGAATGGAAATGCAAGAGGAACAGGGAGACAGGGTAGCCTAGGCTAACAGGAAGACAAGCATAGAAAATGTTGATAGTGGCAGTGAATGTGTATTTGAAGATGGAGTGTATTGTGATGTGGGTGAGGAAGCTGGGACTGAGCAGATATATGTAGTAAGTGGTGAGCAAAGTGATTGGGCAGGTGTGGTGGGGAAATCACAACCAACAAGTGGCTTGGATAGGACAGGTTATAGACTTAAAAATGAATTACTGTGTTTGTTTACAGATGTCAGAAGTATTATATATAGACCCAGAAATGTGGAAGGTGATGATGAAGAAATGTATAAACAACTTGGATTAATGAACAAAGGAAGGGTAATTATTATGGGTGATTTTAATTATGGCAGTATAGATTGGATTGAAGAGATAGCATTTAAGAAAAAGGAAAATGAATTCTCGAGTAATTGAGAATATTTCAGGCAGCATATAAAGGAGGGCATGTGAGCATTGAGAGTTTTAGATCTAATCATTTCATCAGAGGATGTAATTGTAAGTGGGGTTTCACATTTTCCTCCAGTTGGTGAGAGTGATCATGAAGTGATCACCTGGGTTATGTCTAGCCATATGCAGACTTCTGTGAGGAAAGGATATATGTGGAATTATTAGGAGACTGCTTGGAGCTATAGCATGGAATGAGGAGTTGAGCGGTAAGGAAATAAATGCTGTTTGAGAACTGATAAAGAAATACATAACAGCATCAATGTGTGAATGTATTTCAAAGGCCAAAAGGCTGAATAAGGTAGGAGTAAAATTGATGAATGAAGGGCTTAAGCATGAAATCTGGAAGAAGAAGGTACTTTGGAGACAGTACAGGATGAATAATGTTATAGGATGAATCAGTTATATGAAGAGTATAAAGAACAAGCCAGAGAGTGACTCAGTAAGAAAAACAAAAGTGCAGTATGACCAGAAATTGGTAAATCAAGCAAAGAAAAACCCTAGCGAGTTTTTTAGATGTGTAGCAAGTAGAAGGAAGTATGATTGTGGGAAGATGATGTTAATGGATGAAATTGGTAGAATGGTAACTCCTGCAGAAGACATTGTTGAGGTATTCAGTGATCAATTTATAAGAGTGTTTCATCCTGATCAGAGTGAAATCATGAGAGACTTAAGCGTAGAGAACATAGGAGAGGATGGCTTAATTGTGAGTTGTGAGTGACAGGAAGTATTTGAGGAAATAAATAACCTTGATGTCAATAAGGCAATAGGATTTGAGAACTTATCATCATGCATCTTAAGGGAATGTTCCAGGGAATTGACTTGTCTGTTTAACAAGAGTCTTACAACAGCCCAGGTTCCAAGGGAGTGGAAATAAGGTAAAATTGTTTCACTGCATAAAGGCTGTGGCTTCAAATTAGAGGCCGATCTGTATATCTGGAGTTGTCATGAAGGTACTGGAGAGATTGGTGAGAAGTAAGATACAGAAATGAGTTGATAACAGCATAGTTATCAGCAAGGGTTTGTTAAAGGGAGATCCTGTGTTACTAACTTATGTACTATAACAAGGTAAAAAAAACCTTAGACAGGGGAGATGCATATACAGTGGTGGATTTGGACTTGGACAATGCAAAAGCTTGACAGACTGCCACACAACATGCTGTTAAATAAATTGAAACAGATGCAATTGGATTAGATAACAGACTTTTGAGTTGGATCAGTGACTTGCTGTCAGATAAGTATCAGAAAGTTGGTGGGGGAAGGTTAACACTGAAGCATCACCCTTTTTTTAATTTTTTTAATACTTTCTATTTAAAATTTTCTTTATTATTTTTTATTCTAGGATATCCTCTTTACTAGCATTCAGGAAGGTACATATACATTCCCTGATCGAGAATGGAACTACATTTCAGAAGAAGCTAAAAGTCTTATTCTTCATCTGCTTGTGAAAGATGCGAGTCAGAGGTACACAGCTGCAATGGTATTAGAACATCCTTGGATTGCACGTGGTGGTCCCCTAGTACCTTTAGAGACTCCAAATTTTATTCGCAGGTATTTATTTTCCTTCCTGTAGACCTTGTTGTATTGCTAAGTTTAGCTATTTTGAATTTTATCATATTATTCTTGTATTTAACCTGTTTAATATTTAACCTGTTTTGCAAAATGTAATTTGATAATTTAATGTTTGAAAAAATCTTATGAGGTAGGTTCCAAAATTTTCTGGCCTGACATACAAAATTTGCCAATTTTAAAACACCGTTGGGGGGAGGTTAGTGCTTTTTGAGTACCATTTTTAACTCTACCTGCATCATTTAGTTGGAAGCACTTGTTTGACTAACACCTGGCACGCTAAGTGGGTCTAATGTTAAAAATTGAGTACCATGCTGTGATAAAGTTTTTTGCCCAAGAAAGGCTTTCTCCAAGTGCTATCAAACAATGATTGGATGGAGTTTATAGGGAAGCTTCTCCTTCATATCCCACTGTGAAGGAATGGGCTAAACAGTTTCGCCTAGGAGGAGAGAGCATTGAAGATGATCTTTGTGATGATTGACCTGTGGAAGTGATGACTGAGTAAAATGTCTCTTGTTGAGGAGGAACTGCTCAATGACAGATGACTGAAGCTCAAAGTAATCTCAGCAAGGTTGGGGCTTTCTATAACAACCATCTTTCATATCATTCACAAGAAGCTTCACATGATAAAGGTCAGTGTAAGATGGGTGCCTCGACTTTTCTCTTCGATTCAGAAGGAGCATTGTGTATGACCTTTTCCCACAAGTTTTTAGAACTTTGCCAAGGGAATCAGAGAGAGAGGTGCTGGAATCTATTGTCACTGGGAATGAAACCATGGTTCTTTATTGTGATCCTCTTTCCAAAAAAAAAAGGGGTTCCATGGAGTGGTGCAAACCAGCGAAACACCGCTGAGAAAAGCCAGGGTCACTCATTCCACCAAGAGAATCATGGAAACAATCTTTTGGGATTGCCACGGAATTCTCTTGGTTGACTTCAAGCGAAGGAATACCACCATGAATGGAGAATATTATGCTTCACTCCTGCACAATGCCATAAAGGAGAAGAGATGAGCAATGCTGAGTCATGGTGTTTGTCTGCTTCATGACAATGCTCCAGTCTATATGGCTATTGTTGCGAAGGTTGCAGTGAAGGACTGTGTCTCCCAGGAGATTGAACACCCAGTGACTACTACCTCTTCGTGAAACTGAAGAAAGACCTTTGAGAAAGAAAATTTGCAGATGACAATGAGGTGAAAGATGTAATTTTAGGCCAGTTTGCAGACAAAAGTACAGACTGTTTTTTTTATGTTTGAGGAAGAATATCTAGGTATTTGCTGCTGATGATGATGCTAAACTGGGGAGGAGAGTAGTTAATGAAGACAATGTAGGAATCCTGCAGGATAATTTAACTAGATTGACACTGTTGGCAAAGACAGTGTTGCTTTTTTTTTTCTTTTTTTGTAACTCCTTATCCACAAAAGGTTATAAACCTATAGTACATTAGTGGAGACTAGATGTGGAAATTTTTCAAGCCACTTCAGGCCTCTAATAAGCTGGTCTTGGGCAATGAACATCTCTCCCCCCCCCCCTCAAGACAGTCAGAAACATCCATGCCCATGGTGACATTTGAACCCACAAACTGTTTGTCGGAGAACAAATATACTTGGCCAACTAGGCCAGCATGTTTAATGTTAGTTTCAAGAAAACTGTATGGTTATGTACATTTTGTGCCAAAAAAATGATTGCAAACTATGATATTGATTGCACTGCAGGGAATTCAGAGGAAAGGACATGTTGCAAAATTGGAAATGTTGAAAAACGTGTTGAAAAGCAGGGATAAGGTGATTATTATACCTCTTATTAAGGCTTTGCTATAACTGCATTATGCACAGAGTTAGTCAGGGGAATGACTAAAATAGTGACTGGTGGAGTTCTGTGTAAAGATGTCTAAATCAAATTATTTAAACTTCCTTAAATAATTTATCTATAAACAAATTTTATTATTAGTCGAATTAATAAGAAAAGAAAAGATTGGATTTAGAAAAGGACGATCATGTATAGACCACGCCTTTTGCCTAAAATTAAAGGACAAGATCCAGCAAGAACTAAAATAGTAATAGATAACAAGATCTTAGAACAGGTGAATTCATTTAACTACCTAGGATGTATGATCACATATGAAAATGAAAAGATATAAACCTAAAAATTGCAAAATATTTAAAAATAACAGGTGTAATTTAACTCTATATTTAAAACAAACCTACTTCAAAACAAACCAGACTAAAAGTATACAATACATTAGCCCTACCAGTCTTAATGTCTGGAAGCGAAATCTGGACAATAAAACAAAAAGACAAACAAAGATTAACAACAGCAGAAATGAAGTTTATGAGAAAAACTGCAAAGTGTACCCTATTTGATCACAAAAGAAACGAAGAATTTATGAAAGAATTAAACCAAGAACCAGTAATAGAAAAAATTAAAAAATATGAACATAAATGAATGAAACACATTCAAAGAATGAAAACAAAGATTACCAGAACAAGCCTTCAAGTACAAGCCATTAGGAAAAAGAAAACCAGGACATGCTCTTAAACGATTCAACAATGACTTCTAAGGTCGGAACAGGCCATGCTAGGCCTAAATCCTTGATACGCATGATGATGATGAATAAGAAAAGATGTATATACAGTTAAACAAGGAGATCATGGGAACAGAGCAAAGGAAATTGTGGAAAACAGAATAAAGGGAATCACAGGAAAGAAAATGGTGCAAATGAAATTGAGAGAAAAAATAAAATAAAATAAAGGTGGAAAAATCAGGAGAGAAGTGTAAAATCCCACTCACATCCTCTGATGAAATGATCATATCTAAAACTCTTAATCTGTGTGTGTGTGCCCTTCTTTACTGCGTAAGATAGTTGTCTCTCAAGAACTCAAGAAATTCATTTTTCTTATTCCTAAATGCCCATAATTTTTTATATATTTTTCATCACCACCCTCCACATTTCCTAGCCTATAGCAACATCCAACTGAATACCTCTGCCTCAAAACCATTGCCATTATTTTCCTCTTTCATGTAATTTCCCTGCTATCGTCAGTGGCACTCCCCCTCCCTTCTTGTCCTTTCTATATCCTTGTAAAAAACATTATACCCTTTCATTTCTATTCCCATCAGGATTTCATTTCCCATATTTCTGATGCTCCTGGCATCTGTAAAGAAACACAGCATTTCACTTTTAGGTCTATAACCAGTCCTGCCCAAGCTGTCTGTTGGTTGTGATTTCCCCACCACATCTGTCTTTGCCCAGTCACCTTTATCACTTTATTTCCCCATATATCTTCTCAGTCTCAACTAATCCCTCACATTCCAATCCATTCCATTCCTATGCTGTTCATACTCTACTACACACATTCTCTACTACTTTCAACATTGGGTGGACTCTCCCTGTCTACCCAATTTTCCTGTTCCTCTTGCACTCCTGCTCTCTCTTCATCTTTCATACTACTGCTATTTCCATTAACAAGGACTTCACTCTCATCCATTCCACTTTCCTGATCTTTCACTTCACTCTTACTTCCTCTGATCTCTTACTTGTATCACTCATTCCAAAATCATTCAAATACAATCTGTCACTTTTGTACAAATCCATTCTTCCCTCAGATACACACGACGCATTCTCCAAACTTCACTCCCTTCTGCTTACACAGCTCTGCCAGCATACCATTCATAATGGGTTGAGACATTCGCTGTCTCAACCCATTATTTTCATACCTCGGCAACCTTTCCCACTGTACTGTTACCTTTCACTCTTTCCAAATAACCTCCTGATATCTATCCTATTTCTTGTTATGTCCAAATAAATCATTTGTTCCCACAACCACCCTCTCTCTCTCTCTCTCTCTCTCTTGCTCATTCATCACCTCTTTTTCTCTAGTTTCCCTCATTCTCTCCTTTTAGCACTTTAATTTCTTTCCACTAAATGTCTAATATCACTTTTCATATTCCTTATTTCATTTCTCATTTTGAATAACTCTGTCTTCAAATCTTTTTCACTCTGTCACTCCTGTCATGCTTCCTCTCATTTTGCCATACCTTTCTTCCATTTTCTCATTTCTACTTTCTTCCACTTCCATATCATTTACTTTCGTTTCTTCAATATGGTAATAAACATGAACAAATGTGTGTGTGTGACAGAGTTGTAGAGCAGTAAAAAGTGTGTGTGTGTGTGTGACAGAGTTGTAGAGCAGGTGCCATCCCTCGATGAGTCTCTGGACTCCCTGGAGGTGTCTAATAATAATAATAATAAATTAAATATTCACACTTCATCTACAAGGTATCTTCTTCTTTCGCCATGCCTTATCCCGTGTTAAACGGGGTCGGCGTTCCCATCTTTAATCTTCTTCTTCCAGATTCTCCAGTCCAGGGCATCTTCCTGACTCCATCCTTTCTCCCTAAGATCCTCTGCCGCCTTATCCCTTCATCTGAGTTTGGGCCTGCCTCCTTCCCTCCACCTCCATACGCTCCACTTGTTTACCAACATACTCCTCACTCCTTCTCTCTACATGACCGAACCACCTCAGCTTGCTTTCTTGTACCTTCTTACCGATCAGTCCCACCTTGATCGTCCCTCTGATGCAGTCATTCCTTATCCTGTCCTTCTTTGTCACACCACTCATCCATCTCAACATCCACATCTCCGCCACCTCCATCTTCCTCTCCTGTGTCTTTGTTATAGGCCACGTCTCCACGCCATGGAGCATCGCCGGCACCACCATCTTATACAGCTTTCCTTTCATCTTACAACTTCATCTACAAGGTATAACAATATATAAAACCATCTAACCTTTCCAGAAGACTCATAAAAAACCACCAAATTCAAATCAACAAAACAACAGCTTTTCACTTCCTCCTTGATACCACCGTGCACTGCAGAGAGATTGGTATTCCTGTAACTCTGTTGAAACTCCTGCCATCTAGTGTGGTTTCTTAGAACACTTTGGTCTCCCCAGCATAGTAGCACTAAATTATGAATGAATAATTATTACTATTACTATTATTACGGGCAACTCCAGGGAGTCATTGGACTCATCGAGGGAGGCCCCAAATCATATCCCTCATTATTATGAGGGAAAATATGTGTGTCCTCATATGAAGCCCTTATGCATGAGAGGGTTAACAAGTATGTGAGACTAGATTTTTTTGTGAAGAATACCGGATAGTTTGATAGTCTGTCATGAGTGTCAGTGAACAAATTTAAATACAGGGATGATAGGTATTGTGAATTGCTTGGGCCTCCTATGCTAAGTCTTTGGACTTCATGGAGATGACCATCCAATAATAGTTATAAAATTCATCGTCTTACACTGGATGATGAATTTGTCTCCCAACTAAAGACAATCTCAAACATCCATGCCCACTGTGGGATTCAAATCCGCAGCCTTTGGTTGGAAAATGCATATGCTAACTACTCAGCCAGGCAGGCCTGTTCTTCTATATATTGCAATGCCCGAAGCTGGTTTCTAATACCTATTATTATTGTATGGGATGCCCATTCTATCCACACAATACCTGTCATGCCTCTTTTTCAAAACATACTGACAGTGACCTCGTAGCAGACACTGGCAATCCATTCCATTCATTGACCACTCTCCAAGTGAAAATTCTAGTCCTAAGGCTCTTATTAATCATACTTTTACTCACTTTCCAAAGATAACCTCTTGTTCTGTCCCCAGCCATATACTGAAAATTTCTCACTGCATCTTTCAGAGCTGAATAAAGGAATTATGAGCAAGAGAGTATGAAGTACATTTTTTTTTTGGTCACTATGGTGGAATGCACTATCAGATGGTATTGAGTACATAGATGAAGTGAAGTGAAGATATGGTATGATATGACAGGCAGTAGTTAAGGTGAACTTATTACACTGAGTCTTGTTATTCTCTGGAGGTTTGATAGTAGTGGTAAGTTTATTATTAATAATAATAGCAATATATTCTTATTGTAGTGCAGTTTGAATCGTGGGACATGTTGTGTGTGAGCTAGTCTTACAGGGTGTTCTCTTGGAAACTCAAATTTACCTGTGAAACAGGTAAAACCATCCCAAGAACATGCAGTTCACAGACAGAAAGTTGTGTAGTTGGTAGCAGATGACAGTGTAGAATATGGTGAAGAGAAGAATCATGAAGTGAAGAGTGGCCTCCCCACAATGAAACCTGGGACTCCATTAAAGTGCCACATAATAATAATAACCATATTAATGGGGGTCATATATATTGAGATAACAATTCTTTTATTATTATTATTATTATTATTATTATGTGACACCTCCAGGGAGTCCAAAGACTCAGTGAGGGAGGGCACCTACTCTACAGCTCTCTGTCTCCACCACTCATCCAACAACTACAACAAGCTGCAACTACATCAACACCATCTACTGCCCACCACCAGCACTAGTATTTTCACAGACAATCACAAACATACATGCCCACGGTGGGATTTGAACCTGCAGCCTTTTGTCTGGAGAGTGGATACGCTAACCACTTGGCCAATCAGGCCGGCTAGAAGAAATTTATTGAAAGAAAAATTTTCCTGCTCTTTAGAGCAAACCTAGAAGTTTTTTCTCCGATACAAGTGCATGTGGAAGGGGAGAAATGAACTAAGGATTATCTAATCCGTACTTCATCTTCCTCCCACTACTAATGTATAATAAGTTTGGAGTGTTTTGGGAGAAGGATTCACATTTATATAACAATGTCATTATTTCAAGGGAAAGCTTGAAATAATGACAGATTACGACATTTTGTTGTCATTAACCTATCAGTATCTTTCTCTTGTTTTTATGATAGTAAATATGCAGAATGTTTACTTTGAGGGTTTTTTTTTATTTTAGAAATCAAAGTGCAAAGGAATTGGCAGTTTTTACTAACAGTGCAAATGCTATGAAACGTCTTTGTCTCCACCAAATGGCATTCAGCATGGAGTTCAACCGCATCTTACACTTCACAGATGATGATTCTGGTGTGTCCATGACATATAGCACACCATCCACAAGCCCTTCTCTTCCACTTAATCTTTCTCCACCCAGTGAGTCAAAACTTGCTCAACGTCGATTGTCCAGCCAGAGAAAAGTCTCACCACCTCTTCTCTGATTGAAGTCAAAGGCCTTGTTAAACAGGGGTTTGTTGCATCATTTTTAATTTCTTTTAAATTACATCTTCATTATTTTATGTGTAAAATATGCTTACCTTCTGGTCTTTAAATAATGGTGTTAAGCACAGTGTTATTAGATCTGCATTCTATTGACTGGGATCAAAAGATTCTAGTGAAAAAAAATCTTACTTTTCTGTAAATTTGTTCATATTGTTAATAACAAGAATCTTAATTCTTGTGATGACTGCAGATATCTTTTATATACCAGAACTGGTATTTATGTCCCTCCATATGGCTGGGTTCTATACTTGATTTTCCAAGTGACTTTTAAGAATGGCACTTTCTACACTCCATCTTCCCCATCTTCCATTATTACTAATTTGAAAAAACAAAACAAAAAAAAGTTGTTGTTTTTTTTTAATTGTGATAACTGTTAATTTTTGCTTTGTAGTATATTTTCTTTTAGTTTGTTTTATACTGAGATTGTTGTCTCTGTGAGGTTCAGATAATCATTTCTTTTAATAATACTTAAAATCCATACTTGTATTGTAGTAGAATTTCATAAGCCAAAAAGAGGAAAAAAAGAAAAAAAAAGTGTCTTAAGTGATAAATTAAAATTCAGGTTTAAAAATACCATAAAAAAATAAATAAGTGTTTTGCAAGCTTTAAATTTGTAACCATCTTACCTTTTTAAAGAAAATTTTGTGCAGTTTTTTAAAACACACATACACACACTCTTCATATAGGCGAGTTCTTCCAGCATTATCTGCTAGTTTTTAATGGTTTTAAATTAGTAGAAAAATGTGCCTAATTACACAAAAAAATAATAAAAATAAAATAAAAAAATAAAGGTGACTGTCACTTAGTATTAGTTTTCTAGTTAGAAAGTGTAGCTAAGTTTTGTAAGCAGATGTAATTAGTTAGAAGAGGAAATGAATCTACCTCGTGAGTTTCTTGTGACAGCACAGTAGTGGATTATATATTACAAAAAGTAAAGCTGGAAATTTTTTGATCATTTTCAGTAACTAAACATTAAAACAACTCTAACTTTCCCAATTTGGCATCTCTTTGCAGACAGAAAGTAAGGAACTGCTGCTATATTATATTTGTTTTTTGTTTTGCACTTCAGATAAAGTCTAGAAAATTGTTAATTTTATTTATATCTGTATTCTGGAAACTGAAAAATGAATGAATTTATCATTTTGACATTTACAGTCACGTAGTTTAACTTTCTTCAGGTTTTTAAAACTTCATCAAATGTATTAGAGAGAAAACAAATACGAAGAGAGATATTTTATCACTTTATATATACAGTGGTACCTTGAGATACGAGTTTAATTCATTCCATGACCGAGCTCATAAGTCAAAATGCTCGTATCTCAAATCAATTTTCCCCATTGAAATTAATTAAAATGAGATTAATTCGTACCAGCCCCCAAAAAACCACTCCAATTTTTTATAATAATGTATTTATAATGAACAAATATTGTATACAAACAAAATAAACCCAAAATATATATACATGTAAAAGAGAATCTAAAGAAATAAACAGATGTTGGCGGAGCTGATTAGCATATGGTATTAATTTTTTCTTTCACTTCACTTTTGCTTAACTTAATTTTCTTCTTCACTAGTTTTTTCTTTTTTGCCATGCTTTCATCACTTTCATCTGCAGGTTGTTTCAATAGAAACCTGTCCAAGGAGCTTTGTTTCTTTCTCCCTTTTAGAATTTTTCTGAAATGAGTTAGGCAAGTGTCATTAAATAGCGCCGCTGCATGACCAGTTGCAACTTTTTCATGGTGTTTCTTTTCAATAGAGTCTGAAACGTTTTCCCACATTGCCAACACTTTCTTTATATCACTTGAAGAGATAACCTCCTCTGCCTCTGTGGTTGTACCAATCTCCTGTAGAACCTCCGTATGTTGCTGCTTGTGTAGTTCCGTCAGTTCCTCGGAATGTGCGGCGACAAGGTCTTCGATGTCTCCCTCATCCACCTCCAGGCCCATGGACTTTCCGAGGGACACAATCTCCTCCAGCACTTCCTGTTCAGGTCTAAATCATTCAAAGTCCCTTTCAGCCACAGCCTCAGGCCACAGCTTTTTCCATGCAGAGGTCAAAGTCCTTTTTTGGAAATTTTCGAACCACCCACGACTGGCTTTGAACTGCTTTTGGGAAGCCTCCTGTGCTGAAATATCTGGGGTCTGCTGCAGCAAATCTGCATAAATGGCTCGTGCCTTCTTGCCTTCTCGCAAATTATAGTCTCTGTCACAGTGTCTCCTGCAAGCTGCTTCCCTGTCAACCAAAAAATCAGCAGATTCTCCATCTTTTCATGGACAGAGTTGCATAGCTTTGAAATAATTTTAACGCTCTTAGCTGGAGTTATAGCCTTTATCGAGTCCTTCTGCTTCAGAATAGTACATATCATAGCAGTAGTGCAATTGTACTGCGTTGCGAAGTCTGTTACTCTTATGCCTTGCTCATGTTTGTCTATTATCTCACGCTTTAATTCCATGGATATCGCCTTTTTCCTTTTCTCACCACTGTTCTTTACACTCACCTTCTTTGGACTCATGATGATTATACAAAAAAAATTAGCTAAATAACTGCACATATAAAAAAAAACACAAAATTAAAATTCAACACGACAGAAATGCTTCTGCGGTGAGGTAACACACACATGTGAACTGAACAACGCGCAAGACTCGGGAATCTGAGCAGAGTGGTGGTTGTGACGTCACCGAAGCAGGCTCATAACTCAAGCCAAAAAATCGACCTAGTGACGGCTCGTATTTCAAAAAACTCGTATGTTGGGGCACTCATATCTCAAGGTACCACTGTATATATAATATTAATCCCACAGATAAATATTTGCACATCTCATGCTATGCTAATATAATGAGCTGAAATATATTAAAAAAATAATAATAATAAGGATTGGTATTCATTAAACTAACTCTCTTCTTTTTAAACTTAGCTTAAGACGCATATAAATGGGAAACTGTTAGTGCAAGGTATTATTCTTGAGTATTTACCTACAGTAAAAGTTAAACTGAAAAATAAGCTTAATGAAAACTCAAAACATTTCAAAAACTTTTTTTTATTTTTATAATGCTTAGTAGTGTGTATCCATTTACAACACGCATCATTGGCAGAGTTAACTTCTCTATGTCATATAACGGCATCTTAGAAGATGATAAATTTTACCTTTATTAAATAGATAAAAAATTGTCTAAATTAGATATAAAATTTTCTTTCTTATTTTTCTTAAAGAACTGATTTTATCCTTAACTGCATTGGAGCAGTTTGTGACCAGTTTGTGAACTCAAGGAACTAACCTAAGAACCCTACAAAATAGAAATGAAGAAATTATTTTATTCATTCATTCATTATTACCCCTCCCTATAAATGAAGAAAATAATTTCTTTTTTTCTATTTTATTGGGTAATTAGATTAGTTCCCTGTGTTTTAGAGCAGGTCATAAACTGCTCCAGTGTAGTTAAGGATAAAATCAGTTCTATTATTATTATTATTGCACTATCCATAGAGTCAGCAGACTCATATCTAATTTAGATATAAAATTAGAGAATCGTATGAAGATTTGGATACTCTGTGCACAGTCACACACACATGCAAAAAAAATAAATAAATAAAATAAATAAATAAAAAAGAATTAAAAAACATCTGACTATGATAAACAGAGTATTCAAACACAGACCAATTAAGTTGAAATTGCAGCTTTCTTTACCATTACCTCCTGTGGTATGCAGATGCATTTCTCAGAAGTTATGTTATCTTCTTCATCAACAATGTTTTTCCATTTACTTCTATCTCTTGACATGGTAGTTGCTTCTTCCAAGGAAAGTCTTGAGATCCTATGAATTTGATCTATCCATCTTGCTCTTGGTCTTCCTTTCTTGTGTTTTCCTTCTACATTCCCTTGCATAATTTCTTTCTCAATGTTATCACCATCCTATCATGATATATGTCCAAAATATTGAAGTATCTTCTTGTTGACTATGTCACTCAGTTGATGTTTAATTGATTGAGAATACTGACATTGGTTCTTTTATCCACCATGAAATATTCAACATCCTTCTCCAGCACCACATTTCAAAGCTGTCAAGTGTCTCTGTGTCTCTTTTACCAGTTAATATTATGCACCATATTAAAAATATTGGTTGAATGGAAAATATCTTTTTATTTAAAATTTAATATATTTTATCATTATCTATTTTTCACACAAAAAAAACAAATCACTTATTTGTTTTTTTTTTCTCTCTAATCACTAATCACTTTCTAATTTTAACTGTAGGTTAAAGGAAGTAGTGATACATAACTACTTCATGGGTTAAATATGATTTAAGTAATTAGATAAAATGAAGTAAATAATGAGAGAATAACAATTATTATTCTTTTGGTTACAGACATGCAGTTGATTAAAATTAATGAAAGAAGGGTGGGAGCAGTATATATGAAAATTCATAGGGAGGTTTGCAAATTTTTTTTTTTAAGAATGAGAAAAAAAATAGCAAAATGTAAAGTGATATTGTATTTTGTTAGTTTAGAAAGAAAAGTGTATAATTTAGAAATTAAAATCCCAACAGATAAACTGAAATATAAAACATAATGGTCATAGCAAAGGTATAAACTATTTAAGATAAAAAATGTAATTTATAATAAAGTTTTAGGATACATTTTAATATACATTTTAAATTCATAATTTTTTAATATAAATTATAATTTCTTGACATTTTTAATTTATCAGTCAAGCTCTGTTGTCATTTTATATATATCAAATACTAAACTATTTCTGGGGGATCTGAATATGTGTACTCCTCTCCCTAAGTTGTTTCTCTTAATTGGTATATATGTTTGCATTTATGTAGCATTGACTGCTGATATCATCACAAACTGTGTGAGTTCCTGCTTAGAGACAGATATTGTTTACTATTAATTTCTGATTCATTTCATTTCATTGTTGGCTGTTTTACTGATTTCTCTCTTATTTGATATGGATATATTTTAAGTTGGTCTTTGTTAGATCTCAGTATTTGTTTTTGATCTCTCTCTCTCTCTCTCAAAAGAATGGATAAAAATTGTTAGTTTTAAAAATATTATAATGTTCATCTTTTTTATGCTACTTACAAAATGAGTTTTACAATGGGGATCAATCATTCGATGCTGTTGGCACACTCTCCCTTGATGAGTCTTTGGACTTCCTGGAGGTGTCATATAATAATAATAATAATTAAATGACTATGTGCCACATGATCAATTATGGATTAAGTTAACAACATACATATTTATTAATTAAAACAATTGGAGATTTAAATAAAGCATGTGAAATACTCTCATATTAAATGCCTTTAATTAAAATAAAAACCCAGTAAGTAATTTTTTTAATACTTTCGCATATATTAGAATAGTTCAACTATTCTAATATTTTAAGTGTTAAGTATATAATAATGCAATACATAAATGAAAAACAACTAGGTTGTTTTTATATATTGCTGTTGCATAACTCGCTTTTAATTTAGATATCTTGATGTTTCGGTATTGTAATGTATTCAGTCTTTTTCCTCAGGAGAATTAAAGTGTTTTTGTTTTTAACTTTTTCTTTTTAACTTTCATGGTGCACACAAAAAGCAATAATGAATAACAATAATGATAATAATATTTAAAAAGTTAAACTATAAAACACTAGAGTTAAGTATATGATAATAAAAATTGCTTAATTTGTGCAGCACATCATTATTCATTGTAATTGAGTTGTTTGTATAACTAATTGACAGCTGTATGTTCTTCTCTCCAAATTTGTAAGCAGTAAGTGTAAGCGAAATGTGTAATCAGTTTTTGAGAGTTTAAATAAGTAACATGTGATATCAATTTCATTATTTTAATTGTTCACTGTATTTTGTTTCTGTACCTTTCTTTTTATATGATATAGTACCATTTTATCATTACTAGCAGTTCAGTTCCTTACTTCAGATAGATAAACTATATACTTTGGTTTGTGTTTATGTATTGTTCTGTATTTTTTCTGCCAAACAAAGTGAATGGCAAGTGATATAAAATGTTTTGTTCATTTCAAGAAGTTTTTTTTTTCCCCTCAAAGTGTCTTCGATTAAACATGGGGGGAGAAAAATATTCTGTTGTTTTTTATAATGTGATGGATTTTTTTAAAAAAAAATTGTTTTAATTGAAATGTTTGTTTGTTTGTTTGTTTGTTTGTGCCAGTTGAGTGCTTTAAAAAAAGCAATGAGAGAGTCATTTGTGCAAAGATTCATTCTGTGGATTTATCCCAGTGATTGGAGGTACACCCATTGCAATGACTGATCCACAAGGATTGCAAAGCAAATAACAGGGCTGGTACAATAATCTGTTTGTGATTGCTCAATGGAGATATTGATCTGCAAAGAATGATTATACTTGCAGATAGCTTTGAGATTAAGTACTTTTTAGGCTTACAAAAGAATTGCCAACCTTAAAATTTTCTTCTTTTGCAGTGTGCATTAGCTGATTAGTTCATAACTTAGATTTATAACCTTTGTTGCCTGCCGATAAATGCTATGAACGTTGAACATTCATAGCATCTTCTTCAAAGGGATGATGGAAAATTTCTCCATGGTTTGGAAATGTCTGTGATTAAATTTGATCATAATCGAAGTGTTGAGCTCCTACAAAACAGACAAACTCCCACATTGACAGACATAGCTGATTCTAGAGATAGGATTAACCATCCATCACAAGCAGAATTAAATTTATATAATAATGCAGATTTCTGGACTGTAATGGGCTATTTAACCTCATACATAAAAGGAGGATGAAATAGATCAGAAAACCTCAAATCAATTAAAAGTCTATTTTGTTCAATATGGGCATCATTTTCTGAAATATTTTATTTCATTAAAATAATGTTATGGCTATGTGAGCTTAATTAAATAACTACTGCCATTTCATTTTTTCCTGACCCTAACTCACATTATTGTCTGAAATGCATCTATCATGTGGTCAATTTTTTTCCTGAGTTGTGGGATTTAAAACCCAACTTTCCAGGAACCCCCCCCCCCACACACACACCTGAAAAGGCTTAGAAAAGTTTATCTGGTTACCATACTGAGACTATTCAGGTAACACTGTTATAATATAAATAATGTTAATTGGGATTAAGACTTCATATGTATGCAATGATTTCAGAACTGATACATATAAAATGCTTGTGATTAATTTTGCTTGATTGCAATATTTAGTCTGTTATTCTCTGATTTTTTTCCCCCAGCAAAATATTCAATAAATTTCAATTTCATTAAAAAAACAGCATGTTACATTGATGTGTATAATCTAGTTTCCCTAGCCTTCATTTCTTATTGATGATATATTTACATTTACAAGTAGATTCTGCTTCATGTAATTTTTTGTGTTTGCAAAATTTTATAACATTAATTGCTAATATCAGATGGAGGCTATTATAATTTCTGTGTTATTAGAAATTAGAAGAAATTATCTGATATTAGATTGGTATACTCTCTTCTCTTTAAAATCATTATTATCCAAAGTTTTTAATTTTTTTCCTATTTCTTTATTTGCAAGGTTCTGCTTCATGTAATTTTTTGTGTTTGCAAAATTTTATAATTTTACATTAATTTTATTAGTTATTAGCAATTAATGTAAAATTTTACATTAATTGCTAATAACAGATAGAGGGTATTATAATTTCTATGTTATTAGAAATTAGAAGAAATTATCTGATATTAGATTGGTATACTCTCTTCTCTTTAAAATCATTATTATCCAAAGTTTTTAAATTTTTCCTATTTCTTTATTTGCATAAAATTTGCACATTTTCTAAATTTCAAATGCATTTATGTGAAAATACAAATATAACAAGCATAGTATCCAGTTTTTGTTTCTTGATTCCATCTTCCATTTTTTGCATAACAGACCAAATGACCTGTTACAGCCAAGTAATTTTTGACTTTTTAATGACTTAAGTTTGGTCATGATATGAAAGGAATTCCAAACTTTGTTTGTCTGTTATTTGGGGTAGGAGTAATGCCCCCTCCATAGTCCTTTCTTCCATAGAACGTTCCTCTCATAATATAACAGGAACTGAAACTAGGTCTTTCTGACCAAAAAACGTTGTGTATGGTACACAGGTAATGCACAGTAAGAGGGAGAGATAAAAAGCATTGTATAAATATCAGGAGGTCTTGAGCTAGTTCAGAGGTTAACAAAAGCAGTATTATGACTGCAAATTGGTCATAGAACATAAGGTTGCAGAACTTGGTATGGAGAGGTGGTGTGTGTGTGTCACACATAAGTTGTTAAGAACTTGCTTGTCATCCCTGGAAATTGTTTAAAGGTGCAGTGTATTAGCAGGGGATAACAAGTTTTTGCATGAAGAGCAGTTAATGAAGAAATATGCTGAAAATTTAGGGGCGGAACTGCAGTGATATATATGCATTAAATAAATCAGTACACACAGAAATTATATGTAAGCTTAAAGAGCAATAATGCATACATATATTTTTCTTATGGTAATTGTTTCTTCTTCTTCTCCTCCAGATAGACTTTATATATTAGCATATAAAGTATCTTTTATAACTATTTTATGCATTTTATTTTACTATTAACTACACTATATTACTATTTTACTATTTACTGTTACTATTTTATTTGATGGGAGGAGATAGAAAAAGGGAAAAATCATAGCTTTTGGTGAAAATAGATTTCTTGATTCAGAAGCTGTTTGTTTTTTGTTGATCATTATATTCTCAGTATTGATGTAGGTGCTGTTCTTCTATGAGAATTAGATTCTGTTTGTATATTTAGATATCAGGAACAAGAATATAGATGATATATTACTTATTCAGGATTTAGAATGAAATCTCATTTTAACAGGAATTCAAAATTCAGGCTTTCTTTTAGTTTTTCTCCAGTAAGCTACCAATGAAAAAAAAAATTCCTCATGTTTTTATGAAAATTCCAGGAATTTAATAATATCATTTTAATTATAAATTTTTTATCTTTTATTTATAGAGTAAATATTATTGATATACTGTTGATATAATATTATTATATCAACAGTATATCAATATTATTATTAATAATAGTATATCAACATAATATTATTAACATATTATTAAGTATTAGTTAAAAACTCATCACTTACCAACTAGCACATAGGTTGAGATGAACTTGCATGAAAATGTGCACTGTAGATGATTTAGGAAATTTATGTGTTGGCAATACTAAAATTTCATGATATCAGTCATTCTTTGTTTTAATTTAATCCTTTCTTGGGAAATTTATAAGTTGTGTATGCACTGATTTTATTATTTTGGGTTTGTTAGGAAACTGTGTGCACTTAGCAGTGCTTAAAAGAGCATAACAAAATTTGGTCAAAGCGATTCATCCCAGTTTTCAGATGTTACATATTCCAGAAGGATAACTTCATAGTTGGGAAGTGTATGTACAACTTATGAATTGCCTTATAGATAGGAGTGCTTTGTAGTGCCAAAGTGGATGTTGTATATTTTAACATTATCGCACAACTTGTCCAAATGTAGATACTAGCATAAAATGGCTTCCTGATACAAGTACCTGAATGACATGAAAGAAATTTTTAAAATGGCCGAAGGAGAATTGCATAGTCCATTTTCTGAATTGTGCATTTTTAAAGAATTTTGTAGGCTTTTTAAGCCAAATGATGTAGATAGAATTTTTCAGAACTGCAAAAATTGGAACTGAGGAATATTTTTTAAAAGTTTTAAAAATGTGATTAAATATAGGAACAAATTGGGTTGGTGGCATGGAAATTATTATTGAAAGTTATCTACACGAATTATAGAAATACCAGTACCATATTGGCAATTTTTAGAATTTTTCTTTCCCCAACAAAGCAACTCTCAGTTGTGTAGAATGCCCATTCTTGCATTTTGGAAACATCCATTTATTGTAATAGTAAAAACCTTAAGCAATAAGACATTTCCAAAATGTTAATGAGAGTGTTAATTTTGATATGCATTATTTAAAAAAATCATTATTTTTTTCATTATAATGTAAATTTTGAATGACAGTTCATTTTTCAAGCTGTGCAATTCCCCTTAAACTCCAGTTTTATTTTATTTTTCTTTATAAATAAAACTCGCATTAGTGATAAAAAAAATAATATAATTTCAATACCTAACAGTATTAACTAGACAGATGAGTTCTTCAGATACCTAAGAATGCAAAATAAAATAAAATAAAATAAAAATCTGCCAATCTAAGGAAGTATTATGTTATTTCCGTCCATAGATATGTGGTATGCTAAAAAATCAGAGCTCACTCCATGAGCAGGTATCCTTAAAGTGAAGGAATTTGTCTGCTCATGTACCTCAAATAAGAATTGCTGTTTATGTGTTTCATCTCACTTTCAAATAACAATTGTATTATGGCATGTCACCAAGTTACCAGTTTGAAACCAATGTGAACAAGTGGTATTTGTATGAACAGATGTTACGAATAAAGGGATTACAACAGTATGAGATTCTGTTCTGTGTTTTTATTTTCATATATTCCACACCATCCCCCCCACCCCCAATATAGGTTCTCCCAAAGTGCATGTGACAGTAATCTATCCTTTACCTAGTCAAAATTTAGTTTATATTCAATTATACAGAAATAGTGGATATTAAAGATCCAACATTTCAAATTCAAATGTATGTTGACACTTCAAAAGTTTCAAAATTTTGATCAGAGGGCATATGAGAATACAATCCTTGGCATTGGAGTTGTCTTAGCTTGCACTACTTAAAAGACACAGGTGTGTGACCTAGATGTCCATATATTCTTTTGAACCATCTGATAAAGATTTCACTGGCCTGACAGCTGTTTTGGTTTAATATCCAATTTCTAAATCATTTACATCACTGAAATGAAGCCATATGGTTCTTTCTTTGATAATTGCTATTACACACCGACCAAGAGTTCACTTTGAAAAATACAACTCTCTAACATCAGATTTCTTTGGTACTGAATGAGAGTTCTTGCTCTCTTAAGGTTTCTACCTAGTCTCTGAAGAGAACAAACCAGTTTGAAATAGCTGTCAGACCAGTGAAAACTTTATGCATTAATAAAAGGATATGTTTATTTTTTGATTTTGGTAATTTTTAATTAACCAAATGACAGATGATAATCAAATCTTTCACATTGTGTGTGTGTGGCTTCTATGCATGAAAGATTTTGTTACACTTATTGTACATTTGTAGCATTTGTGGGCTAAGAAATTTCTTTATTTTTAATTAATGTACAATTTTTTTTTTTTTCATTTATGTACATGTTGAGAAATTCTCTACCCTAGAGACCAAATATGGAACTTTTAAGCCACTTCGGGCCTTTAGTAAGCAGGAAAGTGCTCTCACACTGGGCAACAAATCTGCCATCTATAACACAGTGCAAATATCCAAGCCCACTGCAGATTCAATCCAATAGCTTGTTGGTTGGAGAGTGGATATGCTAACCAGCTGGGCCAACAAATTCATTCTAATTTTATAATGTTGCATGACTGATATATCTCTGTGTGTAGCTGATTCAATTTTTTTGCAACAAGTCTCTGAGATGCTCAAAACTGCTGAATGTTATAATAGAATGTTAACACGACTGTTACAGTATCTATTTCTTTCAGTGTTACCTTTCCTGCTATCCTGTTGAAATAAATCCCCCTCCCATCCCCACATCAAGGAAAGATAACAAGTATAAAAACTATTATCTTCCCTTATACAGTAATTTACTATTTATTCGACAACATTGGAAGCGAAGTTTCTGTTAACTGAAGGGTCAGATAATTATAGTATAATGACATAGTGTTGTACCAGAAGTAGGTGGACATGCAAGAGATTGGTTCATTGAAGATTCAATGCTTGGACTTAGGCTTTAATAATTGTCTACAATTGTCTTTAAGTAAGAGATGAATTTCATTGCTAGATCTGAGACCTCCACCCAGCTTATTGGAGCCACTTTAGGTCCTTATTGGAGACCTAAAGTGGCTTGAAAAGTTCCATGTTTGGTTTTTGTAGTGTAGTTTCCACACTGTAAAAAAACCAAAATGAAAATTAAGGAAGAAGAAAAAAATATATCCTTAGCATACTCTTGATACTATAGGTACCCAATTTTCATGGATGGATCTCACAAAAAATAAAATATAAGGGTGGTCTGAAAAGTTCTCGGCCTCGACCATAGATGGCAACACTATTGGCACGATTTTTTTTTTTTTTCTAAGTTGGTACCTCTGTCATAAGCATCCGTGTGAAATTGTAAGTCATTCTATCAAGTAGTTTGTTTTATACAGCTGTCTGAAACAAAAATGTCTGTATCCCTTGAAATGGATAAAATAATATCGTGCAGTTATAAAATTCTTTGTAAAAGAAGGTTTAACGCCAAAAGAAATTCAATTCGAAGTTCATAAAAGTTTATAGGCACTCTTCTCCTTCGTTTTCGACAATTAAAAAATGGGCTGCAGAGTTTAAACGTGGCCGTACCAGCTTTGAAGATGATCCACTTGAAAGATGTCCAAAAAGTGTAACAACACCAGAAATCATTGATCAAGTGCACGATATGGTATTGGATGACCGGCGAGTCAAAGTGAATGAAATTGCTGAGACTATAGGCATTTCAAAAGAATGTGTAGGATACATTTTGCATGAAGAATTGAAAATGAAAAAGCTTTGCGCAAGATGGGTGCTATGCTTGCTCAAAGCAGATCAAAAATGCACTTAAATGAAAATCTCTGAACACTGCTTGGAGTGTTTTAACAAGAATAAAACTGATTTTGTGCGTCGATTTATTACTATGGATGAGACTTGGATTCACCATTACACACCAGAATCCGAACAGCAGTCAAAACAGTGGACAGAATCTGGTTGTTCAGCGCCAAAGAAGACAAAGTCAGTTCCATCAGCAGGAAAGGTTATGACATCGGTGTTTTGGAATGCTAAAGGAATTTTGTTTATTAATTATCTTGAAAAGGGTAAAACAATGACTGGGGAATATTATTATCTTTTAACCAGACTAGGCGAAAAAATTCGTGAGAAAAAACCCAGTTTGCGGAAGGAAAAAAATCATCTTTCATCAGGACAATGCACTTGCCCACAAAGGTGTTTTGGTAATTGGAAAATTAAGGGATCTGCACTTCAAATTGTTGGAACATCCACCATATTCCCCAGATTTGGCTCTCTCTGACTTCTATTTCTTCCCAAAACTAGAATTCTTCCTCGCTGGTCAGCATTTATCTTCGAATCAAGAGGTATTGCAACTGTAGAGGGGTATTCTGCTGATCTTACTGAGAACCACTATAGGGATGTGATAATGGCTTTGGAGCATTGCTGGAATAAATGTATTAGTCTTAATATAGATTATGTTGAAAAATAAAAATGATTTTGAAATTATAAATTCATTTTTTCACTGTTAGACTGAGAACTTTTCAGACCACCCTCATAAATAAGAGATAAAGAAATTAAGCTCTCAGGTAATGCCTTTTTATTCCTTTATAGGAATAGATGAGCCTTTTTTTTATATAAACTATTATCTAGCTTTTGTGGACTGAGTGGGCAGTTCAATCTCTACAAGTAGCCAATCAGAGATAGCTAGCTCAAAACCATTACTAATTATGAGTGTCAACCAATGAAGAGACTGGCAAACAAATGCTAATATCTCATGGTAGTACCTAACCGTGAGAGGATATGTTTTTGTCTGAAATAAGTGTGAATTGTACAGTTCATTTTCTTGAGTTTACTGGACAAAAAACCCTAGTTTCAGGAGAAAAAAATCTGCTCACGGTTAGGTACTACCATGAGATATTAGCATTTGTTTGCAAATCAAAACAAAAAAAGCCAGTAAAATTTAGAGTTGTATTTTAAAAAAAAATGCTAGTATTTCATGTAAAACACACAAGGCGTTCCAGGAACATTACAGACTTTGGGAGTTTATTATTATCACAGGAGCATGGCATGTGGACTCATTAAGGAAAGCTCTAAACATTTCATCAAGCACTATACTGTATTCACAAAATGTGTCATACATCTGCTTTGAACTCATTCAAAACAGCACTTACAGCTGACTCCTGCCACTAATTCCTCTTATTTGCTACTCTCCAGCGAAAGATCTGGTCCTTGCTAATCACACTCTTGCTCAGTTTCCAAGAATGGCCAGTTGTTATTCCCTTCCTTCCATTAATGATGTACTGAAAAAATTTCCTCTGTATCAATCCTATAAAAACTTAAATATCTTATATATCTCTATCACATCTCCTTTTCTTCTGATCAGTGAATTTCTGTCACTAAAAATATTCAACCTGTCCTCATTAGGAGTTTTCCACAGGCATGCCATCCTACTAGAGCTGAGACTTAAACAATCTGGTCAAAGTCAGTACTATTTGTGTGTATGTGTGTGTGTGTGTGTGTGTGTGTGTGTGTGTATATAGTTAACACTATATGTTCCAAATGAATCATGAAGAGAACTCAGAAACTCTGCTTAGGATGCACAGGGTGATCAAAATTAAACATTCACTGTTTAAAGCCTTATAGAGCACGATCCAATTGCTGGGAAAATTTAGAAGAATACATTATGCATCTTGTGGAAGCCATATCTTAGAAAAAAAAAAAAGTAGTTCCAAAATTCACCACCAGAGGAGATGCAAACGCCAAATCATTAGAATTTGCATATCACACAACTTGGCAAGTGCCAGGAGGGTTTAAAAAAAATAGACGCAGGATTTGTCCCTTCATTCTGTTTGTTGATACCTTGATGGCACTAATCTTTCCCAATGCTTTGCTCATAAAGTTGTACTACCTAACACAATTGCAATGTTGTTGCTGCACACTGCGAATTTAGTCACTTGAACCACTTGAACAAATGACAAGGTCCACTATCTCCATGTCCTCTGTGACGAATGATTAGTGCTTTTGAAGGAATGGAATTGTTGGGAGTCAGACCTGGACGAAGTCGCAAACCAATCAGTTCACAAGTGAATGAAGTTGGTACTGCTGTTGTGAAGCAGACCATGAATAACAGCTTTGGTTCCACAGTACACGCTGTGTTAAGAGACATGAATGTGTCCTATGCAACTGTTTGGAAAATCCTATGGAAGATTCTGAATTTCTATCCATTCGAGATAATCCTGGCACAGGAGTTGCACCAGCAGGACTTTGAAAGTTGTCTGATATTCGCTTTAACCTTTTTGCTCGAGTGGAGTCAGGCACTGCGTGGCTGTGGATAATTTTGTGGGTAGATGAGGCATACTTTCACCTGAACAAAGCTATAAATATTCACAATTTACAGGTTTGGGTTATGCAAAACCCACATGCAATCCAAGAAATTCCTTTGCATTCACCTAAAGTAACAAATGTTTAGTGAGGGTTTACAGTTTCATTTATCATTCGATCATTCTTCTTTGAAGGTATTCTCTAGTTGGGTCCTGTGACCTGCTCATTTACTGCAGAGTTGTCGCAATGTGATAAAAGCAATTGTTTTGCCAGTCCTAGAGCAGTGCCTGTGCATGGATTCATTCATATTCATGCAGGATGATACACATATCAGTTGATCCATACAGGAGGTTTTTCAGAAACATTTCGCAAAAGACAGTGATGAGCTGTGCATTTCCCACTGTAGAGCCACCTCTGTCACCTGATCTGACTGTAACTTTTGGCTCTGCAGATTTCTCAAAGACAGAGTTTATCGGGATCATCCTGATAACTTACCAGTGCTGCAAGACAGCATAATGCATCATGTGCCCAACATCAGTTCTGACCAACTGCATTCTGTTGTTGAGCACGCTGCAAATGATGCAGTTTGTGGCATACTGGGAAGGACAGATTAATGAACAATACAGCCAGTGAATGCAAAATGGAAGTGAATAGAAATGTGTTTCTTATGCTTCTGTTGTTTATAAAAATTACTATATCCACATTCACACCACAACTCAACATCACCAGAGTTAAAGATTGGTACTCTCCATAGCAAAGAAATGGAGCTAGTGAGGAATTAGATAAGTACCAGATCGACATAATAGGGGTGACTGAAACAAAAAAGACAAAAACTGGAGAGATCTTTCTGAGCAATAAATACAAAATGTTATATTCAGGCAATGACAATCAAGGAAAAGAAGGAGTAGCCATAGTATTCAACAGAAAATACGAGGCTAATCTTCTTGAATGGCAGGCAGTCTCAAGTAGAGTAATGTGGGCAAATATGAGAATGGGGAACCGGACAATGAGACTTATTTGTGCCTATGGTCCCACAGAAGGTTCTACTAAGGTAGAAGTGGAGAAATTTTTTGAGGCTCTAGAGAAAGCTACTGACACAATGAAAAAGGAAAAGTTGGTCCTTATTGGGGATCTAAATAGCAGAGTAGGAAATGATTGTCAGACATAGAAAAATATTTTGGGAAAATTTGGAGAAAAGAGCAAAGCTAATAATAATGGCAAATACCTGGTGGATTTCTGCTCAGGACATGGACTGGTTATTAATAACACAATGTTCCAACATAAAAATGTGCACAAATTCACATGGAGAGAAGAGGCAAGGAATAAGAAAAGTCTCATTGACTATGTTATTGTTGATAGTGATGTTTTCTCCCTGGTGCGGGACACCAGAGTGTACAGAGGATTTGAAATTGGAAGTGATCACTATTTAGTCTTGAGCAGGATAAAATTGAATTTCATAATGAAAAGAATAACATGTAAGAAAGTTTTAAAGCGAATAAAAGTTGAACATATCTGAGATGTGAACTGTAGACTAAAATACACAAACATGATTGAAGAAAAAATGAAAGAGTTTGAGAACAGGAACCAAACCTTGGAGATTCAGTGCCAAGCCTTGAAGAAAACCCTGATTGATTCAGCTAGAGAGGCATGTGGTGAAGTTGTCTGCAAGGATAGAAAAATTAGAACTCCATGGTGGACACAGGAAGTTAAAGAGGCAGTGAAGGAAAAGAAGAAAGAATATCAATAGTTCCTGGCAAATAAGTCAGCTTGTGCTCTTAGAGAATACAGAGACAAATGTAAGAAAGCTAAACAGTGTGTAAAACTAGCTATACAAAAGTCATGGTAGGACTTTGGCAAGAACATAGAAAATAAATATCAAGAAGGTGGCAAAATATTCTGGAGGTTGTTGAAGAAGCTTAAGAATGGAGGAAAGAGTGCTGTAAAAGGAGTTAGAGATGATAAAGGTGACATGAAAACGGGAGAAAAAGATATCCTTGAAGTATGGAGTAATTACTTTGAAAAACTGCTAAATGAAACAAGCAGTAATGACAGCACAGTGATAAAAAAAAAAATACTGACCAGGCATGCAGTCAGGAATACATATCCATACTTGAAGTAGAAAAAGCCATCAAAGGCTTGAAATGTGGAAAGGCAGCAGGAGTAGATGATATTCGACCAGAAATGCTGAAGTATGGTGGTATAAAAGTTGTACAGTGGCTGCACTGCATAGTTCAGAAAGCCTGGACAGAGGGATGAATTCCTGATGATTGGAGTAGAGCTCTAATAGTACTCATATAAAAAAGGAAAATAAAACTGAATGTGAGAATTAGAGAGGTATATCCCTACTGAGTGTTCCTGGTAAGATATATGCAAGTATACTTGAGAAACGGTTGAGAAGACTTGTGGAAGAAAAGCCTGGTGAAGAACAAGCTGGATTCAGGCCAAATAGAGGCTGTCAGGATCAGATCTTCACTTTACGACAAATAGTCGAGAAAGCATGGGAATACAACAAAGATCTGTATTTAAGTTTTGTCAATTTGGAAAAGGCATATGACAAGGTGCCAAGAGAGAAGCGATTCAATACGCTACAGTTATATGGTGTCAATGGGGCATTATATCAAGCAATACTTAGTCTTTATTTGAGTTGTAAGTTAGCAGTTAGAATTGAAGGAAGTACAGGAAGATGGTTTAATGTTAAATCTGGTGTGAGACAAGGATGTACATTATCCCCTCTGTTATTCATTATCTATATGGATCACATTATGAAGGAAAGTGGTATTAAACGTGATATCAAAATTGGAGATGTTAATGTCAGCTCTGCTTTATGCGGAAGATGTTATACTTCTAATAAGTGCGCTACAAGTCTGCAAGATTCTCTGATTAAATTGAATAACTGTTGTAATAGATATGGTACGAAAGTCAGCAATAAAAAGACAATGCAAATAGGCAGAATCATTGAAAATGTCAACTGTGTTGTGAATGGAGAACCTGTGGAACAAGTAAAACATTTCAGCAACTTAGGCATGATTTTTAGTGAAGATGATAAATTAAATATAGAAATAAGCAACAAAATCAACAAAGCTGGTATGGTAGGAAGTCAATTGAATAAGAGAAATTAGTCGGAGCAGTAAATTACTGTATAATTCTTATGTCTCTTCTTTCGTTGCTTCTTTCTCCTCTCCTTGCTCCTTCACACTGATGCTATTAGAGTATTCGAGGGCTAGGGGTGAATCTTTCCTATCTTGCTAAGTCATTTCGTCTTATGCAACTACCGAAGGAGGCAAGCTAGCCTCAATAGGTGCTGGTCCCAAGCCTGAATGAATGGCGAGGGTTGATGTCAGGAAGGGCATCTGGTCGTAAAACTTCACTGCCAGCTCATGCTATGATATGAAGCAAAGAGAAAATGATATAAGGGCTAGGGCATACCCCCTTAAGCGACGTGCAGCCACATCGCCCTACAGCTGTGAGAAGTGGACGAGGACTACCGCATCAAGGGATGGTGTGGTTAAAGAAGTGAGCCCAGCAGGTGGAAAGGATGTTGTGAGTGGGAACACTTAATGTTGGAAGCATGACTGGAGGGGGAAGAGAGGTGGCAGACATGATGAGGAAGAGGAAGTTGGACATTTTATGTGTGCAGGAGACAAGGTGGAAGGGGAGAAAGGCAAAGGCACTGGGAGATGGATATAAATTGTTCTACTCTGGAGCGAATAACAAGGGAAGAAATGGTGTAAGAATTGTGGTGTGTGGCAGAATGAAGGGCAACGTACTGGAAGTGGGTAGAAGGAACGACAGGATGATGCGAATGAAATTGGGTCTTGGAGAAGAGCGGGTGGTCATATTATGTGTATATGCCCTGTAAGTTGGCTGTACAGCAGAGGAGAAAGATGAGTTCTGGAACGTGTTAGATGAAAAAATGAGGGAACTGGAAAAAAACGAGATGGTGATTGTCGGAGGAGACTTGAACGGACACATAGGGAGACAGAATAGAGACTGTGAAAGGGTGCATGGTGGCCACAGAGTGGGAAATGAATAAGGATGGAGAGAGGGTTGTGGACTTTGCAGTAGCGTTTGATCTGGCAATTGTGAACTCATTTTTCTACAAGATGGAAGAACATTTGATAACATTTAGGAGTGGAAACAACAGTTCACTGATTGACTACATTTAGACTAGAAGAAAACATCTTAAGGTTGTGAAAAATTGTAAAGTAATTCCAACAGATCAAGTGGCACAGCAACGCTGACTGTTGTTCACAGACTTTAAAATAAGATCGAAGATAAGAACCTCTGGAAGCCATGGGATGAAGACAATTAAGTGGTTTCGCTTAAAAGAAGAAAGTGTGAGGAATGCTTTAGGGAGAGGGTGTTAGAGAGGATTTCGGATGGACTGGAAAGTGTACAAGATTGGTGGAAACATACTTCAAAAGTAATCCTGAGCTGTGCAATCGAGGTGCTTGGTGAGACATCTGGAAAGATTAGAGAGGAGAAGGAGGGTTGGTGGTGGAATAATAATGTACAAGTGGCAGTGACAGCTAGGAGGAAGACAAAGCAGAAGTGGGATGAGTCAAGAGTGGAAGAGGACAGAGAGGTGTACAGAGAGAGAAAGCAAGAAGCCAAGAGAGTTGTGGTACAGGCAAAGGCCATGGCATATCAAGATCTGTATGATCAATTAGAAACAAAGGAAGGACAGAGAAAAATTCACCAACTAACGAAATGTAGAAATAAAGCAGCAAAGGACATCTTACATGTGAGGCAGATCAAAGATGCTGAAGGAAGAATATTATGGAGGGATGTGGACATAAGAAACAGATGGAGAATATACTTTGAGGACTTTTGAATGAGGAAAATGCAAGGACTGAGAGAATATGGGCAGCCTTCTGAGGGGATGGTGTAGAACATCAGTAGAGTGGAAGTGATGGAGGCCATGAAGAGGATGAGAAATGGAAAATCGGTGGGCCCTGACAGAATTCCAGTGGAGGCATGGAAGGCACTGGGGGAAGAGGGAATTGACCTGCTGTGGGACCTGTTCATGAAAGTTTGCCAACAGGAAAATATACCTGAGGAATGGAGGGAGAGTACTCGTCCCCATCTACAAGAGTAAAGGAGATGCACAAGATAGTAAAAATTACAGAGGAATAAAGTTGATGTCCCACACAATGAAAATCCTAGAAATAATTCTTGATGGAAGATTGAGGAAGGAGGTGGAGATTGCAAAGGAACAATTTGGCTTCTTGCCTGGTAGATCAACAGCAGATGCTATCTTTGGGTTACTGCAGATGATGGAAAAGTTTCGAGAGAAACAACGGGAACTACATCTGTCGTTTATCGATCTGGAGAAAGCATACGACAGAGTGCCAAGGCAAGAAGTCTGGTGGTGGCTGAGGGAGAAGAACGTTCTGGAGAAATATGTCAGGTTGTTGCGGGAGATGTACAGAAATGTGAAGACAAGCATTCGGACCTATCTGGGACAGACAGAAAGTTTTCGAGTAACAGTTGACTAGCATCAAGGGTCAGCATTAAGTCCGTTTCTGTTTAATATTGCGATGGAGGTGGTGACGGAGGAGGTAATAGATGATGCACCTTGGTCAATGTTGTATGCAGATGACATCTTGCTGTGTGCAGATTCAAGAGAAGAAGCAGGAACTAAACTGGAAAGTACTGGAAGAGAGGGGTATGAGACTGAGCAGAAGTAAGACAGAGTATATGTGTTGCACAGTGGGCGGCGGCCAGGAGACAGATCTGGAGCTGGAAGGAAATGTCACCAGGAAGGTGAGAGACTTTAGATACCTAGGTTCAACAGTGGATGAAGATGGAGGAGCTGAGAAGGAAGTGGGATGCAGGATACAAGCGGTTTGGAGGAACTGGAGGGAGATGGCTGCAGTGTTATGCGATAAGAAGGTGCCGATCAATCTGAAAGACAAAATCTATTGGACTGTAGTGAGGCTAGCTATGACGTATGCTATAGAAACTGTGGCCCTGAGGAAAAATAACATCAGCAGGATGGAGGTAGCAAAGATGAGAATGCTTAGGTGGATGTGCGGTGTGACCAGAAAGGATCGTCTGAGAAATGACTATGTGAGGGGAACAGTGAAAGTTATGAACTTAGGAGCGAAGATACAGGAGGCAAGGTTGAGATGGTTTGGTCATGTGATGAGGAGGGAGGACGAATATGTTGGAAGAAGGGTCATGCAGATGGATGTGCAAGGAAGGAGAAGCGTGGGCGGCCAAAGAAGAGATGGAGGGAGCTGGTTGAAGGGGACTTGAAGATGAAGAACTTTGATGTGGTGACAGCTCAAGACAGGAGGATGTGGAGGAGACTCATCATCAACAGTAGGGTCAGTTAAGTGGGAGAAGCTGCAGAAGAAGAAGAAGTAAATTAGCTGAATACAAGACGGTGTTCAAACCAGTTTTAACTTATGGATCTGAGAGCTGTGTCAGAAGTAAAACACTTTACTAAAGACTAGAGACCTCAGATATGAGAGTCCTGAGAAAGATTAGAGGTGTGAACAGATGGCATCAATGGCAATATCATATTAAAGACGAGGAAATTAGGAAAGAATTTGACATTGTCAGCATCCAAGAATGCATTAGCAGAGCTAATCTCAGGTGGTATGATCACTTAAACAGAATGGGAAAGGAAAGATTAGCAAAACAAGTGTTCTCTGCCAGGTTGGCAGGAAAACGACCCAGAGGAAGACCAAGATATAGGTGGATTGATATGGTACAAAGTGCCTTAGACGATAGAAATATAAGATATGGAAATTGGAGTCTTGACAAGTAACAGACTGATTTGGAGGAAAATTGTAGATAGGAAGTTAGTAATGATGTAAATTTTTCATGTAGTACTATCATATCCTGTACACCCCTTGCGGGCACATAGCAGGAATTTGATGATGATGACATTCTGTACATCATACAGAATGTATGATGGTGGTGAATGTGGTGAATTTTTTAACTATGTTTTTTCTATTTTTTACATAATATGAAATTTAGTATTTGATATAATATTAAATGACAGTAGAAATCAATTGTAGAAAAATTATGTTCTTTAAAAAATAATCTTATGGTGATCAAATTTAAAGTATCCCTCATTTAGGCTTTGTGGAGTTCTATTTGTTAATACCTCAGTGATCAATTCCTCTAAAGTTTCGTAGTATATATGTATAACTTGGTGGCGCTCCAGAAGTCCTTAACATGTTCATTGCCAAACACGCGATATCGCGCGATGCGAGTTCTCACCAAACTGCCAATCACGCGTTATCGCGTGGACGTCGTTAACTAAATAAAAAAATAAAAAAAAGTTGGCCACCACACGAAATTACAATTTTTAGCTTGCCAATGAACGATATCGCGCGATCACGGGATGCGAGTTCTCACCAAACGGCTGATCACGCGTTATCGCGTGGATGTCGCTAACTAAATAAAAATAAAAAAAATTGGCCACCACACGAAATCCCAATTTTCAGCTTAGCAATGAAAGTGTTAAACAGGGATACTTTAAATTGTGATCACCATGTATTTACTAGCCGACAGAGAGTCACACCACTTATGTATAATTATGAAGTCCAATTTCTCAATATATTTTCTAACGAAAATAATATCTATCAGAGTTAATTTGTATTTTAATTTAAAATTATTAAAATAGATAAATAAGCTAAAGCTTTTTTATTCCCTTATAGGGAGTGGGCGAAGCCTTTTAACCTTACCTAGCTTTTGGAGACTGATTGGGCAGTTCAATCTCTAACGGTAGCCAATTAGGATAGCTGGCCTGTGACTCTCACTAATTATAAGCCGCTAGCGATGAAGAGGCCGGCAAGCAAGTTCAGCCATCTCTTTGTATCTGACCCTAATAGAATATGTTAATGTCTGAATTAATGTTGGTTCTACGGTCAATTTTCTTGAGTTTATGGGATTAAAAAACCAGAGTTTCTAGGAGAAAAAATCCGCTTGCCATGCCAGAGATCCTCATATTTATTATTATTATTATTATTATTATTATTTTAAATGTAAAAAAAAAAAATCAGCTAACGCCTTTTTATTCCCGTATATACGGGAGTAGGCGAGGCCATTTAGCCCTATCTAACTTTTGGAGACTGAGTGGGCAGTTCAATCTCCACTGGTACCCAATCAGAGACAGATGGCCCAAGACTATCACTAATTAAGCGGTACGCAGTGAAGAGAGACGGCTCAAATGTGCCGCCATCTCGTGGTCCCTAACCCTAACGCAATATATTTAATGTCTGAAATAATGTGGATTCTACGGTCGATTTTCTTGAGTTTACAGGACGAAAAACCCAGTTTCCGGGAGGAAAAACCTGCTTGCCCGTGCCAGAGATCGACTAACTCGGGAACCGGTCGAAAAAAGGCTTAGAAAAATTTCCTCTAGTCGCCGACTAGACTCGAAACCAAGACTTCCTTCGTGCGGCCAAGTGCGGTGGTGTGCAAACGCCACATCCACTGAGCTACACAGGCTCTTATTTTAAATGTATGATATACTAAATTTCAAATTATCGATCTAATAAATTATGAAAATTAATTTTTCTCTCCAAAAAGCTAAAATTGTTTACATTATTTGAAACGAATGCTGTAATTTAAGATGATCGGAATCCATCTGCGATAGTAGTAACTACTCTAATAAAATCCTTAGTAGCTTTATAGAAGGCTTTTTAAGAGCCAGATGCAAAATAGCACTTAAGCAATTTGGTATGTTGCCATCGATATTGAGAACAACGTCTGTCCTAAATATGTTCCACCCTTCGCATACTGATGGAGCAATGGGAACATCTCAATATATCTTGGCATCAACCTCTTTCTCCAACTCCCGGCTTGACAATTAAAGCAAATTCCTCCTTACTAGCTATCATACGCAGTTTGTTTCCTCTGATCTTTCTGCAGAAGTACAAAAAAAAAAAAAAAAACATTAGTTTTGCTACTACTACTACAGGGTGTTCGGGATAAATTTGACATATTTATAATTAATTATATTTTTCCGTAAGTTACATGTATTAACACACACTTCTCTTCATTTAAAAGTTTGGACCCTTCTTCATTCATATACAAGATGTCAGAAAGGATGGATAGCTGGAACCCACCTGAATCATGGAAGAGAATAACTTGTATCATGATGATTCGTGCCCGCCATCAAAATAAGGATATTACGACTGCTGCCCAATGCTCCCTGAATACAGTAAAAACAATCAGGCATGAACTAGAGACTTGCAATGGTGACTACGAGGATGTAGCAAGAAGAAAGATCCCTAGCAGACGATCTGATTGCGTTCGTACAGCAGAATTCCTCGCAAATCTGCAGGAACAGGTGTTGAAGAACCCTGGCATTGGAATTCGGGCTTTGTTCGTGGAGTTGCTAACTGTAGTCAAGCCCTGGATAACAAGGGTAGCCAATGGTAGGCCGTATGTATGGCAGCAGGATTCGGCCCCTTGCCACACCTCTGGGAAAAGTCAAAAATGGTTGTCTGAAAATTTCTACGACTTCACCAGTCCAAATGTTTGGCCTCCAAACTCCCCAGACCTTAACCCCATGGATTATTTTGTATGGGGCGCAGTTGAAAAAGACACCAATCGCACTTCCAGTAATACAAAAGCCCAGTTAATGGATAAAATTAAAACAGTTTTTGCAGCCCTTCCCAGGGAGACTGTAGCATCAGCTTGTTCGAGGTTCCGAAGCAGAATTGAAGCTGTGATCGATGCTAATGGTGGTTATTTTGAGTAAATCTTGTTGATAGTATTGTAATTAACTCTGCCTGTAATGTTTTTTTGTCAATTCATTAAATTTAATAGATACAAAGAAGATTTTCTTTTTCCTTACGAAACTGTCAAATTTATCCCGAACACCCTGTAATTCCTCTGGCCATATGCTGTCGCTTCAGTTGTGCTAAATGCTTTTCTGCAGAACCCATCATGTATCACCTCCAAAAGCTCTCATAATGTCCCACTCATAATCTATATATCCAGTGACATAAAATGATTATTTTATGCTATTTTTTCTGTGTTTATGTTCTGTCCTCAAGAAAAGAGATAAAAAACAGCCATTAAATTGTCATTCTAATTGTCTCAGATCAATCCTTTCAAAAATCATGGAGAACTCGTTATTAGCCAGCCTCTTCAAATATGAATTCTGCTATTCCTTATTATACATATATATATATATATATATAAATAATCGCCTATATACTTTCATGATTATATATATATATATATATATATATATATATATATATATATATATATATATATATATATATATATATATATAGAACTATTGAATCTCACGTAAACAGCTCTTGATATTTTCTTTATATAATTGTCTGGAATCATGGCCTTCTTTCTAAGCTCCCATCTTGTGTCTTCCCTCCTATCCATTGCAAGTTAATTTCCTTTTCTGTTTGTTGATAGCATCTCATAGTGGATGTTTTGCTTTTATCTGATTTTTTCCTCAATACACTGATGCTGAAAAGCTATGGACAAATTACATTTTCGCCTATATACTTTCATGATTACAGCTAAATGTGGATATGAATTTATTGCCATCATATCAATATATTATATTACAAAAATATGTTATAAATTTCGTAGAAATTAAATTGCAATACGTTTTTGGAAAAAGTTACAAATTTCTTAAGAAAGGACTTAAGTACTAAATATATAATGTTTAAAGAAAACTATGTCGAGGGACATTTCAGTATGCATATATCGACCCCGAACTGCGATGCAGCTCTAACAACGCCGTACCATGCTTAGCACCAAGTGATTTAGGATTTTGTGAGGCAAATTAGCACACTCCTCCTTCAGAGCAAGAATAAGGACTTCATTGTTATCTGGAAGTGAATTTCGAGCAGCAGTGCATCTCTGTTGAGTCCCAGACGTGTTCTACGAGATGAAAATCTAAGGAGCGTGCTGGCCAGTCGTTTCGATTAATATCCTCTGTCTCCAGAAGTATTACCACTGCTCGTGTAAGATGTCAATATAGTCCCTTTTTACACTTGAGCTCTGTGATTCTATCATGAATAATCTCTCCACACACACACCATGATCCCAGCACCACAGTATTTATTCCTTTCAAGAACATTCTCACTATAGTAAGCAGCACCACTTTCATGCTAGATCAAGAGAATCGGAAAAGAGACAAAAACCACCCTTAATCTGCAAATCGGTTGGTATCCAATTTTTATGGATACAACGCCACTATAAACATGATCTACGTTGAGCTGTGGAGAAAGGAACGCAAATTACAGGCCTACTTGTCGCAGACGCCTTCTCGCAGTTTGTCGCCAAATCCGCGTACCTGTGCTTGAATGGAGCCGAATTTCAAGTTGAGCTACCATCTTGCGTTGATTACATTTTGCTGTTGTAACCAAAAATCTGTCTTCAATCTTCATGGAAGACCGAACGCCATTCTCTTAGCAAACGTCTGCAGCACATTCCATTGGTTTGAAACGCTGCCCAGAGCTTTGATACAACACTATGTGAGATTCCAAACTCTGTGGCAAAAATCAGTAATTCTGCCGCCAAGGTTTCCAATAATCCTTTCCCGGGTGAAATCATCTCGATGATGTATTTGAGACATTGCAAGACATCCAAGTTTGCAACTTTATTCCGTCACGAAAGGATCGTCCTTCAATCACAATCAGTGGCGCTTCGTGACTTGAAATCGTGGGGGTACTGCAACTTTCGAAATATACATACACACTAAGTACAGTGTATACCTGTTTGGATAAATTATCAAAATTATGGTAAAAATAAAAAATAAAAATTAAACATGAAAAAAAAAATGTGTTTATTATCGATAAAATTATACAGTTTAGTATAATTTAAAATTACTTAAAAATAAAATCCATTATCATAACCTCAGTAATGTTCTAAAATAAAAAACTATAACAAATGTTATGCCTTTAATTGTAATGTCCAAATATTTAAAGAGACGAAGTAAACACGATAAGCACTACGAACACTCTACTACTGGTGCAAACTGCATATAAACAACAGTGGAACTGCGCGACGGACAGTGCCGCATTACGCTAATAGCTCGCATCTCACTATGACGTGCATATGCCTGCGCACGTAGCAATATGACACTGGAAACACAGTGGTGCTTGCGTCCTTCGCCCTCTTGAGTGCTACAAGATGGATTTCTATTATTTTTTATACAAAATAAGAGAATTGCATAGGATTGTTGATGATAAAATTAAATATAAAAAATTAATAAATATATTTATATATAGATAAAAATAGGGTGTGTGGGGGTTCTGCAGTTCCACAGTGCCTATGCACGAGTCGCCCCTGATCACAATTCGCTTAGTGAAGTCTTTTGTTTTTTATCCTGTTGTGTGCAACTACGTTAATCCTTTTTGCGCGATTCCAACACTTGAATGTGTCGAGACTTTCCACTAGAAATCGTAAGTTACACAAGCCGATCGTCTGAATATGAGGTTGTAATCTTCGGAAATAGTGTTCGTTCTTAGGTTTTGGACATCATTGTAACTGACAACCCAAGTTTATGTTCTAACCATATCTTACTCCTTCTTTTATTGATTTCCATTCCTATTCATAACTTTGTTGATTATACTACACTCCTTTCTTTTCATTCCATCTACAAATATTGCAGTACTCAGATAAATCTAGGTTCAATGTCATGAGTAGTCAATTCTTAATCACCGATATTCGTCATTTTGAAGCTGAATGAAGATAATTTAGTAAATGTTAATGCTAACAAAACATATTCATGTCTTATTTTACATGCTAAATTCAGCAATTTGCTGATGATGCCAATATAGATAGGATAATCAGTACTGCCGCGGATATGTAATTTGAAGAATGATTTCCACAGGCAGGAACTGTGGGTAGCATCATGTTAGAAGAAACCGATCAAGCTATGGATCTTGGAGTTTTAAGTTTTAATATACAGGAAGTTGAACTTTAGAGGCATATAACAAAGATTGTAAATACAATTCTGAGAATAACTGCAAGCTGAACTGTACCTTGATATGCAAAGATAAGGAAGTCATTTTGTTCCTTTATGAGCCCTTGTTAAGACCTTATTTGGATTATTGAGCGGAGGTCATATCTCTTGATTTCCGTGGTGATTCTGATGAAGTCATTTTGTCTCTTTATGAGCCCTTGTTAAGACCTTATTTGGATTATTGAGCGGAGGTCATATCTCTTGATTTCCGTGGTGATTCTGATGCAGTGGAAAGAGCGCAAAGCAAGTTTCAAAAATGATATGAGGATTGTGCAATACTTTTTATGAGGAGGTGTGTGTGTGTGTGTGTGTGTGTGTGTGTGTGTGTGTGTGTGTGTGTGTGTGTGTGTGTGTGTGTGTGTGTGTGTGTGTGTGTGTGTGTGTGTGTGTGTGTGAGAGAGAGAGAGAGAGAGAGAGAGAGAATTTATAGGTTTCAAAATCTACCAAACCGAAGGAGGAGTATATGATTAACATGTACAAACTCCTGAAAGGGCTATATAGAATTTCAGTAGATGGAATTTTTTATTTTATGGAGGGAAAAGACGCGTGGGAATCCTTGGAAATTGAGAATAAATGATGTCAAGAAGGGGATGAGAAATATATTTTTCTCTCATGGAGTGGTGCATGTTTGGAATGGATTACTGTTGGATGTTGTGTACAAAAGTAGCGAGAATTCATTCCAGAACAGGTATGACAGCTGTGACGAATGATATGGCCTCCTTGATGAGTATTTAACTCGCTGGATATCTCTCTCTTAATAATCAAAAAAAAAATAATAAAATAAAATAAAAAATCAGCTAATGCCTTTTATTTCCTTATAGGAAGTAGGCGAGACCTTTATACACTATCTAGCTTTTGGAGACTGAGTAGGTAGTTCAATATCAACCGGTAGCCAATCAGAGATAGTTGGCCCATGTCTATCACTAATTACAGCAGCCAACGATGAAGAGGCTGGCAGACAAGTGCTGTCATCTCTTGGTACCTAACCATAACAAGATATGTTACTGTCTGAAATAATGTGGGTACTACGGTCGATTTTCTTGAGTTTACGGGACGAAAAACACGAGTTTCCTGGAGGAAAAACCCGCTTTTCGGTTCCAGAGATCGACTAACTCGGGAATCAGTCGAAGAAAGGCTTAGAAAAAGTTCCTCCAGTCGGCGACTAGACTTGAACTTAAGTCTGGCGCCACTTCGACTGAGCTACACAGGCGAGGCCTGTGTAGCACAGTTTTTCACATTTAGTCTATTCTGATGCAAGCACATCATGTCCATATCCTCTTCTCAGTGACCAAAATAGCTTGGTATTTTTTTAGTTTTCAACATTATTTTCCTTCTGCTGCCTAATATCTTATAAATACTAAATCTTTACAACGTTATAATATTGTTCACGCATTTCACATGTGCCCTAGAAACCTCTCACAGCCTGGTTGGCCAAGTGGATAGCATACTCATTCTCTAACTAAGACGTAGTGTGTTCGTATCTGACCTTGAGCATGAATTCTTTGTCTCCATGAGGTCCTGGGGTAATAATAATAATAAAATGCCTTCTCCGGAAACTTTTGCAGTTTATAAGTGTTGTCCTTTCTTTCTCTCTTTCTTTTTTTTTTAAAAAAAGAAGAGAGCTATTTGTTTAATAGATATTCCTCACTCCGTCAATTACCTTATCCAATTGTTTAACAATAGTTGTTTTAACTCAGCATTATGACTTTTTTATATAGATATTTCCATAGTCGTCACTTCAATGAACTTCACTTTCCGAACGTCCGTTTCTAATTATCAACGAACAATAAGTGATTCTAGTCAATATCTGCATGCCGCTTCAACTACACTGACCGACTACCGAATTAGAAACTTTTTTTTAATTCCATGTGGACATCTTTCAATTGCATTAGAGAACATATGCGTTTCGGCATTGATTCCACAAGGTGATGGATTGCATTTAATATAACAGGCGCTCCCCAGACAGTTATTAACTTGCTGAGATTTGAGGGGAAATGACTTAGCTTTAGGATCTTTTTTTCTGATATGTCCCATACACTCTCAATGAGGTTCAGTTCCAGAATTTGTGTTGGCCAGCGAAGATGGTTGAAGTGGTAGTCATGCTCGCTGATCTATGTTGAACAATCCTTGTGCCATAGACAGTAGCATTATCGTCCATGAAACAATCGTCACCTTCTGGATAAAACACTCGATCGGCATCAATATTCAGATATCACTTGAAGGACACCCGACCTTCCAGCAATGTCAGTGGAATAATTCCATACAACAGAGCATTCCTAATACCATGACACCACCTTCAGAACATTGATTTGTGTTTACCAGGCAAACTGGGTTCGTTGCTTCATGAGACTCCCACCAAACACTCTTCCTACCATTGCTACAGAACAAGATTTTACATGACTTGTCGGACCACATGATTTTTTTCAAGTCTTCCATTGTCCAGTCACAGTGTTCCTGATACCTCTCTAAAAGATCGTTCTGGTTCTTCGCAGAAATCGGGTGGTTCGGTATAGGCATGCTACTGCTAATACCGATCCTTTTTAATTCCCATAGCATAATTTGGTAAGATATGGGTTGTGACGAGCCTTTGTTAAATGCTTTGGTCAACTGCTGAACACACAAAGTTCTGTTTTTCCGTACAACCCTTCTCAGACGATGGCGATCTTATTCTTATCAGACTGTTTTAGGACCACAGTTATCCCCATTAGACATGGAATATAGGTTATTTTTCCACTGATAAAATATCAGAATATCTCACCTTTTGAGAAACCAGTCAACTCTGCTATTTACAAAATTGGGGCCCCAGCTAGACGAGCGCCCACAATAAGCTCTTTATGGAAATCAGAAAGATCCTTTATTTTTCCAATAGTTATCAACCTTATTCATGATGATTACTGACAGCAGCATTCTTAAATATTTTCCTAGAACGCGTTGAGATGCATACTAAGCCTTTTGTATATACGCTGCGTAAGTGACGTTTACGTACTCTGTTCTTTCTTCATTCTGTATACGTCTACTCTTTGGAACAGACTACCCTTTTCTCGTACTCAATCAATTTTCAGTACTTAAAGAAACACATTAACAGATTCATTTCTAATATTTGATCTCTTGCCCACGCATGGTTCTCCTGTGTTGTAGGTTTTAAGACCTATCCTATCATGTTTGAACTTTATATAAAATAATAATTTAAAAAGCGTTCAAGGATTTAGGATTATTTTGGATTTTTTTTTAGAGTCTTTTCCCGGCTTGTTTATACAGAAGGGTTTTTAATCATGTTTAATAGAGCCGCAAATACATAGTATATTCTTTATTTTCTCTTTTTTTTTCTTTCTTACATCGTTTCTTAAAACTAATTTTATCCGAATTTTTTCCTCCGACTGGAGTGCAGCAGAATGTCTTTCACGTAATTTTATAGACAACAGTAGTCCCTATTTTCAGTATTGGCATGATGATTGGTCACATGTGAAAGAGAGAGAAAGGGCGATGATGGAATTCCTTATTGCAAAGGATGTATGTCGAAGGAATTTCATTCCTGTCCGAAACATGTGTATGTTGTTGATAATATTAACATGAAACCTGTTGGACGTTTAGTTGAGACTTCAGTTGTGATGTAATCAATGACTTCACTCTTGCTTTGGAGCAAAGGCATTTATGGGATCAGAACTAACAATATTAAAGACAACAATGGATGTGTTGGTTTAAGCAGATGAAAATGGTGGAAGTTTTCTCCTGTAAAAGTTTTCTCTGCTAAAAAGTCTTGCTTCTTTACTGGCTTGGAATTTATATCAATGAAGGCTAAATAAGGATGGGGACTGGCTGTCCATCTGTATTTAAAAAGTTCGTTAGGTTAGGGCTAAATATTTCCACGTACTCTCTTTAGGTAATAAAATATATTAGAGGTTTTTTTGTTGTTATTTTGTATATATTTCAATTTTGTAAATTAAGGTTTATATTGGTGGTGTCCTGTAATCTAGTGTCTTTGCACCTACTTCAGAATTTATTCATCTTTCTTACTGTTCTATTTTTATATACTGAGTGATCAAAATTAAAGAATCCTTGATAACGCCTTGTGGATTATCAGTGATCCAAATGGTGTGAAACTTTGAAGAGAAAAAAAAAATGACGTACTTCTAGATTCAGCACCATGGGGTTCCGTATGATGTGCCGAATGTAGATAGTAATTTTTCTGTGTGTGTAAGAAGGAAGAAGCAGCACCAGAATAACAAACATATTTTTATTCACTTCATTGGCTTTCAATGTGCTGTCCTTCCCTATATGCCACAATCTGCATCCTTTGCACAGTGTGTTCAAAGGCAAAACGCAAAACGGTCAGGACTGATGTTAATGCTCTCTCTCAGTGCTCACAGATTATCAGGATGACCCCGATAAATTCTGTCTTTGAGGAATCCCCAGAGCCAGAAGTCAATGGGGGTCAGATCAGGTGACGTAGACTGCCATGTAGTGCACAACACACAGTTGTCACTGAATTCCATGAAATGTTCTAGAAAAAGCTCCTATATTAATCGACGGATGAATGGAGAGGGCCCCATCCTGCATAAAAATTATTGAATCCACTCACTGGCGCTGGTGTAGCTATGGCAAAACAATTTTTTTTTACTATATCGCGATACCTGTCGGCAATAAATGAGCAGGTCGCAGGACGTGACTGGCGAATGTCCTCAAACAAAGGTGTAAACCCTCACCAGACAGTTCTTACTTTAGGTGAATGCAAAGGAATTTGTTGGATGCATGTGGGGGTTTCTAAACTCCGACCCAGCAATTGTGGGTATTCATAGCTCCGTTCAGGTTATAGCGCACCTCATCCCCTCACAAAATCATCCACAGCTACGAAGTAGCCAACTCCACTCCAACAAGGAATGATGAATCAAATGTCAGACGACTTTCGAAGTCCTGCTTGTGAAACACTGGTGTCAGGGATATTTTGAATGGATAGAAATGCAGAATCTTCCATAGGATTTTCCAAACAGTTGTGTGAAGCACATTCACTGTCTTGATACAATATGTACACTTCAGTAACCAACACTGTTATTCATGGCCTGTTTCACAATGGCAGTAGCAACTTCATTCACTTGTTGAGAACTGATTAGTTTGCGATCTTGGCCAGATCTGACTCCAAACGATCCTTCCTTCAAAAGAACTAATCATTCGTCACTGTTTACATTTATTCATTGGACGAAATTCGCGGATTGTACCAACGACATTGTAATTTGTGTAGAGAAGCATAGCTTCACGAGCAAAGCACTATTTCAGACATTAAAAATATTGTGTTATGGTTAGGGGCCGTGAGATGGCGGCACTTATTAGCCGTCTCTCCACTGCGTGCCTCTTAAATTAGTGAGAGCCTTGACCCAGGTATCTGTGATTAGCTGCCAGTGGAGCTTGAACTTCCCACTTAGTGTCCAAAAGTTAGATAGTGCTCAAATATCCTTGCCTACTTACGGAACAAAAGGCGTTGACTTATTTTTTTTTAATAAAAGATATGAATAAGAAGAGGAAATAAAGTAAATAAATTAATCTAAAAAATAAAGAACGTTAAGGAGCTTAGTAGAAGTAGCGTTTGCATCCTCATCCAAAAGAGTTGTAGAGTAGGTGCCTTCCCTCGATGAGCCTCTATATTCTTTGGATGTGTCACGATATAATAATAGTAAATAGTATTGAAATAACAAAGTATACTTTAGTTCAAGTCTAGTTGCCGACAAAAGAAACTTTTTTAAAACCTTTCTTCTAAACCATTTGCTAAATCTTACCGGTGGAGACTGTAATGCATACTCAGTCTGCAAAAGTTAGGGCCTCGCCTATTCTCTTAACTAATACATGACATTATATGACTTTGATTTGATAAAAAATTAAATATTATATCCTGTAATTACTGTTATTCTATAAAATGTGTAGGCAGAGTTTCTTTAGCTACAGTGATTTTTTAAAGACGTATGTAGCTAGTTTCTATCCTTTAAAATTTCACTCAGATGAATCGAACCAATTGGTGAATCAAATCTTCTCAGCAGAGAGGTGCGACAATCATTTGCCTTGACCTCCTCGTTCTAAACCTCAATATTGGTCTTATTTTTTCTGTTGTGCTCAGTTCTACAGTCGATTTTTTTAGATGGTTGATTAAAAACCTGATTTACCTGGTAAGAAAATCCTTCTGAATCCTTCAGATTAAGCATTAACCATGAATCAATTATCCATGTCTTTCATCACTCTATTCCGATTTCTTATCCATTTGCATTAACAGAGTGCTTCCAACTTTTGTAATCAACTCTGTTAGAAGATCTATTCTTTATGACATATCACTCTTATTTAATTAAAATGTTTATTTTGCCTCAAATTATGATGATGTATATAAAGATTTATAGTCTGGTCTGGATCTTTTAAATCTATGGTCTTCAATATTCCTGTTATGATTATGAATTGGAATATATCTAATATCAGTCATAATTTACATCCTTGTCTTCCCTAAATAAATAAATCCTCTAACGCCTTTTATTCTCTATAGGAAGTAGGAAAATTCCATTTTATCCCTTTCTAAATGTTTGGAGAATGCGGAGAGGTTCTGTCACCATCAGTAGCTACTGGCTTAAGAATGCCACTTATTTATTTATTTCGTATATGGTTCCACTTTCCTCCCCCCATCCCTGGGACGAGTTCAGCCCTCCGAAAGCAGGACTAAGTGTGTATTTTATGGTTGTAGATCCATGCGTGTACAAGGGCTCGGTTTGCCTGCTCTTGGGGACGAAAAACCCGAGTTTGCAGGTGGAAAACCCTACCCTGTATGAGACTGAATACAGGCTAACTTAACTTTCGTCGAAAGAGACTAAAAGGTTCGTCACGTCTTGGAAGGGAATCAAACCCAGGTTTTTTCGACCAAAGCGCTTCGTCTATGCCGACTGAGCTACAGAGGCTCATAAGAATACCATTAACTATGAACGGCATCAATTAAGAGATAAATGCCGCCATCTCGTGGTCCCTGACCATAACATACCATATCAAGCATTTGTGTAAATTGGTGTGGTTTCCATTATGAATTTTCTTTAGCTTATGTGACGAAAAACTTGATGTTCCGGAAGAAAACATCTATTTGATATGGTGTGAGATCTACTAACTCGGGAAATGGTCGAACAACGGCTAGAAAACGATTCCTTTAGATTGCAGCTAGATTCGAACTTTCTTTGGGTGGCCTAACGCTATGATGCAAAATGATTTTTAAGGACTATACACACACCTTTTCATTTCGTTGACTATAAGTTTATTAAAATGCATTATAGGTTACATGCTATTGTAGATATTGTCTATCGGAATTATCCTGATTTTTTTAGAGGCATTAGAGATTTATTTTATTCTAGGAATTCAGATCAGTTTTATAACACGATATCATCTATCGCAATATAATTATCATGAATGCCTTTTATATCCCTAACGAGTAAGTGAGACTATTTAGTCCTAAGTTTGAAAGATTAGTAGGCATCTCCATCTTTATTCCATCACAGAATATTTGACACAAAAATCAGCGATTTCAATTTTTACCTGGGAAGGAGAATATAGCAGGCAAGTGCTGCCCTCTCATGGTTGCTATCCCTAAAACTCTATATTATTGTCTTAAAAAAAAATCGGCTAACGCCTTTTTATTTCCGTATATATAGGGAGTAGGCAGTGTGAATTGTACAATTAGTTTTCTTGAGTTTACGGAAACCCGAGTTTCCAGGAAAAATCCCAGCTTGCCAGTGCCAGATGTTAACTCAGGAACTGGTGTACGCGAATATTAGCGCAGAAAAAAAAAGTTCCTCTATTCGGCGACTAGACTGAACTTACAACAGTCTTCCTCTCTCTGGACGTCTAGCATAATGGATACAAACCCCCACATATCCACAGATACAGGTGTAATTCTAATGATTTGAAAAAAAAAAAAAACTTATAATTAAACTGAAGCATTTATTGGATGTATTTATTTTTATATAAAGAAAAAAGAAATCAACAAATCGTCCAAAGTCGTTCTGCAGTGGGTGGGTATCATCTGTAAGTTAAATTCATTTCATTCGAGAGCATACTAGGCAGATGAATATGGAAACTAAAGCTACTTATCTGAATGGTATCATTTTGTGATACGAGCCCTATGTTCGATTTTTCTATGAGTCGGTCGGTTAAACACCCGAATTTGGTGAGGAATATTTATTATCTGTATATTTGCTCTATTTTTTTTCAGCAATTGATTGAAGAAATAAAGAAACCTCCCAAACCTCATTGTAATGGGACAGCGAAATCAAAGTTCTGTGAAATTTTCTTCTAATTATGGAAGTTATGAATGGTTACACATTTATTTTTATTCTCGTTTGATTTTGAGGAAGTATCTGGTCAATTTCAATCAAAGGTGAGTTAGCCGATCTCATACGTAGGTAGCAGGGATTTTTCTCCCGGAAACTCGAGTTTTTCATCCCGCATACAGACAAATCGGCCCTTCAGAACACACGCAATTTACAAAAAAAAAAAAAACTAGTTGTGGTAGTGGTGGAGGAGGGCGGTAGATGGCGTTGATAGAGATGATTCGTAGTAGAGGTTCGGTGTAGTGGTTGAGACAGTTGTAGGTGTCTTCCCGCGATGAGTCTTCGGACTCCTTGGAGGTGTCACGAATAATAATAAGAATAATAAGTAAACTTTCTTCCATCTTTTTTGGGCTAATTGTTCTGTTAATACTTATTTATTGTTATACGATTATTTGGCAATTTTTTTGGTAGGTGGATTGCTTTTTTTTTTTTTTTTTTTACAATCCTCGTCAGAACATCAGTGTGAGGTCTGTTGTAGATGTTGTGCAACCAAAAATATCCAAAGAATAAGACATGAAACTACATGAACATGTCAGCAGACAGGAATATATATTGGATGCAGACATGAAAGCAGAGTTAATGATGATGAGGCAAGAGATGAACTGCATGTGAAATGAAATGAAAAGCATTACAGATATACATAGAAGAGTGAAAAAGAGTAGAAGGAAAGATAGCCATGCGAAAGATTATTATTATTATTATTATTATTTGCCACCTCCAGGGATTTTAATGACTCATCGAGGGGAGGCATCTACGCTACAACTTTGTCTCCACCACTCACAACTCCATCAACTGACCACAACTACATCAACGTCATCTATCGCGGACCACCACCACTGGTATTTCGACGGACAATCACAAACATCCATGCCCGCGGCGGGATTCGAACCCGCAACCTTTTGGTCGGTGAGCGGATATGATAACCAATGGCAGTCTATGGAGATTCTATTATTAGAGGTGTGGTGAATGAGAAGATGCATAAGGTTTGTTTTCCTGGTGGTGGAATGGCGAGAGTGATTGAAGCGTTGGACATGAGGAATAAGAGAGCACAAGAGTGGTGGTTGTAGTAGGAACAAATGATTTGGATGGGAACAAGGAAAATGCCAGATTGGATATAAGGAGATTATTAAGGAGAGTGAAAGATAACACTGTGGTAGGAATGGTAGTCAATGTGTTGCTAAGGTATGATAGTGCTGAATTGAGGAGGCGAGTAAAGATTATGAATGATATGTTAGCGCAGTTATGTGAGGAGAATGGAGTGCATTTTATGAATGTTTGAGAGGAATTTGAGGGATGGGTGGAATTGTATAAAGATGGGCTGCATTTAAACGGTTTTGGTTTTAGTTGGCTGGAGAGATTGTTACTGGTAGGACAGGTAATGACTGTAATGAATAGATATGAGGTGGTGCGAATGATATGAAAGGGCAAAAAAGTAGGGTAGGGAGAGGTATTTGCTCACTTGCAAATGGACAGGTGAATATTATGAATGAAGTAAATGAGAGAGTGGAGGTACAACACAAACAGGGAAACGGGGGGAGTCAAGTTGGACTGGGAGACACGTTATGAGACATGCAGATGCTGAATTCAGAGGTGAATGTGTGAGTGGGCAAACACAGATTGAGATGGCCCGGGATGGGTGGGGAGAGTTTAGGTGTGAGGAAAGTTGTAGAATTGGTGGTAACATAGAGGAAGTGACTGGGGAAGGTATTCTAGACTTGTAGAATCAGTAATGATTTCTTATGTTTATTCATTAATGCTAAAAGTATTCGAAATACGGGGAACGAAATTGTTGCTTTACTTGAATTTATTCGCCCCAAAATTGTTGTTATAAGTGAGACGTAGTTATATGACGATGACATTCTGACAGGAATAAAGATTAACGGATATGATATTTTTCGTGAAGATAAACAGGGAAGAAAGGGAGGAGGAATACTCTTAATGGTAATAGATGAGTTGTGCCCATCTAAAGTGGATTTGCAAGGTGCAAATAGTGGTCAAGTTTTGAGGCATCATGGTGTGAGGTAGAAGTTAACAGGATGAAATATTTAGTTGGGTGCTGCTATAGACCTGGTAATATGGAGGGTAATGAGAAGGAAATGTATAGTCAAATTGGCCTAGCTACAAGATATATGGGCTTCTTTAATTATGGTAATATAGACTCGAAGCAAGAGACTGCATCTGGCGGGTAACGAAAATGAATTGTTGGAGTTTTTGAAAAACAATTACCTTAGGAAGCACGTAACAGAGGGTACACGAGGATCAAGAATATTGGATTTAATTATCTCATCATATGATGTTATTATAAATGAGGTGTCAAATCTTCCACCAGTTGGTGAGAGTGACCACGAGGTGATCACTTGCAGGGTGACCAGTCATTCGAGAACGTCTGCTAGAAATTGATATATGTGGAATTATAAGACTGGTAATTACGAAAAGCTCAGGAAACAGCTTGTGATAATAAATTGGAAAGAAGAACTGGATGGAAAGGATATCAATGCTGATTGGGCCATACTCAAGAACTATTTGGTGGAGGCAATATCAGAGTGTATTCTGAAGGTTAAGAGGGTAAATAGAGTAGGTGTAAAATGGATGAATCAAGAGATTCATCCATTTTACACCTAAGACTATGCAATCTGAAAGAAGAAGGTATTATGGAAGAAACACAAAATGAGTATTTATAATAACCAGTTGCATGAGAAGTACAAAGAACAGGCGAGGAAGCAGACTAGCCTGATAAGGGTAGCAAAAATGCAATATGAGCAGCAGTTAGCTAAAGCGCCCCCCTCAAAAAAATCCTAAGGAGTTTTTTGATATGTTGCCAGTAGAAGAGAGAATTATTATGGTTGAATAGGATTGATAGGTGAAAACAGAGGAATGATAACCTGTGGAGGATGTAGTTGAGATTCTTAGTGAGCAATTTATCAAAGTATTTCATTCTTGTGAATGTGACATCATGCAAAACTTTAAAGCAGTGGGAAAGGAGGAGGATGAGGAACTGTTAGTAAGTGAACAGGAGATATATGAGGAATTGAATAGACTTGATGTAAATAAGGCTGTGGGACTTGATGCTTTTCACCACGTGTTTTGAGAGAATGTGCCAGAGAGATAACAACAGCTTTTTCATATCGTTTCAACATCAGTCTCTCACTGGGTCAAGTTCCAAAAGAGTGGAAAAATTGTTCCAATTCATGAGGGGGATGACAAGAGTAAGGCTTTGAATTATAGACCAGTCTGTGTGTTTGGAGTTGTGGTTGAGATATTAGAGAAGTTAGTTAGGACTAAGATTCAGAATTGGGTTGACAACAGAAAAATATTCTTTGGCGGCCGGTATGGATTTACTAGCGGTAGATCGCGCTTTTGCAACTGCTTACTTTTTAATAAAGTGACAAATGCGTTGGATAAGGGTATTGCATATACAGTGGTATATTTAGATCAAACGCAAAGGCGTTTGATAAATTGGAACATGACAAGCTGGTAATTAAATTGGAACATATGGGGTTGAACAGTAGATTAGTTTGCTGGATTGTAGATTTGCTGTGTGATAGGCATCAACGAGTTGTTTGTGGAGGAGCGATATCCCAGAAAAGGAAAGTTACTAGTTACTAGTAGTGGTAGTTAAACAGCAATGGACCCAAAACAAATACCCCTCAAGGGTCTGTTTTGGGTCCATTGCTGTTTAATTTGTATGTTAATGATATTTGGAGAGATCTGAATGGTGATATGCAGTTGTTTGCAGATGATGCAAGGTTGGGGAGAGCTATCAGGAGTAGAGGATGCTGTAGCTATGCGAGAGGACTTGAATACACTGGTTGAATTGGTAAATGAGTGGGAATGTCAATTCAATTTTTCAAAGTGTAAGGTTTTGAAATTTGGGAAGCAGAGATCGGATGTAAAGTTCACAATCGGTGGAAATATCTTGGAAGAGGTAGAGGAGATGAAAGATCTTGGAGTGATTGTAGAGAAGGATCTAAAATTCAGGGATATGTTACTATAATTGTGAAGACAACACAGGGGATAATGGGAAGGATGTGGAGGACACTGACTTGTAGAGTAAGGATGTTATGGTTCCTTTGTATTGTAAAGGCTTTGATAAGGCCACATGTGGATTACTGTGCACAGATCTGGTCACCTGGTTTTCAAAAAGATGAAAATGTGTTAAAAAGTTCAGAGGCGATTGACTAAGGTGGTTTCTGGTCTCTGAAATGTAGAGTATGAAGACAGATTGACAAAATGCAATTTGCAAAAATTGGTGGATAGAAGGAGATGGGGACATGATCGAGACATATAAGATGTTAAGAGGTTATTACCGTCGGGGAGGTTTTGCACAGAATGGGTGAAGATAGCAGGAGAACAAGAGATCATCCCTGGAAGCTGTATAAGGAGGGTGTGAGCAAGGGATTGAGGAGCAAGTTTTTTGCATGTAGAATGGTGAGTGATTGGAATGCATTGCTTGAGAGTGTGTTGAGTGCAGAGACAGTGAATATATTTAAGGCGTGGTATGATAAACTGTGTGTATAACAGTGGACCTCTCACAATGAATCTTTTACTCCATGGAGGGTTTTTTATAATAATAATAATAATAATAATAATAATAATAATAATAATAATAATAATCTCTAACACGCTTTCAGTCGGCACATTTTATGCTTTCGAATATTGATTCGGTTCACATTCGTAAAGCGTTTTTTTATTTTATTTTATTTTTTCCTTGATTCATTGGACCCACTAAGCTCTTTCTCCTCCACACTATGGAATTACTCGGCAGTTAGCTAAAGCCGAATAATTGTGCCTGAATCCATCTCTTCCAAGGGTTACCATGGTTGGATTATAAATTCTCATGTATGCATAAATAATTCGGAAGATACTTCCCACTGTAATACAAATTCGACTTTGGCTTATGTTATCAGTTTAGAGCTATTATGCAGAAAGCTTCTGTGACTGTAAACAGATCATAATAGCTAAATTCTTGAGTATGAAAATTATTATTATTATTATTATAAAGGTGACTTCATGGAGTCAAAAGACTCATCCCAGGAGACCCCACATTGACACACTAACCCTTATTTACACAATACCTATCATACTTCTCCTTAAATTCATTCACAGACGAAGCATTCACAACCACCTCTGGCAACGCATTCCACCCCTTCAAGTAGTCCTATCACCTTTGTTAACCACACTCTTAAATAATCTCCAGGTATGGCCCCTCATTCTCTCCCTTCCTGAGCTGGTCTTAAAAATGTCATCAGTATCAACCCTGTAAAATCCCTTTAATAATTTATATGCCTCTATCATATCTCATCTCTTACGTCTATCAGCTAGTTTTTTGAGCCCACAGATCTTTAATCTATCCGGGTAGAGAACATCCCACAGACCTGCAACAATCTTTGTAACCCACCTCTGAATCCTCTCCACCATTTCTTCACCACCAAGAAATCCAGGTGACCAGATCTATGCACAATAGTCCAAATGCGGTCTTATTAATGCCTTATAAAGTTGAACAATAACCTCCTTATCCCCGCTTGTCAGTGTGTTCTTCAACAACCATGTAATTTGATGTGATGTTTTGGCAATCTTTGCAATATGCCCTTTAAACTTAAGTTCTCTGTCCACAATGACTCCGAAGTCTCTTGCCTCGTCAACTTCTTGAAGTTCAGTTCCGTTAATATAGTAGACAGCATGTGATCTCATCCTCTCGATGGGATGTTTTGTTACTATTTTGGATACCTTAATTTTGCAAATAAGTATGTTCTTCTTTAAGTAAGTATATTTTCCTCTTATTATTAGTAGCACTATACTGGAAACATCTCTTTTACATTTACCGCTGGTTGCTAAGTTAAAAAATAACCTTTAATATTTGAGTTAGTTGAACTAACTCAAATATTGAGTTTTTTTAGCTGAGTTGAGAAATTTATGAACTAACTTAGTTCATAAATTTTCCAACTCACTCATAAAATTGGCTATTCATTTATGAAATTTCAATGTTGCAGTAAGTTGAATTACTTTCTGTAATTGATAAAAAATCTTACTTGGCAATATGCATTTGTTACCAAATTTTGATTATGTTTCGAAAAACGAATAGAATCATCAAGTTTGTTTTTCAAATTATAATTGATGTGAACTAAACTACAATGAGAACCACTGATATTGGAATACATAAATGACTTTATTTTTTATTGAAATACATTACTAGAGGCACAATTGTAATATTCACACCTCTGTAGCGATATATGATTTTATACATTAATAGCTAAATTTTTATAAGACATGTTCCTTTGGTCCTCCTTCGTACCCAGTAGTAAAGGGTACACTTATTCTGATACGTCCTACCAATGAGATCTTCGAAATTTGTCAATGACCAATGAACCAATGGTCACATAAAAAATTTCCCGCGCTTCTCTTTCCCGCCACATTTGGACTGGTATACTGAACTGCTGCGTGCGATCGTAGTGGTAGAAGTGTACGTTATCAGTTAACGAAATCTGAATTTACCTTTTTTTGAATATATGTGCTTCGAATTTATTCTTTGAAAATGTGGATTCAGGTGCGTTATATGGATGGACGCCATTCCGTAAGAGTTGATAATCTATCAAAGCTGACGAAAATAGAAGAATTACGAGAGCGTTTACTTGAGCAATTGGATGTGCCGCCGGAACGTCAGAGGCTATTTTACCGCGGCAAACAGGTTGGTTCGATTGCTCCACTTGTTAGGCTTAGCTTTTTTAAATTGTTCATTGAGCTTGAATGTTCTGCACACAACTATTTGTTCAGTGTTGGCTGTTTGATATGAATTACTGTACTTGTTTAACAGTTTTAATGTATTAATTTAAAGTTTTTGTTAGGGTTGACCAATTTTGGATAGCTAAACGTTCACGTTCTGCTATCCACGTGTTGAGTTCGATGTTTGCAAACGTTTCGTAAGTTTATGCGTTAATCTAATTTGTATATCAGCGCAAAGAAAGTTTTATTTTTTAAAAAGAAGTTGTATAACAACGATTATTAGGATCTTTAGAGTTTATGGGCACTCAAACGTCTTTCTGGATCTGTTCTTTTCCTTCTGATATCCTCTTGTACTACTTACCCCACTTCACGGTATCCCTCCGATCTTTTCACCACCTCGTATACTGCTAAACCGAATGGATAGTGTTTAGCATTGTCGTTGTTGCGCCACTGTTCCAGACGATTATTTTCAAATTAAGTGTCATCATATTGATGTTGTACTAAAATTTTTAAAGATACTTCCTTTTATTTTGAGAAAAATGTAATCTGTTAAAACTAGCTGTAAACTATATTTTGAAGTAAAGATGCATTGATTTTTGTTTCATTCCAAATCGTAAAAGAATTTTTTTTAATAATAATAATAAAATAGTCTTTTTTATTTATTTTCCTATATGAAAGAATGTTTTTCTTGATTAAGAAATTGCAAAGTTAAAAGAAGTTAAAAGTTTCTTAAGCTGAAGTAAGTGTTTTTGAAATTCTGCAGATGTACACTCAAATTTAGTCACATGTTGCAATCTTTTTCATTTAAGCTAATTTCGTTATATAATTTTAATGTGATTTTTTAAATGGTTAAGACAGTTACATTTCGCCAAATGTGAAGTACATGCAGTTTCTTAGTCCAGTTTTTCTTATTTACCATTTTACCTTTTGTCCATTTACACTAGAGGAAAACATTCCGTAATGTTGGAATTTTTAGATTTTTTTTCCCCTTCCAAGTTGGTTTTTCATTAAATTCACTAATTACAAAGTTATATGTTCATACACTTATAACAGAACACTCGCAGTTCTAAGTTTGAAAACCATGCCATTGCTGATAGATTATTATTATTGTGTTTTCTTGTTTTAAATGTGTTTTGGGCAAGTAGGTTTTTGTAGGAAAGGAAGTTTAAAAATTATTAAAAAGAAATTTCACGAGCGTTTGTCTATATTTATTTATTTTTCTCATATGAGGTGAAATAATTTAAGTAATTTAAGACTAAAAAAAGCTTACTTTTTTCATCGTCACCAATTTCCTGATATCTTGGTCCATCCAATCCCACAGATGTGTTCACATTAAGGTTCTGTAATAGACTAGTCACCTCCACTTCATTCATCACTATTCCCGTATAAACTAATGGTTCCTTCATTTTTTCAATGTCACCACCTGGATGATATGCTTTTGCAAAGTGCGCGCTCAGTAACTCCACTATATCAACTGATTCAGTGACCTCCTTACCATCGTCATTCCTTAAAATCATTTTGCCGTGTACAGTTTTTTCTTGCTTGCAGCATATTGAAAGAACTGTTTGGGATTCTCTTTTGCTTGCTTGCAAAGCTAGTTTCCTTTCATAATCTGCTTTTGCTTTTTTACCACACTCGTTACCTTTCTGGCCTGCACTTTATACTGTTCGTGTGCCTGCAGGTCACCCCTTTCTTTAAATTCCCTCCACAGTTGTTTCTTTTTTTGCAACTCAAGCTTAATGGTGTTAGTCATCCATTTAACCCCTACTTGTTTTACTATTCGCACCCTAGGTATACAATCAGCCATTACTTCCTGTGAATGCTCCTTGACCACTTCCCATGCTCTATCGACGTCCAGCCCTTGCAGTTGTACATGCCATGGCACTGATCCAAGCAATCTCCTAAGCTTGTCATACTTGCCAGCATGGTAATTCCATATATACCCTGTCTTAATCGAAAATTCCACACCTTTAGCCACTTCCCAGGTCATATTCATTACAGTCAAATTCTCAGATGCTATTACCAGGTCAAGCACTCTCACACCCCTAGTATTTTCAATTACATGCTGTCTCAGATAGTTATCCCTTAATAATTGAATAAAATCCTTTTCCTTCCTCACATGTGTCCTCTCCTCCTTCCAATCAATGTTACCATAGTTGAAATCCCCCATAATAATTACCCTCCTTCCACTCATTTCATCAATTTCCCTATGCATACTATCTCCACCATCTATTCCATCACTTGGTCTATAGCAGCACCCAACTGTATATTTTATTCTGCCAGTCTCAATCTCACACCAAATATGAGCTCCTTTCACTATCCTGCGATACAACTTCAATTCTCCTTGGCTGCAGTTCATCAGCTATCATCAATAATACCCCTCCCCCCATTTTATTCTCTCTGTCCCTCCTAAACACACTATAACCTACACATTCTATCCCACTATCTTCTTCCGTCAGCCATGTTTCACTAATGCCAATAACCTGTGGCCAGGAAGAGCCAAGAGCCAATCAAGGCCAAAAATTCTTCCTTCTTGTTCCTAATACTCCTGGCATTAGTATACATGAAATGCAGTGATCCCTTAGTCCCATCCCTATATTGATGCGTTATTCTAAATGATCCATTCCAATTTTTTGTCCTTAGTGCTGGCTCGGGTACATTATATACATTCTTACACTCATCTGTCTCACTGATGTCTGCATATCCATCCCCCCCCCTCCTTGGTAGTTCTAGTTTCCCTGGTTTTGCACATCCATTTTCACTTCATTCAGCAACACTCTTTCCAGTGTCCGCACACCAAGTCCATTCAAATGCAGGCCATCCATCTTGTATAAGTCCTTTCGCCCTTCAAACTCATTCCACACGTCCACGAATTCCACACCACACCGTCTGCATAACCTACGCATAATGTCATTTGCGATTATGGCCCTCCTCCTAACCTCCTCTCTGTCATACTGCGGCAACAGACTGACCATTCTAACTCTGTCACTCTTTTCTTTCGCTACCTTTAACAATACTTTCAAGTCCTCTCTCATAAAAAATTTATCACCTTTCAATTCATTCGTACCCGCCACAATTATTAATTCTTTCACCCTCTGTTTTTGCACTCTAATACTCTCACTTACATCCTTAAATTTTGCACCCGGTAAGTACGATTTAGTTACACTACCATCTATCACCCCTCTTAATAACAAGTCACCATACAACACTCTTTTTTTCATTTCAGAAACTCTCTCATTCTTGCACTGTTTTTTTACGTTAGCCGAATCACTCTGGAAAGAGTTTTGCAGGTGCTCTAATTGCCGCTACGCATTTTGTATCACTGCGCGCAACCTAGCGATCTCACTTCCTACAAATAATTCCTCATTATTTTTATCATTTAAACCATTTTCTCTCTATGGATGTTCTTGGACCACTGCTGTTTAATCTGTTCATTAACGATATAGGGAAGGATCTAAGTGGAACAATTCATTTGTTCGCTAATGATGCAAAGTTGGGTAGGGCAATAGTGAATGCAGATGTCAAAGTCTTGCAGGATGGCTTAGATAGATTGGAGTTCTGGGCTATGGAGAATGGATGTCAATTTAATGTGACAAAATGTAAGGTTATGCATTTTAGGGTGAAAAGATTAGCAGCAGTATACCACATTGGTGGAACTGTACTCCAAGAGATTGATGAGGCCAGGGACTTGGGAGTGTTGGTGGATAGGGAGATGAAGTTTAGGGGGCACATTGCAAAAGTAGCTAAATCAGCTCATCAACTCACTTGGTTGTTGAAAAATACCTTGATGAGCAGAGACAAGTTATTGTACCTCTGTACCGAGCCTTGATAAGACCTCATCTCGACTACTGTGCCCAGATTTGGTCACCTCGGTTCCTTCTTGATGGGGAGGAGGTGGAGAGGATCCAGAGGCGAGTAACTAAGATGATAACAGGTCTATGGAATGAACCATATGAGAACAGGTTGAAGATTTGTGGGTTGCAGAAACTAGTTGATAGGCGGAGGAGGTGAGATATGATTGAGACATTCAAATTGCTAAAGGGATTCTATAGGATTAATTCAGAGGATATTTTTGAGATCAGGACTGGTGGTGGGAGAACTAGGGGACACCTATGGAAGCTGGGCAAGAGTGTGGTTAGCAGGGGTGTTAGAGCTGGGTTCTTTACTTTTAGAGTGGTAAATGAGTGGAATAAGCTGCCAGAGTCTGTTGTGGATTCTATGACGGTGAACGAGTTCAAGACAAGGTATGATAGATACTGTGAGAATGTAATCGCATAGTTGTGATGTTTAGGGCCTGCCTCGATGAGTCTAAGGACTCCTGGAGTCGCCCGAAATAATAATAATCTTTCGAGGGATATTCAGGCTATTATGACAGCACTACATGATTAACTTTACATTATTATTAATCTCCTGTCAAATGGAAAGAATGATGTGAGTCGATCCCTACATGTATAAAGATGTGGTGAAGGATTTGAGGTTTTTTTATGTAGAGAGTTAGTGTAATGTATTGTTTGAGTGCATTATGAATGCAGGCAGTGTAAATAACTTCAAAGCTCATTATAATCAACATGTTGCTGATTGTGTTGGTCTCCCACGATGAGTGTTGATGTCATGGAGGTTAATAAAATAATAATTTCTTGGTGCCATAATATTGTCATATTTAACGTTTCAAATCCACCGAGACCTTGATCCTTCACTGGGTTTCTCCTGCCATCTTGGCATCAGACGCCTTTGCTAATCTTTTCTTTTTCATTCTATTTAAGTCACCACACCATCTTAGATTAGCCCTGTTCACACATTCTTGAATGTAAATGGTGTCAAGTTCCTAATGTCTTTGTTTTTAATATGATTCTGCCATTGATGCCATCTGTTTAGGCCACTAATTTTTCTAAGCACTCTCATAACTGTGTTCTCTAATCTTTGATCAAGTGCCGTATTTCTATCCTAACTCTCAGATCCATAACTTTGAACACTTTCTTGTATACTGTTACTTTTGTGTTTTGGCAAATTTCTCTCTTATCCCATATAAATTTATTCAGCTGGCCCCATAATACCATATTTGTTTATTCTGTTTGTTTCAAATTTATTTGCCACCTTCACTAAAAACTGCCTGAATAACAGAAATATTTTAGTTCTAGTTCTCCATTGAGAATGCAGCTGTAGTTTTCTATTTTCATAGATTTGGTGTTTTATTATTTTTATCCCAAGACCTCATGGAGTCAGACTCATCTAGGAAGTTCCTTTTGTCACACATGCATCTTATCATACCATGCCTTAAACACATTGAAATTCTCTGCAGACACCATGCTCTCAGGCAGTGCATTCCAATTATTCATAACTCTCCATGCAAAAATCCGTTTCTCACTCCCCTGCTCACACCCTCCTTGTATAGCTACTAGGGATATCCTCTTGTTCTCCATCCAGTCTCCCACCATTTTATGAAAAATCTCTTCAATGTTAATCTTATAGCAACCCCTTATCAACTTGTATGTCTCACCTTCAGATCACCTTTTCTTCCGCCTATCCACTAGACTCTGCAAATTGCATTGTCTCAAATTTTTTCATATTCAACATTCCAGAGATCAGAAACTATTTTAGTCAATTTCCACTGAACTCTCTCCAACAATCATCCCTTTATCCTTTTGAAAACCAGATGACCAAATCTGTTTTCACAGTGGGCCATGTGGCCTAATCAGAGCCTTATATCACTGGAACCAGAATCTCTTACAGGTCAGTGTCCTCTGCATCATTCCTAGATTTATTTATTTATCATATGGCTTGTACACATGGTTAAAAGACAGTAAGATAAAATCCACATGAATATAGATAAGATACACATATATGATAATATAAATAAAAAAAAAATAAAACATCTACATTCAGGCAAATACAAATATGAAATTTATGACAAACATCAGACAGAAGATTAATCATATTTTAACATTTAGGTTTTTAATCTAGTTGACTGCCTCTGGGGATAGGTCAAAGATATCCTTAAAGTCACCTGGATATGCCATCAGCTCACATTCCTGTACTATATGGCGAATGGTTTGGGTCTTGGCTCCACATGGAGTGGGGATTTGGTATCTTACCCCACTTTGAAATTAAGTCTCCACATACACCATGGCCTGTACGAAACCTGTTAGCCGTTATCGATATATTCCTGGGCAGGATGGTTTTTGAAAGATGTTTATGTAATTAGGAACTTCAGGTGATACTGCTTGGGACCACAGTACATCCCACCTACTCACCATACTGTCATTCTGGCTAAGATTATGGTTTTTATGGCAGGTCTTCTGGATTTTAGGCTATTACACAAGGTATCTGGAATAAATTCATGTATTTGGAGGTTTTGGTTATTTAAAATTCTTTTATATTCAAGAAGCAAGGCTTCCTGTCGTCACGGTTACGGAGGAACAATATGGCTTAAAGTGGAGAGCCATTGTAAGGGTGTACTCCTAATGCAATCCGTTATTAAATGCAGAGTGGAGTTAAGTTGAACATCTAGTTTATTGACATGGTAACTATTGAGCCAGACAGGAGCACCATACTCTGCTGCACTGTAAACTAGATCCATGGCAGTACCGCCGAGTTGTGACATTTGAGCCCCATATAGTACCACAAAGCTTCTGAACTATTTTATTTCTGGTGCGAGCTTTAGCAACGATATTAATCATATGCTGTTTATATGACAGAGTTCTATCCAGAGTTATTCCAAGATATTTAGGTGTCAGATTAAACTAAATTAATGTTTTCCATCAGCATATATTTCTGGTTTTTGATTTACAAGTCTGTTGTTGAGGTGAAAGCAAGAACATTTGGTTTTACCAGAATTTGGTGTTAATCTCCATTTTTTATAGAACTGCCATAAAGCCGACAGATCATTTGTCAATATTTCTTTAGTTCTTTTTATAGACTTGTCGCTGATCGCCAAAGCTAGATCATCTGCATAAGCAAACTTCCTGCTGGCTGTTTCAGGAATATCTGCGATGTAAAGGCTAAAAAGAAGTGGTATAAGCACCGAGCCCTGAGGTAATCCATTCTTAACACGTTCGCTGCCAACTACAAGTATACTCGTAGTGGGTAAACCTGCTTCACAAGCCAGCTACGAGTATACTCGTATGACGCTTACCGCCGGGAACGAGATTATTGTAGTGACCTTGAAGAAGTGAAAATGCTTGGCTTGTGGGGCTAGCATCAAACTGTGTATTCTCATAGACCGTATATGCTCTGTACAAGCCAACTACGAGTATACTCGTAGGTCGCTTACCTGCGGTAACGAGATTATCGTACTGACCTTGAAGAAGTGAAATTGCTCGGCGTAGGGGAACAGAACATGCCGAAGTAGCGTGGCAGCGAACGTGTTAAGCACTCTGTTTACTGATGCTTCCTCTGGTGATTACCCTGAAATATTTATCACACAGTAAGTTGTTTAAGATCACCCAATATTTTACATGAATTTTAAGAAATTTCCTCATATAAATTTCCTTAAGAAATTTATATATGAGTCCCTCCCTTCAAATATCATCATAAGCCGCTGTTAAGTCAATAAAGACTGCAGTAGTTTTCAGGCATCTTTGAAATTCTGCTTCAGTGTAGGTTGTTAAGCTGAGAACTTGATCTGTGCAGCTGTGATCTCTTCTGAACCCTTCTTGTTCTATTGGAACATGTTCCAAAATTTTATCACTGATCCCATTCAATATTGGTCTCCCCAACAAATTTGTAGGTTGCACTTAAAAGGACTATGGGGCGATAGCTTTCAGTTTTGTTTGCTGGCTTACCTGTTTTAACACAGCAATGATTTTTGTCCTTTTAAATTCTTTAGGAACGCAGCCACTTTCAAGTATATCATTAAAGAACTTAGCCAGCCACAATCTTGCATAAGGTCCACAGTGCATCAGGAATTCATTATGAATATTGTCAAATCCAGGAATCTTCCCCATTTTGATATTTTGAAACGGCGAGGATATTTCCTCATGGGGAAAATGGCAAAGAGAATTGTTGATTCTTTTGAGTTAGAGATTTAGAGATTTGGATTTCATAGCCTTTAGTTCGCATTTTACCTCTTTAGTATGTTCTTTATCAATCAGAGCTCAAGAAAGCGAAACAATATGAGCAGCTATCTGATTTGGATCAACAAGAGGAGATTTCTTTGGTACAGAGGGGCTTGAACCAAGCTTTTTAAGTAGTGACCAGGATTTTCTACTAGAGTGTTTGCAAGGGGGTGCTTAAGGGTCAAAGCTGTATAACTGAGAGGAGACCTCCACATAGCCTTTAACGGAATGCGGAGAACTGACCAGGGCTTCTGACCTAATGTCCAATCCTCACCTTCTCGTGGTGCACCCTGTTGGGTATCTACTTGGATACTGAACGAACGAGGATGGGCTGGCAATTTGGGATTTAGCCGACCAAATTGTATTCTTATTGGTTAAACCAAAATAAAAAATGATGGTACAACATGACAGAATTTCATGCCGGCTGGGGCGTCGCCCGTTTAAACAAGGCCCCCGTTGTTTTCACCAGGGCGAACAGCGAAAAGTCAGCTACTGGAACAAATCTGAAAACAAACCCCAACTCAACATCACTCAATATCAACGTAAGAAGCCGGAATGGCAAAGAAATGGAGCTAGCTGAGGAATTAGATAAGTACCAGATCGACATAATAGGGGTGACTGAAACAAAAAAGACCAAAACTGGTGAGATCTTTCTGAGCAATAAATACAAAATGTTATATTCAGGCAATGACAATCAAGGAAAAGAAGGAGTAGCCATAGTATTCAACACAAAATACGAGGCTAATCTTCTTGAATGGCAGTCAGTCTCAAGTAGAGTAATGTGGGCAAATATGAGAATGGGGAACTGGACAATGAGACTTATTTGTGTCTATGGTCCCACAGAAGGTTCTACTAAGGTAGAAGTGGAGGAGTTTTTTGAGGCTTTAGAAAAAGCAACAGACACAATGAAAGAGGAAAAGTTGGTCCTTGTTGGGGATCTAAATAGCAGAGTAGGAAATGATTGAGACATACAAAAATATTTTAGGAAAATTTGGAGAAAAGAGCAAAGCTAATAATAATGGCAAATATCTGTTGGATTTCTGCTCAGGACATGGACTGGTTATTACTAACACCATGTTCCAACATAAAAATGTGCACAAATTCACATGGAGAGAAGAGACTAGGAATAAGAAAAGTCTCATTGACTATGTTATTGTTGATAGTGATGTTTTTTCCCTGGTGCAGGACACCAGAGTGTACAGAGGATTTGAAATTGGAAGTGATCACTATTTAGTCTTGAGCAGGATAAAATTGAATTTAATATTGAAAAGAATAACATGTAAGAAAGTTTTAAAGCGAATAAAAGTTGAGCAGCTCTCAGATGTGAACTGTAGACTAAAATACAGAAAGATTATTGAAGAAAAAATGAAAGAGTTTGAGAACAGGAATCAAACTTTGGAGATTCAGTGGCAAACTCTGAAGAAAACATTGATTGATTCTGCCAGAGAGGCATGTGGTGAGGTTGTCTGTAAGGATAAAAAAATCAGAACTCCCTGGTGGATACAGGAAGTTAAAGAGGCAGTGAAGGAAAAGAAGAAAGCATATCAAAAGTTCCTGTCAAATAAGTCAGCTTGTGCTCTTAGAGAATATAGAGACAAATGCAAGAATGCTAAACACTGTGTAAAACTAGCTAAACAAAAGTCATGAGAGGACTTTGTGATATAGAAAATATAGAATATAGAAAATAAATATCAAGAAGGTGGCAGAATATTCTGGAGGTTGTTGAAGAAGCTTAAGAATGGAGGAAAGAGTGCTGTAAAAGGAATTAGAGATGATAAAGGTGACATGAAAACGGGAGAAAAAGATATCCTTTGTAATTACTTTGAAAAACTGCTAAATGAAACAAGCAGTGATGACTGCACAGTGGTAAAAAACACTGACCAGGCATGCAGTCAGGAATATATATCCATACTTGAAGTAGAAAAAGCCATCAAAGGCTTGAAATGTGGAAAGGCAGCAGGAGTAGATGATATTCAACCAGAAATGCTGAAGTATGGTGGTATAAGAGTCTTACAGTGGCTGCACTGCATAGTTCAGAAAGCCTGGACAGAGGGACAAATTCCCGATGATTGGAGTAGAGCTCTAATAGTACCCATATAAAAAAGGAAAATAAAACTGAATGTGAGAATTAGAGAGGTATATCCCTACTGAGTGTTCCTGGTAAGATATATGCAAGTATACTTGAGAAATGGTTGAGAAGACTTGTGGAAGAAAAGCTTGGTGAAGAACAAGCTGGATTCAGGCCAAATAGAGGCTGTCAGGATCAGATCTTCACTTTACGACAAATAGTCGAGAAAGCATGGGAATATAACAGAGATCTGTATTTAAGTTTTGTCGATTTGGAAAAGGCATATGACAAGGAGCCAAGAGAGAAGCTATTCAATACGCTGCAGTTATATGGTGTCAATGGGGCATTATATCAAGCAATATTTAGTCTTTATTTGAGTTGTAAGTCAGCAGTTAGAATTGAAGGAAGTACAGGAAGATGTTTTAATGTTAAATCTGGTGTGAGACAAGGATGTACATTATCCCCTCTGTTATTCATTATCTATATGGATCACATTATGAAGGAAAGTGGTATTAAACATGATATCAAAATTGGAGATGTTAATGTCAGCTCTTTGCTTTATGCAGACGATGTTATACTTCTAAATAAATCTGCTACAAGTCTGCAAGATTCTCTGACTAAATTGAATAGCTGTTGTAATAGATATGGTATGAAGGTCAGCAATAAAAAGACAAAGACAATGAAAATAGGCAGAATCATTGAAAATGTCAACTGTGTTGTGAATGGAGAACCTGTGGAACAAGTAAAACATTTCAGCTATTTAGGCACGATTTTTACTGAAAATGGTAAATTAAATATAGAAATAGACAACAGAATCAGCAAAGCTGGTATGATGGGAAGTCAATTGAATAAATTCATATGGAAGAAGAGAGAAATTAGTCGGAACACTAAATTAGCTGTATACAAGACAGTGTTCAAACCTGTTTTAACTTATAGATCTGAGAGCTGGGTCAGAAGTAAAACACTTGACCAAAGACTAGAGACCACAGATATGAGAGTCCTGAGAAAGATTATAGGCGTGAACAGATGTCATCAATGGCAATATCATGTTAACAACGAGGATATTAGGAAAGAACTTGACATTGTCAGCATCCAGGAATGTGTTAGCAGAGCTAATCTCAGGTGGTATGGTCACTTAAACAGAATGGGCGAGGAAAGATTAGCAAAACAAGTGTTCTCTGCCAGGTTGGCAGCAAAACGACCCAGAGGAAGACCAAGATATAGGTGGATTGATACGGTACAGAGTGCTTTAGACGATAGAAATATAAGATCTGATAATGTTGGAGTCTTGACAAGTAACAGACTGATTTGGAGGAAAATTGTAGACAGGAAATTAATAATGAGGTAATTTTTTTTTCATGTAGTACTATGATATCCTGTACGCCCCTTGAGGGTACATGGCAGGAATTTGATGATGATGATGATGTGTTTGAAATCTATGTTTTCAGTTATTTGAATCTACTTTTCCCTACGAGCAGCGTTGAGACTATGGAGCAGTTCTTCTCCTATCTCGGGATCCTTACTTTCAAGGAATTCCTGATACGGGGATTCGCTTTCATTGGTCCATCCAGGCACTTATTCTTTTCGGTAGCCTCGAGGAATGTGTATTTATGCCACCACTATAACTACTCCAGTGAACCATGTAGGGGAGAATTCTTTTAAGGCATGCATCTAGATCCTCAGTGAAGTTTTCCCAGTCAGCTTTTTTGGAAATTCTATCTTAGTCTAGGAAATGATGTTATCACTGGATTTAGGATTCCTAATTCCATAAAGATGGGACGGTACTGGCTATTTGGAAAAACCTGAAGAATACGTCAAAAAGTCTGTAGAGGCTGATTTTCACTATCAGTGGAGACGAATGTCAAATCTGGGTTATATTCCTTATTCCAGGCTCTTGATTTAAAGATGTCTTTTTCCTTGCCATCAAAAACCAGGTGAAGACAGTGTTAATCTGCCCATTCAGCTAATATTTTATCATTTTGATCATTCCGATTGTATTTCCAAGAAGTATGATGACTTATTGAATTCCCCAGAGTACACCTTTGGATGGGAGTATATGTCTGTAGAACATCATTTAGCCAAACAGTTGTAGGTGGTTTATATACATTCACAATCGTAATGTCTGTTATTTTAACAGCGATCTTATGGATTTCGTCATCAGTAGAAGAAGATATCAGCACAGCATTCTCAATACTATTTTGGACATATGTTATGTTGCTATGTAACATATGTTATATGTTACATAGCTACGACTATAAGTAATCCAAGAATGTTGTAGCCAGGGATTATTGCTCTAGATTTAACTTGATCTTCAGGTTCGATATGTGATTCTTGAATGAGAAGTAGATCGACGTTTTTTTTCCTCTCGTAGAAGCTTAGAAAGACATTGACATTTTGATATGCTAATACCCTCAACATTTAACTGGATTTTAGAGGACATATCTTGGATAAGGAATATCCAATATTCCTTATCCAGCTGATAAGGAATATTGGATATTATGTCCAATATTCCTTATCAGCTGGTTCGAAGAAGAACCATTGTGAAGGTTTTAAATTTCCATGTGTTTCTCCTGACCATATTGGGATATGGTCAGGAGATTGCAGAGAGAGCAACTGGTCTGGCTGCCAATTGCTCTAGCTCTTTAGCATGACCCAGGGTGCACCATGAGGAGGCGAGCTAGAATTGCATCCCATCATTCCTAGAATTTGTTTGTCCTCCTCTAAATTTTAGATCTGTATCCACCATCACCCCAAGATCTCTTCATTTCCTTCACTTCCAACAATACGTCCCCACCAAGAGTAAATTCTGCATCCCATCTTTGCTTTCCAAATTTTAAAACCTTACATTTCGCATGTAAGGCACTCCTGTGCTGATTCACTCAGTCTATTCAAGTCTTCTTGTAAGGTCACAACATTTGCTCTACTCATAGTTTGTCTCAACTTTGTATCATCTGCAAACAACTGAATATCTCTAAATCTTCCCCAATATCATAAACATATATAGGTTAAACAGCAATAGCCCTAAAATAGATCCCTGAGGCACACACTAGTGAATTTCCTCTTTTGGGATATTGTTAGGCCATACACAACAAGTTGTGTATAGCCTAGCAATCCAATCCATCTCCAATCCAGTGCACTAGTCTGATATCCCACCCATCTCTAGTTGGACTGTCAACTTGTCATGTGATAATGCTGTTCTCACCTTATCGCAATAAGTAGCTTACTAAAACATGACCTCCCTTTAGCAAATCCCTGCTATCCATCAAAAGATAATGCCATTGTTGTCAATTCAATTTTTTATCCCGACTCTTCAACACTTTAACCACAATACTTGACACACAGATTGGCCTATAATTTGATGCTTGACTTCTGTCAACTCCTTTATGAAGCAGTAAATCTTGTTTTTTATCCACTCCCTTGGAACTTGACCTAGTGTAAGACTCGTATTGAAAAAATGTGTCAAAGCAGATGTCAATTCCCTGGCAATCCTTCAGTGGTGATATATCATCAAGTCTCACAACCTTATTAATATCAAGTTTGCTTAATTCCCCATATACCTCTTTCTCACTCAAAGTCAGTCTCTCCTCCTCAAAATCCACTGCTCTCAAACTCTCTCTGATGTCACATTCACAAGGATGAAAGATCTTAATGAGAACTGCTCATTAAATATCTCAACTATATCCTCCACAGCACTTGTCTTTACACCATTTTTTCCAGTCAATGCCATTCTAATATAATCATTCTTTCTTCTTTTTTTTTTTCTTTTTTTTCTGGCTACATATTGAAAGAATTCCTTAGGATTTTTTTTTTTTTTTTTTTTTTTTTTTTTTGGAAAAAAAAAATCAAAGTATAGTATGAACAGCTAACTGCTGTTCATTGCCTGTTCTTTGTATTCCTCATGGAATTGATTATTACCACTTCTCTTATGTTGCCTCCATAATGCCTTTTTTTTTCTCTGTATATTACATGCTTAGTGTCTTCATTCATCCATTTCCCACCTACTTTATTTAACCTTCTGACCTTTGGAATACATTTAGACATTACTTCTGCTAGACAGTTCTTGAATATCACCAAGCAGTATTGATATTCTTTCCACCCAACTTCTCATTCCATGTTGCAGCTGCAAACTGTCTCCTGAACTTCCCATAATCACCAGCCTTGTAGTTCCACATATACCCTTTTATATATTTGGTTTAATCCTTTATCCAAGTGAAGCAAACAAAGTTTGTGCCTGAAGTATTTTCAGGACTGGGGCAACTTGTGGTAAAGGTGGAGTAAGTTCTGATCACTTGGCTTAGTATCTCTCATAATGCAAAGCACATCTCCTTACGGACATGTATAATGCTATGCATTAAGGGAAGGGCCACTACCCAGACCAGTTTCAACCTGTATTGAGGTCTCATCAGTGGGAGATGATGAGACCTCATTTTTAATTTTCCTGTTTCTAATAGAATCCTGAAAAAAAAAATGCTGAGATTGTAATCTACCTTAATATTTACCTTAGTATCACCACCTCTGGGTCTGGCTCCCATTGATGAGACCTCAATAAAGGTTGAAACCGTTCTGGGTAGTGGCCCTTCCCTTAATGCATAGCATTATACATGTCTGCAAGGAGATGTGCTTTGCATTATGGGAGATACTAAGGCAAGTGATCAGAACTTACTCCACCTTTACCACGAGTTGCCCCAGCCTGAAAATACTTCAGACACAAACTTTGTTTGCTTACACTTGGATAAAGGATTAAACCAAATATATAATTGGTAGCATAGCCAAGTGAAAAAAACTTCCATCAACATATACCCTTTCCTCACAGAAATCCTTGCATGCTGTCAACTACCGAGGTAATAACTTCATGGTCGCTCTCACAACATAACATCTTCTGATGAAATGATCAAATCAAAACCCTCATTCCTTGTGTGTCCTCTGTTACTGCCTGAGGTAGTTCCTCAAAAATTCAAGTAACTAATTTTCTTTACTTCCAATTGCTATCCTGTCAACCAAGTCTAAAATCATAAACATATAAACAAATTTGCTTGGCTAATTATCCTCCACATTACCCGGTCTATAGTTATACTTTATTGCTGATTTTCATGCCATACTCGTTACAGCTGTGATGGAATTTAGTCAGCGTCCTAAACACATTTAGTGCATCTCGAGGACACTAACTAAACTTTAAGTTTGATATCTCCAATTCAAATATCAAGTTTAATGCCACTTTCTTTTATAATGTGATCCATATAAATGAATATCAGTAAAGATTAAGTAACTTCTCAGAATGATAATTTTTGAGTGTTACTCAGCGTTCTTGAGTTAATTTTTTTAACATTAAATTATACTAAAATATTTTCATGAGGGTGATATATATAGTAATAATATGATTTAGCAAACTAAATGATATCAATTATATTTAAATACTTTTTTTTGCATTTATTTGTGAAAAAAAAACTTTTTTCTATGTAGATGAAAAAAAAAGTGAAGATGAAAGTGCATATGGTACATTCTTAATTTTTCTGTTTCTAATAGAACCCTGAAAAAAAAAATGCTGAGCTTGTAATCTATTTTGTATAATTGCATAAGTCACTACCTGTGAAATTCTACAACTTAAAAAACATTTCAAGAACATTAACTTCATTCTTTTGCAATGTGTTCTTAGTTGGAGGCAAAAACTGAAATTTGAGTATAACATGATGTAGGTCTTCTTTTTTCCTTTCAAATAAGTGTATATTGTTTGAAAAAATATTGGTTTCTTTCATATCTTTTAGCACAGAGTTGATTTAAATAGACTTTAAGGAGGTTTTGCATTAGAGTTTAAAACAAAAGTAACAAAGTGGTCAGTAAATTGCTAATTATAAAAGTGCATATAAATACATAAATAAAATTAGGAAAGGTTAGCCGATTGAAAAGTACTGTATCTGATAAAGGACATAAATGTAGACTATCTTCCACTGGCTACCTAGTACTTCCCCAATTGGTGGTAGTTGGGGGTAAACCCTGAATACCATTCATTGGATTTAAAGGCAGTTCTGAATATATTACATAAAGAGCCATGGACAGTGGTTTTGGGACTGGTGATCCCATGTGAAAATATTGCCATTCACTAATCTGCATCCAGCATGGTGAATTATGGCTCAGTCTTCCAAGATAATTCAAACATGGAAAAAATGGTCTCCTCATTCCCCAGAGGCCAGGTTCTTATTACCTATGGCAGCAGGCAGTTAAACTTGAAGGCAGAGGGTGCTGAGAATCCCTGGGTAAATAGATCACTGCTGTTGGAAACTAGGCCTGAGAACTTTAAACTGTAGGACTCTGAGCAGTGAAGCACTGCCTAACTGAACTGACCTGCTTGCATGCAATAATACAAGTGAGGTCTTATTAAGGCCTTGTAAAGAGGCAAAATGATTTCATTATCTTTACATGTCAAGGTTTGTTTCAGCATTGCAATTATTCTCCGAGTTGTATTTACAATTTTTGCTATATGACCCTTGTAGTTCAACTTACTGTCACCTAAAACTAGCCTGATCAGTTTCTTCTAGAAAAATGCCACCAGTATAATACAGCATTGGATATGTAATCACACCAAAGTGCATGACTGTACATTTATTAACATTGAACTGACAACTATTTTCACATGCCCACAATTCCAGCTTATTCAAATCATTCTGCAAGTACTGCATATCAACAGCACTCACTCCCAATTACACTATCTTTGTATCATCTAACTGTATGTCGCATGTCAAATCCTTCCCAATGTCATTAATGTACATATTGAATAATAGTGGACCAAGGACTGATCTTTGAGGTACACCACTGATTACCTTGAATCTTGCAGATTCACCCCCCACTCTGTCAGTTAGCCATCCTCTTATCTATGCCAATAGTCAATAATCCAATCCCATATTCTCCAGTTTATGCAACAGTCTTCCATGCTGTATTCTGTCAAAAGCCTTAGCAAAATCCTATTTCAATAAAAATTTCGCTAGTTTTTCTGTTTGGATTTTAATTCCAGAATTGGTATACAGTAATCAGATGAAAATCCAATGGGAAATTTTGGATATGGTATGAGAGATGGCAGAGGAGCAAGGATAATAGAATTTGTAGAAAAAGAAAACCGCAGATATGAGGGTTCTGAGAAAAATTTTAGGGGAGTTAACTGATGGCAGATTCATATTAAAAATAAAGATATTAGAAACGAACTTGACATTATTAACATTCAAGAGTGTGTCAGCAGAGCTAATCTAAGGTGTTATGGCCACCTAAATAGTACAGGAAAGAGACCCAGAGGAAAACGAAGGTCTGGAAGGATTGAATCGGTCAGAAGTGCCTTAGAAGCACGAAAATGTTAGATATGACAATATTGGAGTGTTCACAAGTAATAGATTCATTTCGAGGGAAATTGTTGATAGGAGATTAACGCTAATGTAAATTTAGTCATGTAGGGCTGTCACAGTAACCTGAACACCGCTTGGGAGTACATATCAGGAAATCGATGATGAAAACCTGTGCATCCTTAATTCTGTTTTGAAAAAAAAGACATAGGAAGTGGATATGGAAAAGTCCAAATAGAACAACTAGTGAAATTGATTTTATCTTCAGCAACATGAAAAACATCTTTTAGGACTGTTCTGTTATCAACACCTTCAACATTGTAAGCGACCATTGTATGGTGTGTGTGTGTACTAAGATTCAGATAAATTGCCAAAAAAGAAAGAAGAAAGATGTTTCAAAGATCAAAGCAAACAAATTGAACATTAAAAAATATATATTCCAACATGAACTAAACAATATATTTAAAAAATCTTACTGTACATGACAATGCTGATCCATCAGAAAGTAATGACATTATTACCCAGAAACTGACCGCCACCCATTGCTTTACATGTGTTCTTCCCATGTGAATATGCATATTTTGATTGGGGATGGTGTTAGAAAATCTGTGCAGTTAGCCTGGTGGCTATGTGCTTCACAACTATATGCCTGGGGAAGGAGTGTTCTAGGTTCGATTCCCATTGATGACGTGAGGAGCTTAAGGATCTTTCTCAGCCATAGCCAAGTTAACCAGTCTTGGGTGTGGACAGCAGGATTCCCCCCCCCCCCCCCCCGTTTATCTGGGATTTTTCATCCCGCAAGCAGACAAACCAGCTCCTTGAAACAGGTTACAGTCAAAAATACATCCCCTCCCCCAGTGGCAGACTCAGTGACAGGCCGGTTGGGGGTTGTACTAACAAAGTCACATCAATGTAACATGCAGACCCTGCATTGTAAGCGGGAGAAATGTGCAGAGGAAGAAGAAGGTTGGGGATGGTGTTAGTAATAACTATTCCATGTTCTGTGCAGAAATCTAGCCTGTACAATAATTAGTGTTTTTTTCCCTCAAACATTTTTGTATGCTTGGGATTCATCTCCTATTCTGCTGTTTAGGTCCACAAGAGCCTTTTTTGCTTGCACAAATTAAGTCTAGTTCAGTTTCCCATTTTGAAACTTGTTCACAACAATGTATGGGAAATTAGTTTCCATTTCAGAAGTTTTATCTTCATGTTTAGTGTGTTTATTTTATATCATATCCAAAACTGATCTAGTTTTGGATTAGTCACAATAATTGCCATTTTGGCTTGGTATTTTTCTGTTAACTTCCTGTTTTTCATCAGTGTTTCTTATACTGATGGTCTGCCTACTCTACATTTTGATTGGGTATGATATTGTTACACCCTGATAACTTAGGAATGTGAAATTTTCAGCTATCATGATGTAACAAGAGAAGAAATAAAAAAAAAAAAAAAAAACCTGTATAGATAACTAAGTAAGCAAGCTTGTTCCTAAGCAGATATCGTTAAGAGCCTTTGAAAGTAATGAATACAAAAAAATAAAAAGAAAGAAAAACATGCTTGCTTCCAAGCGAAAAATATAGCTGAAATTGTTTGTTGAAGTAAATAAAAAAAAAAAAAAAAAAAAAGAGGGGAAATTTATTACAGTTGTGATATGATAAAATAAGGTTAAGTAAAGCAAAGAAGATTAGTCATAGGATTTTGTATGTGAGAGGCTAGCTTTTAAACTTGAAATAAGAGATTAAAGATTCGAGTTAATTCTTAGAAAATTTTGGAAAGGGGATTAATTTAGTATAGATAACATGGAGGTTAGCTTAAACAAAAACCAAAGCTCAAGGTCATAATTCCCGAATTGAGACTTCGTCCTGTGTCAGTTGTGTGCACACAGACCGCATGATGTTTTAGCAGAAAAATGCCACTCTAATTGGTCAGTGAAATCGACTCCAGTAAGGTGGAAAGAAAAGAAATTTGAAAAGGTGACGGTAAGGTCATCATATAAAAGGGTTAGGAACCCCCCCCCCACAAGGCTTTTTCCTCAGAGTTTTCTTCATGAGTCTTCATATAGGTCTCACGTGGTTTTCTTGAGGGATGGGTTAGGAGTTTTCTCCGTCCGACACAATAAGGAAACAAAGTGTGCGGGATTTCGATTCCGTGTTCCTATTGTAAGAAATGAGGGATGCCGTTTAGTTAAAAAAGAGAGAAGATAATGTCAGTGTGTTTTATCGTCCAGTGATCGTAACGAGAGAAAGAAAATTCTATAAAGGAGTCAGTGCCCACGTGGTGAATTTCATAGCCATAGAATTATTATTATTATTATTATTATTACGGGCAACTCCAGGGAGTCATTAGACTCATCGAGGGAGGCCCTAAATCATATTCATCACAACTATCTGACATTCATACAGTATCTATCATACCTCGCCTTAAACTCATTCACTGTCACAGCATCCACTACAGACTCAGGGAGCGCATTCCACTCATTCACTACTCTAAAAGTAAAGAACCCAGCTCTAACACCTTTACTAACCACACTTTTGCCCAGTTTCCATGGATGTCCCCTAGTCCTCCCACAACCAGCCCTGTTCTCAAAAATATCTTCTGAATTAATTTTATAGAAACCCTTCAGTAATTTGAATGTCTCAATCATATCTCCCCTCCTCCGCCTATCAACCAATTTTTGCAACCCACAAATCCTCAACCTGTTCTCATACGGTTCATTCCACAGACCTGCTATCATCTTGGGCACTCGCCTCTGGATCCTTTCCACCTCCTCCCCATCAAGAAGAAACCTAGGTGACCAAATCTGAGCACAGTAGTCTAGATGGGGTCTTATCAAGGCTCGATAGAGAGGAACAATAACCTGCTTGTCTCTGCTTGTCAACGTATTCTTCAGCAACCAAGTGATTTGATGAGCTATTTTGGTCACTTTTGCAATGTGTCCCCTAAATTTCAATTCCTTATCCACCAACACTCCTAAATCTCGTGCCTCATCAATTTCCTGGAGCAGGGTTCCACCAATGCAGTAAACTGCCGCCAATCTTTTCATCCCAAAATGCATAACCTTACATTTTAAATGATCCTATGTATGTCCTTGATTGAAGAATGTAAGGTAAAGATTATGAAAGCCCATCTTAGTGCCAAAAGAACTTAGGAGTGATAAGTTATAGAAGAATTCATCCTAGGAAGGTAAAATATTGGAAAAAGGTAGAGACCAGTGTAGAAGACCCAAGTCAAACGGTACCGTAAAAAAATCTCGTGTCAATTCAAATCATATGTAACTGTAGTCATTGTTCAATTACAGAACAGTTGAAAGGATTAATGAGAATTATATTAAGACTTTAGTACATGGCAAACTATAATAAAAATGAGCTTGTTACTGTTAATTAATACATGTTCATGTACATTGTATTTTAATTAAAGAGAGTATTAAAGGTCAAAAGTGTGTGTTAGCTCAGCGAAAGGATAATTTTAATCCATATTGTCTTATTGAGAAAATTAGAGTAACTGATTATATATATCCTAGAAAATGCAGAATTATTACGTGATCAAACCAGTAAGGGGTTAGACAAAGGATCAACTAGTTCTAGGATTATACATGTTTGTATGTATGGAATCTGTTATAGCAATATGACCACAATTCTCATGTAGGATCTTGACCTAATACTTGTGTTTAGCTAGCGAAAATTTGTATTATATATTCTTAGTACTGAAGTGAGTTTTATTTGATAAAGAAAGAATTGTACCATGTTTAAGAGTTCAATAAACTTTTGTTCATTGAAAATACAGTTGTCTGAGATTGCCGCTCAATGCACCACTTGTAACAACGTACGAACCTAATTACGCGGGGGGAGGGATTTGTTAAGTTACGAGATAAAGGTCACGACTGCATATTAGTTTCACACTCAGACATATTTTGGTAATTGCTCCATGTTTTTGAATTTTATATCTTAAACTAAATGTCCTGAAAGGTGCAGTATGAAATAAATATTTAGGGACACTAAGGGGAGAAGAAGCTTGAATATTTGTATTTGGGTGATATCTCGTATATAAATATGATTTGGACAAAGACGAGTAGAGTTTCACATGTAAGGATAGTTGAAAGCCTAATAATTGTGAATTGGGACACGACAATATCCAGTTGTGTTGTACCATTATAATGTATATTAGGATGTTTCAATGTTTATTATCTGTAAAATAGTGTGTAATTCAGGTAGTAGGGAATAAATGGCTTCTAATTTTCCATAATACACACACTGAAGATTTTAATGGTAATAAGTATAACTTATCCTAGAAAAAGGTTAACTTTTTGAGTTATCTTTTATGTTAGCATCTAATTGCCTCTTGCCTTGTTCTTCTGTAATTTTACAAAACTAATGTTAAACATATTTATTATTTGGCACCTCCATGCAGTCCCAGGACCACAGTATGCTTGCTCCAGTCAATTCAAGGCTTAAAATAGTCTAAAATTTATACATACTCTTAGCAGAACATCCCCACTTATTTTATTGCTTGCCATGAATCTACTTACATCAATATGTTGCCATACTCTTACTCAGTTTTTAGAAATAGGGAAAATAGTTAATGAGCAGCTTTTTACCAGCAGCTGCTCATGTTCTTGTCATTTGTAAGAAATATTGAAAAAACTCTCACTTTATGACGCTATGAGATCCCACCTTCAGCTTATCTTTCTCACTCCCCCCTACATCTCCACACACACTCTTCTCTTCCCCTTATCTTCTAGCATCTCCATAGTGGATTTGGTATCCATCCATGATTTTATTTGAATTCGGCAAATGATATGTCGTGACCCCATGTGACATGCTACACAAATTCTTGCCTTGTGGCCTATAGTGAGCTTTTCCCAAAGCTTCAGATCCCAGAAGACCTGTCCCTACTGACAAACCATACCTCCATCTTACAAAGGGTGATTCCTTTTCCTATCAGGTTCCTAGGCTCACATTCATGAGTTTCTTCTTCAAAAACAGAACAGGTAATTTTTGCATTCAAAAATCTTCAGCTTGTTTGTGGAGCTGTCCTTCCAGGCTTTTAACTAAGTCTGGCTTGTTCTTGTTATTCTTGATCTTATTACTTCTGAACAGAAATTTTTCATATTGATGATGGATCCTAAATAGTCATCTGCTGACCTCTTTGATTGTTTCTTCTTGAAGGCACACTTGTTTCTGAGGTCCTGTCTATATTTACTTCATGATCCTTAACTTTAGTTTTACTAGGGTAGAGTTTAAGTTCTCTGCTCTTGTTGATTTCATTATCCTTTCTAGAATTTGTTTTCGCTCACCTAATCCCACCACATCTGTATTTACATCGAGATTCTTTAATATCCTAAGAACCTCCAATTCATCTACCTCTGTTCCCACATTAGTGTCTGTCACAGGTTAAAGCAGTAACTTCACTAGGATGATATATCCTTGTAAAGTGGTCACTCAGTAACTATTTTATACTTTTCTTTCTCCGCATGACCATCATCACTCCTTAAGTTAATCTTCCACAGTCATTCTTCCTTTTACTTGCCACATAACAAAATAACTGGTATTTCCTTTGGCCTCCTTGGCTAGATTCTTCTCGTAATTTGATTTTGCCTTTCTTGCCATGCTGGTCACCCTTCTTGTCTGAGGCTTCTACTGTTTGTGAGTTTGCTGGTCACCTTTCTCTTTATACCATCTACAGCATTTTCTTCTTCTGCAGCTCATAGCTCATGCTTAATATTACTCATCCATCTAACTCCCACCTGATAAACCCTTCTTACTTTAGGTATACAATTTAATATTGCTTCCTGTAGATGCTCCTTAACTATCTCTCATGCACTACTAACATTCTTCCCTTGCAATATTTTATGCCATGACACAAATTTAAGCTCCCCCCCCCCCCCTTAAGCTTCTCATAATCAACTCCATGGAGTTACAACCTTCTTGACAGAATATTTCTCATGTTTTACAATCTACCAAGTCAAAACCACATGGTCACCTTCACCAATCGGAGGCAATGTGGCCACCATGTTTGTGGATAGTTCTGTAACTATCACCAGGTTCAATACTCTCGCACCCCTATTCATTTGATCCCTCCATCACATGCTGCCTCAAGTAATTATCTCTCTCAGTAGGTATATAAATTCTGTTTCCTTTCAGTTGAAGTCCCCCATGATAATCACTCGCCCTACACTCATTGTACTAACTTGCTGATGCATATCTTCCAGATCCATGAAATGGGGGCCTATAGCAGCAACCAAACTGTATATTTTGTCTTGCTGGCTTTGATCTCACAGCACACTGCTTCAAATAAACAGCCACCTATATTCTTTTTGACTGTATTTCATCTACTATCATCAGCAGTATTTCCCCCCCCCCCATTTCCTATCTTCTCTGTCTATCTATCTATATATATATATATATATATATCCATTTCATGTGCTCACAATTCCAACCTATTCAATTCATTCTGTTAGCACTACATAGCAGCCACATTCCTATTACCCTACCTATCTTTGCATCATCAGCAAAAAGCTGAATGTCACCTGTCAAATCCTTCCCAATGTTTTTAATGTACAGATTAAATAACAATAGCCCAAGAACTGATCCCGGTGGTACACCACTAGTTATTTATTTATTAACTTCATACTGAGAGTGCAGGCTTACACATACAATTATTAAAGGAACACGTAAGATCACAGTAATAACTTTTAATTAATAAGGTACAGATATTTCATACTAAAACTAATAGTACATCTTCAGTGTTACAAACAGTTATAGGAATGGAATATTATATGTTATATTACAGTTATAGGAAGTAACGAACATTAGTTGGATCACCTATTAAAATACATAGTTGTTGCGTGCTAGGAAATGATAGAAAATAATAATTAATTAATATTTAAGATAATTGTTTTTTGTTTAATGATTACATAAAATAAAACTCTCCCAGATTATTTTATGTAATCATTAAAAAAACCAATTTTCTGGTTAATCCTTACAACATTTGCAATGTTCCATTACTTCAGTTCTCTAACCAACAAGATCTCTTGCCTCCTCCAGCTCCTAGAACAAAGTTCCTCCAATATGGTGAACCTCATTCTATATTCTCTTGCCAAACTGCAACTCTACATTTAGCAACACTGAGATGACATCCCTATTCTTCAGCCCAAAGCACCAATCTATTAAAATCCTCTTATAATCACACATCAGAGAGCTTCCTGATGTTGCTCTTCCTAATTTAGCATCAGCAAACAACTATATCTCCTTTCATGCTATTAATTGTCATCAATATACAAGTTAAACAACAGCTGTCCCAGTACAGAGCCCTGTGGCACACCACTGGTCACCTTTCTTTTACAGGACACTGCACCTCCATGCACAACTTGCTGGTGCATATTAGTCAACAAATACATTAACCAAGCTACCAAATGACTATCCATCCCCATTCTGCTCAATTTCAACAGCAGATTATCATACCATGCTCAGTGAAATCCAAATACATCACTGTGTAAGCATCTCCCTCATGTAATACACTAGTCACTTTATTATAAAATGCAACCTATTTACTAAACTGTTACCTTCCCTTAAAAAATTCATGCTGATCTGTTGAAATATATCAATCTAGGTTTATATTCTATATCTAACTGCTCTAGCCCCTTCTCTATAAGACTTGATATACACACTGACCTATAATTTGAAACAATTGATTTGGATTCTACCTTATGCAATGGCACTATTTTTCTCTCTTTCCATTCTTCTGACTGTTCCTGGTACCAGATCTGTTGAAGAAGTGAGTCAAGGGAAGTGCCAGCTCTTTTGCACATATCCGTAATATACATAGTGAGATCTCATCCAGTCCGACAACCTTATTAACATCAAGATTACTTAGTATTCTAAACACTTCCTATTCTGGAAATGTCAGGCTTCTGTCTTCCTTCCTATTGCTATTCAACACTACTCTTTAGAATTCCCCCCCCCCCCCACACACACACATGTAATACACTAGCAAAATACTCACTGAACTTTTTCACTATATCTTTTATGCATATCTTCCATCATCTAGTTTTTATTTTCATGACCAGCAACTGAAGCCAATCTTTCATATTCATCCTTTAATCTTTATTTTTTTATTTTTATTATTTTTTTTTTACACAGGAATTTGTTTACATTTGATTTGAATGACTTTAAATTGTATTCCTTGGGAAACACAGCAGGTGGGAGACTGTTCCACAGTGCAGCAGTTGCAGGGATGAAGGAAGAGGAAAAGAAACTTGTTCTGTTTGTTTCTAGGTGAACTGTGAAGGGATGTTGTGCAGCAGCTGTACGTGTTCCAATGAGTTTAGTACTGAGCGGAGGAATTATTGATAATATTTCTGATGAGCATTTCCCATGGAAATGTTTGTAGAATATACATACTGCAGAGACCATACGTCTGTGTGAAAGAGGGGGGGGGGAGTTTGTAAGGGAAGGGATGGATCATTGATAAGTCTAATTGCTCTCCTCTGTATTGAGGCAAGCATATTGAGAAAGCTTTTTGGGGCCCCCATCCCATATGTGAGAGCAGTATTCAATAGTTGGGCGGATTTGTGACTTGTTGTTTCTCGTAGACAGGCTTATACGTTGGTTATGCATTATTAAAACACTTAAGGAAATGAACAACGTAGTTAAGGATATAAATTAAATTATACTTTAATAAATATTTTCCGATATTTTGGCAATGTCACGTTGCCATCTTCTAAAGGAACTTACAAAAAAAGGCACGTGCACGTAGGCACTACAAACACAGTAATTGGGAATCTATTCCCAGTTACTGTGACATTCCCAGTTACTGTGTTTGTAGTGCCTACGTGCACGTGCCTTTTTTTGTAAGTTCCTTTAGAAGATGGCAACGTGATTGCCGAAATATCGGAAAATATTTATTAAAGTATAATTTAATTTATATCCTTAACTATGTTGTTCATTTCCTTAAGTGTTTTAATAATTTGTGACTTGTATAATGTTAATAGCTGTTCGGGGGGTGAAGTAACGTCTTGAGTGAAAGAGGGACCCTAGTTTTTTTTTTGAGGCTGAGGGTGCAATGTTTGAGATATGTTTATGCCAGGAACATATCTCAGATATGTTCCTGGCATAAACCAGGAACATGTTTGATGTGAGGGTGATTCCAAGGAGTGAGATTTCAAACTGTCTGGAGATTTGGATATCATTAAAAAGGATATTGGGAAATAGTACAGAACTGGGTTTTATTGGCATTGAAATTTATGAGGTTATCTGAACCCATTGGAGAATGGCTTGGAGATCGGAGTTGAGGGTCACGGTGGTTGATGTTCTGTAGGTTGAGGTGAGTTGTGTACGGTAAGGCTTATCAAATGCAAGTGAAGTGTGCTGTCGTCTGCAAAACTGTGTATTGGGTTGGAGGTCAGTTGCAGTAGGTCATTGATATATATAGTAGGAAGAGGGTTGGTGAGAGGACTGAACCTTGTGGGACCCTTATCAAATGCAAGTGAAGTGTGCTGTCGTCTGCAAAACTGTGTATTGGGTTGGAGGTCAATTGCAGTAGGTCATTGATATATATAGTAGGAAGAGGGTTGGTGAGAGGACTGAACCTTGTGGGACCCCCAGCATTAATTGAGTGGTGAGAGGATAGGGAGCAGTCCACCATCACACAGAGTGTGCGTCCAGACAGAAAACTGGTGATCCACCTACAAAAGCCCTGGGTCAGACCGAATAATGGTAGTTTGCCTAGTAGGCCTTTGTGCCAGATCCGGTCAAAGGCTTTAGAGATATCTAGTGCAACCACTTGAGATTCTCCAAACCTCTCCATATTCTTCTTCCAGAGATGGGTGACGTATGTGAGTAGATCTCCTGTTGATCAGCAGTGGCAGAATCCATAATGGTAGTCATTTATTTTGTGAGTGTCTTCAAGATGGTGTAGGAGTTGGAAATTGATGATTTTTTCTGTTACCTTCAACAGGACTGAGATAAGCAAGATAGGACGGTAATTGGATGGCAGTGACTTGTCACACTTCTTGGGGATGGGCTGAATATAGGCCAATTTCCAGTCTGTGGGGTAGATTCCAGTGGAGTAGGAGAGTATATATAGGATAGGATAGGGGTCAGTTCTGGAGCGCAAACTTTCAGAACAATTGGGGCCAGGAGACTTTTTCTAATTTGGTCAGTATTTTTCTGATCTCATCCTGGCGAAAGGATATGGGAGGCATTGTATGTTGGGTATCTGGAATGATTGGGGGACATTTACCATTGTCAGTTATGCATGCATTTGAAGCAAAGTATGAGGCCAGAAGATTGGCTTTTTCTGTGGGTGATGATGCAGTAGAGCCATAGGGGTAGGAATAGTGTTAGGCAGAAATTACGGCCAATTGCTTTGGCGAGAGACCAAAAGACTCGGCTGCCATTTGGACAGGCTGCTAGTTTCCTGCTTTTTGCTCTTTCGAACTCTGTTTTGGAAGTGTCAGTTGTTTTTTTGCATTTATTACGGGCTTCGGTGTGAGCTTTGAAGGAGGATGGGGATTCTTGATTTCAGCCAGTTGTGGTATGTCTGGTGTTTCATCTCTACAGCCTTGGCACATCTTTTGGAGAACCAGGGTTTCGTTAGAGAATGGCAGTTGGAGTGCTGTGTGGAATGTATGTATTCATGCCAGTGAGGATTACTTTGGTAATAAGCTCGGTGCATATGTTTGGGTTGGAAGGCCAGCAGCAGTAGTAGTCCAACCATGGAATGCAGCATAAAAGTTGCAGAGGCTGTCCCACTTGGCACTGTTATAGTGCCAAACTACTCTTGTGTGGGAGTGTCTGTGTAAACATTGTTGCATGGGGGAGGAGATGAGCACTAGGTTGTGGTCAGAATTGCCCAGGGGGCTTACTACTTTCACTGTGTATTTGGAGGGGGTCATTGGTGAGGAAGAGATTCTTGGGGAGTGATTTGGGTTATCTGGTATTCTGGTTGGCATCTGGACAAGTTGTGTAAGGTTGTTAGTGATGGCAAATGTTTCGGCATCTCTGCCTGCAAGATCTGTACAGCTGGAGGAGAAAAGCCAGCTAGTGTTGTGGATGTTAAAATATCCTAGGAAGATGATTTCGCTGTTGGGAAAGTGGGATTGGAGAAAGTCGATTTTTAGGGAGAGGAAATTAAAGAGCTCAGGGTGGTTGGTTGTGTTGGGGGAGCGATAGAGACAGCAGATGAATTGGACTGAGTGGGGGAAGGGATATTTTCAACCAAAGGAGGTCAAAGTTGGGTGCCCTCTGGTAAGGTATGTCAGAGCGGATGTAAATACATCCGCTCTGACATACTTTTTTTATATGATATGAACTACCCTTGGGACGAAAGTTGTTGAAGAGTGAGTAGTTTGGAAGGTTGAGATAAGTTGTGTTGCAGGGAGATGAGTTTGTGTTTCTGCCGGGAAGAGTAGGTGGTAGTGAACACTATTCAGGTTGAAGTTTAGGCCACGGATGTTGGTGAATTGGATGTGTAGGATTTTGTGTGTCGTATGTTGGACTGCATGAGTCTTGCACATTTCCTATGCGGTGCCTGTATGCTGGTCTCTTTGGTGGCATCACTTGGTTTTTTCACCAGTTTATCTTGTCTGTAGTCGATGGTACAGTTGGTGTCACCATTTTGATGTTTTTCTTTGAGTTGTCTTCGAAGCTGATGGCTTTGAAGCCATCATAATAGGTCTGGTTATGCACGATTGGAGACAGGTGTCTTTGAACTTGTTGATAATCACTGTTATTATTTTTGATGAGGTTGTCGGTGTGTCGCAAGTCACTTTTACTAGGCGTGGGAAGTTCGTACCCTCCTTCCTTTTATTTATAGGCCTGAAACGGTAGCATATGATGATATTCTTAGGATCGATGTCGCATTCTTCAGCGAGTTTGTTGATGTCCTCTTGTAATGATTTTCCGTTTTCGTCAGGAAATTCAAAATGACGGTGTTGAGTTTTTTTTGTTTAGCCTCCATCAAGTCGTTTACCGTTGCTGCGATTAGATCGTGAAGTTCTTTCGCTTGTGGAGTGGAGCGTGCGTTGTGCTGGTTTTCAATTTGTTCTAGTTCAGTTTCGACTGCCCGTATTTTGGAGGTAAAAGTTCCATTTAAAGCGTTGATGTGCTATTCGAGGTTTTCGACACGTTTACCTATGTTCAGTAGTTGTTTTACCGAAGGGAGGCACAGTAAACAGAACGGCTGGTTAAGTTCGATAAGTAGCTTTTGCATAGCTTTGTCAATTTTCGCGCAGGAAACGTGCAACCAGTGGCAACAGAACTTGCAGAATATGCCCTGTTTTCTGTCTGTGACACCAGTTTTGCAGCTGCGGCACGTAGTAGCTATGTCAGTGGCGGTTGAAGGCACTGAGCTGGCAGAACAAGTGGTGCTCGTTCGCAGTTGGCTTTTGATGCCGCCATCTTTGCTGCGTACGGTAGGCATCGTGTGCGCTTACACGTGTCTGATTTAAAATTGGAAGAATAGTTGGATTAATACACTATAGCTACTTACAGTTTTTACTGAAGTATTTCGCTGTTGGGTTTTCGTTTGCTGGTTAATTTCAATGGAAAAACACTCGCAATGAATCTACTAACAATCTACGAAATCTACTAACAAAACTGTAGAATATCTCTTTACTTACTATATATATTATTAAAAAGCTTTAATGACTGATACCAAAGATAAAAAGATGACATGGTATATTTGAAAAGATACTACTAGTTTCGTTGAATTGATCAACATCTTCATGTATCACAATCAAAGAATTACAGACTTAAAATTGCATTCACAGAACAAGTACAAAAAGACAGTAGTGTGTTTGAAAATAAAATGTGAGCTTGAGTTCCAAATAAACGTAGACTACGCGCTGTCGCGCGTGTGCCAATACTGAACAGAGGCAACGTGTCCGTCAGAGAGATTGAAACTTGGCTGTTGTTGATATGGGAAGAATCTAGAGAAATTTCTCAAGATTCGACAATCTTTCTCTCTAGCTCATCATAGCACACACGGATGTTAGAAGTTTGAGTCCAGTTCACAGTGTGTTGGCGGCCTTCGTCTTGAGTTAACTGAAAAGAGAACGTGGCTAGAGAGAGTGCTGGCTCTAGTCCTGTTATAGGAGATATCTCTACGGTGTTCTTCCAAATGTAGAAGGATGGATTTTGCAGTCTGGCCATAGTATCGCTTTCCACAATCACATAAAATCTTGTACACTCCTGGAAACTGAGTTGGAAGATGTTTCTCTTTAGGTTTACTAAGTATTGAACGAGGTTTTGGGAGCATAGTGAAGCAAGTTCTGAAGTTAAACTTCTTGAGAATTTTTGCCAGTTTTGGTGAAAGAGAGCTGATGTAAGGCAAAGAGAATGAAGGATCTGGAGGAAGAGGGATCTTCAGAAGTTGAGTGACTCGGGGAAAGAAATTTGTCAATTTTCTTAGGAGAGAAACCTTTATTAATAAAAGTTTTTTTAAGAAAAAGGAGTTCATTTGCAATTTCTTCTTCTTCTTAATAATGTTGGAGGTTTAATGGATTTTTTAATACTTCCTATATTTCGTCCTAGTCACTAGGACATCTACGGGGATTACAAAAATAACTAATGTAACATAACACAAATATCATACAATACTAAGCCCAACCACGTGGGTGACACTAAAGTCCTATCTAGGTGGAGCACCCTCTAAGGGCGGTAGTAGGTGGCCTGGAATGTAAGGTGGGACCCCTGGTGATGAGTGTTTCCCAAATTTTACCAAACCAAACCTCCAACATTATGTCTTCACAGCACTTAAGCCTCTATATACGTCTTCTTAAGTAAAGATTTGGCTAGGTGAACTAAGGTGGAAATAATACCAAATTTTTGTGGGAGGGTAGTGATGGGAGGAAGCATGAAGGTATCTATCAGAATGAGTAGGCTTTCTAAAAATTGAGATTTTAATACTCTCAGCACATCTGGTAAGTTTCAGGTCTAGAAAGGGGAGGCTTAAAGGTTCGAAGGTTAAAGAGATTTTTTCATGACACTTGTTTAGGTGGTCTAAAAATAAATTGAGGTTTTTGACACCATCTTCCCAGATAAGGAAAATATCATCATTATAACTATACCAAAATTTTGGTTTAAGGGGGAAGGAGTTAATAGCTTTTTCTTCAAAATTCTTGAGAAATATATCTGCGAGAATCGGAGAGAGTGGGCTGCCCATGGCCTGACCTGAGTTTTGTAAGTAGATCTTATTGTCATATTTGTAGTATCCTGACTTTATGCAATGGGAGAGTAAAGGAAAGAGTTTTTTTGATAATTTGTTCTTGAGAAGATCGAGGACTTTAACAAGCACATTTCTAAAGAGAGAAACAATATCGAAATTGGCCATTAAATCTGTTTTTTTAAGTTTGATATCCTTGATTTTTGAAACAAAATCTGCAGTTTTTAATATGTGAAGAGGAAATTCCAGAAAGATTTCTTAGAAAACTCGCGAGATATTTGGAGAGGTTGTAGGTAAGAGAGTTTATGCCCTCAACTATAGGTCTGAGTGGGCAGTTTGTTTTTGAATCTTGGGGAGACCATACAGTCGAGGGATGAAGTGACCTTAGAGAAAGACGAATGTTTCTTTGTAACTCCAAGGTGGTTGAACTACACAATAGAACTAATAAATTATTAGTTCTATTGTGTAGTTCAATCGTAGGGTCACTATTAATTTCTGAGTAAGTATCACTGTTTAAAAGTTTCAAGATTTTATTATGGTAATCAGACTTGTCTAAGATGACAAGTCTGATTACCATAATAAAGAATAACGATGTTATTATCTTTTAAGGACTTAATAGCTGCTCTTTCAGAGTAAGAAATGTCTGGTGGAGGCCAAGCTTTATTCATGGTGAAAATGGCTTCCACACGGAGGAGGTTGGCTTCTTTGTTTGGTAATAAAGAAGCTGCTTTTTCTATCTTTGTTAAGAGATGTTCTTTAGGAATGGATGTAGGAGCAGTGACAAAGTTGAGATCTTTACCAAGTATGCTTTCTTCTGCCAAAGATAGTTGATGGGAAGACTTATTGATAACAACTTTTTTTTTAAATAGGTAAAGTCAAAATGAGAAGTTTTGCTATCCTGTATATATTTAAGAGAATCATATTTTCTAATGAGGTTGATTTTATTTAAATTCTGTATTTTAGAAGCTTTAAGAGTGCTAATTTCTTTTAAATAGTTCCAAGATGAACTGTCTAGAGAATGAGATAAACGGGTTTCATGATAGGTCTTAGAGAAATAAGCGGAAAGACAACGTTTGGTATCACAAATGCGTTCCGATAAAAGATCCAGTTTTGCTCTCCTGTAAATCCTTTCAGCTCTAGCGGTTTTTATTGAGTCTTTAAAATTAAGGAAGCGTGGAATAATAGAATTGCACTTGCATCTTTTGAGAAATACAAGTCTGTTGATGTATAATCGCTCTGAGATTCTTCTGATATTCTTTGACCAGTGAATTTAATTCCTCGTTATCAGGAAAGTAGATATTTTCATAATTCATTTTTACTCAGTTGGAAATACTATTAAAAAGCTTTAATGACTGATACCGAGAGATAAAAAGATGACATGGTATATTTGAAAAGATACTACTAGTTTCGTTGAATTGATCAACATCTTCAGGTATCACAATCAAAGAAATATATAAAGAATTACAGAGACTTAAAATTGCATTCACAGAACAAGTACAAAAAGACAGTAGCATGTTTGAAAATAAAATGCGAGCTTGAGTTCCAAATAAACGTAGACTACGCGTTGTCGTGAGTGCGCCAATACTGAACAGAGGTAACGTGCATCAGAGAGATTGAAACTTAGGCTGAATATGTGAGAGCAGTATTGAATACTGCTCTCATATATGGGGTGGGAACCCCAAGATGCTCGACTCAATATAGAGGAGAGCAATTAGACTTATCAATGATCCATCCCTTACCAACTCCCCCCCTTCACACAGACGTATGGTCTCTGCAGTATGTATATTCTACAAATATTTCCATGGGAAATGCTCATCGTAAATATCATCAATAATTCCTCCGCTCAGTACTAAACTCATTGGAACACGTACAGCTGCTGCACAACATCCCTTCACAGTTCACCTAGAAACAAACAGAACAAGTTTCTTTTCCTCTTCCTTCATCCCTGCAACTGCTACACTGTGGAACAGTCTCCCACCTGCTCTGTTTCCCAAGGAATACCATTTAAAGTCATTCAAATCAAATGTAAACAAATTCCTCCTTTCCCAACCCACCACCCATACACGGTACTAATGTACTATAGGTTGGCCAACCAACCTCCTGTGTATGGGCCCAACATGAAAAAAAAATAAAGGTTAAAGGATGAATATGAAAGACTGACTTTAGTTGCTGGTCATGAAAACAAAAACTAGATGGTGGAAGATATGCATAAAAGATGTAGTGGAAAAGTTCAGTGAGTATTTTGCTAGTGTATTACATGGGTGTGTGGGGATGAATTCTAAAGAGTAGTGTTGAATAACAATAGGAAGGAAGACAGAAGACTGACATTTCAAGAATAGGAAGTGTTTAGAATATTAAGTAACTTTGATGTTAATAAGGTTGTCGGACTGGATGAGATCTCACTATGTATATTACGGATATGTGCAAAAGAGATGGCACTTCCCTTTACTCACTTCTTCAACAGAGATCTGGTACCAGGAACAGTCAGAAGAATGGAAAGAGGGAAAAATAGTGCCACACCAAACCAGACATTTCTTCGGTATCTTCTCCCTCAGACACTTCCAGACTTCTTGCCTTGGCTCTTTGTACGCTTCTCCAGATCAATAAGCACCAAATGTAGTGTAATTTTTTTTTTTTTTATTTATTCCGATCCCTGATCTCTACGGCATTGTAATATTTTTATTCTTATAATGTTTTCACTGTTTTACATATTTTTTGTAACATACATACATGTAGTGCCCTCTTTCTATATCTATCCTATCTTATTTTTTCTATTAACTCAAACATATAGTGCCCTCTTTCTATATCTATCCTATCTTATTTTTTCTATTAACTCAAACATATATCGTTCCACCTCTAATTTCTTTCTATTCTACCTTCGGTGATTTTATATTCTTTGCATCTGAGAGCATAGGAAATTTATATAGATTTTTGACTGCCCCACCTTGCCTCAATATGCTACATGAAATATGATACCTCCGGTAGACCTCAATCATGCTATATTAATTACTTCTTAGAACATTCACAGTTGTGGTCTCATTACCTTATTTTTCTTTACTCTAATGATTTCCCGCTTATAGGCTAGAATTATTTTTAGATCAATGCATTGCAATAAATAAGATCAGGCGACACTTTAAGAAAATTCAACAAGCATATTTAATGATCACTAATTAAAGAAATGTACAATACAAAGAGAAGAGCAGGGGAACTATCCTCCATTAATCTCGATTCAAAATTCATGCAACTAGCTATATATCTCTTTCAGCAATTTTTTTTAGTTATTCGAATAGTTTATATTTACTTTCCTCAACTTAATTCTCAATATCTACTTCTATTTGCATCAATATACCAATATGACATATATATATAGCAATCACTCTATATGAAATAAAATTTCCCAAAATTTCTCAGTTAGTTTGTAATACTTTCCTCAGCTTAAATTTCAATATCTAGTTTAAGTGCATCTCTATCTTTATCAAGACTTATATAAAAATCAATCATATCAACCATAGGACAAAACTTAGATATTATACAAATGGCAGATTATTTTCAAAACTCAATTAGCTTCTCAGGAATTAGCTATATGCTCATATTCACATGCATTATCAATTTCAATCTTAAGGACATATTGGTTATTTTCTGGCTATAACTATCCTATCTTATGAATCTTATCAGTTCGTTAAAACATCTTTCTTACACCACATAATCTTATAAGACACGATATCAGACTCATGTGAACAGTCTTTGATGCACCTTTTTCTTCTATTTCTTTACGGCATCCTATGTTCCCTTTTCCATTCCGTGTTTTGGATTTTCTACCTCTGGGTCCTCGGAGAACAGGAGCTTCGTCAGGTGGGGAAGCGGGATATACGAGGAACGATTCTCGGGCATTGAATACTTGGTCGAAGGGTTACGATTGTCGGGCATTCACAGGCTCGGCTGAGCTGAATAGCATCTGGACAGTTTCGTTTCTCCTTACGTATTCGCCTCTGGACATCCATGCTCCTTGACTCGAACGGCTTACGGTTGATCGACCTCTGACCTCCTTCCTCGGATTTCTCCATGTCTGGGCAGAACCTCCCCTTGTTCCTTTCTTTAGATGTCGATGGTGGTTGTCGATCCCCTTCATTTCCCAAAACTTGCCTTATATCCTTCTCAGTTTCCAAACCTTGGGTTCAGTTTTGGAACCCCCCTTGCAATATCACGCGATAGCATGTTCTGGAACTTTCGCAGACTTCTTCTTTCATGTTCCTAATCCGTTTTTGTCAGCCTACGGAAGTCACGTTTGATTCCTGGCGTCTCTTTCTGCACTGACCATGAAGGCCACCTGCAACTGAACATATAAACAAAAATCAAACGGCTTCCCGACTGCATGACCTTGCGCTTGGCATTATCAATTCTACAAGTTTTGTTTTTGTAAAGAGTAAGCTAATACCCGTTGTGCTGTACATATTCTGTATACAATACTAAATAATAATATAATAGACATATTTACAAGTTTTCTGGGTTTTACCTTCCTGTAAAAGGTTGATGCATTAACCGGACAAAAATTCATGCTGCATCGAACTTTTACATAGGCCCACCCTTTTATGAAAAATTTTTCATACATTGAATAATGGATGACAAATTTTTTTTTTTCTTGTCCCTAGGTCCTGGGTCATAAATTCTCTGGGGTGGATAGTACTCAGTTTCATCGGCCATTTGTGAGATAAGAAAGCACTCAGTCCGTTGTATGGGTTCTCTCTGTTGCAATACGGGTTGGGACCTACATCTGTTAGAATTAGTGCTCGACTTATTCCCTTGATATTTTCTTTCTACCTTACCCCAAACTATTTTCGTTCCTTTTCTTTACCCGTAGTTTAGCGCGATCTGGACGTGTATGATATCTGGTGTCGCTCCCCTTTTCCTTTCCTATGAAATTTGTCTCCATTGCGTCCTCGCTTTCTGCAAGTTCCATGTTTTCCCTTGGATTTACTGCCATCTTCACACTCGAGATGTGAAAAGCTTTTTTCATTTCTATTTGTGGGATGTCTTCAATTTCTGAGGGACTATTTTCTTTCCTTCCTCTTTCAATCTTACTCACCTTAGCATATTTATTTTCGGCTGTGGCTATTTTCTTTTCTAGATTTGCTGGCCCTTTCAGTCCGAAATTTCTGTTTATCCCCTTTTACCCACCTAACTCCCATCAAGGAAAATTCCTGGGTACTGAAGTTACATTGGAACCCATGACTTTTTAAGAAGTCTGTCTCCAGTATTATTCTTATTCAGATCAGTATTATCCGATCCCCCTGTCGAGAGGCTTCCAGTAGAATGAGCAGTTCAGGCGCAACTTTCAAATCGAAACTGGGCAACTACAGGTTTACTTTTAATTTGGTTGGAGCATAAATAGTGGAGTTTGTGATTCCATATTCATGGTTTGAAAAAACCATGAATGTGGTTTTTTCAAACCACAATTTTTCTTACAGAATTTCTATAATTACTAAATATTTCTAAAAACAATACACTTATTATACACTTTGTTAGCCTGATCTTATTGCAAAAAATGACCCAATCCACTCTTTAATTATTGTGGATTATATCCTGTCAACTACTGTGCCCTTGTAATATTTTTCTTCGTATCCATTGTGTTCTTTACTGAGCCATTGTAATATTTTTAATTCGTATGCCATTGTAATATTTTTATTCTTATAATTATTCACCGTGTTTTCACTGTTTTACTTATTTTTTGTAACATACATACACGTAGTGCCCTCTTTCTATAATTATCCTAACTTTATCTTATTTTTTCTGTTAACTCAAACATGTAATATTACAATTAGTATTGTAATTGGCATTGTAACATTTTATTCTTATTATGTATTCACTGTGTTTTAACTGTTTTAACACATATTTGTAACATACATACATGTAGTGTCCTTTTTCTATATCTATCCTATCTTATTTTTTCTATTAACTCCAACATATATCGATCCACCTCTGATTTCTTTCTATTCTACCTTCAGTGATTCTATATTCTTTGCATCTGAGAGCATAGGAAATTTATATAGATTTTTGACTGCGCCACCTTGCCTCAATATGGTACATGAAATATGATACCTCCGGTAGACCTCAATCATGCAATATTAATTACTTCTTAGAACATTCACAGTTGTGGTCTCATTACCTTATTTTTCTTTACTCTAATGATTTCCCGCTTATAGGCTAGAATTATTTTTAGATCAATGCATTGCAATAAATAAGATCAGGCGACACTTTAAGAAAATTCAACAAGCATATTTAATGATCATTAATTAAAGAAATGTACAATACAAAGAGAAGAGCAGGGGAACTATCCTCCGTTAATCTCAATTCAAAATTCATGCAACTAGCTATATATCTCTTTCAGCAATTTTTTTTTAGTTATTCGAATAGTTTATATTTACTTTCCTCAACTTAATTCTCAATATCTACTTCTATTTGCATCAATATACCAATATGACATATATATATAGCAATCACTCTATATGAAATAAAATTTCCCAAAATTTCTCAGTTAGTTTGTAATACTTTCCTCAGCTTAAATTTCAATATCTAGTTTAAGTGCATCTCTATCTTTATCAAGACTTATATAAAAATCAATCATATCAACCATAGGACAAAACTTAGATATTATACAAATGGCAGATTATTTTCAAAACTCAATTAGCTTCTCAGGAATTAGATATACTCATATATTCATGCATTATCAATTTCAATCTTAAGGGACATATCGGTTATTCTCTGGCTATGACTATCCTATCTTATGAATCTTATCAGTTCGTTAAAACATCTTTCTTACACCACATAATCTTATAAGACACAATATCAGACTCATGTGAACAATTTTTGGTGCACCTTTTTCTTCTATTTCTTTACGGCGTCCTATGTTCCCTTTTCCATTCCATGTTTTGGATTTTCTACCTCTGGATCCTCGGAAAACAGGAGCTTCGTCAGGTCGGAAAGCGGGATATACGAGGAACGATTCTCGGGCATTGAACACTCGGTCAAAGGGTTACAATTGTCGGGCATTCACAGGCCTCGGCTGAGCTGAATAGCATCTGGACAGTTTTCTCCTTATGTATTCGCCTCTGGACATCCGCGCTCCTTGACTCGAACGGCTTATGGTTGATTGACGTCCAACCTCCTTCTTCGAATTTTTCTGCGTCTGGGCAGAACCTCCTTGTTCCTTTCTTTAGATGTCGATGCTGGATGTTGATCCTTGATCATTCTCTCGAAACTTTTCCATCATCTGCTGGAACCCAAAGATAGAATCTGTCGTTGATCGACCAGATATAAAGCCAAATTGCTCCTTTGCAATTTCCACCTCCTTCCTCAGTCTTCCGTCAAGAACCCTTTCAAGGATTTTCATTGTGTGGGACATCATCTTTATTCCTCTGTAATTCTTTGTCTTGTGCATCCCCTTTACCCTTGTAGATGGGGAAAAGAGTGTTTCCCTTCACTCCTTGGGTATATTTTCCTGTTCGCAAACTTTTATGAATGGGTCCCACAGCAAGTCAGTTCCCTCTTCTCCCAGTGCCTTCCATGCCTCCACTGGGGTCCTATCAGGGCCCACCGATTTTCCATTCTTCATCCTCTCCATGGCCTTCTTCACTTCCACTCTAATGATGTTCTGCACCATTCCCTCATAAGGCTGCCCATCTTTGTGAATCCTCGCATTTCTCTCATTCAAAAGTCCTTCAAAGTATATTCTCCATCTGTTTCTTATGTCCACATCCCTCCTCAATACTCTTCCTCTAGTCTTTGATCTGTCTCACATGTAAGATGTCCTTTGATGCCTTACTTGAAAACCATATACAAGTCATTTCATTTGTAATTACTTGGATATGTAAAGTATAAATATTTATGTAATTAAATATACAAAAAAATATTTTTGCACGTGCACGTGCGCACACACACAGTGTAAGAACCTGTTTATGTTATTTTGTGAATATTGTGGATATATATTACAATTGAATGTTGGATTATTATGACGGGCAGCTCCAAGGAGTCCTCAGACTCATCGAGGGAGGCCCAACATCATGTCAAGAACAACTATTCAACATTCACACAGTATCTATCATACTTCTCCTTGAACTCATTTATAGTCGTGGCACTCACAACAGATTCTGGCAGCTTATTCCACTCATTTATCACTCTCCAAGTAAAAAACCTAACTCTAATACCCCTGCTAACCACACTCTTACCAAGCTTCCATCCTCTCTACCTCCTCCACATTGAGAAGAAACCCTGGCACCCATATCTGGGCACAGTAGTTTAGATGGGGGTCTTATCAAGGCTCGATACAGAGGAACAATAACCTGTTTGTCTCTGCTCGTTAAAGTGTTTTTCAGCAACCAAGTGATTTGATGAGCTGATTTTGCCACTTTTGCGATGTGTCCCCTAAACTTCAACTCCCTATCCACCAACACTCCCAAATCCATGGCCTCCTCAATCTCCTGGAGTACAGTTCCACCAATGTGATATACTGCTGCTAATCTTTTCACCCCAAAATGCAAAACCTTACATTTTTCCACTTTAAATTGACATCCATTCTCCTTAGCCCAGTCCTCCAAACTATCCAAATCATCCTGCAAAATTTTGACATCCTGAGCATTCACTATTGCGCTACCTAACTTTGCATCATCTGCAAACAGATGCACAGTTCCTCTCAGATCCTTTCCTATATTGTTAATGAAGAAGTTAAACAGTAGCAGTCCAAGAACAGAACCCTGTGGCACACCGCTAGTCACAGGTCGTCTTTTGAACTCTACTCCTGAATAAACCAATCTGTGATATCTCTCCATCAATCACCCTCCTATCCATCTCACTATCCCTATATCCATTCTTATATGCTACAGTTTACTGATTAGAATTCCATGTGGTATCCTATCAAAGGCTTTAGCAAGGTCCAGTAGAATCACTGTAAACCCGTTACCCTTATCCAGTTCAGCTGTCACTGTGTTATAGAACGTGAGCAAGTTACTGAGGCATGATCTACCCTTCACAAAACCATGCTGTTCCCCCATAAAGTATCCCATTTTCATCTATCCAATCTTGTAATTTCCTCTTGACTATTTTCTCCAAGACCTTGACAACAATTCCTGATATGCTGATCGGCCAGTAATTTTCAACAGCAGTCTTGGAACCTCCTTTATGCAGTGGAACTATTTTCCCCTCTTTCCACCCCCTTGGGACTAACACAGACCCGAGACTAAAATTAAACAAAATGGTCAAAGGAACCGAAAATTCTTTAGCTGCTTCTCGTACGACACAAGCTGGTCTACCATCCAATCCCGCAGATGAGATGACATTGAGGTTTTGTAATAGACTATTCACCACAATTCCCGTATAAGCTATTTGTTCTTCCATTTCTGCAATGTCACCACATGGATGATATATTCTTGCAAAGTGCCCACTCAGTAATTCTACTATATCAACTGATGCGGGTACCTCCCTACCATCAGCATTCTTTAAAATCAATCTGCCATATGCATTTTTTCTTTTACTTGCAACATAACGAAAAAACTGTTTGGTATTCTCTTTAGCCTGCATGGCTAATGTTTTTTTCATAATCGGTTTTGCTTTTCTTTCCACACTTGTTACCCTTCTGGCCTGGGCTTTATACCGTTCATGTGCCTGCAGGTCACCTTTCTCCTTAAAATTCCCTCCACAGTTGTTTCTTTTTTTTTTCAGCTCAAGCTTAATGGTGTTATTCATCCATTTAATCCCTACTTGAGTTATTATTCGGACTCTAGGTATACAGTCAGCTATTGCCTCTTGCAAAATCTTCTTAACCACCTCCCATGCACTATCAACATCTAGCCCTTGCAGTTTTACATGCCATGGTACTGAACCAATCGAACTCCTAAGCTTGTCATACTTACCAGCCCGATAATTCCACATGTACCCTTTCTTAATTGTAAATTCCACACCTTTAGCCACCTCCCAAGTCAAGACCCTATGATCACTCTCACCAGTTGGTGGCAATGTGGTCGTATTCGTTACAGCCAAATCCTCAGATGCAATTACTAGGTCAAGCACTCTCTGACCCCCAGTATTTTCCATTACATGCTGTCGCAGATAGTTATTCCTTAATAACCGCATAAAATTCAATTCCTTCCTCCCATGTGTCCTCTCCTCCCTCCAATCAATGCTACCATAGTTGAAATCTCCCATAATAATTACCCTCCTTCCACTCATTTCTTCTATAGGAGCACCCAATTGTATATTTAGTTCTGCTTGCCACAATCTCATTCCAAATGGCCTCAAATGTCCTCTTTTCTCTATCCTGCAATTCAACTTCTATTCTCCTTGGCTGCAGCTCATGAGCTGCCATCAATAATACTCCTCCCCCCATTTTATTCTCCCTGTCATTCCTGAACACACTATACCCCTCAAATTCAATTCCACTAGCTATATAATCTTCATTCAGCCATGTTTCACTAATGCCAATAACCTGTGATCTGGAAGTGCCAGCCAAGGCCAAAAATTCTTCCTTCTTGTTCCTAATACTCCTAGCATTAGTATACATGAATTGCAGACCTCCGTTAGCCCCATTCCTACCTTGATGCCTTATACTAATTATCCCATTCTGATTTGTTGTCCTTATTCGCTTGGGCATATTATACTCATTTATATACTCATCTGCCTCCCTAAGGTCTGCATATCTACTCCCCCCTCCCTTAATAAATCTATTTTCCCTGATTCTGCACATCCACTTCATTCAACAACACTTTTTCAAGTCTGCTTACACCGAATCCATTCAAACGGAAACCACCCATCTTATATAGATCCTTTCGCCCATCGAACTCATTCCACACGTCCACAAATTCCACACCACTTGTCATGCAATAACCCACACATAAAGTCATTTGTAATTATGGCCCTCCTAAACTCTTCACTGTCATACCGCGGCAAAAGACTAATTATTCTAACTCTCTCACTCTTTTCTTTTGCTACCTCAAACAATTCATTCAGGTCCTCTATCATTTCCATTTTATCTCCTTTCAAATCATTCGTACCTGCCGCCACTAATTTCTTTCACCCTTTGCTTTTGCTCCCTAATGGACTCACTTACGTCCTTAATGGTCGCACCAGGTTGGTACGATTTTGTCAAATTCTCTACTATCACACCTCGTACTAACGAATCTCCATACAGCACTCGCTCCTTCATTTTGTTTATGTTTACAATCATACGCTTATTTTTCTTTTCATACTTTTTTTTATTCGCTGGTACACTCGGTAGACATTTGTGCATATGCTCCAGCTGCCGCTTTGCTCTATGTATTGCTCCACTCAACAGCGCAATCTCACTCATTGCATCTATCTCACCTTTTTATTATCTATCAAACCATTAATTTGCTCTGTTATTAATACCTTCATTCATGCCCTCACAGCTCTCTGGTACAACCTCGCAATTTCTTACCATATCGCTATTTTCTACATTCTGAGATTTGACAAAAATATCACACTTGCGACCTGAAATACACTTTAATTCCTCATTTTCCTTACATTTTCTACACACATTTACTCCATAATCATCATCTAACCATACTCCAACCGCTCTCCGCAACGCATACATTTCACAGATAGTACACTGAATAATCTCGTTTATGTTACCGTTATTGAACAAAGATGGCAAACCATTATTACTCGCTGCCATTTTCCTTCTTACCAGAGCCATGTGCGCGCTTCTATCATATTTTATCAACTTAATAATTGAAACACCAAAAACACAAACAGACACACTAAGATACGAATAGCAAACAAACTACGTAATATTCCAGCAAAATTGTCAATGATAACTTAAAATAACACTTATCTTATCAGGAGCTCTCAACAAACACTACAGACAACCCTCATATTGATGAGATTTAGTTCAAAATCACTGTTTACAAAAATTTAGAAATTTTTAGACCACCACTCCATTAAGATTGGGTTGATTGCAAAGAGCTGCACAGCATTCTTTGAAGAGGCTCTCAAATTTTTGAAATGACTTATATAATGAATTTTGTGTAGTCCCATATAATCCTGTATGATATCTGTATCTAGTAAAATTGGTATGCTCTGCAACTAATTTCTCAGCTTGGAAAAGGGGATTTAATTAATATATTTTGGTATCTACAATACTACCAGCCTGGCCAAAATAAAAGTTGCAGAAACGAGGAATGTGGTACTCTCTAAAGTGAGCCAAGTGAGGTAGTTTGTGTTTAGCAAAAGGCATGATCAACGAAGTCTTGTTTACTTGCTCGAAGACTGTTTGGAATTCAGATTTCTTTTGAGATGTATTTAGAAATACCTTTCATGCAAGGAATGGAAATTTGGTTGATATGGATGATGGACTATCTAATGGGATATTTTCTGAAGAGCAAAATGGCATCAAAGGCATCTTGCAAATGTGGAGGTTTTTCGATTTGGAGATGAAATTTGCTGTATTCTTTTTCTTTATGTAGGAAGTTGATTTTTCTGTTTTGCTTGAGAATAGGTTACATGGAAGCAGTTTCTAAGTAGGACAGCTGACTGATGCAGTCAACATCATAGTGAGCTTTAATATTTCTCTCTTCACCAGCATTCCATTAGATATATTGAGTTAGAAAGGGAATGGATACAGCATGGAAGATTTGCATAAATTGGAGGATATGGGATTGCATTATAAAATATTAGCATGCATAATTGGAGATGAAAGTGATATTTTGACTACAAGTTAACAGATGCAAAACAGATTGAAAAAATGAAAGTTGGCGTAAATGAAAGAGACGGAATGAAAGTTAGTGAAACTGAGGGAGTGAAAGATCACAAGAATGAAAAGCAAAAGTAAGTGATAAAGGAGCGAAAGGAAGTAATGAATGAGGAAATGGAATTAAGGCGCAGCAGAATGAGAGGTAGTGAGACTATGGGAGCGGCAGAGAGTGGAATTGCCAGAATGCAAGATTTGAAGAAAGAGTTATGCAAAGTGAGATTAGACATTTAGTGAAGATATGAAAGTGCGCAAAAGAATAGAATGAAAGAAAAAGGTAACGAGTGATTTGAGAATAGCAGTGCATGGAGATTCCATTGTTAGAGGGGTGATTAAGGAGAGAATTTATAAGATCTCTTATCCAGGAGAAAGTATGAGCAAGATAATTCATGCTTCTTACATGAAGAGGAAATGAGCAAGTCAATTAGTGGTGGTTGTGGGGACAAACAGATTTAAGTGGAGATAGGAGAATGTAAGGATGGATGTCAGGAGGTTATTGAGAAGAATGAAAAATAACAGTATAGTGGAAAAAGGGTATCATTGGGTTGCCAAGGTATGATGATGAGATGAAACAGTGAGCCAGAATCATGAATGTTATATTGGCAGAGTTGTGTGAGGAGAAGAAAATGTAGTTCGTGGATATATGGCTTGTATTTGAGGGAAGAATGGAATTATACAGATGTGACTGATTGCATTTAAATGGCTTGCAGTGGGTGAACTGGAAAAACTGTTCATAAATAGAAGTGTGGTGTTGTAATATAACCAAGAAATCTGAAGTAAGAGGTGAATTGAAAGATCAGGATAGTGGTATTGAAGAGACTGAAGTGTTATTCAGTGGAAACAGTAGTGTGAGAGAACGGGAATGCTAGAGGAACAGGGAAACGTGGAGAGCCTGGGGAGACAAGGAAACATGGTATAGGGAGAGTGAATGATTGGAGTAGTAGTGAATGCATGGGGATAATCAGCAGAAATATGTGGTAAGTGGTAATAATGGTGATTGGCAAGGACAAGGTTTGAATAAGAAAATCACAACCAACAAGTGTAGTACTGGTTATAGAACTAAATGTGAACTGCTGTGTTTGTTTACAAATGCCAGGAGTATTAGAAATAAGGAAGATGAAATTGTTTCGCTGAGTTTTTTTCCCAAAATGGTTGGAATAAGTGAAACATGGTTGAATGAAGATGATATCGTAATGGGGATAGAAATGGAACAGTACAGTGTTTTTTGTGAGGAGAGTGCTGCTGATGATAGTAGGAGAATTATGTTCACATAAGGCAGACATGAAATTGAGAAATAGTGGCAATGGTTTTGAGGAAGTGTGGTGTGAGATGGAGGTTGACAGGAAGAGATATTTAGTTGGATTTTGTTATAAGCCAGGGAATGTGGAGGGTAGTGATGAAGAAGCATATAAGACCTTAGAGTAGTACCGGCAGAAAACATGGCAGCGGCTTTGTCATTCCATGATTTTAATTTAGACCAGTCGTTTTGTTAAGTGTGAGGTGTGCTATATGTATTCTTTCGATTAGATAAATGATTTGTGGATGTTTAGGGCGGATGGAAGGAGGGTGTGTGCGAAGTGCAACCTGAATGAGGAATTGATGAATGCAAATATGAAATTGATGACAGAAAGTGTGAGTAGCGAGAATGTCGGGGGAAAATGAGTGCACGTTCGAAAAAAGAAGGATGGTGTGAAAGAGAGGTGAAAGAATGTTAAAAAATCAGTAAAAAAGAAAAAGAGTAATATGAAATCCATAACGGATGTTAACCACGCTACCGGCCAAGACGTCTATAGACGTCAAAGTTATCATGGATGCGAAGTGCATATTAAAATTGTAATACCATTGATATTACATTGAAATATATGATGGATACGAAGCATATGAGGATGCATATTTGATCCATAACGGCCGGTGAGGTGGTTAAAAAGGGTGAGAGTGGCAGAAGGAAATGAAATTGAGAGAACGAATGCAGCTGGAAACGGCATGATGAATGAATCAAAAGTGGAAAAAATTGAAAGAATGAATGATAGCTAACGTTGGACGCATGTTGGACCGAAAGTACGGAAGCACAGAAGGATGAATGAGAGTGAAAGTGAGAAGAGGGGGTCGAGAATTAGAAAATTAGGAAGATTGAATGATAGAGAGAATGTGATGCGAGATTCGGAAGTTGAATTGGATTGGATGAGGAAAGAGATGAAATGGATGCGGAATGAAATTAAGAAAATTTGGGTAAAAAATATTAAAACAAATCATGATGGCACGAAAGAGGGGTGAGTGGCGTTGTATGGAGACTCCATTATTAAAGGTGTGCTGGATGATAAGATGCATATGGTATGTTTTCCAGGTGGTAAAATGAGTAGAGTGAATGAGGCATTGGATATGAGGAAGGAGCGAGCAAAGGAGTTAATGGTTTTAATCGGTACGAATGATTTGACAGAGGACAAAGATAGCGTCAGAATGGATATCAGGAGGCTGCTTAGAAGGATAAAAGAGAATAGTTTGACAGGAAGGGTGGTCAGCGTGTTGCCTAGGTATGACTGTGGTAAGATGAGGCAGAGAGCAAGGATTATGAATGCTGGCTGAAATGTGTGAGGAGATGGGAGTGCAGTTTGTTAATGTGTGGAATGAGTTTGCGGGACGAAATGAGCTGTATGGGAGCGATTGACTGCATTTGAGTAGTTATGGTGTGAGTCGCTTGGAGAGACTGCTGCTGGAAGGTAGAGTGAGAGAGAATAAATCAGATCAAGTGGGAAGTGATGTGGAAGATTAGGAGAGTAAGTTAGGAGAGATTGAAGAGGTGGTTATGAATGAGGAAGTGAGTGGTATGAGTATAGAAAATGAGAGAATGGGTATGCAAGAGGAACAGGAAAACAGGAAGGCTCAGGGCTGACAGGGGTACACAGCATGAGAAAGGTGGATGCTCTGAGAGGAGGTGAGAGCATGTGTAGAGAGGAATGGGATGACCTGGGATCAAGAGGAAACAGTTGGAATTGAAAAGGTTTTTAAAATGAATAAGCAGAAAGGAAAATGGCCCCAGTCGAGCATTGAGAGCTCACATCCATTGGGTGCTATCAGTGGAACTATCTGTAGATCCAGAAACAGCTGTTGTGTTTGTATACAAATGCTAGAAGTATAAGAAACAAGGCAGATGAAACAGTTGCATTAATTGCGTCTGTTCACCAAAAGATTGTCGGAATAAGTGAGACATGGTTAGAAGAGGACGACATCCTGACAGGAATAGAGATGGAAGGGTATGATGTGTTTCGTGAGGATAGAAAGGGTAAAAAGCGATGTGGGAGTGCTATTGATGATAGAGAAAGAGTTATGTCCATACAAAGTAGAGATGCAAGAGGGAAATAGTGCCAGTGGTTTTGAGGCGGTATGTTGTGAGATAGAGGTGAATAGAATCAAATACTTGGTTGGATGTTGTTATAGACCAGGAAATGTGGGTGGTGTGATAATGAAATGTATAATCAAATTAGCCAAGCAAATAAGAAAAGGGTGATTTTAATTATGTCAATATAGACTGGAATGATTAGATAGCAACTGGAAGTAAAGAAAATGAGTTTCTTGAGTTTTTGAGGGATAACTACCTCAGACAGTATGTAACAGAGGACATGCGAGGATTGAGGGTCTTGGATTTGGTCATCTGATCAGAGGATGTAATTATAAATGAGGTGTCAAATCATCCACCAGTAGGTGAGAGTGACTATGAGGTGATTACCTGGGTGGTTGCCAGCAGTGTTGAGGACCTCTGTGAGAAAAGGGTATATGTGGAACTACAAGGGGGGTGATTATGAAGAGCTCAGGAGACAGCTTGTGGGCGTAACATGGAATGAGGAGTTAAGCTGAAAAAGAGATCAATGCAGCTTGGGGGATTTTCAAAAACTATCTAGTAGATGCAATGTCTAAATATATTCCAAGGGTGAGAAGGTTAAATAAAGTAGGTGTGAGATTGATGAATAAAGAGATTAGGCATGTGATACAGAGAAAGAGAGCATTGTGGAGGCAGCATAAGCGAAGTGGAAATAACCAATTCTATGAGGTCTACAAAGACCAGGCAAGGAGAGTGACTTGGTTGGTGAGGGTAGCTAAAGAGAGGTATGAATAGCAGTTAGCTAATGAAGCCAAAAAGAATCCTAAGGAGTTCTTTCGATATGTAGCCAGCAAAAGAAAGAAAGATTATGGAAGGACATCATTGATTGGAGAAAATGGTATAAAGACAACTGTTGCAGAATGTGTGGTGGAGATACTTAATGAGCAGTTCATACAGGTCTTTCAATCTTGTGGTATAAATGGTATAAAGACAACTGTTGCAGAATGTGTGGTGGAGATACTTAATGAGCAGTTCATAAAGATCTTTCAATCTTGTGAATGTGACTTCATGGAGAGATTGAGAGCATTAGATGATGGGGAGGAGAAACTGACTGTAAGTGAGCAAGAGGTGTATGGGGAGTTGAGTGAACTAGATGTTAATAAGGCTGTGTGACTTGATAATATATCGCCACGTATTCTGAAGGAATGTGCCGGGGAGTTGAAATCTGCCTTGACATATTTTTTTAATACAAGTCTTGCACTCAGTCAAGTCCCTAAGGAAGGCAAAATTGTGCCACTTCATAAAGGAGGTGATCGAACTCAAGTATTAAACTATAGGCCTATCTGTGTGTCAGGTGTTGTGGTTAAGTTGCTGGAGAAGCTTATGAGAACTAGGATCCAGAGTTGGGTTGACAACAATGGTATTATCTTTGATGGACAGCATGGATTTGCTAAAGCGAGGTCATGTTTTAGTAATCTGCTTACTTATCACAATAAAGTGACTGCTTCCTTGGACAGAGGAGAAGGATATACAGCAATATACTTAAATTTTACGAAGGCTTTTGATAAAGTATCTCATGATAAATTGATAGTCAAACTGGAGTGGATGGGGTTGGATATTAGGTTGGTGCATTGGATCGGAGATTGGCTGTCTGATAGGTATCAACAAGTTGTGTATTGGGGAGCGATGTCGAGGAAAAGGAAAGTCACTAGCGGAGTGCCTCAGGGATCTGTTTTAGGGCCATTACTGTTTAACTTGTATGTTAATGATTTGGATGGAGATATTCATTTGTTTGCAGATGATGCAAAGTTGGGACAAACTATGAAGTGTAGTGAGGATGTTGTGACCTTGCAGGGAGACTTGAATAAATTGAGTGATTGGGCACGGAAATGGGGATGTGAGTTCAATGTTGCAAAATGTAAGGTTTTAAAATTTGGAAAACAAAGATGGGATGCAGAATTTATGCTTGGTGAGGATACATTTTTGGAGGTGGAAGAAATAAGAGATCTGGGGGTGATAGTGGATAAGGATCTGAAATTTTGGGGACACATAGCCAAAATTGTGAAGACAACACAAAGGCTTCTGGGAATGATGCAGAGGACACTGACTTATAGAAGGAGGGAGATTCTTGTTCTGTTGTATAAGGCTTTGATTAGGCCACACATGGACTATTGTGCCCAGATTTGGTCACCTATTTTTCAGAAGGATAAAAAGATGTTGGAAAGGGTTCAGAGGCGACTGGCTAAGGTAGTTTCTGATCTCTGGAATGTCGAGTATGAGGAAAGATTGAGGAGATGCAATTTGCAGAGTCTGGTGGACAGGAGGAAGAGGGGAGATATGATAGAGACCTACAAGTTGGTAAGGGGTTGTTATAGGATCAATGCTGGAGAGGTCCTACAGAAAATAGTAGGAGATCGGGGGGGAGAACCAGAGATCATCCCTGGAAACTGTACAAAGGAGGAGTGAGAGGCAGGTTTTTTTCGTGCAGAGTTGTAAATGATTGGAATGCCTTGCCTGAGAGTGTGGTGTCTGCAGGGAGTTTGAATGTGTTCGAGGCACGGTATGATGAGCTGTGTGTGTAATAAAGGACCTCCCAGATCAGTCTTTGACTCCATGAGGTCTTGGGTAATAATAATAATAAGCTTCAATTAGTGAACAAGGAAAAAGTGTTATTATGAGTGATCTTAATTATGGTGATATAGATTTGAATGGAGAGAGAGCATTTGGAAATGAGGAAAATGAATTTCTTGAAAAACAATCATCAGAGGCAGTATGTAAAGAAGAATATGAGAGGATTGAGAGTTTAAGATCTGATAATTTCATCAGAGGATGTGGCTGAGTGAGATTTCACACTTACCTGCAGTTGATGAGAGTAATCATGAAGTGATCACATCGGTTCTGGTTAGCCATATGAAGACTTCTGCAAGGAAAGGATATATGTGGAATTACAAGGCTGGTGATTATGACAAGCTTAGAAGACAGCTTGGAGCTGTAGCATGGGATGAGGAGTTGAGCAGAAGGAAATAAATGTTGCTTGGGAACTGACAAAGATATAGTTAACAACATCAAAGTGTGAGTGTATTTTGAAAGTCAAAGGCTAAATAAGGTAGTTGTCAAATGGATGAATGCAGATGATAATCATGACATCTGGAAGAAGGCACTATAGAGGCAGCACAAGATGAATCATGTTAATAATCAATTGTACAAAGAATATAAAGAGCAGGTCTGGAGAATGACTCAGTTGGTAGGACAACAAAAGTTCAGTGTGAGCAAATCAGGCAAAGAAAAGCCCTTGTGAATTTTCAGTATGCTGCAAGTATAAGGAAGAATGATTATAGCAAAATGCTGTTAATGAAGGAAAGTGGAAGATTGGTGACTGCCACACAGGACATAGTCGAGATGTTTAGTGAGCAGTTGTTTGGGTCTTTCATCCTCAGTGTGAAATCTTCTAGAAGAGCAAGTGTAGAGAATGAAATAAGAGAAGACTTAATGGTGAGCAAGCAAGAGGTATGTGAGGAGTTAAGTAAGCTAGATATCAATAAGGGAATAGGACATGATGAAATGTGACCACGTGTCTTAATGGAATATTTCAAGGCTTTAAATAGGGGGCCTTGGTCCATCTATTTAACAAGTCTTGCAAAAGCACACATCTGAAAGGAGTGAAAGGAAGGCAAAATTGTTCCACTTCAAAAAGCAACAAATTATAGGCCAGATCTATATATCTGGCATAAGAGGTTGGTGAGATATAGGATACCAAAGTGGGTTGATAACATTGGTATTCTTTGTGCTTGTCAGCATGGATTTGTCAAAGGGAGGTTGTTTTACAAACACCCTCCCTTTAACAAAGCTTTTCTACTCTAACAAGGTGACAAATGTATTGGACAAGGGAGATGCATATACAATGATATATTTAGATTTTGCAAATGCTATTAATAGATTGTACAAAGTTAGTTACTAAATTGAAGTAGATTGGATTGGATGATAGACTAGTGAGTTTTGTATGAGTGGAAACTGTGAATTCATTGTTGCTAAGTGTAGGATTCTTTAATTTGGTAGGCAACAACAAGGTTGCAAAATATACACTTGACAGGAAAATTTTGCAGGAAGTTGAAGAGATAAGAGACCTTGGGGTGGTGGACAAGGATCTTAAATTTAGAGGTCACATTGCACAAGTTGTGAAGACATCTCATGAAATTATGGCACATGATGCAGAGGACCTTAACTTGTAGAAATAAAGAGGTTCTTGTTCCATTGTATAAGGGATCAGGCATTGTATGGATTGTTGTGCATAGATTTGTTCTGGCTTTCATGGTGATTGGAAAGGGTCCAGAGGAGACTGTCTTCTATGGACCCTTTCCAGTATGAAGACAGGTTGAGGGAATGCAGTTTGCAAACCCTTGTGAGAGGAGGATATGATTTAGACTTTTAAGTTTATTATTTAAATTAAGTTTGATGTGTTACTACCAGGTTAATCTGGAAAAAATTTTTCATCGAATGGGGAGAGGAGGTAAAACAAGGGGACACCTTGAAGTTGTTTAACGAGGGTGTGGGCAGGGGCATAAGGAGTAGGTTCTTAGCATTGCCTGAGATTTTGGTGAATACAGATATTGAGTGAGTTTAAAGCATGGGTTCATGGGCTTTGTGTGTGTGTAATATTGTTTGCCTCCCAAGATGTGTCTTTGACTCTCCATGGAATATGCATATTAATAAGAACAATAAGAGGACGCTTGATTGATAGATCAAAATGTGGTTGGGAGATGTGTGTCTTGTAAGACTAATATTGGTGCTACCATCAGCGTATGACCGTTAGGATGCCTTGTGCCGGAATCGGGTGATCTCTTGTAAAGGCGTGGTGTACCACAGGGATCAGTTCTTGGGCTATTGTTATTTAATCTGTACATTAAAAACATTGGGAAGGATTTGACAGGTGACATTCAGCTTTTTGCTGATGATGCAAAGATAGGTAGGGTAATCAGGAATGTGACAGCTATGTAGTACTTACAGAATGAATTGAATAGGTTGGAATTGTGAGCACATAAAATGGATATATATATATATATATATATATATATATATATATATATAGATATAGAGATAGATAGATAGATAGGAAGAGGGGGGGGTATTGCTGATGATAGTAGATGAAATGCAGCCAAAAAGAATAGATAGATGGCTGTTTATTTGAAGCAATGTGGTGTAAGATCAAAGCCAATAAGACAACATATACAGTTGGTTGTTGCTATAGGCCCCCATTTCATGGATCTGGACGATATGCATCGGCAAGTTAGTACAATGAGTGCAGGGTGAGTGATTATCATGGGGGGACTTAACTGAAAGGAAGAAAGGTCACATGGCAGAAAGGAAATAGAATTTATACACCTACTGAGAGATAATTACTTGAGGCAGCATGTGATGGAGGGGATCAAATAGGAGTATGAGAGTATTGGACCTGGTCATAGTTACAGAACTATCCACAACCGTGGTTGCCACATTGCCCCTGATTGGTGAAGGTGACCATGTGGAACATGAGAAATATTCTGTCAAGAAGGTTGCAACCCCATGGCAGTTAATTATGACAAGCTTAAGGGGGAAGCTTAAATTTATGTCATGGCATAAAACATTGCAAGAGAAGGATGTTAGTAGTGCATGAGAGATAGTTAAGGAGTATTTATAGGAAGCAATATTAAATTATATACCTAAGGTAAGAAAGGTTAATCATGTAGGAGTTAGATGGATGAGTAATATCATTAAGCATTTGAGCTGCATAAGAAGAATATTCTATAGAGGGTACATAAGGAAAAAGGTGACCAGCAAACTCATAAACAGTACAAGTCTCAGACAAGAAAAGGTGACCAGCATGGCAAGAAAGGCACAATCACATTATGAGAAAAATCTAGCCGAGCAGGCCAAAGATAATACCAGAGTTATTTTGTTACGTGGCAAGTGAAAGAAAGAATGACTTTGGAAGATTAACTTAAGGAGTGATGATGGTAATGAGGAGAAAGAAGAGGATAAAATGATTACTTAGTGACCACTTTACAAGGATATATCATCCTAGTGAAGTTATTGCTTTAACCTGTGTGACAGACACTAATGTGGAAACAGACGTAGATGAATTGGAGGTTCTTAGGATGTTAAAGGAACTCGATGTAAATACATCTGTGGGATGTCAGCTAGACATTTGCGATAAGTTGCAAGAAAATTGGCAGTGTGTATGACTAGGCACTTTAATTTATGTCTCTGCTCTGATAGAGTTCCAAGGCAGTGGAAAGAGGGCAAAATGATTCCCTTGCATATAAGAGGTTCTAAGACTACAGTAGCAAATTATAGATCAGTATCTCGGGTGTAGTAGTAAAAGTACTAGAAAAATTGGTCAAAAAGAGAATTCAAGAATAGGTAAATAAAAACATGATACTGTATGAGGAGCAACATAGCTTTAGTAATTTACTAACTTTTTATAATAGAGTAACATAGAGGCAGTTGATAGAAATACCAAATGGAACTCTGGGGATGTATATGATGATTGTTTATATGAATAAGAGGGTGGCTGCTGCACTTATCAAAAAGTGGTATATGGAGGAGCAGAATCCAGGCATAAGATGGTGACTAGTGATATACTGCAAGGTTCATTGCCAGGACCACTACTGTTTAATTTGTACATAAATGATATAGGAAATAACCTGAAAGGAAATATTCAGTTGTTTGCTGATGATGCAGAATTAGGTAGTGTAATATTAATCAGTGTGATGGGGAGAGCATGCACAAAAATTTAATGAGGCTGTCAGTATGTGCAAAAGATAATGGGTGTCTGTTTAATGTGAAGAAATGTACTTCATGGAGGTGCCTGTACACTCTCAGGTGCTACCTTCGTCCATTCAGCTCTGAGTAAATCTACTCACATACACATTTTACACCTTTCTCTTATCCAGGAGGTGATATGTATGTTAGCTAGATGTAAAAGTGTTCAAGGATTCTGTAAGTGCCATTTATTTGGAAAGACTTCTAGTAGCCAAATCCCCATACAGCACAAGGAACCTTTAGAATGGCTTTTTTCTGTGAAAGTGAGTTAGATGATGTCATACAGACTCAGAAGAGTTTCCCTTCCCGGGACTGGTTTTTCTTCCAAATATTAGAATAACACATGCAATTATGACATGCTATCCTCATAGTTCCTTTAGCCATAATTCAAATCAAGCTATACCTTTGTGCTTTCTTCCCCCCCCCCCCCCACACTATGTAGTCTGAAACTCATTGCAATAGACCGTTTAGATACCTCACTTTTACTGGAGACAGTTTCTGTACCATTTCCTCTGGAATACTATTTTAATTTATTGAAGTACTAATTTTCCATATCATATACTTTATTGTTATGCATAATATGGCACGATTGTAATATCAGAAAAACTCCTTGGCAAAGTTTTTGTGCCATGTTACAGTTGTGTTCTGAAAATATCCATTTTAAGTAGATAAAAGTTTAGCTGGAATTGCCATTAATGTAAGTTTACGTTATTTATTGTGGAGTTACCCTCCATGTTATAATTCTTTTTTCTATCTGAATCATCTGCATGTAACTATGACTCACCTTAGCACGTTTTGATTCTGACAAAGACTTTTTCTTTTGTCAGAGGCAGACACCGTGCAACATCAACGAACGCTTGGCAAAGAAGTTCTTGTCAGCTAGGATAAAGATAATTTGCCGCTGCTCAACAGTGGTTATAATTTGGAATTGCTTTAAGAAAGTATTGCTGTTCGTTATCTTCTAATTATTGAAATTAGAGGTAAAAATGAAATATATTCAGAATTATGTTATTTTAGGGTTTTGGAGCTTTTCTGAGAATTAAGTTGGTAATCTCAGATAAAAAATGCGATAAAAATTTGTTTCAATGTTCTCTTTCTACTAACCTAGCATTAATGTATGTGTATTTCACTTTTGTTACATACTGTAGTAAATGCTATGTGCAAAGGTAGTTTATTGTTTGAATTGGAAGGATCCTGATGATCCAGGACATATCCAGACAAGGAAAGCATTTAAGAATGTTTATAGTCATTGACTCGGTTAACTTTTCTTTGGCTGATTCCCCAGTTAATTGAGCTTTGGCATGGGCAAGTAGAGATTTTAACTGCAGGGGCTCGGATTTTTAAACCTTGATCGCAAGAAAAAATTTGACAATAGAACTTGCACTGTTACAGACAGTAATATGCATCTTAAGGTTTAGTGCCACAAGATGGCAACAGTGATCATTTGTACTCTCTTCTGAAAGCTCTGTTGTTCATTGGTATCTTGAGCTCAGTTAGGCAAAGCCTGAAGGATGTTGCCTGGTTACCCACCAGTTAAGGGTAAAGGAGCTCTGCCTACTTCCCTAGAGGAGTAAATGATGTTAGAGGATTTATTTTTGGATGCTCACCAGTAGGTTGTTAATTTATCTTACAACATCAATTCAAGTTATGGAGAAGCTTGAATCGTTGCTGTAAGATTTGTTAGATGAAGTGGAATTGAATGTACTGTCGTCAGAAAAATTGGATAGGATTTGAACTTAGAAAAGGTCCTTTAATAGATAGAAGAAAGATTGTGGGCGAAAGTTCAGATACGTGGGCTAATTTCAGTGCTGCTTGGGCAAATGTGAAGAAGGAAGCTATCCACTATGACATGTAGCAAATGACCAGAGGAAATTGGAAATCCAGTTGCAAAGAGTAGTTTGGTAAGTAGGTCCTAGATTCAACAGTGCCACAAAAGTTTCTTTACTTTTCCATGGCTTGTGTGTGCAGAGGCCATAGTGGCAATGAAATCTTCCATGTGAGAGTTTTTTTCATTTGGTTATAAATTAAAGAATCCTTTATCCAGGTGTATGCATTCCAAAATTTCATTTGCAAACTTGGTTTGCTAACACTTGGATAAAGGATTAATTAAATAAGAATATAATTTCTTGGTATCTTTTAATTTAATATGTGATTGAGAGTGTTGGAATCTGCATTGGTTGTCACTGATGAATTGTATCTTCTGCTAGAGTCTGAGTTTTCTGCATTATTCTGGAGATAGGTGAGGCTTGATGGACATATCTCGTTCTTTTTTGGGAAAAGGGCGATATAAATATAGGCTCATTTCCATGTTGTAGGATCGATGCCAGGTGTGTGTGTGTGTGTGTGTGACAATGGGTATTGTCACACACACACACACCTTTTTCAATTGTGCACGAGACCATTGATATGGTCTCGTGCACAATTGTAAAGATGGTATGTATGTGTTAGGGGGAGGGAGGAGAAGTGGATACCATCAGGATCAAAGGGCTGTATCCAGTGTGTTCAGGATTATTGATTCTTTCTTATGGTTGTTTATCATAAACATTTTTGCCTTCCCGTTTCTCAGGTGTGTGCGTGTGTGACAGTGGGTATTGATATGGTCTCGTGCACAATTGTAAAGATGGTATGTATGTGTTAGGGGGAGGGAGGAGAAGTGGATACCATGAGGATCAAAGGGCTGTATCCAGTGTGTTCAGGATTATTGATTCTTTCTTATGGTTGTTTATCATAAACAACCATAAGAAACAGGAAGTGTTGGTTGCCATTTGAGCAAGCAGTAAGATTTTTGCATTTTCTGTATTCAGATGTGGTTAATAGGTATGCGAGGACTAGATTTTTTGCTTGGAGAGTTGTGAATTGAGTGGAATGGGTTTCCAGAGTCAGTTGTGAGTGCTTTGTCTGTTAATGGGTTCAAGGAGAGGTGTGATAGAAGGTGTGGATAGTTTAGGCCTCCTGCAGTGAGTCTTTGGACTCCATGGAGGTGCCTGTTTAATAATAATAATGATGATGATGTTGTGACATTATCCTCTTTGCCATTGTCTATTTCCTCCAAATGTATTATCACTGCAAAACAAATGCAGTCAGTGCTCCCACTCTATTAGTTATCCACCTTACTTAATTCAGATACTTCAGGATAAAGGAATACTTGGTCATACGATAAGTAAGGTTCCAGACCACATTGTCGTATAGCTACTTTTAATCGTATAGCAGGTTGCTCTTTCTTTCGTTCTTTTTTTATTTTTTTTATTTTCACTTGTAGATGCATGTAATAGGTTAACATTTTTAAGCAGTCACATTAAAATGATGAGTCTGCCAATTCCACTGAAGATGCAGTAATAATACTATATAATGCTATGCATTATGGGAGTCCTCAGTAATGCTGAAGTCATATTTGCATATACGAGTAGCCAAAAGAGGTCACACCTTATTATTAACCCTTTAACTGCTAACTTTATATTCTACTGACATTGTCCCATGTGCTGAATTAATTTTGCAAAAAATTTTTAAATAAAATCAATTAAAATTCTTACTGAAGTAAGAAGTCTGGACAGCATCATACATTCTTGATATACACTTGTTCACTCACAAAAATGGCAATAATATTGTTTTATAAAATTTGCATAATCAAGGGGTGTCCACTTGATTATGCAAATTACACACATTTATGTAGAATCACCAGGATCTTCTTCATCTGAAGTACACAATTCACTTAACTTGGACAATTCTTCTCCCGACTCATTTGTTGTTAACAATTCATCAATTTGATCATCAGTAAGATAATGCAGATATTTACTGGTAGACGTCATATTGTGACATCTCGGAAATCCCCGCAGTCACGTGGTTTATGCATCATGCTGCATATTATTATTATTATTATTATTTGTGACACCTCCAAGGAGTCTGAAGACGCATTGCAGGAGGACACGTACTGTACAACTCTTAGTCTCCACCTGCACCTCTACTACCAATCATCCACATTAACGCCATCTACCGCCCTCCACCACAACTAGTATTTTTTGTCTGTAAATTGCATGTGTTCTGAAGGGCCGATTTGTCTGTATGCGGGCTGAAAAACCCATGTTTCTGGGAGAAAAAACTCTGCTATCCCTTTATGAGATCGGCTAACTCACCTTCGATTGAAAAAGTCCATATATATAAAGATTCCTCCCGTCACTAGAATTGAACTTAGGCCTTTTTCAATCGAAGGGCGCAATGTACCGTTGTTCTTCCAATTGCGCTATGGAGGTGCTTAATATGATTAGTTGCACCAGTTCAAATTTTTCTCTTTAGATGTCATACAAGGACAGAAACCCAAGTCAAATAAACTTCAGTTGGTTGGCAATAGATAGAGGAATCTACCTGCAAATCTTGAATATCTTATGACGATTCTTTCCATACTAAATATCGTCTGAATATGGAAGGCATGCCAGCCGTTCAAATCGAGTTAACTCGATCATTTCAAGGTTGCCATTTTTTTCCGTTCTCGAGTTAACTCGACCATAGCAGTTAAAGGATTAAAATACTCTGGATTAGAGACTCGTATATGAAAATATGACTTTGGCATTACTTCAACCTTAGTATCGTCTCTGGGTCTGGCTCCCACTTACTAGACCTAAATAAAGATCGAAACTGGTTTGAGTAGTGACCCTTCCCGTAATGCATAGCATTATACATACCCACAAGGATATGTGCTTTGCATTATGGGATACTAAGGCAAATGATGTGAAGCGATCAACTTCTATACACTCAATTCTCCATTTACACAGTACTTTGGTTCCAGATGCGTCTTGGATTCATCGTTGAAAAATAAAATTGCGTCGCATGTCAAGTGCCGCTCGGGGCAGACCATGCCCTCCCCTAGCTGTGCCACTGTGGTCATCCAATACCATATTGTGCACTTTATCAATGATTTCTAGTTGTTACACTTTTTGAACATCCTTCACGTGGACCATCTTCAAGGCTGATATGACCACATTTAAACTCCCCAACCCATTTCTTAATTGTCAAAAATGAAGGAGAAGAATGCCTATAAACTTCGGATGAATTTCTTTTGGCGTTAAACCTTCTTTTACAAAGAATTTTATAATCGCACGATACTCACTTTTATCATCTCAAGGGATACAGATAACACTTTTGCTTCAGACAGCTGTATAAAACAAACTACTTGATAGAATGACTTGCAATTTCACATGGTTGCTTATGACAGATGTACCAACTTAGAAAAAAAAAAAAATCTTGCCAATAGTGTTGCTCTGTATGGTCGAGACCAAGAACTTCTCAGACCACCCTCATAATTAGTGATTCCCATTCTTTCTGTCAGTAGGATATACACCTGTAAAGTTATTATTTTTTTTTAGTAATTCCCGGTGTGTTGTTTGTCTTGAAAATGAAGAAGAAAAACGTGGAACAAAGTTGTGTGATTAAATTTTGTATTAAACTGAATGACAGTGCTAGTGAATTGTTTGATAAGTGGGCATGTGGTAATGATTTGAAATGGTAGAAGATGAGTTTGGAGAGGAGAGAAAATATCTTGTACCATTTAAACTCTGAGTACATGATAAAGAATCATTATCATGTGCCCTCTTAATTTTATCGAAGTAGCACTCTCGTTCAGTTTAACACAAAATTTAATTGCACAACAAGATTTTGTTTCTCCATTTTTTTGCATGGTGGACTGTCACAACATGAACAACATAGTCAGTATGACCAAATATACTATGACGAAATCCTTGAACAGTTGGGAAAATGCATCTTGCAGGTGCTTACAGAGATTGCCAATGATTGGATGTTGTATTGCTACAGTGTACCATGTCATTTGCTACTATCACTTGGTGAGTATTTAGCCAAAAAGTGCATTCTGTTGTTGGAAAACAGTCACCGTACTCACCTGACTTCTCTCTGCTTGTGACTTTTCTTTTCTCCAAGCTGAAGATCAAGTTGAAGGGTAATTTTGAGATTGTCGAATACTTCCAAAGAGCTGTAATAGGGCCATAAAGAAGCTAACAGAAAAGGACTTCCAGTCCTATCATACCACATGGAAGAATGTTGGAACTGGTGCATTTCGTGCAGAGAGTGGGGAGTTAATTTGAAAGTAATTGTGATGTATGAGATGATTAATTGAATGCAGGATTTTATACAAATTTTGTCTCATTACTTTTCTGCTAAACCGCATTATTCTTATTTAGCAGAGCTATCTAGTTTTTGACAGTAGTAAATGGTTTATTGAATTTGAAAGCTGGGCAAGAGTGTGGTTAGTAAGGGTGTTAGAGCTTGGTTCTTTACTTTTAGAGTGGTAAATGAGTGGAATAAGCTGCCAGAGTCTGTTGTGGGTGCTATGACAGTGAATGAGTTTAAGGCAAGGTATGATAGATACTGTGAGAATGTCGAATAGTTGTGTGGACATGATGTTTAGGGCCTCCCTCAATGAGTCTAAGGACTCCTTGGAGTCACCGTAGTAGTAATAATAATTTAGCAATATAATAGACTCCATTAAAAAGGCACATAAGGTGTTCAAACATTTTGGAATCCATTTTTCTTTGGCAAGCAGCTAAAGGTGTATTTTAAGCGTAATTTCTTGCCAAGTGTATGTCATAGCATTTTTTTGTGTGAATTGGACGAAACCTAAATGTATCCATTTTGAAAGCTTCTTGAAAACCACACAGTTTACCTTTAGTTCTGTACCATTTCACACACTTGAGTAATTTTGTTTCATTTATTGACCATAATGAAGGGTGAATTCATACAAATTATCCATAAAAATAATTTCATAGGAAAGACCATAAAAGTCACAAAAACAGGAAAGTAGGTAGAACTCGCTGTGGAGCCAAACTCGCTTTTATGATCTGGTATTTGACTTCATGTTTGCAAGAGTTTTTTTATTTATTTTTTTTCCAAAATAACAATATTATAAAGCCTTTTCATTATGTAAAATGTTCAGGTATTTAATTACACTGATCTAATTCTTGTGAACTGTGTAGAGAGGATTAGGGTAATACTTTATTAGAATTGCCCACCTAATTAAGGGTTATTACAGATTAAAGGTTAATGAAGAATAAAATCTATAATGTGGTACAGTATTTAAATTGTGCCAATTCTAACTTTTGGGTTTATAATTATATTGTGAGAAAAGTCCAATTTTTTTAAGGGATATTACATATATTGTGCATCTGTATATTTGTGGAAGGTTAATATTGAATAAATGCATTGATTTTATTATAAAATTTATTTTACTGTAATTTACCGTATTTCTCCATGTATAAGACGATACTTTTTCTAAAATTTTTAGAACAAAAATTGGGGGTCGTCTTATACACAGAGGGATAACCAGTTGAGAGACTTGCGGTTGCCTTGGCAAAACTGCCGGTACTTTGTCTCCACGAACAGACTTCTGTCAATCACTAGCCTTTGTTAACTCTGTCAATTGACTTCATTAATGGCTGATTCTGAATAAACCAATCAGAACTCTGAAAACATTCATATGTCTGCAACTTGTTGGCAGGGTAAGTTAATGCATTAACAATATTTTGAGCACTAGCCCATAAAAAATGTCCGAAAATAAAAAACGATTGTCATATTCTTCAAAATTCAAGTTAAAAGTCATCAATTATGCAAAAGAACATGGAAATAAAGCTTCTGATAGATAGTTTGGTCCTCCTCCCACAGTGTATGATTAGACAGTGGAGAAAACAGGAAGAACAACTACTCAAGATGCCAAAAAAGAAGAGGGCCTTAAAAGGAAAAACCAGCAAAATGGCCAAACTTGGAGCAGAGGCTTAAGACTTGGATTATGGAGCAGGGCCAATTTGGAATATGTTTGTCAATCAAGCTTATTCAATATGAGGCAAAAAGATTTGCAAGAGAAATGCAAAATGGTGCTTCAACTTCATGAGGAGAGAAGGGTTGGTCATGAGAACATGAACCAAGTTAGCCCAGATGCATCTTAGTATGTATCTTAAAAATATTACCTAATTACTAAATATATTTTGAATATTTAAAAAATTATCAAATGTGTTCTGTTTTATGTTTAAAATATTGATTTCTTAATTCTGAGTTTGAAAAAGTATACGGTTTGTCTTATACATGGGACGTCTTATACACAGTAAAATATGGTAATTTAAATGTATTCATGACGTGAAAAAAATACTTGATTTGCTTTAAGAAGTATGTGAGATTTACTGTTTTCAAGTGAAATGACTTAATGATAACATGTAATAGCAATTCATTTTTCTCACTTGACTGAAACAAATACTGAAAGAATGGTGCATAGCAGAGCATTTGTATAATACTGTTGTGAGAGAAATTAGTCGATTTTTGGAACTTGATAGTGAATATTTATGAAGTCTTAAATATGGAAAGAAAAATGTTTAACAGTTATGTATAGTTATGATGCAACAATGATGATAAGACAGCTGTTGGGGAAAAAGTTATAGTAGGGTGAGTTTTTAATGAGTGTTCATTTTTTCGAGTATCAAAGGAGGATGTCAAAGTGAAGATGTTTGGTTTACATTATGACTTATAGAGAAAAATGGCAACTAAAATTGCAAGTGCTTTTTGTGTTACTTTAAAAAGGAATACTGTAGTATTCAAATTAGGATTTCATGTCCAGAAATTTTATTTTATTTAATAAATTCATTGGCAGCACCCATGATTCATGACAGCCAACTTTGACAGTGAATGAGGTGATGATTTAAAATGAAGAAAAAGTATAAATTATACAAAGAAAATAATATAATTTGAATGCATTTAGAATGAGACTGAAAATTCACTCGCCATTTGACTACTTGCCTGTGGAGAGTGGATTTCTGGTACTCTGTCAATAGCAATGCCAAGGTGGTGTTATATGAATCACAGTCATGGAAATTGACCAAAGAATAGGAAGCAAAATTAGTTTTTAAACAAAATGTCTGCTTAAAATATTAAAAAAAATCTGGTCTCATCTTATAACAAATAACGTATATAAACTGATTGAGCAAAAAAAGTATTATCAGTGTCAAGGGGTGGGGAAGAAAAAGCAGAGGGAAATGGACCTGACAAGTATTGAGAATGTCAGTAGAGAGAGATTCCAAGAGTAGCTTTGACATGGATTCTGAAGGAAAATTGCCTAAGTTAATTTGGCAGAGAATGGCAAATAAAGGAAAGAAGAATGGCTAGTTGGAATAGCTGGAGAGACAAAATTAGTTGGCAGAAGAGAGGAATCTGGAAGAAATGGGTGTCGGTTTTATGTGCCATGATGCATGAGGAGGATAAGTAAGCAAGTGTCCATTAATGTGAGGTCTCAGCAAACTAGTCTGAGTGGTGACCCTTCTTATAATGCATGGCAGTGTACATTTTTGAAAATAAGTGAGATGGGTATTAAAGGATACCAAGACAGTTTGCTATCTTCTGCCTCCATATAAATAGCCTATATAATTTTTTTCCTGTGTCATTGATATACAAATTAAACAGCAGAGGACCACGTACTGATCTTTGTGGTACACCACTGGTCACTTGCCTTCTCCTGGACTCATCTCCTTTATAAATTACTCCATCCTCTAATCTAAATCACCAGCTTCATATCCATTCCCATTTGGCCTAATTTATTCAACAGAGTTCCATGTGTAATCCTATCAGATGTCTTTGAATAGTCCATCATTATCACTGAGTAGCCATTTCCTTTATCCAAATTACTATGGCAAGACCTACCTTTCAGAAAACCACTTTGCAAACACTCTGAACCTCTTCCTTACTAGTGATCTCTCCAAATATACTGTGCAGGTTCTATCTCCCTTAGGTAATTCAGACTGCAACCTTGTGCTTATCTCTTCTCTCCCCACCAAGCAACATCCTCATAGCCAGTCTAAACCAAGAGTTATTTGGCATTATAAGAAAACCAAGTGAGATGACCCCTGAGCATTTCCATGCTTCATTCCAATGGTTGGATTATTGCTTTCAGTCTTCTAACCCTAGCATGTGTGCTGAATGCATCACAAGCAATCCTCTCTGGAATGGAAGCACATATTCCCCATTCCATGCTAAATTTGCATCCTCTAAGTAAGCCCTGGTTCTCCAAAGGATGTGCCAAGGCTGTACACATGAAGAACCAAGCATACCACAACTAGCTATCATCAAGAACTCTGCCTTCTCTCACCAAAGCCCGAAACAGCTGCAAGAAAATCGATGCATAAAAAACTGATTTCCACAGAGGCAAAGCAGGGAACCTGCATCATGCCGAAGTAGTATCTACACATTTTAGTCTCTAGCCAAAGCTGTTGGCCACAAATTTTGTCCAACACTGCTCCACCCAGATGGGTCTGTTGCATTGTTGACCACAGAGAAAGTCAGTCTTCTAACATCATACTTTTCTTCAAATGCCTATGTAGATCGTTTTGGTAAATGTCCCCCAACCATTCCAAAAACCAAACCAAACACTCAATGCCTCCTCTGACCTTTCGCTAGGAAATCATCAGAAAAATCCTAGCCAAATTAGATACCAAAAAATTCCCTGTCCCTGACTGCATTCCTTCAATTTTCCCGAAGATTTGTTCACCAGAGTTATTCCTATTCTATGCCACCTCTTTATGTTCTCTTACTCCACAGGCATCTACTCTATACTCAAGAAATTATCCCATGACCATCCTATTCCCAAGAAGGGTAATAGATCGCTGCCATCAAACTTGCCAATCGCTCTCTCTCACCTCAGTCCTCTAAAGCAATGGAAAGAACAATCAACTTCTATGCTATCTAGAAAGTAATAAACTAATAAATGACTGCCAGTATGGATTTGCCAAAAATCAACAGGAGATCTTCCATCTATATATATAAATCTGGATAAGCACCATGGAAAAGTTTGGCAAATCAAATGGGTTGCACTAGATATCGCCAAGGCTTTCGAGCTTCCATCATTCGGTCTGTCCTGTGACTTCTACATCTGGATTTCCAGTTTTCTCACTGGACACGTTACGTGTGTTAGTTGATGGTTTACTGTCTTCTAACTATGCAACTAATGCTGGCATTCCCACAAGGTTCTGTCTTCTCACCCACCCAGTTTCTTCTATATCAATGACCTGCTCCATTTGACTACCAATGCAATACACAGTTCTGCCGATGACAGTATTTGCATTCTTCCTTCTCACTAGACAAATCTTGCACCAAACAAACCACTACAACTCGCACACAGAGCAACAACCTTTGCAAGCCTAAATTCTGATCTCCAAACTTCTTTGATGGAGCTCAGATTTTTTTTTATGTTTGTTCCATATAACACATGCTATAGGTTGGCTGGTCAACCTATAGTACATTAGTACCGTATATGGGTGGTGGGTTGGGAAAGGAGAAACTTGTTTACATTTGATTTAAAAGCCTGTATGTTGTATTCCTTGGGAAATACGTCAGGGAAATACGACTGTTCCATAGTACCGCAGTAGCAGGGATGAAGGAGGAGGAAAAGAAACCTGCTCTGTGGGTTTCAAGGTGTACTGTGAAAGGATGTTGGGCAGAAGCTGTACATGTTCCAATGGGCTTAGTACAGAGTGGAGAAATTATTGATGCTGTTTCAGATGAACATTTTCCATGGGAATATTTATAGAATATACAAATTGCAGAGACCAAGCATCTGTGTGAAAGTGAGAGGAGCGAGTTGATGAGAGATGGGTCATTTATCAGTCTGATTGCTCTCCTCTGTATTGAGTCAAGCATTTTGAGGGAGTTTTTAGGGCCCCCCCTACTCCAAATGTGAGAGCAGTATTCGATAGCTGGGTGGATTTGTGATTTGTATAATGTTAACCTCTAAACAGCTGTTAACACTGTTTTGAGCGAAAGAAAAAAAACCTAGTTTTTTGGAAACTAAGGATGCAATGGTTGTGATGTGTTTATGCCAGGAGAGGCTTGATGTTAGGGTAATTCCTAGAAGAGAAATCTCGTCTTGTCTGGGAATTTGAGTGTTATAAAAAAATTCTGGGGGAAAATGGTTCTATTTTGTAAGAAATAAAACAGATCTGGGTTTTACTAGCGTTGAAGTTGATGAGGTTATCTGAGCCCACATTGGAGGATGGCTTGGAGGTCGGAATTAAGGGCAGTGGTGGTTGATGTTCTGTGGATTGAAGCGAGTTGTGTAGAGTAGGGTTTGTGAAAAGAAAGGGAGGAGTGCAGTGTGCTATCATCTGCAAAACTGTGTATTGGGTTGGAGAGGTCAACTGAAGTAGGTCATTGATGTATAGAAGGAAGAGGGTCGGTGAGAGAACTGAACCTTGTGGGACCTCAGCATTAGTCGGATGGTGAGTGGATGGGGAGCTGTCTACCATCACATATAGTGTGCGTCCAGACAGGAAGCTGGCAATCCATCTGCAGAAGTCCTGAGACAGTCCAAATGATGGGAGTTTGCTTAGTAAGCCTTTGTGCCAGACTCGGTCAAAGACTTTAGAGATAACCTTGTTAATTTCAATGCCTGCAAAACACATCTGCCTTATTTTCCACATTATCCCAGCCTTAGTTTTGACAACACCTAGGCAAGATGAGGAACTCTCCTTGGGATTATCTTGACATCAAGACTCTTGACATAAACGCATTTTCACCATTGCCTCCTCGGTATTCAAAAAATTAGGATTCCTCTTTCATTCAAGGCATTACTTGACCCCGAACAGATATTAACCCAGTACAAATTACAAATCCAGCCATCTGTCGAGTACTGCTTGCACATCTGGAGAGGTGTTCTTAAGAGTTTCCTAAAAATACTTGATACAATACAGAAGAGAGCAGTCAGACTGATTAACAACCCATCTCTTATGAACTCACTTCAACCACTGTTGCTTAGTATTTACTGCATGTGTCTTTTATAAATATTTCATGGTAAATGTTCATCAGAACTATCCTCAATAATTCCCCCCACTCTCTTTCTATCAAATCCATTGAAACACATGCAGCTATCACCCAGCATCCCTTCACAGTCAAATTCCATACTTATAGAACAAGTTTCTCTTCATCTTCCTCCTTCATTCCTACTGCTGCTGTATTGTGAAACTGCCTTCCCTCCCATGTTTTTCCCCAAGGAATAAGATTCACAGGCTTTCAGATTTAATGTGAACAAGTTCTATATTTCCCAATTCTCTTCCCATCACAGTACTAATGTACTATAGGTTGACCAACCAACCTCTTGTGTATGGACTAAACATAAAAAAGAAAAAAAATAATAATTTTGTTGTCTGCCATATTGGGTTTAAATCATGAAGTGATGTAGTTCATTTGTAATTTTTGTTCTGATATTCTTCCTTGGTTTGCTGGCCAGATATTTTTTTATTCCCCCTCCCTCCCTGAAAGATTTATTTTGTCTTAATTATAAGAATATAATCCTGGCTTGTGAGGTCCTGAAGATGTAATGTTTTTCAGCTAGAATATTGCTAATATCAGCCATCTTTAGATAGTTTATTCTTTTCCTACTGGCACTCCATTCTCCAGTGTTTTATTTATGACATATTCACGGAAGCAGTTAAATAATATTAGTGGTAGTTTGCATCCCTGTCTTATTCCACACTCTTGAAACCTTTGATTCCAGCCACCATTTCACATTAATATAGGGACGTAGTCAATTGTATACAGTATATCCTACTATGTATTTCATAATGTAGACTTTTCCAAAGAGCATTATACCACCTTTGTTCCAAACTTTGTTCTGTGTATTTTTCTCCAATGATATGGGTATATAAATGATTTTTACTGTATTTCTGTTCTGAAAGTTCGAGAAATTTGATTCCATTTTTGCTTCAGTTCGTGAGCAGAATGTCTAAATGTGTGGGCAACTATGGGAAGTTGTGTACATCTTTGGTTAATTGGGTTTTGTTGTGATGTTCAAACTCAGGAGAGGATCCAGAGACGAGCACTGTCAAGACTAGAATGTTATTTACAGGATAGGTTGAAATGCAAATTGAAGAGTACTGGATAGCTGCAAACATAATATACAAGGAATTACAGAGCTGAGCAGAAAACTAGGAGGGGCTCTGCCTACGGAGCCCCTCCTAGTTTACATCCTAGTCTGATAACTTCTATTTGGCCTCAGCCCAGCTTGTTCTCCAAGTTTCTCTTCAATAATTTTTGCTAGCCTCTTCTCAAGCATCTTTGCACAAATCTTATCTTCACAGGTATGAGATTCAAATGAATTGGTAGTGGCATTACATAAAGGTAACTGGCCTAAGGGGATGTTGAAGTACATGTACATGAATGCCAGAAGTATCAGAAATAAGGGTGGGAAGTTGTTAGCATTGGTCAGCTTGGCTTGGCCAAAAATTATAGGCATCAGTGAGACCTGGTTGACAGAAAATAATATAGTTACAGTGATTTGCATTTTCAGGGAGGATAGAGGGAATAGGACAGGAGGTGGGGCATTAATGATGATAGCTGGAGAACTACAGTACAAAATTAGAAGATCTGGGGGAAATAGTTTGTTGACATTGTCTGATGTGAGATTGAAGCCAATAGGACAAATATATATATTGTTGGTTGTTGGTGTAGACTAGGAGGTCCACATGAAGATGTAGAGGCCATGCATTGGCAGATTAGCACAGTGAGTGCAGACTGAGCAATTATGGGAGACTTCAACTACGGGGACATGGCAAGATGGATGTGGAATTTATACGGTATTTAGATAATTATCTGAAACACGTTAGAGGGCACCAGCGGTTTGAGTGCTGGATATGGTAATGGCATCAGAAGATTATATCGATAACCAAGATAGAACACTGCCTCCAGATGGAGAGAGAGAGTGACCATGCAGTCTTGTTCCAGGAAATTGCTAAACATGTGTCAAAAAAGATACAGCTGATAATTATGACAGACTTCAAGGCAAGAACTGCTCTTGCAAGAACTTTCCTTATCTTGGAGTAGTGATATGGCTTGAGAAGCTACAAGGAAAGAATGTCAGTAGTACATGCGAAGTAGTCAGAGATTGTTTGAGAGATGCAGTATCATACTGCATAACTGGGGTCAGAAGGACAAACACCAAATGGGGATTAAGTGGTTGAGTAGAGATATAAAGCATGAGCTGCAAAAGAAAAAAAAAAGAAACACTGTGGAGAGAATATAAAGAAAAAAGATGATCATCCTACTCATTAGCAGTAAGTGATCAAATCAGATTATGAGAGAAAATTAGTTAAGCAGGTCAAAGTAAATCCAAGTGTTTTTTTTGTTATGTAGCAAATAAGAAGAAAATTACTATGAAAGGATGGCTGTAATGAACGCTGATGGTAGGGAGGTGACAGAGGCAAAAGAAACAGGTCAGTTGTTGTGATCATTTTGCAAAAGTGTAATATTGTGTGGAGATTTTGCAGTTGCTGATGTCGGATACAATGTTGAAATTGTAGTAAATGAACAAGAGGTGACTCAACATATTTAAAAATATCAATGCGAATACAGCATACAAACTGGATGGCCTGTCGCTCCATGTACTATAAATGTGCAAGAGAATTAGCATTGCCTCTGATGAAGTTGTTCAGTCTAAGTCTCAGCTCTGGTAAATGGAAAGAGGATAAGATATTATCATTATTATTGACACCTCCAAGGAGTCCAAAAGACTCATCGCAGGAGGGCACGCACTTTACAACTCTCTGCTTCCACCACTACACCGAACATCTGCTACCAATCAACGGCATCTACTGCCCACCACCACAACTAGTATTTTTTGTCTGTAAATTGTGTGTGTTCTAAAGGGCCAATTTGTCTGTATGTGGGATGAAAAACCCGAGTTTCTGGAGAAAAAACCCTGCTACCTCCATATGAGATTGGCTAACTCACCTTTGATTGAAAAAGTTCATATAAAGATTCCTCTCGTCATGACGAGAATCGAACCTAGGTCTTTTTCAATCAAAGGGCACAACGTTCTTCCAATTATGCTATGGAGGCGTTTAAAGATAGTTCCATTACATAAATGCGGCTCCAAGACAGAAAAATACAGACTAATTAATATATCAGTTCTTGAAGTATTGGAAAAGTTGATTAAAGGTAAAAGCCAACAGTGGGTAGATAGGGATGCAATAGTCTATAGTGGGCAACACAGCTTTGTAAAGGGTAGGTCCAGTCATAGTAATTTATTTACGTTTTATAATAAAGTGATAAAGGAAATGGGTCCACTATGATGCGCTTGTACTTTGCAAAGGGCATTTGACAGAATACCATGTGGAAAATTATTACAAAAATAAGAGCAAATGGGGATGGATATGAAGCTATTAACATGGATCGAGAGCTGGCTGATGACCATCAGTGAATGGTATATACTAGAGTGGAATCTAGCAGAGTGACTCAGGGTTCTATAATAGGGCCACTATGCTTTAATTTGTATATTAATGATATAGGGAAAGATTGGGGGGGGGGGTATTCAGTTGTTTGCTGATTATGCAAAACTGGTCATGGCAATAATTGATAGAAGTGATGTAGATTTCCAGCAAGACAATTTAAAGAAATTGGCATTATGGGCAAAGGATAATGATTGTCAATTTAATGTTGAAAAATATAAGGTTGTGCACCTTGGCTTGAAAAGGCTGCATGTTGTATATTACAATGATGGTAACTGGATTGCAGGAAATTGATGACAGGATCTTGGGGATGATGGTGGCAGACAGCTGAAGATTAGAGTGCATATGGCAATAGTTATAAAATAGTGAAAGGATTACTTGGATGTTGAAAAATGTGCTAACACGTAATGATAAGGAAGTTATTATCCCTTTTTATAAGGCTATAATTTGGCTGTATCTTAACTACTGTGCATAGATAGGGCTACCTGGGTTTCTTGGGAATCAGGAGGTTGTAGAGAGGATTTAGAAATGAGTAACCAAGCTGGTAATAACAGATCTGTGGATTGCCACTTATGAGGATAGATTTAAAGGTGTGTGTGGATTACAAAAGTTTAGTTGATATGCAGAAAAGAGGGGACATGATAGAAACTTATAAGATATGGAATGGGTTTTATAAAATTGACACAAAGGAAAATTTTTAATATATGACAAATAGTCAAAGGACTAGAAGTCTTCTGTGGAAGTTTTGTAAGAGTGGTTAGTAAGGTTGTGCGAACTAGATTTCTTATGTGTAGAGTAGCAAATGAGTGGAATGGATTGCCAGAATTAGATGAGTACCCTGTCATTAAATTAGTTTAAGATTTATGATAAGTTTTGTGTGTGTGTGTGTAACAGTTAAATGTGGGTCTCTCACGATGAATCTCCTGACTCTTCATGGAGATACCATATAATAATAATTTCTGAGGTTTTAAATAGCCTCTAGAACATTTTGCCACATTCCTGATATTTATCTTCTCAATATTTACTGAAGAGGTCTTCTCATGATTTTTGTTTAACTACTGTTACTCATATCTTGGCTCTGTTGTGTTTTTCTGTGTTCTTTTATGACATATAATTGGCTTATTTGATAGGACTTTCATTTCCTAGCAAATAAATAGATTCCCCCCTTCTCTCTCTCTTTTTCTCACAGAGAGAGACAGTATTCTCCATATTCCCTGTTTCTCAACAGTTCTTGCAATATCAGGATATGCATTTCCTCTAATCACCACTATTGTCATTTTATAACTAATTTAAGACTAACCTTATATACCATAGCAAGTTTTTTTGCTGAGAATGAAAGTTAATTATACTTGACAAGATTTGTTCTCGTTTTCATCCTTATTTTACCAGTTGTCAGCAAACAAAAGTTTTCATTTTAAATATCTCGTAACTAGATTTTTTGTATACAGAGGCAGTTGACTTCATGAGGTTGCCACAGTATCCATAATGTATAGCACATTTCCTTTCCTGAAGTGTCTTCCCTTAAGATCCTTGCATGCTCCGACACTTGCATTTTCACCCTGTTTGTCATCATTCAGAAATATTCACTTTTGACATCATGCAAGCTTGCTCAAAGGTATCCTTGTATTTTTATATTCATAACTGATTCTGGTTTGTGTATGAGAAATTAGATTGAACATTTCCATTTTTTGCAATGCAATAAACTGGATGAAAGAAAGGTTGGTTGGTTGGTTTATAGTTTATTGGCATAAAAACAGCAAAAGGTCCTACTGTGCCATAGTAAAGATTACCGCAATACATAAACTGTCAAAGAAAAATTGTAAACAGTATGCATGTACAAAAACCAAACCAGGCCAATCAATGCATCGTATACATATAAACAATGTTACAAATAGAAGAAAGGCAGAATCATGGCTGTGGTGTCAATAAGACTATGGTGTCATATCCAAAAATCTAGTTTTTCTCACTGCATGTTTACTTTATTATTACAGTAATCTCTATGGCGTCAGCAGACTCATTGAAGGGAAGCCTACTTAACTACCAACATATCCTATCATATTGAACCTTGATATCATATACCCACACATACATTCTGCTTGCTCACCAATTTCCATGTAAAAAAAAAAATCTACTGACACCCTTCTTTGCCACAGTTTTATACAACTTCTTGTCCTTCCCCTCTCACGCTGCACACTTTTACCAGTAATATACATATTACCAGTATTGATCTGAAAAAATCCCTCCACTAACTTGAATGTCTGATATTATTTCATTTCCCTGTGTTCACCAAAATGCAATCTATATTACCTCAGCTGCTCTGAATAACCAATATTCCAGTCCTGATATTACTTTATCATTTGTCTCTGGATCCTGTGTAGTAGTTCCTCATCACAATTAGCACTAAGTGACCAAATTTGAGCACAGCACTGACCAATGCATTATACAATGGCAGCACTAACTTTAGTTGTCAATTGATGTACTTATCATAGCAGTCTTTGTAACACTTGCAATGTACCCTTGGAACTTTAGCCTGCTGTCAACTATCATCTCAAGATCTTGAATCTCATCAATTTCTTGAAACATATCTTCAATACAGCATTCAGTTCCATCTGTTGTACAGAATCTAAGTCTGAGTGTAAATAGAAACTGGCTCTGTAAGCGAAAGACAAGATAAACACATTTGCAGTTTTAATTTTGACAGTGACATTTTGAAGGTTTAATGCACTAAAACTGACAATGTAATATTTTTCATAATTAATGTTGCTTTTTTTTTTCACTAGCTATAACCTGTAAAAATTTGAGGGCTAAATTTATAGCTCACTTAAATCCACGTAGCTACAAAAATCCATTATATTTGCATGAGTTCAAGTGACTGTATAGTCTTAACAGTAGATGTTCTAACAAATGTTTCTACAACTTGCTGGCATCAATGTCAGTTTGCCCACATGACACAGGCTAAAAGTAACTAATTCAAGCATATTAAATTGGAATGGATTAGCATAATATTGGAGTGTGGACACTGGGTAATTTCTCAATTAAATAAGTGATTAGGTATGATTTATCATAATTCATTTTTATATTATGTTCAAAAATTGACTTAGAAATTCTGAAAACAAACATTTTGGTGATAGTTACTTAGGCATGTGTACTCCTTTGATTGGTATGTGCATGCACACAGCTTAAAATAAAGGGAACATTACTCTTGGTACCCATCATGGTAATTTGACAATGCATTTCATCTTCAGCAACTGAACTGCTGGTTGCAAATATTTATTTATTTTTTTTATGTTGGGCCCATATACGAGAGGTTGGTTGGTCAACCTATAGTACTTTAGTACCGTATATGGGTAGTGGGATGAGAAAGGAGAAACTTGTTGACATTCAATTTAAAAGCCTGTATATTGTATTCCTTAGGAAATACATCGGGGGGGGGGGGGAGAACTGTTTCACAGTATAGCAGTAGCAGGGATGAAGGAGGAGGAAAAGAAACTTGTTCTGTGGGTTTCAAGGTGTATTGGGAAGTGGCTGTACATGTTCCAATGGGTTTAGTACGGAGTGGGGGAATTATTGATGCTGTTTCAGATGAGCATTTTCCATGAAAATATTTGTAGAATATACAGATTGCAGAGACTAAACATCTATGTGAAAGTGGGGGGGGGGAGTGAGTTGGTAAGAGATGGATAATTTATCAGTCTAATTGCTCTCTTCTGTATTGAGTCAAGCATTTTGAGGGAGCTTTTAGGAGTCTCACTCCAAATGTGAGATCAGTATTCGATAGCTGGGGGGGGATTTGTGATTTGTATAAAGTTAGCAGCTGTTTTGAAGTGAAGTAACGTCTTGAACGAAAGAGAGCCTAATTTTTTGGAAGCTGAGGATGCAATGGTTGTAATATGTAACAACACCCTGTTAGCATCCATTTCACACCAGGCAGCTCACTGCTACATAGGACTTACTGTTATTGTTTTGAGTTTCTACCCTGTCTTAGACAAATTACATCAAATATCATTAGTAGTAGCCCCTTTCCTCATCTCTTCTTCCCTTCCTAAAAAAATACTACATCCTTCTAGATTTCAGTTGCTACATCTCAGAGCCAGGTTTCACTAATACCAGCAATCTTTGGCCACAATGTATTCACCAAGGGAATAAACTCAACTCTTTTGTTCTTGATGCTCCTGTATTTCATGGTTTATCTTTTGCTTCTTGGCCCTCCACACACACACACACGTCTGAATCCAAAGTATACAGGTCTACATATGCATTGACATTCAGATCATTAGTATGTCTGCATACCTTAACTGAACCTTGTGTATTAATATTTAGATCATTATCATGTTTGCATATCTCAGCTGGACCTACACACATTCTCACCATTCCTCCCATGATGATCTTGTTTCTCTGACACTCTGCAGTAGGTTTCACCCCAGTAAATAATTTATCCAGGCTTATAGTGCCTAATCCATTCAAGTGCAGGCCTTCCCTTTTTATACAAATCTTTACTGCTATCAGACTCAATCCACACATTCAAAAACTCATGCTTATTTCTTCTACACAGCCTGCATATTACATTATTTGCTATCCAAACTGTTCTTAATGCCATGTTATTTAATTTTCCAATAAGCACCAGATTCTGTTTTTAATGTGTGCTTCTTTCTCTGATGATTGAGAAAATTCCTTCACTTCTTTCTTCAGAAAACCTGCTGTGAGACCATAGGTACAAATGGAATCATTCTCCAATTCCCTATTTTAAATTTTGCCCATATAACTTTACTTGAAATCTTTTCTTAATTAAAAAAAAGTGTACATTTCTACATCTATCTGAATTTGTATATAGTTGATATATTTATTTTTTTTACATTTTGTAGTTGGAAGATGGACATACATTATTTGATTATGATGTTGGCCTTAACGATATTATTCAAATTATGGTCAGGCCCATCTTTCCTGAACAAAGTAACAACTCTTCAAATAAAGAACGAAAATGTATTGATGCTTCAGAAGCAGCAAGCAGTGGAGATGAAAGTACTGGAAGTACATCAAATAAGGAAAATAGAGAGGTATAATCTTGAATATGAAGATTTTTCACATTTTATAAAATATCCTTTTTTAAAGCATTCTTTCATCCTGTAAAGTGACCATTAATCTTGGTGATAAAATAATTAAAAAGTATTTTATTTATATTTGACAATTAATTATATTGTTTTTAATCTCTATCTTAAGGATTACACTACTTTTGTATACAGTTAATTTCACACCATGTTATGTTTTGTAACTCATGCAGAGCCCAGGGATACCAGTTTGGCTTATTTTCTGCTAGATCTAGTGGATTTCAATGCTGTCTGTTTTATAGAAAACTCATGTCAGATAGCTTAAAATATAGCTTTCTATTAAAATAATCAAATGGATTTCAGCTTTTGGAGAAACACATAAGTTTCCATAGATTACCACATCAGTAAATTAAATTTGGTATTTTTTGTATTTTTAAATGGAAATGCAAATAAATTATGGTAACAATTCTTTTCATTAGAAAAGAATTTTCTGTGAGTGGCATTGTTGACCATTTGGTATATACATATCTACCACACAATCAGTTCTCTTTATGACTCACACAGCATAAGCTGTTGCAAATTTAGATTTTCCATACTCCCCATAATGTCAAAAGCAAAACAAGACAAAAATTTAGTGTGTGGAAGACCAATTCTATATTTAAAGACTTCTTAAAAGAAGTGTGTGATAATCTTAGTAAAGCATATTGCAATGCATGTAAAATTAATATTACCCAATTATAGCCATCTATTGAATCCCATGAAATCCAATAAACACATTGCTTATTGGATTTTTTTTTCCTTTCTCATATTGCTATTGTCTCCAGAAAGTTTCTGGAGGTAAGTCTGTTTTTTTTCAGGGCGTATTTTGACTTGAATTGATTTTTTTCCCCTGTTTATAGTGTTTGTATTTCTGTGTCATTAGATAATTTTTTTAATCTGTTCCAAAGATTATTCTTAAGGACAATGATGTGAAGTATTTTGCTGTTTACCCAGGGGTATGTGTCTGCTTCATTTTCTTAAAACATTTTGTTCGTGTTTTTTACATATGTATAAAATGGAGGGAAATGTTTTCATATAAAGTTATTGAAGCTTCTAAAGTAAGTAGTCTGTTCCAGTCTATGGTGTTTTTTTATGAGGTACAAAACAAACCAGTCTAGACTATCATAGCAAAAAAAACTCAAGACTGGTTGAAAGTTTATTTTTCACTTGGTTAGAGTATAATAAATTTAGTTTAATCCTTTATCCAAGTGTGAGCAAACAAAGTTTGCACCTGAAAGTATCTTCAGGACTGGGGTAAGGTGGAGCAAGCTACCAACACTCCTGTCTCAGTATCTCCTTTAATGCAAATGTGTTTTGCACAGTCTCCTTCTGTGCTCAGTGACTCAGCACACCTATTACATGACATCTTTAGGCGCAAGTAGTAGTAGTAGCTCAGTCAGTATAGATGTAGCCCTTTAGTCGGAAAGAGCTGGGTTCGATTCTCGTCAGTGACGTGAGGAACCTTTATCTGCTCTCTTTCAACTAAAGGTTAGTCTCATATGGAGGTAGGGGGTTTTTTCACCCAGAAACTTGGATTTTTCGTTCTCCAGAACAGGCAAACAGGTACTGTGAACACACATGGATTACAGCCACATGTCGGTCCCAAGCCTGGATAAAATTGGGGGATTGGGGAAAGCAATGTTGAACTATCCTGCAAAAATCTAACAAGGGATACTTTGTGGGCAATGCCTACAAAGTTATCTACGGTCAGAAACGACTGAAAGGGAAAATCGCAATCAGAAATATATCTTTTTACTTTGTATTGTCTACTGAGCATGCAAAACGATATGTTACAGTTTACATACTACAATGAGTAAGTGAAACAATTCAAATTGTAAGGGGTGAGGACAAGAGATTTAAAGTCCTAATTTGGTACCCTCTAATATAAAAAGAAGTATTATAGTTATGTAGGAGTTGATCTTGGCTCCCAAATTTTTTACGAATTAATGCAACCATTAATGTCAGGTTAGGAGAATTCTTCATAGTCATTATTGACTAAAAATCTTTCTGACCTGTAATTGATTATATAGCACATTGGTTTTCTTCCATCTAATCCCATGTGAAGGTGTAAAAATAATCAAAATTTAAAATTTATGAATATTTTTCAGAAGACTGGAAGATCCTGCTCAATGGAAGACTCAACCCATCTTAGATGGAAGAGAAGAAGAAGAATTTAAAATTAAGTGTTGAGGTATTTGTGGTGGTTTGTTTAGACATTCTATTTATGCTAACGGAGAGATGTCAGCCATTATACTTCTTGCTTGCCATTTACGTGGAGTGTGCATGTAAATTACGATATGTAATTTACATGCACACTCGGCAAGCATGCAAGTGTACATGCTTGCCGAGGAGTTTGATGGGTGATTGACAGCTGACACAGAGAGAGAGAGAGAGAGAATTTGGTATCGGAGTAACAGGAAAAACAAGAGAGGGCTAATGGAAGATTCCAGAGGAATTGTAGAACTGTGAGTCTTTAAACTGGAGGAGTTGAGACTGTCAACAAGTATTTAGTAAATAAAAGATGATGTTGCAGTCAATGTTCTAACTGAATGTTTGAGGAAACGCTGATTGAAAAGTTTCATCTATCTTAAGAATGCCAGATCTGTTTGTTATTTCTACTGGAAAAGGCTCAACTTAGATATGTTGTTTATGAAGTAGTAGAAGAAACATTTTTCTCCGGCACAAAAATTAGTAAATTGTGCATCATATTGAACTGCAAGAGGTAAGAGTATTTATACTTCAGTGAGACAGGAGGAATAATATTGTATGCTACATAAGGGTCTCATGGAAAAGAAGAAGAAAAGTTTATATTTTCAGAAAAGGCCTTAACAAAGAAACTGACTTAAACATTTTTGTTGTTGTGAAAAGAAGGTGTTTAGTCTGGTAGATGTGATTAAGTAACTTATTATTGGATGTGATTAAGTATCAATCCAATAATAGAATGAGTCAGAGAATGAATGATTTTAATATTTTTGGATAAGAAAATCTCTAAAGTGTAGATTTATTTTAGAAGGCATTGGATCCAGTATCAATGATTTTCCAGATTCTAAAAGAAAGTTAAAAGCCATTGCACCAATCGGAATTGAACCCTTGTGTAAATACTAAACACTCGGAGTACAAATTTGTTTATGGAAACAGTCTCTTTACAAAGGGATGTCCAAAACATGGCCTGCCGGTTCAGGCTTTCCATAATAAAGGTAGCGAATATATTTATGTTCTCCAAGGCGGATGTTAACAGATTTTCCTGTCTGTCCATAGTAGGCACAGGGAGCTTCATACACTCCAGGATGTGCTAGGGAATGGAGTTTATCCTTACAACAAATAGTGTTAGCTCTTTGTGTAAGGTTTGTAGAATACTATACTGTTGGGCTGGATGATGATGATGATGATGTGATAATCACTGTAAGATATCTTCCTGTATGTGTTGGTTTTCTATAAATGGAAAAAGATAGTGAACCATCTGAAAGCCAGTTAGCTAATGTGTCAAGAAAAGGCAAACAGTTATTAGATTCTTTTTCTACTATGAAGTGAAGTGAAATTTAGGGTTGTTGGCTGTTTAGGTAGGTAACGAAAAAATTCAAAGTGCCTTGTCTGTGGGACCAGATGGCAAACACACCGACAAAGCGTAACCACATTAAAGGCTATATGTAGGTGTGATAAGTATTTTGTTTCCGAAGTGTTCCATGTAAAAGTTAGCTGGGGGTAGGGAGGGGGAACCCATTGCAGTACCATTAGTCTGTTTGTAGATTTTTCCTTGCTAAGTAAAGTAACTTTGATACATATTAAATTTGAATAATTCAAAGATATTAAGGGAGAGGGATTAGACTTTATTCAATTAAGAATGTCTTGTCTATTAGTGACACAGTAAATAAGGAAGTAACGTCAAAGCTAATCATTATGTGTGAATATTTAAGGATGTGATTTTTAAATAGTGATTTGAAATGGACAGCACCTTTTTTTAAATATGTAAAAGTAGAGGTGTTACAATAAAGGGGCAAGTTTATAAGTAGGATTGCCTATGTTGTTAACCATGGGGTGTTGGGGAATATTAGATTTGTGGATTTTAGGTACCAATAAATACAGGACGGTTTAACACAAACAGATTTTATTTTGTTGATGATTTCTTTTGAGACATAGTGGGGGGTCTTGATCTATAGCAGGGGCAGTGACAAAGTGGCTTCCGAGCAGCATGCGGCTCACATCCTCGCCATGTGTCTCTTTATACTCTATCAGGAAAAAATAAACAGAAAGAGAAGACGAGACAACAAAAAAGAAGAACAAGATAAAAAAAAGAGTAAGAGAAAAACAGGGTTAATAAAAATTACTGCAATAAAAAAGTTTAATTCGAAAGACATGAAATGAAGTTAACTTTGAACAATTTGAATAATTTTAAAGCTGAAACACAATCATTTTAGTTACTTATTTACTAGTAGAGCCCTTACTTGTATCCATTTTCTTAGTAAGCTTCTTAAAATTAAGTGTGTAATTAGTCAAAGCAGTTCTTACAAGCTCGTTCAAATGTTCATCATTTAAAACAGATTATATTTAGATTTAATAAATTTAAGAGTCGAATATAGCGCTTCACAGTTTTATTTTCTTCAGACAATGAAGTGGTTGAAAGCTTATTTTCCAAGTCTCTCTGGAAAAAGTTGCAGTTTGCTTTGAAAGCTTAGCACTGTCTGCGAGAGATCGGTTATTACGTGGTCCCAAAAATGGAGTTCAGTTTTTTTGCACCATTGCTTAAGTGTTGGATACCATTGGTCCAGAACTTGCTTCCAAAACTCAATTATGGAACATTCACTAGCTTCAGTCCTTTGTTCTCTTGAAGCTCCAAAAGCTCCAGTTCTGCAGCTGTGACATCCATCACAAGTGGTTTTGAAATAGGACAATTGCGCTCAAGCATGTTCGTGAGAAAATTATTTTTCAAGAAAGCAAATGTTGGCTTAAGTTCTTGATGGTCGCAAAATCGATTGTTGAGGTCTTCGACCAGATCATTTAATTTACTAACATAAAATCCTGTTTCTGATTCCACTCCTGGTGAATTTGTCAGTATTTTCTTCAGACAAATGAAGTAATTTAAAGTTTTATTTTCCAAGTCTCCCTGGAAAAGTTGCAGTTTGCTTTGGAAGCTTAGCACAGTCTGCGAGAAATCGGTTATTAGTTTTTCTTTTTCTTGAAGTGAAATGTTTAATATCTGTAGATCCTGGAAAGCATCGGTGAAAAATAATATCTAACAGCCACTGAGTGTCTTTGAGATGAGGGAAAAATTTCTCCCTCTCTCTAAGAAACTGTTTCATTGGGTCTAACAACAAAAAAATTGTTTAATACATTGCTAACTGAGAGCCACCTTACTAAGCAAAACCATGATCTGTCATTAGGAATCGCATCACAATTCAACTCATCGAGAAAGCTTTTGAATAGTTGGTGTGTTTTAGCATTTGAACAAATAAAATTGACAATTCTTAGAACTACTTCCATTACGTGTTCAAATTTAAAACACTTGGCAACTAGATGTTCCCTGTGAATAATGCAATGCACAGGTAGGAAAGCATGATATGATTCCTCATTCTCGAGGAGCCCCATGAGCCCTTTAGTTTACCCCCTCATATCTGGAGCACCATCGGTGGCTATGCTGACAATTTTTTTTGCATGATACCCAAGCTTTGTAAGTGCAACATCAAGAGATTCTTTGATGCCAGAGCCATATGTTGTATATTTCAACGTTATCAAGTCCAATAGCTCTTCCTTGATGTCCAGGTCGTGAGCTAGTTGTGGTTTGTCTTGAATATCTGTAGATTCAGCCAAAGCCAGATTAAATGCAGCACAGTTTTTCAAGTTATGGTGTGTGTGTAAGTTATTTGCAATGCCAGCAATGATAATGGAAATTCTCCTTTCAATAGTATGCCTGGAGACTGGCATCTGTTCAATCAGTTTGAGTCGTTTTTTATTATCTGGGTCTAAAACTGAAATTATTTGTGCAATATTCTTCTTGACAAATTCTTCTTCCATGTACGGATGTTTTGCCTGTGCAATATTTAACGCTAAAATAAAACCAGCCTCGGTAGTAACATCAGCCTCTTTAGTAAACATGGACATCGATTTACTCTGACAGTGGAGTTATTCTTGTAAAGGTGAAAGTTTAGTTCATCTCAGATCAGAGTCAAGAGGAAATTCTTTACTAAAATTATTGTGATTGTGTCATAATGATGCTTGAGATTGCTGGCCTTAAATTGCACAAGTGTTATTTGGCATATGGCACACATTGGTTTACTTTGTCGTTTCACAAAAAGAAACTCTTCTTCCCACTCTGGCCTAAAACTTATGTGTTCATCTTCATATTTACGCTTTTTATGCTACATTTCTTAGCACTTGAAAAGAGTTCAACGATAACAAGCACTGTCAATGACTCACATAACACTGTTGAATGATACCTATAGATGAGAGCTGAAAGTGTAACGTGTTATGGTGGGCAGGTAGACATAGCTTCTGCATCCCCACTTCCCACCTCGCCATGTGCACATTCACTTACTCCCTTACCATAGCATCGGTCAAAGGTTGCAGCTCTTTTAAGTCTTACCAGAATTATTTTGGCTCCAAAAGGACGTGTAGTTGGCCACCCCTGATTAATAGTTTGGTAAGTAAAACTGCCACTTAAGAGATCTTGCATTTTTTTGTCGTAATCCTTTTGATTCATGATAACTGTAGCATTACCCTTATTAGCTTTAGTTATCACAATATTTTTATTCTTGTATACCTTTTTTAAACACAGCTGTTTCATTCTGTAGAATATTATTTTTTGGTGGTTTAGATTCGTGTAGGAATGGTTGCAATAATTTGACAAAAAGTTGGGAGACTTATCTTAAGATCAACTCCTACATGTCTGTAATACTTCTTTTTTTTATAGCATTAAAGGCATTATATTAGGACTTTAGATCTTTTGTCCATTACAATTTGAATTGTTTTGCTTACTCATTATCCCATGTTAAACGTAAGATGGTTTGAAATCCAGCAAAATATAAGCCAGTTTGTCCTGTTGGAAGGACATTGAATAAAAAACAAGAAGAAACAAAACTAAAATTTTACAAAATAATGGCCACTTCCACTCTGTAATATGGTTCAGAAATGTGGACAATTAAAAAGAAAGACGAAAATATAAAATACAAGCTGCAGAGATGAGATTTTTAAGAACAATTAAAGGACGCACTAAATTGGACATATAAGAAATGAAGACATCAGAAAAGAACCAGATATTTAACATGTTTGTTTGGCAATGCCTTATCCTTGATTAGGCATCTGCCAAACAAAAGATCTTATTTGGTATTTCATTATTAAAATAAGTTATGAATAATGACCAACACATAAACTTGTCTATTAGATGCAAATATCTTGTTGGTCAGAATTGTCAGCATAAGTGGAGCACTACGATTATCTAATAATACCTTCACATCTGAGATCCGGTTAATTTATGAGCTCTGTTAAATCAATGGTTAATTTTTGCCCAGTGTTGAAGCAGTTAACTTTTAGGTGGAATATGAATTTCATCATCTAGTGTGAGATTACCACCCTGCTTATTGGAGGCAGGAAGTGTCTTGAAAAAAATTTCCATATTTGTTCTCTAAAGCAGGATTTCCAAATTATTTGACAAATTGAATAAAAAATGTAAGTTAAAAAAAATAGTTAGCTAACCCATGGTACTAATAGGTTATAGTTGTAACATAAAAAAAACTACTTATTATCAGTTATAGCTCTGGATATTTGTTTGAATTCAGCAAAATATTAGCAGCTTTTAATCATCATTTTTGTTCTCGTGTTGTTTTGTGTATATCTGTAGCTAGTAAATAAAATCTGCCAGTCTAGACATTAAAGTGATCTTTGTTCAATTCATTGCCTTGAAGTGAATGCTGGACAAAGTTGGGAACTGCAATAAATCTTCAAACTGAGTTTGAAGATTTATTGCAGTTATATATACTATCCATGTATGTTAGATGGACAGTATCCATCTAACATGGATGAATCTTCCACTACAGCCAATTACTGTAGATCTTGTGGGGAAATGAGAGCATGTATTCTTTTGCTTGTTCTTAGTTTGCCCCTTTGTAGCTCAGTTGGTATAGACAAAGCCATTTGCTCGGAAAGACCTGGATTCGATTCCCACTATCACGAGGAACCTTTATTTGGTCTCTTTCGACTAAAGGTGATTCTCACATGGAGGTAGAGGGTTTTTTCACCTGGAAATGTGGGTTTTTCATCCCTCAGAACAGGCAAACTGGCCTGTGAACACACACACATGGCTCTACAGTTATAAAATTCCTACTTAATCCCTCACTAGGAGGGCTCAACTAGTCCTAAGGGATGTGGAGGAATGGGGAAACCCCATACAAATAAATAAAAGTATCCCCTCATACACTGACATTGAATCTGTTTGCCGATATTAAATAACCAATGCTTACTCTCTCTCTCTCTCATTGTGATTGATTTACAATACAGAGTTGTTAACAAACTTGTTTTGCACACTGACAAACTAAATCTGCTTCATATTCTGTGTATTTGCATCTCTTCAAATGTATACCATCACTTGCATGCATGCATTGAGTGGACCTCCCTTTAAAACAATAAAATTCTCTAATTCCTATTATTCCTCATTTTAGAAGTTTAATGGGGTGAAACAGCACTGAGAAAGGATTAAAATATTTAATTCTTATAGTATTTCATCTTTCACTTAGACATCACCAGGGAGTACAATATGAAACTGCCAACACAAAACTAAGTTAAAAGTGGATGAAAGACTAGTCCTAACTAGGTGGGGTGCCCTCTGTGGGCACCTGTTGGTGGCTTAGAATGCAAACTGGGATCTACGGTAAGTTGTCACTTTGTCTAGAGGAAACAGGCTGGCCTTTCTCAAAAGATGTCGAGATCAGTGGCAGCTCGTACATAAGCACTGCGACATTGCAGCACCACCAAGGAAAAAATGAAAAAATTAAATTTTGTTTGTGTTTATAAATAATAACAATGCTTACAACATTATATAAATGCAATACAACATGTTAAAGGTTACATCTTATGTTTTGACATTGATTGAATAGCTAATAATTGGAATTGTTCGATTACTGCTTTAGATTACGAAACAAATGCACTGCGATCTGATGCAGTGTCGGAATTATCACATTCAGCCAATTGCAGCTAGACTCGCCAATATTTATTTGCGCTTCTCGTTGCATGTTACAAGTGATTCCGGCACTGCTCATTTGGGCAGTGTAGCTTACAGATAAATTGTATGCATGCGCACGTTATTTCTGTGAGATGTGAAACTTTTATTATTGGTTGCGTGTTCATGGTGAGGGTGAACTATTTTTTGTAAATCTTATTTTATTTTGTTAAAATCACATATAATTATTTATTCATTATAGATACAAAACTGAATTATAACGAGTGTCACTGTTGAAAATATGAAAAGAATTATATTTTTTCAATTCGAAACAAATGCACTGTGAGAATTATTGCGCCAATTGCAGCTAGACTCGCTGATATTCGTTTACGCTTGTCATTGCACATTACAAGATTCCAACACTGCTCGTTTGGGCAGTGTAGCTTACAGATAAATTGTATGCTTGCGCATGTTATTTCTGTGAGATATACGGTACTTGTATTATTGGTGTTTGTTCATGGCGAGGATGAAATATTTTTAATAAAGTGATTTTTTAATATGTAAATTTATTTATTAATAAATTGGTTACTGATTAGTAAAAAAAATAATTTATTTTTATTTATATTTTTTTATTTTGTATATGCAGCAGCCCCACTTAAAATTTTCACCAGTTGCCACTGGTAGGGGATACAGAAATATTACCAAGCTGCATAAAATGTAAAGCCAAGTTCAAATCTGAAAAGGTCCTTTGTATCTACAAGCATGCCATTTTTGCTCTACTTCAGGAACAGATTGCTACTTTGTGTACTGTTCTCACTGCAGTTGGAGCTCTCAGCTATTCTGAACACTGAACTCTTTACCATTCTTTTTGATATTTCAAAAGCCTCTACTCAGGAAGAATTCTTAAAAGTAAAAAATAAACACATCAAAAATTACAACAGTCTTGTGGATTCTGAATCTGTACCTTTAGTGTTTAATCTCTTCATACTGTAGTGATTATGATGTCAAAAAGACCTAGTGAAGCTGCCATCAGTGCCCTTAGTCTCATCCATAATTTTGCCATGTCTCCAAAACAAGTACCTATACTAGATATAATATTCGACATCGAATGCAATATCCGGTGCTAGATTGCATTCGACATCGAATGCAATCTAGCACCGGAAATAGCTAACAACATTAGGCTTGATGTCACAAATATTTTTTCTCGATCTTCTAAAAGAAATCTGTCATCTTGTGAACTCAGCGTCCTTAAAGAAGCTATGCAAAAATAACAGTATAGTTATCACCAAATCTGATAAAGGACTGCTACTATTATTCTTAATACCAGTGAATACAATAGAAAAATTGACATCTTTCTCAGAGACCACTCCACCTATAGACCTTCAGATTATGACTCTACCAAATCACAGATCAAAAAACTGAAAAGTCTGGTCAAAAAAAGTTTCTTCCAGGCATCCTGAAATCACAAAAAAAAAAAAAAAATCACCCATCAGTTCTCACTTTCCAATATACGGATTACCAAAAATACACGAATCCAATTATCCCATAAGATCTATAGTAGATGCCACAGATTCTCCCTGCTATAAATTAGCAAAACAGTTAACAAGCTCTCTTACACCTCTCAGTGGTCAAACCATTTCCTATATAAAAGAAATTATCCATGTTAAAACTTCTATTGAGAATTTAATGTTTAATAATACAGGTATTTTGGTTAGTTTTGATATCACCACACTGTTCACCAATATTTTTTTAAATAACACCTTATCACTTATAAAGAAAGTTTTTTTCTGCTGATATTACTGATCTTTTTTCCTTTGCTATCCATTCATGATATTTCTCTTGGAAGGACAAAATTTATAAAGAGATAGAGGATACCTCTATGGATTCTTCCCTCTCACCCCCCCCCCCCCCGCCAATTTTTTTATGAAACATTTTAAAAACAAGCTCTTGACTCACTCCCTCTCAAACCTATCTGGTTAATATATGTGAATGATGTGTTCTCCTCTTTCCTCCTTTCTGAATTGTCTTCACCCTGGAATCCAGTTTACCATGGAAAAAGAATACTAATAATAGCTTAGCCTAGACACTTTGGTAACATGCCTACCCAATATCCAATACCTTGCCTTTTCATTATACAGGAAGCCCATCCACACAGACAATCATTAATATGGGATCATTAAAACACTAACTGATATCAGTAATAAACTTTGTTCCAGTGAGTCCTCCCTTACAGCAGAACTTAATCATATATACCACACCTTCTTATCTAATGACTACATTTCCCACAAAATCAAAAAAATATCAATTCTTACCCTAATCTTCGACCTTATCTTCAGAATGGTTTTAGTAATGCTATCATTATCCCCTATGTCTGAGGCACTTCAGAAAAAAATAGCCAGTTTTCAAGAAATGAGATTTCTGCATGTCTTTCAAGCCTCACCAAAAGCTTACTAGCCGTATGTTCTAAAAATCAGCTCCCTGCTCTCTCTCTGCCTCGAATATACAAAGCACACTGTTACTGCAAGTTGGTCTACTATTGACACACAGGAAGATCAGCCAACATCTGTATGAAAGAACAATCTGCAGTCATGACTATGGGCAGTCTGTTTTTGTGTTCCATACTTTGGATATGGCTCATAGAATCAGTTGGAAAAATACCACCATGCTCCATATAAATTTAGAAGAGAAAGACTATTTTTGGAATTTGCAGCAGTTCTACGAAATCAGCCTAATTTAAATAAATATGGTTACATAAAACTTCCAAAAATATGGAAACACTAATACTCGAAGTATTAGTGTTTTTCAGTTTACATCTTAGGCCGCCCACAGAGGGCACCCCCACCTAATCAGCACTAAGTGTTTCGTCCACATGTTTCACTTAGTTTTGTGTTGCAGTATTGTACTTCCTGATGTCTCAGTGACTGAGACAAAATATTGGACAAATTAAATAATATTTTAATTCTTTCTCAGTGCTGTTTCACTGCAGTAATCTTCTAATGTGAGTTTCTACCACCATTTAGGTCGTCTATTCCTCAGAAGGAGCAGGTGGAGCCCTTTTAGCCTCTGACTGATGTTGGTTTGATTATAGTCACTTAATAAAGGCAGCTTTTCTAGGCTTTTCCTCATGAAAAATTAAAATTTTTAATCACATATCTCAAAAATCAGCTGTTGAATTTGCTGTACCGTATTTTCTCGCATATAACTTGCCCTCATGTAAATCTTGCATCCTTGATTTTACTTTATAAAAAAAAGAAATTAAAAAGTTTCACATATACCTCACACACAGAAAAAGTTTAAAACTTAAGAAATAGTGAATGTTGTTATGGCAATTTCAGATATTTTGGAATTCGGTTGAAGAGAATCAGCATTTCAACTCAACATCTGTTGAGTTGAAATGCTGATTTTTCATTGGCTTGCCTTTGTTGTTGAGTTGCACAATCTTTCGTTAATACCACACCAGTCATATGCATAGAGATGGAAGCAAACAGTAGAGGCAATGTGGGAGTGAGAGCATTTTCATTTTTTTTTTAAATTATGGTGATCTTTTGATTCTGAAATGATAAAAGGATGAGCAATAATGACACTTTGTGTTAATTTAATTACAGAAGCATTGTCTAATAATTAAATTTAAATGCATTCATTATATAAATAATGTGAGCAATTGTAAATTATAATGAATACTGAGAATTTGATTATAAATTTCAATTTAATTTTTCCCTTAAAAATCTTAGTTTCAGAAAATTCCTCATATATCTTGCACCACGATTTTTTAACTTTCATTTTGGGGAAAAAAGTGAGTTATATTCGAGTAAATATGGTATTATAGACAGTGATATGAATATTATATTTTAGTGCCACTAGATGAAACAGTTTCCCAGGCTCTCTCCTGAAAGCCTTCTATCCTTGATAGCTTCACTCACTGTTAGCTGAAGACCAGTTGCCCACCACTCTTTGTATTGAAAGAAACTTAACAGTGATCATTATACTGAATATAAAATATTCAAATGAAATTGCACACATAAATTATGAAGATAGCTTAGAATGCATCAGTTCAGCATTCTATGAATATTGAAATGAAACCAAAACGTTTTAAAATTAAGCAGAAAGCTTATGAGATTAATTACAACCTTCAGCATCGGAGTTTGCCTTGGTATTGTATTACTTGAAAATGATGCCTTGCCCATGAGCCCATAGGTTTGCTTTATTAGTTCATTTCATTAAGGTTTTGCTACGTGACAGGTGTCTCGATGTTGGTTCTCAATAAAGACCAAGGAATCTTATGAGGCAGCAGTCACATGTTGGAAAGTTATGTTTTTCATAAGCAGACTCTATGGTCATTGCATTAATTATAATTCTTGACGAGAGAGCTCAGGAGCTTCAATTTGGTGTTTTCATTATTTTTTTTTAGTCATATAGTTGAAACTAAAAGCATTGAAATTGACCAGATAGCTTATGGGTATACAGACTATTCATTGAGGTTGCTTTGTTATTACACTACTTAAGATGACAAACTCTGCCCAGGATAATTTTTTAATTATCCTGGGAAAAGCTGGGAAGCACGTGCTGTTGTTCTCTGAGATCCAAACTGTTCCAAACACTGGTCAGACGGTCAGACCAGTGAAATCATCAAACCCACCGATAAATGGTAGACAGAATCCTGGGCAGAATTCATCATCTTTTAAGTATTGCACTGACAGGGCAACTCAGATGCCAAAGGTTATTACCATAAGTTGCCTTCACTTTTGAATCTTTTCAGCTTTTAACTATTTAGCTATGAAAGAATAACATATACATACAAGTAGGCTTCTTGTGAAGATACTTCATGTGTAAACTTTGTGTATACTTGTGTAAATAATTAACATTAGAATATAATTTCTTGTTAAGGATAATATATTTTGTAACCAAGTGAAAATATTTTCTATTATTATCTGATCGAGAGTATTCTAATAATATGGTGATACACTTGTATAAGTGTATAAGTAAACTTATACTACTTGTATAACTAAACTATTTGACTTCTCATATCTTCCTAGGTCTAGCTCCCATTGATGAGACCTCAGTAAAGTTCAAAACCAGTGTGGTTAATGACTTATTTGCATAAGCTTTTTTGCATTATGCGATAATGAGGAAGTTGATGTGAAGTCAACAGCCTCTATGTACCGGTAGCAAAGATATTTTACATGTGAACTTTGCTTATTATTACATGATGCCACCAAGGACTCATTTTGGGAGGTTACACTACAGCTCACGGTCTACACTATTCAATCTTCCACCTACACTACTGCCATCAACACACGACACCATTTACTACTCACCACTAATAGTGTTTTTTTGTCTGTAAATTGTGTGCAGTCTTTTGGCTGATTAGCCTTGTGGCTTCCAATAAGTGGAGTGGTGGTTTCACACCAGGTGATTAAGTCATCTCACACCTAAAGACCACATAACATCCATGCCCACGGCAGGATTCGATTTGGTTGGAAATGCAGTGCTGACATTTTACATTATAATGCATCATTCTTTTGAAGTAATTTTATACCTATAACATTGATTGCAGTATATGATAAAAATATTTTTTTAATGCTTTTATTTAGATCCCAGGTTTGACTCCTATACCATCCTCATCTAAATCTGACATTGGAATACAGAGCAGATATTTTCTGGTTAGTGCTTTTTATTTATTTATTTTAAAATTCCACTGTATGTTTAGAATGTTCACTTATTTTATTTTAAAATCATTGCAGCATATATTAATTGAATAGTTTAATTAATAAAACGCATGCTATATAATTGCAGGCGTAAACTTCTGTGGCTAATTGGTTCAAAAAACATATTTCGGTGATTACACCACATTTTTTTATTATTCAGTTATATAAAACACCGAAATAATAGTTCCCGACAAGTTTCGTAAATCGTAGAATTTACATCTTCAGGGGTAAATATTATAACTTAATATTTAAACAAGAGAAATTAATAAATACAAATCATAACCGTCTGGCTATTCATAAAACTCAAATAACAAAATGCAGATATATAATGTTTGACGTTGAACAATACTGGACGATGTCACGTGTGCTTGTTCTCACGATGTCACGTGTGCTTGTTCTCGTTCATACAGTCTGAGCTCAGATTGAGGTAGATTTTTTATTAGATCTGACCACACTTGATGGAGAATTAAACCTTGATTTTTATTGCATTGAGTTGGGTTTTTTAGCATATTAGCAGCTTCTTTAAATTTTCTTATATAACTGTTGTTTTCTATGTATGACATCGTCGTTTTTTGCCAGAGTACATTGTGTCCAGTGGAAGTGGTATGGAAAGCAAGACCCGTTTTTTGTTCTCTTTTGTATTGTACGTCTTTTTGGTGTTCAGCCATGCGTATTTCTCCAGATCTTCCTGTCTGTCCTACGTAGCAAATCCTGCAAGAGCAATGGATTTTGTAGACTCCTGGTTTTTTAAGAGGATGATGAGGTGGTTTTGGTGGATGTAGGAATCTTGAGATTTTTTCCATAGGAAGGAAGGCTACTTTTATGTTGTGTTTGTTCATTAATTTGGCTAGCTTGTCTGTAACATTTTTGATATAAGGAAGCGCGATTGCATTTTTGTAATCCTGTTTTATTGTGTTGTTAGCTGGAGGCATTTTAAGGATTCTCTTGATGGTTTTTGTTTCATATCCATTCTGTTGGAGGATTTGTGTTAAGTATTTTAGTTCTTCATTACATCTTTCTTGTGTGCTGGAGATATTGTATGCTCTGTCTCGAAGAGTTTTAATTAAGCTTATTTTTTGTGAAGGATGGTGGTGTGAGTTGCATTTAGAAATCTTCCAGTGTTTGTCGGCTTCCTATATACTGAGAAGGAGAGTTTACTTTCTTCGTTAACTTCTAATAGAATATCCAGAAAAGGAAGTTTTTTTCGTTGGGAACTATTATTTCAGTGTTTTATATAACTGAATAATAAAAAAATGTGGTGTAATCGCCAAAATATGTCTTTTGAACATGCTATATAATTGTTTAACAACTACATATTGAAGTGCATGCATTAAAAAGTTTTTGAATGAAGATGTAATTCTTATGAATCAGCAGAATATCTGTTTACACTGAAAATAATGAGTTTTTATATGCAGACTATTCATCATTTAGCAAATACAGGAAAAACCTCATTTAACGTGATTAATTAATGCACGCTGAGTGAAATAGCATTAAGCGAATACAGTAAGCAGTAGGAATAATTACACATGCCTGTGATGGAAAAGTTGTCTGAGAAGTAATAATTGATTCTTATAGATTTTTAGGTGCTGAGTTCAGAAAAAATAGTAAAAAAATTACATCACCCAACAGTTTTACCCAATTTCCAATTTTGTTGTTTTTATTAGTAGTATTTGGATTTAAATTCAGTGCATTGGTATTTATTTTCATTCTTCTTTATTTACAGCTAATTAGTTGTATAAGTGCTTTTTATGGTAAATAAAGAAATTTCCACACAACTTCTGATTGTTAAGATAGGAGAGGGAGGGAGGAATGCAGATAAAAGTGCAGGTGGCTACTTTGAATCTGATTTGACGAGATAACAGATGACTATCCTATTGTTACAGACACATTTTCTTGTGTGATACTTTAGTTGTTGACTACTAATGTTATCTATTTATGAAAGTTGGCATATTTTCTAAGTTAGTGTGAAGATTTAATTTAAAGTGTTTGCGTTTTTTTTATGTTTTTACATAGTGTCGTGTAATAGTGTTGATGCCATTCGTTTAAATGTGTTTTAAGTAGTGTTTGTAATGGCTTCAAGAGGTTGCAAAAATTCACCTAACATTTTCTTCTACATATGTGGGGAGTTAGTGGTAAAAAAACAATCAAAACAAAAAACATCAAACAAAGAAACATTACAGATTTTGTGAAAAAAGTATCCTATGCATATTTTGGGATGAAACGTGGTGACTTAGATAAGCCATGGGTGGCACATAATGTTCCATTTGTGTAGAAGAACTTAGAAGATAGTCCAAGGGAGAACAAAAATCTTTCAGTTTCGGAATTCCCATGGTATGGCGGGAACCCTGCAACCATACCGATGACTGTTACTTCTGTTCTTTGAATGTTCGAGGTTTTAATGTGAAAAATTAAAAAGACAATTCCTATCCTAATTTACTGTCTGCAATATGCCCAGGAGAACATGGTCCTGAAATACCCATGCCAACACCTCCACGAATTTTAGAAGAACCACTCAGCAGCGATTCAAGTGAAGAAGTTGAAGATTTCAATGATGATGAATACAAAGATAGTGGCCCACCTGAACATTTTTCACAGACAATTTAAATGACTTGGTCAGAGATTTGGGTCTTCCTAAGGAATCTCAGAACTGCTGGGCTCAAGACTAAACGAAAAGAATTTGTTAGCCCCTGACACTTCTTTCTCATGGTTTAGATATAGAGAAAGAGATTTTCTTCCTTACTTTTCAGAGGAAGGTGATTTAGTTTACTGTAGCAATATTCCTGGACTGATAAGCAAATTCAACGTAAAATATGAAGTCATCGATTGGAGGTTGTTTATCGATTCCTCAAAAAGAAGCCTCAAAGCTGTGCTTCTCCATAATTACAATAAGTACGCTTCAGTACTACCAGTAGCACATTCCGTGAATTTGAAAGAACAATATGAAAATTTAGCTCTTCATTCTCGGCAAACTTAAGTACAATGATCATGGATGGAAAGTCTGTGGTGATCTTAAAGTCATAGCTATGATTTTGGGACAACAAAGAGGATACACCAAAAATACCCGTGCTTTTTTGTGCGAGTGGGACAATCAAGATCGAGAGGAATATTGGATCAAGAAGGAATGGCCAGAAAGAGTCACATTAGAACCTGGAAGTAAAGATGTGTTATACGCAACTTTGGTTGCTCGGAAAAAAATCCTTTTACCCTTGCTTCACATAAAGCTGGGATTGATGAAGCAATTTGTCAAGGCTTTGTCGAAAGAAGGAGAGTGTTTTAAATACATCTTTGCAAAATTTCTGGGATTATCTACAGCAAAATTGAAAGAAGGTATTTTTATTGGTCCGGACATCAGGAAACTTATGAAGGATAGACTGTTTAAAGAAAAAATGAATACAAAAAATGGTTGCAACTGTTGAAAATGAAGGGCAGAAAGCTTTGAAAGAGGTGGTGACCAAATGTTTAGAAAATCACAATCATCCAACTATAAAATGATTGTGGAAGGCATGGTATAGAATTTGAAGGATTTTGGATGCTCCATGAGCTTAAAAGTGTACTTTCTCAACTCTCATTTAGACTACTTTCCTGAGAATCCAGGAACTGTTAGCAAAGAGCAAGGAGAGCGATTCCACCAAGACATCAAGGAGATGGAAAGAAAGTATCAGGGCAGGTAGAATGTCAACATGATGATGGACTATTGCTGGATGTTGCACAGAGATGACCCAGGAAAAGAATTTCACAGAAAAAGTTCAAAAGAAGCTTTGAAGGAAAAAGACACCACAATGAAATATAAAGTATGTACTAAAGATTAATCTATAATTACTTTAATTAAAAATTTTTTTTCCAATACTTTCATTCAGAAAATGTTTATGGAAAATTTTAAATACTGGTTTTACTTAATATAATGCCTTTTAAAGCTATTTTACTGTAATATTGAGATCCATTTTGTAAAAAATCCTTATGTGATAGAGAAAAATGGAAGAGATAAATCAGAAACAGTTGGTTTCCAGACAACTTTTAATTACTCGAATTTTGCAGGCCTGTTTTATAATTCATTCATCAATTAGCATATATTTTTTTTTGGGGGGGGGGGGGATTACAGTATAAGCTGTATTAGAGGATAAAATCATCAAAGTTAATAAAAATCAATTGCTTAAATTTTTATTTAATATCTAAACATTTGATTCGGCTACTCTTACAAAAGAATTAAATAAAGATATTTGAATCGTGCTTGACTTTTTCATCGTATCATGCGATAGCTGGCGATCACTTTTATCAGGAATTCGGCGGACTTCGAAGCTTCATTCTGTATCAGGATCACCATCGAACAAAATTTTATGAGCATGCTCAATGTGATTGAAAACTTGCGCAAGTCCTTTTGCAGTTAGCTTCTTTGTTGTATCATTCTCTTCTTTCTTCATATGCATGCTGTTCTTCTAGTTGAAAGAGACCATTCTCGCTTGACTGTTCTGAATGGGAATCGAGTAAGTTTCTCACATCTTCATTATCCACTTCATTAAATCCAAGTTCTTTTCCAATTGTGCTGATTTCTTCAATAATATTAGATCATGGATTTTGCACATGATAAATTAACATAGGCTTAAGTTCAAAGGTGCCTTCTGCATTGCATCCTAATAAAAGTGTAAGATGATCTTTAGATACTTTGTATCCTGGTTGAGATGCTTCGATTTTAGCTAGGAAAGTTTTTGTTGGCATATACGCTTTCAAAAGAGACTGATTTTGTATAGTTGAATATTTGCCGATCGTCATAATCACCCTCCTGAATTATGCTTTGCAATTCTTCAGAAAACTTGGCCACAGAATTCTTACTTTATGCAATCCAGTTCAATTTTTAATATGGTCAAACTATCCTAAACTTGTAGTAGAGCTTCCATATTCATCTTGAAATTTGTTCTCTTTCAGTGATGTAAAAATATTAAGAGCTTTTGCCTGGATATTCTTTGTACTAAGAGGTATTCATTTTTGGTTATAATCCTCAATCCAGAATTATAGAAGACACTCCATCTCGATCATTAAATGGCTTCTATTTTGGGTGATCTGCATGCTTAAAGAAGCAGTAGCAACTTTTCCTTGTTCCTTGTATTCTTTTCTCTTATTTAATATAGTCCAAACTGTAGACTGTGTTCCAGGTCTTGCACAATCATTGTATTACTAGCACCACTTTCATGTCTCTTAATGACTTCCAGCTTTTCCGTTCATTGCAGATTGGCAACAAAAAATTTCGCATAGCATAAAAAAAAAAATGCATTAATTAATTAATCCCTCGCTTAAAGCTGGAAATGTTATCATTTCACTCAATCGCATTACCGATTATTGTGCATATCAAATTCGCGTTAAGTGACTTTTTCCTGTATATCTGCTTTCGTATCTTACATAATAAGTAATTAGCAGCATAGTGTTAATTCATTATGTTGAAATTGCAAACTTATTACAGGTTATAATACGTTTTGTGTATTAAATTGGATGATTTTAATTGTTTCAATACTTGTCCTGTAATTAATGCATAATAGTAAATTTTTAATTGAAAAAAAAATGACTATTTATAAATATATAATTTATATTAACTACTTTAGTGAAAACAGTGATTAGTCTTGCTTCTTGTAGAATATGATAATGAATACTTCCCACTTCATAATATAAGAATTATGTCATTCTGTTATATACATACACACATGTTTTTACTAATAATTTTCATGCTCTGTGCAACAACTTTTCACGTATAATACATTTAGGTCAGGATTGAAGTTTGTGGGTTGACATCTTTAAATACATCAAAGTACATAACCACCATTCCTGGTTATTAATATTCAGATAATTCCATGCCACTAGTAAGCAGCTTCAGGTGCAAACTTTGTGTGAAGGATTAAACAAGAATATAATTATTTCTTGGCAAGTATAATTTATCTGTTATTTGTATGGCAAAAGAATGTTCATTATTACTTTTTTGTCCCATGGTTTGTGGTTCTTTTTATAAAATATTAATATTACATCTATTCACTGTCAACATTACTTTTTATTCGATGAAGGGAAATATGTAAGACACTTGTGACATTGATATTTATACATAGTAATTGCCACATGCAGTAAAAATTTATATAATGAGCTGGGATGTAGGACAAGTCTAATGAATGTGCAATCTGATTAAGCAAAAGATCCATAAGATGATGATGGAAAAAGGAATATTGCGAGAATAAGAGTGAGTGGAGTTATGCGATATATAAAGCTCAATCCAGAAAAATTAAGAATGTTGTATGAAAGCTAAGTTGGAGTTTGAAAAGAAATTGGCTATGCAGGCTGAAGGTGATCTAGAAGAATTTTATTGTTATGTTGCAAGAAAAAGAATGAATGAGTGCAGAAGAATAACTACTGAATGCAGATGGTATCCTTTTGTATTAACGCAATGTGATAGTTGAAATGAGTGCTCACTTTACCTAGTATGTGTAAAATATTGCTTTCCAGTGGCAGCTCGACCATAAGCCCCCCAGCATAAAATGAAAGTTCCTGTTTCATTATTGCTTTCATTTTTATATATTTATCTAAAAACCGTTATTTTATTGTTTGTAATACAATACTGCTTGATAGTGGTTTATATAATTCCTTTTGTAGCAATAGTTGTATTTTACAATAGTCTTTGTGCTGTGCAGGCTAGGACTAGTATCAGTACTGGCTAGTATGCTCAACGCTGGAGCTCCATTCAATGAAGACCACACCAAACCGGTGTGGATAACTTAGTGGGGGTAACGCATGATTTACATGCAGTTTGGACTGGTAGCATTGCAACCCCACCACTACAAATTCTTACAAGCCACCACTGGTGCTTCCACTACATTGGATGAAGATATAGGTTCATGAGAAGGTGGTTCGAGAGCTGTTGCATAACCTGGGTAAGAATTCAACAATATTAGTATGCATGCTATAGGAGTGTTCATTCGAACTGGCTAGGCACTTGACATATTTGTATAATTTGAGTCTTAGCTTAGGAAAGATTCCACAGGAATTGAGAGAATGTATGATAATCCCATTGCACAAGAGTGGTGCAAAGACTGATGTGTGTAACTATCAACCTATCAATATCTCTCTAGTAATTAGGAAAATTTTAGAGAAGATGGTAAGAATGCACAGAAATGGATGGATGGATAAGCAATCTATAATTTGCAAGGAACAGCTTAGATTTATTAAAGGGAGGCTATGAGCAATTTGCAAATTTTATTTATTTATTTATTTTTTATAAATTCAATGGCTGAGTTGAATAAAGAGAATGGATACACTATGATACTGTTGGACTTTGCTAAGGCATTTGATAGAATATTGCATAAACTGAGGAATTTGGGATTAGAGATATAAACTATTGACTTGGATAACTGGGTGGTTGACGAACAGGTATCAGAAAGTGCTATGTGGTGAGTGTGAATCTATCAGATTTAAGATGACCAGTCATGTGATGGATCAGTTCTTGGACCATTGTTGTTTAATCTATATATATTAATGATTGACAGGAGATCTTCAGTTGTTAAGCACTTCGGTATGATGAGATATCCAACACTACTATATTGGTGGTATTATGCTTGATGTAACTGATGAGGCTAGAGATCTTGGAGTTATGGTGGATGGAAAGTTGAAGTTCAAAGGGGTGGGGGGTCACACAGCAGAAGTTGTAAATACAACTCAGAGGATAATTGTGATGTTGAAACAGACGTTTACCTTTAAGGATATAGTAGTCATTTTGCCTCTTGTGTGCAGATTTGGTCCTCTGTGTTTCCAAGGGATAAAGCTGCAAAGAAGAGTTTCAAAGATATCAGGATTCTGGAATGTAGATTATGAGGATAGATTGAGAGTATATGGACTGAGGGCACTGGTCAGCAGGAGAAGAGGGAGTGATGTGATAGAGCTCTTTAAACTTTTGAAAGGGCCCCATAAGATATTGATTGATAAAATTTTTCATTATATAGAGGGCAGAGAGAGGACAATGGAGCATCTGTGAAAGGTAAGCTTGTGTGCAGTTAAGAAAGAGATGAGAGCTAAATTTTTCTTTCACAGAACCATGACTAAATGTAACAGTTTCTGTTGATGTAGTGAATGAGTTTAAGAAAAGGTATGACAGCTGGTGTGGGTGATGTCTCTCTCAGTGAATCCTTGATTACTTCAAGGTCTAATAATAATAGTAACAATAGAGTGATTAAGTGATCTTTTGCATGGATACTATATGTGCTTCATCAGGGTGAGAAAGCAGTAAAGCTCTTAGTCAGCAGAACTAGCAATTATAGATGAGTCTTTGACTCCATGAGATCTTGGGGTGGTAATAATATAGTAATGGCCTTACTCTTGGATGATTCTCTGTATATGAGCTCTGTCTTTCTCTAATGGAGATGCATTGTGTAATACTTTAGCAAATCTCATGGAGTGCCAATTGTGGAGGAGGGTCCTCTCAGTGAAGATGGCACTGATTCTCTGTATTTTCTTTTTCCTTTTATATACTTTTATGTGCATAAATATTCCTGTATTTTTCACATCTGAGCCTTTTTTTCGTTTTCCTATTCCCCATATCATGGTCACTTAGATCCATTCCCTGTCACCATGTTTGCATTGTCTTGGGGAGACAGTTTAGTGCTTGCTGCAGTGCTGGTGTAGCATCTGAGAACCCTTGTGTTCCTCTTCTGAGCACATTGTTGGATAGTATGCATCAATACATGAATTTGTGGTGGGTGGGGATCTTTGCTCATCCAAAAATCCCATTCTGTATGAATGAATTCATTTTCAAGTTTTTCCATGGAGCATAACAAGACCCTAGTTAAGTATAGATACCATAGATAGATGATCTGATAATAGAAGTAAGAAAAAAAAGGTCTGACCTATGTATAAATTTACTGTTTGTTTGTTTCTCCTCATATGTAGTAGGTGAATGGCCAATAGGAAAAATATTTCCCTTCATTCAGAATGGTTTAATAGGATTAGCATCATCTTCCAAAACACTTTAAAACTAAGTTCTGGTGGAAACAATCAGTAACATTCAGAAAAATTATTGTAAGCAACTGAATTCCATAGAGGAAATATCAGTAAGTCCCCATAAAGCCAAGTATTCTACAGGAGTGAAATTAGAATGAGATCTTGACATTCCCGATGAGAGGAAACATTCAAAGCTTAAATTTAGACTAAGAAGAGACAGCTATGAAATACACCCTGATTGGTAGGTATCATGGTCTAGTTCTGACCAGGAATATTCCTTAAGGCTTTATCTTAAGTGTAGTGCTCTTTAGCTGTCAAAGAAAACTTACTCACTGAACAACTTTTTCCCATTTTAGGCATAACTTCATGAAGATTAGATGACAATTTTCTGCCATTCCTGAAGCATAATGCAAGGCAACTTTAAGCATTTGATAATGTTTATCCATGGGTTCTTAGTGCAAAAGTGTGTGTACACTTTTGACAAAAATTTAATCTTCCACCTAACTATAGCTAACATTGTAATAATCACCTTGCCATATGTCACATTGTGAGTGCCAACACTTGGCTGGCGCTACTGGAGTGCCAGCACTTCTGTGGAGATAGGAATGCGTTTTTACTACTTTTTTTACCACATGTCAGATTTGAACAAATTGTATAAAGTTTTTAACTTTTTATGAATAATTAATTTGTATTGCCAGTTTAGTTGGTTGAGTGGTTAACGCATCTGCTCTCCAACCAACAGGCTGCAAGTTCAAATCTCCCACCCCCTGTGGACATGGATGTTAGCAAATGTCTTTAGGTGGAAGATGTATTTTATTATCTGGTGTGAGATAATACTTCCATGCTTATTGGAGGCCTGAGTGGTTGGTAAAATTTCCTTGTTTGGTCTCTAGAGCTGGTTTCCAGGTGTAAAAAAAAAAATAATAAATTTTAAAAAGTACAATATATATGTAAAATAGAAAAAAAAAAATCTTTAGCCCACCCACAGTATGTCTATACTTCACAAATAAACCTGTCGTGGGTGGGGGCCAAATAAAATATGTGTCCGTGTATATCTACACACATAATTTTTAGTGTACTACTATTACATTTGCAAACTAACTCCCAACCAACCAATATATCCTAGAAATTGGACAGCATGGTATAATTTGTTAATTTTCTTTGTGAATAACTGATTTTCACAAAGAACCTTAAAGGAAATTAACATTGTGGTTTATTAAAAAAAGAAAGATGCCCATTTTCCCAACAAGCATGTAAAGTGTTAAGAATGTGAAACTTCCATTTGTGCATTATTATTATTATTATTATTATTACGGGTATCTCCATGGAGTCAGTAGACTCATCGCAGGAGACCCAAACTAGCAAAACAATATCTGTCGTATCTCTTCTTGAATTCATTTACAGACGAAGAGCTCACAACTGAGTCAGGCAATGAATTCCACTCATTCACCACCCTCCGGGCAAAAAACCTTGTTCTGACACCTTTGTTAACCACACTCTTCTTTAATTTCCAGGGATGACCTCTTGTTCTTCCATCACTATCACACAGCTGAAACATTTCCCCTGCATCAATCCTATAAAAACCTTTCAGTAATTTGAGTGTTTCTATCATATCCCCTCTTCTTCGCCTATCAACCAATCTCTGCAATCCACAAGCTCTCAATCTATCAATGTAGGGAGCATTTTTTATATCACTCACCAACTTGGTCACTCTTCTCTGAACCCTCTCCACAGCCTCCTCATCTCCAAGGAATCCAGGTGACCAGACCTGAGCACAGTAATCCAAATATGGAAGTGTCAATGCTTTATAAAGGGGAATAATAACCTCTTTATCTCTGGATGTCAGTGTGTTCCTCAACAACCAAGTAATCCTATGTGCAATCTTGGACACCTTAGCAATGTGTCTTCTGAACTTCATCTCCCTATCTACCAATACCTCTAAGTCCCTAGCCTCATCAATCTCTTGGAGTATCAATCATAACTGAAATTATGATTGATAACTTCAGTGCATTTATCATCGGAAAGCACTCTACACCACCACCACCACACACACACCCCCCTCACCATCTCCCCTATTACTTTATTCTCCAAATCCACGCAATGATTTGGAGAATAAAGTAATAATCAATGCCAGAGATAAAGAGGAATAATAACCTCTTTATCTCTGGATGTCAGTGTGTTCCTCAACAACCAAGTAATCCTATGTGCAATCTTGGACACCTTAGCAATGTGTCTTCTGAACTTCATCTCCCTATCTACCAATACCTCTAAGTCCCTAGCCTCATCAATCTCTTGGAGTATCAATCATAACTGAAATTATGATTGATAACTTCAGTGCATTTATCATGGGAAAGCACTCTACACCACCACCACCACACACACACCCCCCTCACCATCTCCCCTATTACTTTATTCTCCAAATCCACGCAATGATTTGGAGAATAAAGTAATAATCAATGCCATCTGCCTATCATGTTTGCTTTCATTATCATTGTGAAAACCTAAAGAATTTCAAGTTTAAAATCCTTATTCAAATTATTAATTGCTACATGTTAGTTTTCTTGCAGTGTAAGAAGCGAGCGTATGGTTTTATTTTTGCAATATTGATAGTGATCTCTCAGTTACTCTTCAAATACTCCTCCCCCTCCCCCCCTGCCAGTTTCATGGTCTCTGAATGAGTTAGCATAGCAGGTGCCTGAAAACAGCTAATTTACATTCAGTTAATTGACCAAATCTGTTCTCATTGCAACCAGATAATTGAGAAATCACTGAATTTTATAATAGGATGATGTAATTGGCATTCAGTATAAACTTGTAATGTTATTTCTTTCATTAATTGAATAATTCTTGACAGGTTGGTGATTTAATTGATGCTCGAGATATACCTACAGGAGCTTGGTTTGAAGCCAGAATCATAAAGATAAGTCATGCAGAAAATCTTTCTATTTCTGAAGAATGTTTTTTATCATGTTCTGAATCAGAACAAATCAAAGGTGAAAATAATAAATCTGTTGATCAAAATGATAATGAAATCCAAAACAACATCACATATCAGAATAACCATAGTTGTGAATCTGAAAAGAATGAAGATTTAGATGATGGTCTTTTTTATCATGTTGTATATGAAACGTAAGTCATTATCTTATGCATGTCTGCTAAATTTTATCATTTCTGAAGTAATTTTTTTTAGCAGTTTGAATATTGTAAGAATAACTGATTTAACCTTTATGAATTTTTTCCCCCTTGCTATAGCACTCGTAAATTTTTCTTATTATGAATAGTAGTACTGCTTTATACAACTTTCTCTTAACTTGTCTAATTTCTAGACCTTTAAAGCTGAATCCATATAAGAAATATACTTGCAGACTCTTCCAATTTATTAAGTTTCCTAATTTTTGATCCATTATCTTTTTCCCAATTAATGCAGTTTTTCCTTTTACTTTTTCAGATTGTTTTATATAAAACTTAAGTTGAGACAGTATACTGTCACAAATCATGGTGACACTTTGTTCAAGGTAGAGTTAGTAAAAATGGCTTGTTTCATGTACTTGGCTTTCCTGAATGCTTTAATTTGTAACCCAAATGTAACCAGCATTAATTAGAACTAAATGCAAAAACAGTTTGTTACTTTATTTTTACGGAATAAACAATGAATGTAATTAAGAGTAAAAGCATTGCTACATTCATCACAATGTACTGTAGAATTGTATATTATAGCATCCAAATTCAGATTATGAGAAGCAAGTATAAAATTATTAATATAATATTTATTAATAATTTTGTTCTGAATCTTGTTCTGAACTTTCAATGAAGTAAAATAGACACACTGTAGAACAGGGGTGTTCAACCCATCGATTGCAATCGACCAGTCGATCGCGGAGCAATTTTTGGTTGATCTCTTGTGTATTCCTCCTTACAAATTTAATTAAAACTGAAAACATAATATTTTATTTTTCATTATTTTGTATTATTTTTAATTTGCTTTAAGTGTATTGCTATTGTTTATTTATTTTTCGCTAAAATTGTAAAATCAGTAGTTTTTTTATAAGTTTGGGTAAATGAATTAATTTGGATCAGTGGAAGTCAAACAGCGAGCCGAGTGAACCGATTATAAGTAAAGTGTAAAAACTCGATTGTAGCTTAAATATGCCAAAGCACATTACATTGTTTTTTTTTTACTTAGGTTAAGTCCCATGTGAATATTGTAAAAAAATAAACTTTGTTTGTCTCAGTATAGTTTGTATTAAATGTTTTTGTAAATAACTCTTTTGAAGCTAACTGTATATACTGCTTTAATAAGAATATGTTAGAGTGTTAAAAACAAAGGCAATGTTTTTGTCGCCGAAGCTGTACATGGAGGCATTAGAAAGATTGTTATTGAAACTTGTTTATATGAGAAAAGCTTCCAGGCTCTTAGTGTAAACATCTCCAAAGTCATTCAGAAAGAGTTCAAACAACTTTCCGATGGCTGGCAACTTACAATCAAAAGAAAGCGGAGGAGAACAAAAGGCATGCCGAACTTGAAACTTAAGATGAAAGACTCATACCGATTCTTTGGGGGTTGCCAAACTTCATGTGAGGGCTCAGAGGAGGCCTAATAAAAAGGGACTGAAGCAAGCAGAAGGGGTCCCGGTTCCAGAATTGCTGTCAGAGAGGAGATCGCCTGGTCCAGAGTCGCGTCAGAGACACTGCCCGGATCCACGTTGCTTGAAAGAGGAGCTTCTCGGTTCGAGACGTCGCTAGAGAGAGAGAGAGAGAGACAGACTACTTTTAGGCTGCAGACAAGGTTTCAAATTGTCGGAGAAAAGTTTCCAGGCCAGGTTAATGTCAGACATTCACCAGTGTGTTGCATTTTCATTACAATTTTATGAATCAAACGACTTCACTGATATTGCTCAGTTAATGTTATTTATTCGCATAGTCAAGATTATTCAAGTAAAGAAGAACGTTTGAAAATTATAACATTATTGGGAAGGACTTGGGGAGAAGACATTTTTTCGGCATTTGATGAATTTGTGAAACAACACAAGCTTCCGCTTTGTAAACTTGTGTCTATTACTACTGATGGTGCTCCTGCAATGATAAGTAATAAATCAGTCTTCATTTCATTATGTAAAAATGATGACAAATATCTAGATTTTTTAACGTACCACTGTATTATTCACCAACAAGCTGTGTAGTAAACGATTAAACACAAAAGATGTTTTGGATATTACATTTAAAATTATAAATTCTGTTTGAGGAAAAGCCCTGTAACGGCAGTTATTTAAATCATTGGTCTCAAACTCAAATTGCATGCAGGCCGAATGTACGATGTGAAAGCAGCTGACGGGCCGGAATTTTTTTTTAACAAAATGAGTGTGTATATATATATATATATATATATATATATATATATTGATCCGTACTTACCCCTAATGTATGGATACCACCCCTTTATAATTATGAAACCCTTTTATAACCTTTATAACTTGAGAATAAATAATGACAACCTATTCTCTTTCTTTTATTTATTAAATTTTTCTTTGACACATACAGAAAAAATACATGTTTGTATGTAAATAATTATAAACTACTTTATTTCTTACTGCAACTTGACATTTGATGGCGTTTCGATTCTAATAAAGTTTGTAACCTTGGAGAAAAATTACTAGAAACTATGTTCATCGGTCAATTGGGTTCTTTTCTTAGACTTATTAATTTTCAACTGCGAAAAAGACTGTTCACATATAAATGTACTCCCAAAGAAAGCAATTATTCTTATTGCAAAAATTCGTAACTGAGGGTATTTATCTTTTGACAATTATGAATAAAAGTTAATCAAATCTGTATCCCCAAATCTTTGAATGAGATTTATATCACACTGTAAATTAATTAGCTCCATTTGTAGATTTTCTGGTGCGTTATTCACATTTGTTTTTAATGGTAATGAAAATAATGTAAAATCAGATTCCAAATCATTAAAATCTTTAAATCTTTCTTCAAATTCTTGTTGTAATAATGCTATTTTTCTTGCATATTCTTGAGAATTTTCATTTGAAATAATAGGGCAGGATTTAAGATGTAGGAAATGTACGAAATTTTTTGATTCCAGTTGTGTTTCCCATAATTGCAATTTAATTTAAAAGCTTTAATACAAGCATACGTGTCAGTGATAAGTTTATTCTTTCCCTGCACTCTTTATTGAGAATATTTAACCAGCCATTTAAATGCAACAAGAAATGCTAAATCTGTTATCCATGTATCATTACGTAGCTCGTCGATGGTTTTATTTTTTTGTGTCATGAAAATTTTGATTTCATATATTAAATCAAAAAACCGTTTTAATACAGCTCCTCAACTTAACCACCTCAGCTTGTTATAATAAATCATTTCTCTGTACTCACTTTCAATTTCTTCAAACAATGCAACAAATTCTCGATGATTCGGAGCTCGTCCACGGATAAAGTTTACTGTTTTAGTTACTGTTTCCATAACATTATCCATCTGCAAACTTTTGGCACAAAGTGCTTCTTGATGAATAATGCAATGTATAGTGCAAAATTTATTCTGAAATTTTTCTTCTTTCACTATATTTTTTAATTTTACCGCTACTCCATTTTTTTTACCAACTATAGCAGCTGCACCATCACTTGCAAATCCAACCATTTTATCCCAACTTAATTTATATTTATCTATTACAGTTTTTATTTCAGAAAAAATGTCATGTGCACCAGTTTTTCCTTTCATAGGAATTATTTCCAATAATTCCTCAATTACTTCAAATTCATCAGTAACACCTCGTACGAAAACGCCAAGTTGTGCTATATCTGTGATGTCAGTACTCTCATCAACTGCTATTGAGAATGCTGCAAAATCTATACTTTTTTCCTTTTAACTAACATCATAAATCACTAGCGATTTCGTTAGTGTTGGCTGGCAAACTAATATTTTTAAATAATTGTTGTTTGTCAGGACAAAGATGTTCAGCAGACTTAATCAAACAATCTTTAAGGAATTCGCCATCAGTAAATGGTTTAGATCGTTTTGCAGTGATATGCGCGAGAGTAAAACTTGCGTGAACTGTTACTTCACTGGATTTATTTGCTTCAGTAACAAAATTTTGTTGTCGTTGTAAGCCAGATTTCAGAAACTGTAACTTTTCTTTCCTCAATTTGCCTTCCAACATTTCAAATTTTTCTTCATGATTTGTTTCTTAATGGTGACATAAATTGTATTCTTTTGGAACTGATATTCTCTTATTACAAATAAAACACAATTTTATTGTGCACAACATCACAAAAGTACATAATTTCCCATTTATCTTGAAAAACACGACCTTCTTTGTCCACTTTTCTTTTACTCTTTGTTAAAGACATGACGTGCAGTTTAATCTCTTAATTAAAATCACTATTATAATTTCATTTACAACTTTAATTCAACAAGATGAATTTTCGTATGATAGCAACACTCAAAAGTTATGCACAATTCTAAATGATGGGTATTAATATAATGTAGATCTAACAACAAGCACAAATAAACAGGTTTTATAAGCCGTACTTTAGTTTGTCTCCATCTATATTGCAATATGAACTGCTCAGCTGTGCATCGGAAACACCAGAATACCAAAGCACCACCAACTGTTGGCTGGCAAACTAAATTTACTGATTGTAAATTGTAGATATGGACTGAGCTTATGCACACATAAGCTCAGTCCATATATCTATGTCTCTAAAACTATAAGCACTGTATTTACAACAAATACATAATTGAAATGTATTTGCAGGCCGTGTAAAATTGCTTTGGGGGCCGGATGCGACCTGCAGACGCCAGTTTAAGACCACTGATTTAAATTACAGGCAGATGATGATAGGGAACTTCTATTGTACAATAATGTTCGCTGGCTCAGCAGAAGTCAATTTTTAGAAAGATTTCTTGTATTAATTAACGATATAAAAAATTTTCTTGATGAAAAAGGAGAGATTTATCCACAATTGAGTGATAAAAGATGGTTGTTACACATATCATTTTTAGTAGATTTCTGCACGAAATGAAGCAATTTAAATTTAGAGTTACAAGGTAGAGATAAAAATTTAACTGACATGTTAAATTCAATAAAAACTTTCCAACAATATTTACTTTTATTAAAGAAAAATATAAATGACCACGAATTTAGACATCTCCCATATTCATTAAAATTTTTTTGAACAAAATCAAGAAATACTTTGAAATAGAATTAGTTGAAGAAGAAATAAATTCAAGATTTAAAGATTTTAATGAAACTGAAATGATTGTATCTGTTATCAATAATCCATTTCAAGAATGAACATCACACAAATTTCAAATAAAATTAGTGGGCTGTTTTGGTTTCTATAAACCAAGCTGAAGTAGAACTTGAGATAATAAACATTCAGAATAGTTTACATTTAAAATCAATAAACAATGAAGTCATTTGGAAGTATGCACATGAAAAATTCCCAATATTAACAGATATTGCGCAAAAAATTCTGTCGTGTTTCAGATCGACATACTTGTCAGAATCCGCTTTTTCAAATATGACCGTCATAAAAAAAAATTAAGAAACCAAATTACAAATGATCATTTGGATGATTACCTGTGATTGGCCACTTCTTCATATCAACTTGACTATGAAAATATTGCGAGGTCAAATGCCAAATTTCACATTAACTTTTTTTTTTTTTAAATCAACCAGCATTTCCTGTAACTTATGAGTTTGTAATCAATCTGTTGTTTTTTCTAACTTTGGTTTTCCAAAATAGAGAAATATTTTATTCCAATATATATATATATTTTTTTTGTTGTATTAAAATAATTAAAAGTGATAAATTTTTAAATACGCAAATAAAGTTTTTAGTTGTTTATTTGTGCATAATCAGATATCAGGTTGGGGGAATGTGATCTATATAAGACAGTAGATCACCGAATAACATATATAAGAGAGTATATCACCGAATAACTTTTTATAGAAAAGTAGCTCACGTAGTAAAAAAGGTTGAACACCACTGTTATAGAAGTTATAAGGAGCAAGGAAACAATTTACTAATTCACCAAGGTTGCTGTAATGAATTTGGGAAGGAAGTGTTTCTTCATTTCCATTGATTGTCAGATGTCATTATCTGAGAAAGTATAAGGGGGACTGGAAAGTAATCAATTATTTTTAATAGGTCGTTTTTATAATAGGCCGATTGTTTTTTCTTAAATAACGCATAAATTATTAAATTTGATTTTTATTTAAATATTAGCATTACTTTTCTATTTAAAAAATCGTTTTTTTTTTTAATATTAGATTATTTTTTGTAATATGACGGACTTTAAAGTTGAAGAGCACCATTTATGTCATTGTATGCTGTTTTTGTTTCACCAAGGAAAGAATGCTACCGAGGCTACCAAAATCATTTGCTCAACTTATAGAGACTTATTGAAGGTTAACAAATGTCAGCGATGGTTTAGGAGATTTGCAGAAAAAAATTATGATCTCTCTGATCGTCCTCGATCTGGAAGACCTCTAGATGACGATGCTCTTAAGACTCTCGTTGAATCAGATCCAAAACAAACCATACAAGAATTAGCAACGAAATTTAATTCATCATGGTCAACTGTCCAAGAGCACTTATATAAGAGTGGCAAGGTTCTTAAACAGGGTGTATGGGTACTGCGTGAACTGTCAGAAAACAATAAAGCACAGAGATGGGCGATTTGCAATTCATTGTTGACCAGACAACAAAATGACCCCTTTTTTGGAACGAGTCATAACTGGTCACAAAAAATGGGTGCTGTATAAGAATAATAAACGCAAAAAACAGTGGCTTTCTCCAAATCAAACTCCATTTCTCCAAATCAACACCTATGGACTTCATCCACAAAAGATTCTGTTGTGCGTTTGGTGAAATATTCATGGAGTTTTTCATTACAAACTCATGGAACAAGGTAAGACTATCACAGCAGCCATCTACTGCGAACAATTAGAGCAACTACATCAAGCATTGTTAATTAAATGTCCTGCACTTGTCAATCGAAAAGGGGTAATTTTGCAGCAAGATAATGCAAAACCACATTCTGCAAGAATGACTCAAGAAAAAATTAGGCAGTTAGGATGGGAACTTCTAACACATCCATATTCGCCGTATATTGTCCCTAGTGACTATCGCTTATTCAGGTCCTTAGAACACAGCATAAGAAATAAAACCTTCCGTTCGCAATATGATGTCCAAAGGCATTTGATATCATTTTTTGCCTCCAAAGAAAAACTTTTTTCAAAAAAGGAATTCTAAACTTAGTTTAGAATTTATAAATTTAATAAAAATAAAATTTATATTAAAAATGTAGTTCAAAAAATTGATTACTTTCCAGTCCCCCTTATATTATCATTCTGTGGTATAACTATGACCTTTTTTGTTTGTTTTTTTCTTCCTATAGGCTTTTAGTGCATCTTTGATTTAGATTTCCTCTCAATTCCATCCACTAGAACTTTATTTTTTTTCCTGCAGCAAAGAAAATTTTTGCTCCTCACTCCACATTTCAGATCCTGTTAGTTGCATGACTATTAAATGCATGCAATATTTTAAGTTTTGAATAGGTAACAACCAAACTGTAACCCTTTGTTAACTTGTACTTTCATATTAGTATTATTTCTGGATAGGAAAAAATAAGTTAAATATAAATTTAAGGAATACTGAGTGTTTGTTTTGGAATATTTTATTGAACAGAGAAGTGCAAGTTTCATTTGTATTGTGAACTAACTTGATGATTATTATTTAGGGATAAAATCATCATTTTGTTTGAGTAGTGAGAGAGAAAAATGGACGGTGAGAGTTAGTAAATACCAGAGCTCACTATAACATCATTGTGCAAATGTGCATTTGCAGTATATTGTTAAAACTATAATTTGTTAAATTTAGTTTTTTTTTTACTTTAACATGCAAATGATGATTGCCTGACATTGTGAATTATCAAAAGTAATATTAAATTTAGTTAAAGAAAGAAATAGAAAACTGGAATTTCATATTTTTCGGAAGTGAATTCAGAGAATAACATTGGCAGAGCCATTTCAGTTGAGCCTCAAAAGATTTTCTAGATAAAGTTGATGAAATTGAAATTTCTTGAATCTCAGATAATAGAATTGAGCAATGTAGAGTTGTTGGAATTAGAGAAGGATAACCACTAAAGAAGCAGCAACTTCCTTCAGCGAGTAATAGATACTGGCTACTAACTTAGCCTGAAGGAAGCTTTTCCACTTCCTTGTACTCTACCTTATGATCTTTCAAGATGTGATTCCAAAATGTTGATGTATTGTTCCTACCAAGAAATCTTTTGTGAGAAGAGAGTAACAAGCTCAAATAATTCTGAGTTTGTGGTATCTTCTCTACTTTACGTGTATTTAAAAAATTACTGTCTTTCACTTTTTTCAATCATGTGAAAGCAGAGTAACTCATGGCTCTCTTTCAGCCCACACTCTTCTATTTGTCAGTGATCTTCTGCAGTATGGGTGATAGAAATTCAAAAGGAAGTAAAAGAATAAATGTTTAGACAATATAGATTTCAAGAAAGAAATTAGTAGACTAATTGAATTACACCCAAGCTAATTTTAGCCAGTACCTAATTTGAGTAGAAAGGAAAAAATGCAAAAAAGTTACACACTCCATTTGACAATATTATATTCTTTAAGAACAAGGATATCATCATCAGTACCTTCATGGAGTCCGAAGACATTGTGGGAAACCCAAACTATCCACAGTACCTATTGTACTTCTCTTTCAACAGATTAATAGATAAAGCACTCACAACTGACTCAGGCAACCCATTCCATTCATTCATCACTTTCCAAGCAAAATATCCAGTCTTTGCACCCTCACTTAATTTCCAAAAATGCCTCTGAAATATTTGCTTTGCATCATTCCTATAAAACCCTATAAATGACTTTCATGTTTCTATCTTATCTCCTCTTTCTGCCTATCAACCTACTTTTTCAACCTGTAAACCCTTAATCTATCCTCATGGGCAGCATTCCACAGACCACTCACTATCTTGATCACTTGCCTTTGTATCCTTTCCACCACTTGCTCGTCCCCAAGAAACCTAGGTGACCAGACCTGAGTACAGCAATCCAGTTATGGTTGTATCAAGGTGTTATAAAGAGGTATGATAACTTCCTTATCTCTTCTTTGTAGTGTGTTCTTCAATAACCAAGTAATCTTATGAACTACCTTGGCAGCCTTAGCAGCATGCCCTCTAAACATAAACTTTCTGTCTATTATTATCCCCCAAATCTCTAGCTTCATAAATTTCCAGAGTAATTCCATTCATTGTTGTACATGGCTTTGTTAATAATTGGTGGATTTTTATATTGAGGATATTCATATTTATCTACATATTTAATCCTACCATAGAGATGATCTCCGTTTCTAACAATTATTTTTTTATTCCGAGTGTACCTATATTTTATTATGTGCACAAGGGTTCACTCCAATTGGTGCAATGATCTTAACTCTTTCTTTCAGAATCCAATTAATCACTGACTCAAGACCAAATACAAAATAAACACATTTAATAAAACTAAAACAATATATATACACTTCAAGCAATATTACATAACTATAACTACAAATTAATTGGATCCAAGGCCTTTTTAAAATAAACTTACACTTAAGACTAAACACTTTGTTTTCAAAATGACAAAATGTTCATAGCTAGTTTCTTTCTCTGTCAAGGCCCTTTTCAGAAGATATATGACTCTATTCTTCATTTTACAGGATCCTTTTTCATCACTCATGTAGCACACATAAAAATCTTCCTGACTTAATTCCGTCTCTTTTTAGTAGAAATAATAGTCAGATCTAGCATCCTTAATACTGATGAAACTTCTTAATCCAAGTTTTCTCAAACATTCCTTTAGAACGTGAATAGCAAATTCTTCTTTTATTCACTATACTTAATGACAGTCTTAACTTTTCCACTTTAAAAAAACTTACAGTTCTACGATTTCTTTTTGGAATCTACTATAAATCTTCCACCAATAATCCTTTTAAAACGATCTATAGCAATATTTCCCTTTTATTTATCCACATTAAGACTTAATAGTTCCATGATTCCTTTTTTCGGAATATACTATTAATTTTCTTCCGACTGTCACATAAAAAAACTTAAGTTCCTCCAAACCTAAATGTCTGCCAGCCTGTGTTCTAAATTCCTTCTGAACACTCTCTTGTTTACAGCCGTTACTCAGATACCGAATGCTTTCCTGTCAGCTGTCAATCACTCCATAAAACTTCTCCGCGAGCATGCGCACTCCACAAAAGTCAGAAACTAAGTACTGTAAAATGGCTGACACATTGTATCCGTTAGCGACAAAAGAATGTCTTTATAAAACACAAAACCCAATATTTCAAACCATAATAAATTTGTTTAAAGCAACACAACTATTCAAATCCGGTAAGTACATCAATTTTTTAACTTCTGTACATATCACTTTTAACCAAAACAATTTCCATAACAGGCACATCGCAAGTGCCGACAATGCGTGTTATGAAAACAAAACTAATAAACATACGTAAAAATATTCAGAATTTTTATTATGATTATTTTTACAGCTTGACATCTGTTTACACAAGTCCTCTGTTTAATTATTACCTCACCAAAATTTGCACCATCAGAAAACAACTGAATATTTTCCTTCATATAATTACCTGTACAAATTAAACAGTAACAGTCCTAGCACAGAGTGAATAGCAGTCCTGCTATTCAAGTGGTTTCTCCTGTATTCTCCTCCTCCTCCATATACTAGTTTTTTAGTATCCATCCATCAGTCATCCCCGTATTATCACCAATTTTATATCCAATCCCATTTATTGTAATTTGCTGACAGAGTTCTATGTTGTATCTTGTCAAATGCCATTGCATGAAGGATGCTCTAAGACTGTTTTGTAAGTTAAAGATAAGCTGTATTGTTGCATATCCATTCTCTTTATCCAATTCAGCTGTCACTGTTATCAAAAGTTAGTGAAGTACTAAGACAGGGCTGATCCTTCACAAAGCAATGTTACTCCTCACAGAGTATCATATTATTATCCATCCATTCCTGAATTTTCTTTTTGACCAACTTTTCCAGTATTTTACCACTACTTATAAGTTACTGATTGGTCTGTAACTTGATAATGCAATCTTAATGTCCTTCTTGTGAAGGAGTTATTTTGCACTCCTTTGCAACTTTGCCAGACCTGAGACTTAATATTAAACAGCCTGATCAGTGGTATTGCCAATTCCCTTGAACATTCTTGTAAAATATGTGCTCATATTCCATCCATTCCATAGCTGTACTTACATTTAGATTCTGAATATCCTAAATATCTTAAAAAATTATCATCCCCTGTTCTCACATCAGTCCAACTCGCATATATCACAACAATATCTTCGCTTGAATTATATATTTACTTTGTAGGCAGTCATAAAATGGGGCACTTTGTAATCATATTCTTGCTATTCTACATCACTAAAGTTGTTATTATAAGCTTAATGTTTTGCCTGATTTTTCATTGAAAATGGCCCTGTTGAATGACAGTGCATTTTAAAAGATTTCATTTTAATAGAGATGTATAATTCAATACATCTCTATTAAACAGAATGCCAAGTTTTATTAAATTCTATTCAGTGAGAAAAATTATTACTACCATTTTGATATTATATTGCTAATAAGAACATCACATAAATAGTAGCAAAAGGGAAAGAAAATCGTTAATTAATCATCTTCAACAGGAGACTGAGAGCACTGTTTTGCAGTGGATGCTTATGACCAAATACAGATTGCATTAACTGGCTATTATATTAGTTTTCAAATATAAGCTTCGTTAAATTCACTGAGCCAGGATCCCTGATCCTACAGGTTGAGGGTTATGATGAGCTTGTGACTACTTGTGTAATGTAAGAAACCAATGAGTCATGAAACCATGAAATAAGTTTACAAACCAGACTTTTCACAATGGCTGACTAATGGACTTAGAGTTGGAATATAGAATACAAAATCTGTTTAACCCTGCTTCTTTTCAATGTTATTGATGTAATATTAAATTGCAATATTTAGATCTTAGCTATTCGCTTTATATAAATTACCTTCTCTCATCGACTGCAAACCCCATTCATAGTTTGGATGATGATACCACTCTCTACTCTTCCTACACATATGATAAGCCTTGCAGTGCTCAAACATTTCAAGCTTTATATATCTGTAATAAGTGCCTTAAACATATTGATTTCAGTGAAACAACTTACTTCAGTGCTCCTATAACAGAGTTTTGCTTGTTTTCTTGCAATAAAGATTTCAGTTCTTCTCCACTTATTTTTGTTAATGATTAGCTCCACACTCAAGACCAAATCTTTCTTACTTCAAACCTTTCCCGGCATAATGATCTTCCAAAAACTTTGCATCCTTTTCCACTCAAGTTGGTACTTCTCTTCTGAACAGTTACTCTGTATAAATCACAAATCTGGCCAGCCTTGGAATACTGCTCTTATTTGGCGTAATGTTCCTAAGACCACCCTAAAAATTCTTGATGCCATTCTGAAATGGACAATTCTATTGATTAATGACACACCTCTTAGTTTCTCTTCAGCCCATAGAAGTATATCAATTTCTGCATTGTATCTCTTCTATAGGTCCGCACGGTTAGCCTAGTGGCTGTGCACTTCGCAACCATATGCTTGGGGAAGGAGTGTCCTAGGTTCGATTCCCGTTGGAGACATGAGGAGCTTAAGGATCTTCCTCAGCCATTGCCAAGTTAGCTGGTCTTGGGTGTGGACAGTAGGGTTTTTCACCCAGTTTATTGTGGGGTTTTTCATCCTGCAAACAGGCAAACCGTACCTTTGAACACACAGGATACAGCTATAGGACATAGCATGGCAAGGAAGGCAACAGGACACCACCTTGCTCATAGTCACTTCCCTAGTATGGTAGCATAGCTGCCCCCACCATCCGTTAGAATGAAAGGAAATCGTTTTATTCCATTTCTTCTATAGAGATTTTCATGCGCCACTATTCAGAAGAACTAGCACCCATTACACCTACCATTTCTACCATATCTATCTATTGAAACACCTGCAGGGATGTTGAGCAGCAACAGCTTCTCAACATCTCTTCACAGTTAACTTCGAACTTCACTTCATTTTGAACTGTAGCCATTGAATCCGCTACTACTAGTCATCTTTCCACTCATCCATCTCAATTCTGTGCAACAGCCTCCCTCCCAGTGAAGCATTTCCAAAGAACTCCATCAATCTGAATTAAAAAAAAAAAAAATTTAAATGTGTTAGGTTTCCAAAGGAAAGAGCAAACAATATAAAATTACCTGGTTTTTCAAAAAAAAAAAAAAAAAGTAAATAATTTTATATTGTTTGCTCTTCAGAAAAATCACTTATCATTTGATAAAAAAAAAAAAAAAAAAAATATCAATCCAATACATTCACCGATCAACAGATGATTTTAAATCCTATGGGTATGTATGTTTTTTCAGTGTTTTTAAGTGATAAATGATTTTTCTTTACTTGGAAGCACACACAAACTTACACAAAACAATAAGTGGAAAAAATTAGACTGAAAACCTAAAGTGCTATGAGGACACCCTCTATGTGTGCTGTTGGTTAGCCTTAGCCATTGGGCAGGAGACCTAAGAATTAGTTTCTTAGGAAGTTTCATACACCCATATTTATTAACATTAGGTTGGTTTTTAATTCTGCTGTTGATTCAGCAGAATTAAAAACCAACAATTCTTTAAAAAAAAAAAAAAGGGTCTCAAATTCATATTTGTTGTGGTGAAGCACAGTAGTTTTCTTCTATTTTTTTTCTGTGCAAGGTATCCAAGGCATGATCAGCAAGACCTGACTGACCATACTTATGGTAGTAGACGTATTTTTTTATGTTTTTCTAGATGAATGCAGACCTCCTAGTTTGACCATAATATTGATAGGTTGCAAGAACAAAGAACCCTGTAAACACCTGAAACAGAGAGGAGATAGAGGACCCTTGGGAGAGTGAATGAGGTCAGCCAGCGGTGAATGCAGTGCAGAGATTCTACTTTTTTTAGAATTCTGTTCTCCCCCCCCAAGATGCCCTGGATATAAGGAATAATGATGCCATTACTATAATCAGCATGTTGAGAGGGAAGTAAGGAGATGGGAGGAACAATTAATTTTTTTTTTTTTTTGGCATTGTAGCCATTGGACAAGAAGGTCTGATGAAAAAAGGAGAGTTTGGCATAGGTAGAACAGATTGAAGGGGATTATGTATGTGTGTGAAATTTCTGTAAAAAAAAAGAAAAAAAAGAAAGGTGTTATTGGAAAGGCATGTGATTAAAGTATCTAGAAAAAGCAGGCTATTATTATTATTTTCTTTTTCTATAGTGATCTGTATTCTGGAGTGCTGTCTATTGAGATGGGAGGAAGGAGCTCATGTGTGAGCTGCCAAATAGAGAATACATCATCAATGTACCTTAGCCAGATAGAAGGTTTGAGGATAGCAGTGTCAATAGCATCTTTTTTTTCCAACATGCTGATTATAATAATGCCATCATTGTTCTTTAATTTGGGGAACCTTGGAAAAAATAGATCTCTGAAAGAGTACAATCACTGCACTGCATTCAAACCTCATCTGAAGCTGACTGCCCTCATCTGCTCTCCCAAGGATCCTCGGGAGAGCAGGTGAGGACCTGTTCTATTTATAGGATTCCTTGGAAATCTGCAAACATCTGCCTAGAAGAACATGAAATACATCTGCTGCCACAAGTATGGTCAGTTAGCTCTAGCAGATCTTTTACAGAATAAAATGGAAGAAAATTACTGTATCACCACTAAATTCAAATTTGAAAGTCTTTTTTTAGAATCAGCAGCAGATTTGAAAACCAACCTAATATAAATAAATATGGTTGCTTTAAACTTCTGAAGATTTCGGAAACTTTAAATGTTAGGCTAGCCAACAACACCATAGAGGGCATCCCTCATATGGCGTTGTTGGTGAAAATATCACCAACAATAAGTGAAAATGATCAGTCTTTCAGTCTGATCAGTTTCACTTATTGTTTTGTGCAAGTTTGTACTTATTTTTGCAATTTTAATATTGTTTCCCTGACAATGTTTCAGTGACCAAGGAGAAATATAGGATTGATTGAACATGTGTTTATTTGTGCTATTTATATTCCATTAAACCTTATAATGAATTCCAAGTAGCATGTAAGTCCAAATAGTAGATTGTTAATGCTTCCAGAGTTACCAAAGACTGATATGGAAGAAGCAATATTCTATGTAAATATTAGGCTTTAATTCTTATAAGATTATTATTTTTTGACATTAATGCTAATACAAACAGCTAAACTACTATAATAACTTTCCTTTTTTGCATAGGAAACTCTTCCAATATTTAGTCAATTAGTAACTAAGCAATTATGTTATCAGATATCCTGCTTTTACTTTTTCTATTGATCCCACCTATGAGCATGAGAAGTGACAAAACCTGTAATACGAGTGCATGTCAGTGGTTAAGAAGAAGAAGAAAGGAATCTGTTAAGTTAAAAAAGTTCACTGTTGTGTTTATTGAAAAAACACTATCGAAAAGGCTGCTCCAAAGAATGATAAATGGAATGAAAGAAGATAAGTTAGTTTGATATATTCGAACCGTGTACATTATTAGAGGAAAGCAAAGGAGTGGTGGTGGTTAGTATGGAGAAACATCCATGAAAATACTTTCTAAAAAATTGCCAAAGCAGAGTGTGAAATGAAGAGCAGTGGGCTGGTAGAGATAGAGCAGCCATGAAGACGTGCATGTGATTGGTGTGATATTAACAAAATAATTATACAACTCAACGACAATTGTTGAGTTGAAATGCTGATTCTCTTCAACCGAGTTTTAGTTTTAATACATTCACGTCAGAGTGGTGTTTCGCCCATTTATTGTTTTGACAGGACTTCTCATTACTATTTGTGTATTTCTTCTGCATCACACTGGTGGTTTCAACCCTTCGGTTGATTTTTATTGCTGCTAGTTTGTGTGTCGCTTCTACGTCGGACTGTCAGATGAACTCACACAAACATTATACAGCATGTTAGTTTCAATTTTCCAGTAGAATTTTATTTGAAGTTAGCCTTTGTGATCTGTCTTAATGACATTGAAAATTTCAAATGCAATCAAACAAATACTTATTTCATATAACTGAAAATTTGGACAATGGTTTTTAGTTACTGTGTTTAGTGGTACAACATACTGTTTTGCTCGAGTCTATACAGCATAGTTTCTGTAAGAGGGGAAATGTGATTTATTAGTTAGTGCTGTTTATATCCCAGTTGTCTCTAATCGTACTATTTGTTGACAGATATATTATACTGCAAATGTCTCTGACTTATTCAGTGATACAATAAAACTAACTACTTGTTTTTCTTGCATCTGTAGTATAGTGGCTGTTGGGGAGGGCATGTTGTTTACCGTTGCGAGCGATTTACTATTTCCCCGACATGAACGTGATTAAACTTTTTTTCTTGTGCGAGGTAGATGCAAAACTTTTTGATTTATTTTTTCGTAAAGTAAAATCAGGGGTGTGAGTTATATGCGAGGGCAAGTTACATTCGAGTAAATATGGTAAGATAGATGCTCCTGTTTGGTTTTATATTTGTTCATTTGGGGTCTGTGCACACATCTGCTCTGACATACCTTGACCCAGGTGATTCTAGGTTAACCCAACGTAGAATCACCTGACTTTGACCTTCTTTGGTTGAAAATATCCCTTCCCCACTCAGTCAAATTCATTTGCTGTCTCTCGCTCCCCCAACATAACCAACCACCCTGAGCTCTTTAATTTCCTCTCCTTAAAATTTGCTTTTCTCCAATCCCACTTTCCCAACAGGAAATTATCCTTCTAGTAGATTTTAATGTCCACAACACTAGCTAGCTTTCCTCCTCCAACATCAACCACCACCACCCTCAATTCATCTCCAAGCCATCCTATAATGGGGTTCGGACAACCTCATCAATTTCAATGCTAATAAAACCAGTCCTATTTCCCATTTAAAAAAAATAAAAAATCCCAGTATCCTTTTTGACAATACCCAAATTTCTAGACAGTTTGAGATCTCTCTTCTTGGAATTACCTTCACATCAAACCTCTCCTGGCATAAACACATTACAACCATTGCATCCTCAGCTTCAAAAAAACTAGGATTTCTCTTTCACTCAAGATGTTACTTCACCCCTGAACAGTTGTTAACATTATACAAATGTGCCCAGCTATTGAATACTGCTTCTATATATGGGTGGGGCCCCTAAAAGCTTTCTCAAAATGCTTGACTCAATACAGAGGAGAGCAATTAGACTTATTAATGACCCATCTCTTACCAACTCTCTCCCCTTGCTTTCTCACAGATGTTTGGTTTCTGCAATATGTATATTCTACAAATATTTCCATGGGAAATGTTCATCTGAAATAACATCAATAATTCCTCCACTCTGTACTAAGCTCGTTGGAACTCATGCAATTGCTGCTCAACATCCCTTCACAGTACACTTAGAAACAAACAGAACAAGTTTCTTTTCCTCCTCCTTCATCCCTGCAACTGCTGCACTGTGGAACAGTCCCCCCCCCCCCTCCCTGCTGTTTCCCAATGAATACAATTTATAGTCCTTTTAAATCAAATGTAAATAAGTTCCTCCTTTCCCAACCCACTACCCATACACTATACTAATGTACTATAGGTTGAACAACCAACATCTTGTGTATAAGTACAGCATTAAAAAAAAAAAAATACCTGTGTGCATATAACACTGCTCTGGTCCAATGGATTTTGAAAAAAAATTTTGAGAATTGGGATGATTTTTACTAACATTTTTTGACCAGTTGCAATTTTTTTAATTCATATCATTTATAATCTGAATAAATAACCAAAATTAAATTATTGAAATGATACAAAAGTATTTGATACAGTGACATTTTATCTAATGCAATAAACTGAGTACATGGGCAAGAAATGTTTAGTTATAATTCTTAACGTTTAGTTATGTTAATGAATGACATTACTATATAGTACTGTAGCATTTTCACTGAGGACTCAAATTGGTAAGTTAAATTGATAATGATGTACTAACATTAATTTCCGGTTATAATTGTTTATAAATAGGCAGTATTAGTAAATATTTAAAATTTATGTGGGGCATGCATATTGGTGCAAGTTTGAATCCATTGGTAACAATGATCACCGGGAATTTTAGGTTTTGCTAAGGATACAGGCCTGTAATATTTTACTATTTTATAGTAATTCTTGTAAGTTGGGTTCTGGCAGAAATGTCAAATGATATTTTCTTATTTTCGACATTATTATGAAAATGGCATGTTACTTATCATTTTCTAGAGGACCTTATTAAGAGTTTAACTAGTTTGCAATCAACTTTCTTCCAAATTGACTTATTTTCTCAGCTTTGTGATTTGATCTGGTCTTGCATGTTGATAAAGCACTCTTAAACGATACAACCTACTTATAATCTTTATCTTTTGTTCTTTTTTCCTAACATTCTTGTATCGATACCTTTTTCCCTGTTCATTTTTAATTTCCTGTTCTGTTTCAGCCATATCTTATCTTTTTTCACACTAATCTTGAATAGTATATTGTCAAGTTCTTTTTGATATCATTATTTTTAATGTCATCTGTTCACTGCTGTGATTTTTCTCAGAACTCTGATATCTGTTGTCTTCACTTTTTGATCAGTTGTTTTATCTGTAAGTTAGCTCTTGAAATTCATTTGTTAAAATAGATTTCATCTCCCTGTGTGATGACTGGGGTTAAAGAATCCAATGTAGCCCATGCATGTCGTAAGAGGTGACTAAAATGGGTACCCAGTGCCTGGGGGTATAATTGGGCCATCCTACCTTCAGGGGACAAATTTGGAGCCTTGGTCCTCCAGGTTGGGGGTTTGGCAATGGGCTAACAATCCATTCCTGTAAAAAAAAATAGCTCTTGTTAAGAAAGCTAAACAATTGAAATCTAGACTGACTTCAAGGAAACCACATATGAAAAAAAAAAAAAGTTAATGAATTTTGGAACATGGAATGTTAGAACAATGTTACAGGTAAGGAAAATGCAAAGTATAACAGAAGAGTTAAAGAATTATGAATTGGATATTACAGCATTACAGGAGATAAGATTGAGAGGAAAAGGAAGAATAAATAAAAAAAGTTATATTGTGTATTATAGTGGTGCTGAAGAACAAGGAAATTATGGAGTAGGATTTATTATTAAAAAGAAGATAATTCAATTTTAGGATTTATGCTAATAAATGAAAGAATTTGCAAGTTACGAATTAAAGTGAAATTCCATAACATCACTTTTATTAATGTATATGCCCCAACTGAAAATGCTGATGAAATTGTGATAAATCAATTTTATGAGGATTTACAAGAAACATGAAAAAAAAATAATAAAAATTATGCCATGATAATGTTAGGGGATCTTAATGCAAAAATAGAGAAAGAAGACATATTCATGAGTAATTGGCAAGTATAGTTTACATGAAGAAACCAGTGAAAACGGAAATAGACTTATACAATTAGCAGTAACAAATAAACTTAGAATAATGAGTACATCTTTTCAACATAAGAAGACACAAATTAATTGGATATTAAATCCAACATAATTTCAAAGCCGACTACAGAAACAATAGAAGTTTAGCATAAAAATTGTTTTGCAAGCTAGAATTCATAAAGAATTGTAAAGCTAGAAGATTTCATCACTTTGTGTATATTGTCAAGTCTTGGCTGATATCATCCTTGTTCTATATAAATTTATTCATTTGCTTCTCACTTGTCAGTTTTACTTATTCTATTAATTATTTCTGTGTTAAATTTGCCATACTCAATGAAAAGTGTGCTTAAATACATAACATGCATAACCTGTCTACAGGTTCAAACTGATAATGTATGATATTTTAAATTTTCCTGCTTATTTTCATTGCCTTAGTCTTTTTATTGTTGATTTTTGTACCAAATTTGTCATTACATTATTTAATTTTTGAGTACTTGTAGTAGATTTATATAACAGGATAATATGATTGGCATAACGTAAAGAACCAAGCTTAGTACTTTCTTTATTAATATGGAATATAAAAAATAGTGGAGACAGTGTACAACTAACTTGCACCCGATTTAGCATAATTTGAGTAGACAATAATGGTTTCTGTATATTTAATAGTTTTAAAAATAACTTCAATAATGTTTGAGTAGAATCAAACATTATTGAAGTATAGGACAAAGGAAGGAAGGTAGACCAAGAGAAAGATCGACCATTATATATCCACCAAACATTATATATTCTCTCTCTCTCTCTCTCTCTCTCTCTCTCTCTCTCTCTCTCTCTCTCTCTCTCTCTGTGTGTGTGTGTGTACACATCTGTAAAACTGATCATTTTAATTTTAGAGAATTTCATGATATTCTAACTACCTTCTATTTATTTTTAGTTATGAAGGTGATGATGCCATACCCTTAAAATTGAAAGATGTTCGTTCACGTGCTCGATCAGTAGTGAAGTTTAGTGACATTCAAGAAGGTGACCTATACATGGTCAATTACAATGTTGATGAACCACGAGAAAGGGGATTTTGGTATGATTGTACAATCATTTGGAAAAAACATACAAGAACTATAAGAGAGCTATTTGGCACAGTCTTTGTAGGGTATGTTTTCAGAAGTCAAATACTTCTCACTTCTTATGACTTTGAAATATGTAATTGCAATATTCTCCATTCAAACAAAGATTAACTATCATGATCAACTCTTATAATAGCAAACTCAGTCACTATAACAAACAAAAGCTAATGCTCCATATGCTATTTTCAGGACACTTTGATATTGTTAACCATAACAAATTATTGCTTTATTCTGTGTTATTGTCAAAGTAAGTTTTCAATTTTTTTAATTTTCTTACGAGTTTATTTTTTAAAATGGTAGGTCTTCATCAAACAACATGTGAGAGAGAAGAAGTAAACGTATTATGCTGTGTGTAGCTAATGAATTTGGCAAAACTACCATGTCAAATTCAGCAGCTAATGGAGAAATTAGAATTCTAGCATTCCTTTATCAAGGTGAAAAATTGTATACACAAAATTAGCAGGAAATACTGTATAAAACATTTTCAATCTATCAATCTGTTATACTCAAATCAGAGGGATTCAGATATTACTACAGTCTAACACAATTAAGAATTTGTACTAATTTCCCGTTCTTTGTTTTATCATAGATCCATGTTATTTTTTAGATCACTGATTTGAACTTCTCATAACATTTCGATCTGCATTAGAAGCAGAAATGGTAAGAGATATTGATGATTGTAAATTTTTTTTATAGAGCTTAAAAATTTAACCCCCCTTTTTTTTATACTACTTCAATAATTTACAACAGTAATTAAATATATATGCGAACATTATGTGTATACTTCCCTCTGTAAACTTTCAAAATTCATTAATTTATTATTTGGCATAAACACTATATGTAGCAGCTGCCATTATACAGCACTGTGTGGTGACTACACACGTACTACTCCTCAACCTACCCATCTTTTGAATCATCATAGTTAATCTGATTATTACTTTAGTTGTGATTTGCTCTTTGTTAAGTGTGTGCATGTAAAATATTTAATTTGCTTTTATTTTTCACAAGTTTTTCTATTCACATAGAAGATATGTTTTATTATCGGTGGTTACTATTGTGTGAAGAACGTCATTCTTTCATACAGTGGAAAGTAAGAAAGCAATATATATGTGTACACACACTTGTCCAAAAGCTAAGGATGAACTACATTTTTACCTGTTTATGAAAAAATTTTCATGACTACAACCAAATGTAGACATAAATTTATTGCCAGCATACTAATAAATTATATTACACAAAAATGTGCTATAAAGTTCGTACAAATGAAATTGCAGTATGTTTTTGGCAAAAGTTACAAATTTCCTAAGAATATAGTTAAGGGAATTAATGTACAGTGCTTACAGAAAACACTTCAGTGAGACATTTCAGTATGGAATATATCCACATCTGTATTGTGATGCAGCTCTCACAATGTCGTATCAAGCTTAGAACCAAGTGATTCAGGAATTCTAGAGGTAAACTGGCTCACTCCTCATTCAGAGCAAGGATAAGGCCTTGTTTGTTTTCTGGAAGGGGGTGGGGTTTCGAGCAGCAATGCATCTCCGTATTACATCCGAAACATATTCTCTGGGGTTGAGGTCTAGGGAGTATGCTGGCCACTCGATTAGATCAGCATTCTTGTTCTCCAGAAGTATCTTCACTGCTCATGTTTGATGTGGTATGGCATTGCCATCCATAAAAATGAATTCTTCACCTACAGTACCATGGAGCAATTGAACATGATGTTGAAGAATTTAATTACAATATATTGTTCCCCAGTAATAGGCCCTTTCTCCAGCGCTCTAGTAGCTTGGTGCATCCATTAGGTATAATGCCTCCCCACACCGTGACCCCCAGCACTGGCGTATCTATCCCCCTTCAAGAACATTCTCGTGATGGTAAGCAGTATTGCTTTCACACCAGAATAATTATCATCTAGAATCATAGGAAAGGCTAAAACGGCTCTCATCTGTGAAGAATACGTTAGCCAATTTGGTGTTGTGCAATTTTTATGGATACAACACCAATGAAAACGTGCTGTACAATGAATTGTGGATAAAGGGACACAGACGTCTTGCCAAATGACTGCAGTAATCATATGGGGCATTCATCCCACAAGCGTACAATAGCAATCAATAAGAATTTTGGCAAATTCTTTCTGTAGGCATGTAATGAGGTCCTAGACTATTGTGGGACTGACATCCCTTAATCTCACCTGATGCTCCAATTCATCTCACAGATGTTCATTAAGATCAAGATCAGGGCTCTATAGAGTTTTGCATTATTTGGATCACTTGGTGGCAATCCATAAGGTCTTAAACCTCAGTTTACAGAAAACTCACCTAGATAGGCAGGTACATACACAAACTTTCCCATCATCTCCCCACTCAACAATATAGTGTTATCAAAACCTTTAATAGTTTCCAATCTCTGTTCTACCGAGACGGATTTTACTGCTGAACTCTTCTTTATTTGTTCTCCATGGATTAGAGAGAGTGCTTTACAGTACAGACTGTAAAGTACAGATAGTTTCTAAGTGCATATCGAACTGTACAGACATTTTAAAGTACAACACAAAAATCATTAATTATTACAATAGTAAACGTACAAATATCCATGATTGCAAACAATTTACTCATACTGAAGTCACAAAATTCAAGAAATCCTGCATAAAATTTGCAATTTGTACTGAAATAAAGGATTAGCTGGTATTTAAATTTGATCTCCCTAGATATATATGTGTGTACACTCGTATAGTTTTCTGTTTAAGTGACCATACCATTTTAAATTATTCTGTAAGCAGAATTTTATGATTAATATTTAAGAATTCTGTAAGCAGAATTCTTGAATATTAATAATGAAATTATTAATATTCAAGAAAAACATACACACACACACAAAGACAACACGATACTAAATGAAACACGTAGGTAACTAAAGTCCTATCTAGGTGGTGTGCCTTCTATTAGTGTTTGTATGCAGCCTAGGATGTAAAGTGGGACCTAGGGTGTAAATTGCTGCTACAGATTCTAAAAACAGTCTTTCCCTTTTAAATTACTATGAGGAAGGAGCTGAGATATGTAGATGATGTGTTCTCTATTTGATCTCATGGCCTAGACACATTAGACTCCTACCTCAGTCAGCTCAGTAGTATATATCCAAGAATCTAGTTCATGAATGGAAAGGAAAACAGCAATAGTTTACCCTTCCTAGACAGCTTAAGTATGCCTTCCTAATGATAACTTTTCCTTCACTGTATATAGAAAACCTACTCACACAGGCAGATACATTCACAAACCTTCCCATCACCACCCCTCTCAACAATATGGCTTTATTAAAGTCTAACCAATACAGCCTATCATCTTTTTCCACTGGAACCTGCCTTTCAACCAAACTCAAACACATACATAATATCTTCCTTTCCAATGGCTACAGTGATTACAGAATTAAAAAAAAAAAAAAAAAAAAAAAAAAAAATTCCTCCCCAATTGTTTCAGAATGATTTCAGAAATGGTGTTACCATACCCTACATCTGTGGCACATCAGCAGAAAAAATAGCCAGGTTTTTAAAAAGTACAACCTCTACACAGCTTTCAGGCCCCACCGGAAACTTATTACCTTTATTCATTCAACCAAGGATCATCTCTCTCTCTCTCTATCTCAGTGTCTGGAGTTTATAAAGTACCCTGTTCTTGCAAGTTGGCCTACTTCAGACAGACTGGTAGATCAGCCATTATCCAGTTAGATGAACATGAATCATATATCTTCAATCACGACTGTTTGATACGACCCACAGGATCTCCTGGAAGAAATCACCACACTGCCATAGTCAATTCAAAAAGGAAAGACTGTTTTTAGAATCTGCAGTGGCACTCAGAAATCAACCTGACTTAAATAAATACGGATGCATTAAACTTCCCAAAATTTGGGAAACAATAGTTGCCAGAGGTCCCACTTTACATTGTAGGCCACCTATGGGGGGGGGGACACCACCTAGATAGCACTTTAGAGTCATCCATGTGTTTCATTTAGTACTGTGTTGTCTTTGTGTGTGTGTGTGTGTGTGTGTGTGTGTGTGTGTGTGTGTGTGTGTGTGTGTGTGTGTGTGTGTTACAAGAGTTATTTGTAATCCCTGACGATGTCTCAGTGACACGAAATATTGGATATTTCATAGATGCATGCCTATTTATGAAAAGAATAGTCATTAATCTCTCTTCATATGTTTTTGCATTTTAGTGGAGAAAAGTTTCCTTCCCAAAGATTCTGATTTTGCAGTCACTTTTAAAAGTGACTGCAAAAGTCACTTTAATCTCTAAAGTAGATATTATAACTAACATAGAGAAAGATCTGAAGAAATTATTCTGCAAATGAAGCAGATTGAATATGCATTCACTCTGCAGCTGTCATTTGGTGCTCTACCACCTCACAGTATTATTTCCACATACTTTAGCAACAATGAGGTCATAGTACTCAAATCTGAAATGGCATCTCCATATTTATATTTATTTTAGACAGATAATTTTAAGTCAGAAATGGATGGTCTATTGTGGTCTTTGATATCTCTTGGTCATTGACTAAACATGGATCACACACAACAAAGCATTGATCTTGTCATGGATCTCTGCAACTACCCCAAAGAAGATCACTTAACTTTAAGCACCTGTTTTTTTCTGTAGACTTAATGATGTCTCTAAAGTTTACAAGATAAAGTGCCTTTGTGCCCAGTTGTAGACACCAGAATTTCCCTGACATGCACTCAGTCGTGATATTTATTCATGATGCTAACACCAGATGTGAAGATGGATTCACACAACAAAATTTCCAGAGATTTTATTGATAAACTATCTTTGGATCTAATCTATGAACCTTTCAGCAAGTCTAGGTATAGTCTAGATTTGCTAAAAGAATATGGAGTGGATACAGTAAATTCAGCTTATTTACTGTATACCTAGAGATGAAACCATACTGCTTTTACAAGAGCTTTCACCAGATGCCATTCAGACTGTGCAGGCACTGTTTTAGAAATATCATATTATGAACAGAAATGGGCTATCAGTTTCACTACAGCTTGCCAATATTTGGCATCCTTGTAAAGGTGGGCCTTGAAAGGTTTCCACAAAACCTAAAACATGATGCATGCAGATAAATCAGGTTTTCCATGCTATGAGGAACATAATCTTGTTTGACAACAAACCAAAATTCTATACATTGCATATATTAACATTTTTAAGTTTAAGGAAGCTTTTGAAATGATTGACTCATTTACACAGTGCTGCAGAAGCAAAGATCTTATTCTCAACTAAAGAAATTTGTTGGTAAATCCATAATGGTGTTTCCTTATGGATTTACTAGCAAATTTATCTCATTATGAATGATAACTGCAACTTCCTGTGAGATTTGTTTGATCTCATAGAAGGAGGGAAGAAATGAAGAATTTTGAGTCATTAGAAAGCAATATAAAATCCTTAAAGATCTAAATAGTGAAACTAGAGAAAAAGCAGATATTAATACCATTAAGATAGAAACATGGCAAAATTACTACCAAGATCTGTGGTATGATGAAAGCATTCAAAATAGAAAATCACCCTTTATAAACATCTCGGACAACTTGGAAATCATCACTCTAGAAGAATTAACAGAAGCATTAACCCAAAGCAAAACAGGAAAGGCCCCAGGAGAAGACAATATAAACTTGGAACTTATCAAATATGCAGGACATAAATTCTCACTTAGGCTACTTAACTTTTATAATATGATTTGGAAAGAAGGAAAATGCCCACAAGATTGAACAAAAGCAATAGTTATCCCCATCTACAAAAAAAGGACACAAATCTGATCGTAACGATTATCATGGCATCAGCTTACTTAGTTCCTGCTATAAAATATATGCAAAAATCTTAGCATATAAACTTAACTGTATAGTAGACCCAAAATGGATTCAGAAAAGGCAGGTCTTGCATAGACTGCATTTATGTTAAAATTACTAATTGAAAAACACAGAGAAATGAACATAGAAACACACACAGCTTTTATAGATTATACGAAAGGATTTGATAAAATTATCTGAGAAAAACAATGGGAAATACTGTAAAAATATGAAATACCAGGCCAACCCTTTACAGCCTTATTTAACATATATCAAGATAATAAAATATCTGTGAAGTACAATAATTTAACATCAAGCTGGAAACCAATAAATAGAGGAGTTCATCAGTGTTGCCCACCCTCACCTGTTTTATTTAATACATAGATAAAATCATAAAAGAATGGAAGATAACTAATGATGGAGGATTCAAGATAAACCTTAATAACAGATTAGCCACTCTACTCTTTGCTGATGACCAAATAATCCTTGGAAGCAATGAAGATGAACTACAAAAATCATTATGCAATCTAAATAACCTGATAAAAACATGTGGTATGGAAATATCAACAGACAAAACAAATCATGGCCTTCAAAGGTGCTAACTCAATAAGAAGCAAAATAGTAATAAACAAAAAAATAATAGAGCAAGTAAATATGTTGAAATATTTAGGATGCGCAATGTCATATGAAAATGAAGCTGATATAGAACTGAAACTATCAAACTTTTTAAAAGTAACAGGCATTATAAATAAAATTTTTAAACCCAATTATGTACAAAAACACACATGAATAAGAATCTACAATACAGTAGCTAAACCTATCTTACTTTATGGCAGTGAGATATGGACAATAAAAAAAGCAGATGAAAGAAGAATTGAATCAGCCGAAATGAAATTTCTGTGCAGAACTGAAGGAGTCACAATAATGCACAAAATGAAAAGTAACGAAATCAGAAATAAGCTCGGAATTATAAACTCCCTAAATGAAAAAGTTATTTGCTACAGAGAAAAATGGAAAGAACATGTACTCAGAATGAATAGAAACAGAATATCTAAACAAATTCTACCACCCAAAAGGTACCCAATGCAGAGGAAGACCCTTAAAAAGATAGAATTGGGTCTGGAACAGGCCACTTGGCCTATAAGCCTGGAAACGAAGAAGTAGAAAGCAATATCTGACATAAAGATAAAATAATTCTTGTTGGAGACCTAAATAGCAGATCAGCAAATCAATCCCAGATATATAGAATTTTTTGGGAAGATTATGAGGGACACAATGGAAAGTAATACCTCCATTGTGATAGCTACCCACCCAACAAAACATGTGAGTATTAAAAAATTGTCGTAAAACTCGGTAAAAGGCCTCGTTTTTGGAACCATTTTCTTCCCTCTACCTGGATTTGTTCACAATTCTCAAAATGATATCTTTGATTTCTCTCTTCAACTTAAGACCTAATCAGAAGTTTGGAGCTAATTTGGGTTGGTTCTTCCACAACTTCAAACCTAGTTGAAGTTGTGGAAGAACCAATACACAAGTGCATTGACTTCAACACCTTCTCTTCAATAGGTGTTGAAATGAATGCAGCTGTGTGCAGCCTTGCATTGTCATTTTGCAAAAGCAGTGGCTATTCATTGGCATGAATGCAATTCACTCATTGTTTCAACCTTTTCAAGGTTTTCACAAGCTTGGTGAATTTGTCATTCCTTTCACTACATCTTCTTCTGCAGCTTCTTCCACTTAAGTGTGTGTGTGTGTGTGGGGGGTCACAGTTGATGATGAGTCTCCTCCACATCCTCCTGTCTTGGGCTGTCACCACATCCAAGTTCTTCATCCTCAAGTCCTCTTCTACCAGCTCCCTCCATCTCTTCTTTGGCCACCCACTCTTCTTCCTTCCTTGCACATCCATTTGCATGACCCTTCTTCCCACATATTTGTCCTCCCTCCTCATCACATGACCAAACCATCTCAACCTTGCCTCCTGTATCTTCGCTCCTAAGTTCGTAATTTTCACTGTTCCCCTCACATAGTCATTTCTCAGACGATCCTTTCTGGTCACACCAAACATCCACCTAAGCATTCTCATCTCTGCTACTTCCATCCTCTGATGTTATTTTTCCTCAGGGCCACAGTTTCTATAGCATATGTCATAGCTGGCCACACTACTGTCCTATAGATTTTGCGTTTCAGATTGATCGGCACCCTCTTATCTGATTGATCGGCACCCTCTTATTACTGGATGGAGATGGCTGCATAACACTGCAGCCATCTCCATCCAGTTCCTCCAACCCACTTGTATCCTGCATCCCACTTCCTTCTCAGCTCCTCCATCTTCTTCCACTGTTGAATCTAAGTATCTAAAGTCCCTCACCTTCCTGATGACATTTCCTTCCAGCTCCAGATCTGTCCCCTGGCTGCTGCCCACTGTGCAACACATATACTCTGTCTTACTTCTGCTCAGTCTCATACCTCTCTCTTCCAGTACTTTCCTCCGTCTTTCCAGTTTAGTTCCTGCTTCTTCTCTTGAATCTGCACACAGCAAGAAGTCATCTGCATACAACATTGTCCAAGGCGCATCTTCTCTCACCACCTCCATCACAATGTTAACCAGAAACGGACTTAATGCTGACCCTTGATGTAAGCCAACTGTTACTTGAAAACTTTCTGTCTGTCCCAGACAGGTCCGAACACTTGTCTTCACATTTCTGTACATCTCCTGCACCAACCTGACATATTTCTCTGGAACCTTCTTCTCTCTCAGGCACCTCCAGACTTCTTGCCTTGGCACTCTGTCGTATGCTTTCTCCAGATCAATAAACGCCAGATGTAGCTCCTGTTGTTTCTCTCGAAACTTTTCCATCATCTGCCGTAACCCAAAGATAGCATCTGTTGTTGATCTACCAGGTATGAAGCCAAATTGTTCCTTTGCAATCTTCACCTCCTTCCTCAATCTTCCATCAAGAATCCTTTTTAGGATTTCATTGTGTGGGACATCAACTTTATTCCCCTGTAATTTTTACAGTCTTGTGCATCCACTTTACTCTTGTAGATGGGGACGAGTACTCTCCCTGCATTCCTAGGGCATATTTTCCTGTTGGCAAACTTTCATGAACAGGTTCCACAGCAGGTCAATTCCCTCTTCCCCCAGTGCCTTCCATTCCTCCACTGGAATCTTGTCGTGGCCCACCGATTTTCCATTCCTCATCCTCTTCATGGCCTCCATCACTTCCACTCTACTGATGTTCTGCACCATCCTCTCAGAAGGCTGCTCATCTTCTCTGTGAGTCCTTGCATTTTCCTCATTGAAAAGTCCCTCAAAGTATATTCTCCATCTGTTTCTTATGTCCACATCCCTCCATAATACTCTTCCTTCAGTGTCTTTGATCTGCCTCACATGTAAGATGTTCTTTGCTGCTTTATTTCTACATTTCGCTAGTTGGTAAATTTTTCTCTGGCCTTCCTTTGTTTCTTATTGATCATACAGATCTTGATATGCCATGGCCTTTGCCTGTTCCACAAGTCTCTCTTGGCTTCTTGCTTTCTCTCTCTGTGTGCACCTCTCTGTCCTCTTCCACTCTTGACTCATCCCACTTCTGCTTTGCCTTCCTTTTAGCTGTCACTGCCACTTGTACATTATTATTCCTCCACCAACCCTCCTTCTGCTCTCTAATCTTTCCAGATGTCTCACCAAGCACCTCGATTGTACAGCTCAGGATTACTTTTGAATTATGTTTCCACCAATCTTGTACACTTTCCAGTCCATCCGAAATCCTCTCTAACACCCTTTCCCTAAAATGATTCCTCACACTCTCTTCTTTTAAGCGAAATCACTTAATTGTCTTCATCCCATGGCTTCCAGAGGTTCTTATCTTTGATCTTATTTTAAAGTCTGCGCACGGCAGTCGGTGTTGCTGTGCCACTTGATCTGTTGGAATTACTTTACAATTTGTCACTTCCTTAAGATGTTTTCTTCTAGTCAAAATGTAGTCAATTTGTGAACTTTTGTTACCACTCCTAAATGTTATCAAATGTTCTTTCCTCTTGTAGAAAAACGAGTTCACAATTGCCAGATCAAACGCCACTCCAAAGTCCACAACCCTCTCTCCTTCCTGGTTCATCATTCCCACTCTGTGGCCACCATGCACCCTTTCACAGTGTTTATTCTGTCTCCCTATGTGTTCGTTCAAGTCTCCTCTGATAATCACTATCTCTCTTTCTTCCAGTTCCCTCATTTCTTCATCTAACACGTTCCAGAACTCATCTTTCTCCTCTGCTGTACAGCCAACTTGCGGGGCATATACACATAATATGACCACCCGCTCATCTCCAAGACCCAATTTCATTCGCATGATCCTGTCATTCCTTCTACCCACTTCCAGTACTTTGCCCTTCATTCTGCCACACATCATAATTCCTACACCATTTCTTCCTCCGTTATTCGCTCCAGAGTAGAACAATTTATATCTATCTCCCAGTTCCTTTGCCTCCCCCCCCCACCTTGTCTCCTGCATGCATAAAATGTCCAACTTCCTCTTCCTCATCATGGCTGCCACCTCTCTTCCCCCTCCAGTCATGCTTCCAACATTCAGTGTTCCCACTCGCAACATCCTTTCCACCTGCTGGGCTCACTTCTTTAACTGCACCCGCCCTTGATACGGTAGCCCTCGTCCACTTCTCGCAGCTGTAGGGCGATGTGGCTGTGCATCGCTTAAGGGGTATGCCATGGTATGCAATGATATAAGGGGTATGCCCCTTATATTATTTTCTCTTTGACTTATATCATAGCTAGAGCTGGCAGTGAAGTTTTACGACCGGATGCCCTTCCTGATATTAACTCTCGCCATTTATCCAGGCTTGGGACCGGCACCTATTGAGGCCAGCTTGTCTCCTTCGGTGGCTGCATAAGACGAAATGACTTAGCAAAATAGGAAAGATCCACTCCTAGCCCTCGAATACTCTAATAGCATCAGGGGGAAGGAGCAAGGAGAGGAGATAGAAGCAAAGAAAGAATTGGAGAGGACCAGTCTACAGACTAATATAACAGATGTATATTACATGAAGTATGACATGGTCCAGCATCTGGTACCTCGGGTTTGCCATGCCCATACTCACTAAAGTGAGCCCTTGAGATTCCTTTCACTACATAATGCTGGTAAATGACACTGCTGTCACAAACAACAAATATGCACTTTAATGGTGGGAAGTTGAGTGTTTGGTCTCCTGTGAATAACATAGCAATATTCATATTCTGTAGACTGAATTTTCATTTTGGGGTCATAATGATGTACCTATCGTTTGTTCACAATCATGATTTTGTGTAGAAAAGCATTTCCTTCCCATTGGTAATCTTGAAGCAATTGGCAACAAACTTTGACTCTTGTTTGTTTCAATTTACTACTCAAATACTGTGGCATACAATGTAGCTATGCTTTGTTGTAGCCCATTTCTGTAATAATTTGTTTGACTCATACTAATCAAACATTCAGTTTTAGTGCTAGTGATCTCTGACTTATTACATCATTAGCATTCAGTCGTGTGAGTAGAGTCAGTATGGCATTAATGACAGAATTGTAGCCAAACCATCCAGAGGAACATCAAATCTAGGTAGCTTGATAGGCATGCATGTCTTAGAAGACTGAAATCTGATAGACAACATTCTAATTTGAAGGAAAATTGTTGATGAGTTACTAATATTGTACTCTTTTCATGTAGTATTATCATAGTATCTGCACTCCCTTTGAAGGTACATCTGAAGAATGTGATGAGAATATCAGCAAACAGCATAATTGATGTTAGAAGGCTAAGAAAAATAAAATGGTGCAGATAAGTAATAGAATCACAGTGAGAAGCTAAACTGATTTTATAAATGAATTGTACTAATGTATAAATATTTCACTGTACATTTCATATAGTATCATCTGTGTAAAGGAAGCAGAAGAAGCTTTTTTTCTTTTCACTTAACCTTAATGTTGTCACATGTGTGATATTTTAATGTAGACACTGTCCATCTTTTTATTTTGCCAGTGATCTTTTAATTAGAAAACTAACTATAATTACATGCAAATAGTGGCTATCATCTTGATGCCAGATGTGTATGCACATGATTAAAGCAGTAGTGTTCCTGATAGTCAGTTAAAACTGTAACCAAAATGTTCTTTTTTCACAGAAATCACAGTCCTCCCTGCCAAAACTCATGAGCATTGATTCTGTGCAATTCACTGTAGCAAATCAACCATTATAACAAACATATTTCTTTAGTCCCTAAAAGTCCACTATAGCAAGAATAAACTAGTGTTTGGCAAGAGTTGATAGAAATGTATTGTTTTGAATCCCTAGCATACATACAGTTGCATATGGTAGCCTTTGTTTGTGCATAATTATATCTGATTATTTTTGAATATTTCTTTGCTTGTTCCTGGACATTTATATTGTGATGTGAAATTTGAAGAGATTTTTTAATTTTTGTGAGTCCTATCCATGAAAGGTTATAAATCTATAGTACCTTAGTATCATGGGTGGACTCTGGGTTAAACAATTGAGCTCTACCCCAGAGACTAGACATGAAAATTTTCAAGTGACTTTGGGCCACAGAGATATATTCTTTGACACACTTAACTTGTACCTGTGGCTACAAGATGCACTCAATAGAGGTACCAATTTTGTTCATATGTGCACTTCAAGGAAATAGTCAAACAATACATTTTCTCAGTGTGAAGCAGTCATGAATTAAAGTTGTATATAATTTTTTTATTATTTTTATTTTTTTAACATCTCTTATCAGTAATTTATTTCCTTATTCTCAAAAGTTTGAAATCTTTAAATTGTAAGCAGTTTATATAAGCTTGAAGATCTGGATATTCAGATTACTATAAAATTCTCCTTCATATCTTAGATAGCAAAAACTTACACACCTTAAAACAAAAACATATTTTAACATTTTAAATATGCTTATTAAAGTTTTGGGTTCAATGACTAGAAATGAAAAAACTATTAATTCATATGTGACAAATTATTCAGATGTTTCACGTTGGTTACTTCCTCTTTATATCCTGTATATAATATGTACCATTTTTCAGAAATGGTCATATAATGTAACCAGTAAGGTTGTTATCATGTGAATTTATACATTTCCTTGATGTTGCCACATGGTGTTAATAATAAGTACTAATAAGCTGTCTCCCCCTCCCCCCCCCTCTCTAAATTTTTCTTCAACATTTTTGAAGGCAGAGATTCATTTTATCTGCTGAAGCACAAAGAATCAGGATGTTTTTTGCTATTTATCATTTCTTTTGAGGTTCAAATAGAAAGGAATAGCAATTCCCATTTTAAAACTTACCCAAATTACTCTGCATGATTTCCTCCTATTTAAGGCACTTCTTCATCTTCATATATGGTGTTAAATTCAGTAGCCCTTCAATTTTTGCTGAATAAATCATTTTGGACTCAGAAGGATCACCTATTCTGTAATTCCTCTGCAGGCCCATTTCTTTTCCACCAATGCTTTTCACACAGATGTTACCTATCTTTATTCCAATAACTGGGTTTTCACTGTTCACTCTGGTTCCCTGACAAAATCCCTATGGATTTTGCACGACCTCGCAATGTGTATGTTATTCTGATATTTTGTGTTATAAAGCACGGGTAATTTCACCATTAAAATACAATTTGGTCAGCTAAAATTGCAGCCTATTTCATCGCCTTCACTATCTTGGTGATTCATATTAACAATGCATTTGTGGCTTCAGAATTGGGCATTGGATCAGAATCCCACTCAGTTATTATTATTTATTTTTTTTATAAACCAGAGAAGTTTTCTCACAGTTATTTAGCTTCTCTCTTAAGCACTTTTTTGTTTTGTTTTAATTTCTGGTTTATTTATTCTCCTTTAGTTAGTTAGTTGCCCTACCTTCACTCTTAAGATTTATGTTTCATACTGTATATGTTTTTTGCAGGGTTGTTTAATATTTTCTCTTAGAGCTTATTGTTTTATATGGTTTTAAGTAAATTTTTAATTCTTTTTTTTTTTTAGCTCAGATCACACTCCTATTGATAATTGCAGACTGATGTTTTTAGATGAGGTATTTAAGATAGAAAAGAAAGCAGAAATTTCCCAAACTCTTGAACAAAGACATGAATATAAAGAATCTCCAGTGAAAAGTAAGGGCATATATATTTCAATGCAAGCATTTTTTTCTTTCTTTTTTTATATTTATTTTATTCAGTTGGAGTAAAAATGACAAAGTACAAAGCCAAATGTATGAAAATTCTGAGGTGATCAGAAGACCATTGAACAGATGTAGATAAAGTAAATAATAGTGGAGAAGAATCTCCTGTTGTTGTTGATATTCAAGAAAATAAATTTTTGGTTAAATGAAAGTTATTAATAATACATGATTAACAGCACAGTGGCCACTACCTTTAAATAGGTGGTACATATTCTCTAGAAGATCTGTATTTGTGTGTGTGAGAGAGTGAGATAATAGACAAAAGGTTGTGATTAGAGTGACTTCAAACAGGAGATAATAGAGGGAGCCTTACATGCCAGTAAAATTATCATTGAATCTTGTTTTGTTAGAAATTGATTCTTAATAGTGTCCTGGGTTTACCAAAAATGGCATAATAAATAGAAAACATGACCATTGCTAACATGTCTTACAACCCTCTTAACGTACAGATTACAGTACTGCTCTTGCCATTTATTGTATTCAGGGCACGTCAGAAAAGTAGTTAGAGCTTTAAAGAAATATATTCTGTGCACTACTTTCATACCCAGTTTGAAGTGCCCACTCACCTAGGGATGAATCCTTTCCCCTTTTAAGTTCCATTATACAGTGCCTCTTGATTTTGTAATTATGGTATTATGAACATACAAAGATTTGCCAATATCCATCTTTACAAACATAAGAAATATAATCTGCTGCCCACTATCTAGTAGACCATGTCTTAGTCATCCTGCACAAAATCATATGGGCTACTTTGCTTCACTGCAGTAAATGCAAATATGTAAGACTTCTGGAATATGCAGAAAATCTGGAGGGGAAGGAGAAAAACCCTTAGTAAATATGGTTATGTGAATACTGTTTCCCAAGATATGAGAAACATAATTCTTAAACCTCCCATTCAACAGCAAAGGCTGCCCTTCACTACCTATAGAGGGAGCTGCTCTTAGAACTTTAAGCTTTCTGTCTAACAGCCTTTGACTTATTCTTTGTTAGTCTGTGTGTATGTGTTGTTACTGTTTTTATATTGTATCCTCAGTGATGTTTCTGTGAGAGGTGATATATTACAATCATTAAACCTGTGTTTGTGCTTTCTTCATGCCACTTAATCATGTCTGGAAACAGACATTTACAATGTATCTAATGAATCAAAGATGGTTCTCTTTCCATACTTATTTAATGAAAATTTTCATAATTATTTTTAAGTCTTATGTACCTTTAATTGGATCTCATATTCGAAGTCTCAGCCCAATTTCCATTTTCGTACTAAATAACCTACTATACCCAAGTTTGGTGAGCTGATTTCAAAACTTGTATGTAATTTTTAGGTCACACAAGGATTTTTCACAATCCAGGAAAATATATGATATGCTTTTCTTTATTTTCTCAAATTTCTTTTTCAACCAAACAATGATATGAGCATTCTTTTATACAATTATGAACAAAATGAATTGAAAATAGAAAAAAAAAAATCGAAGCATGTCATAAAAATGTTTATTTAAAATGCCCAATCTTCTCTCAACAAAATATTATTTTATTTTAAAATTCCATTTTTTAATGTTTTTCTAATGTAATGGACCAGTTCGTTTGTCCTTTAAAACACATAATCATATTTTTGTTATACTGATTTCCAGCATCTCTAGCATGTCCTTCATGTTTCTTGATATCTTACTTGAAGCAGCATTCTGAATGAATATTGGGGGAGGGGGGGAATCACCATCGATGTCATATTGCAATCGTTTTTTTTTTTAAAAAATATTCTTGATTTTCAAGTATGCTTTTTAAATGTGCTATTACATTTTTGTGACTAATACATTTTTTTTTTTTTTTTTTTCATTTGTGTATGTAGTCCACACCATTTATCATCAGTTCTTTTTTATTATTCTTATTTATATATTTATTTTGTAGAAAATTAACTGTGCAGAATACTTCGTTGGACTAAATGAGTGATGAGCAACCCATAGTGGCCTGCTGAAACATTGCACTTCATTTAGTTGAAGTGTGAAACACACATTAAGAGGTCATGTGAAAACTATTTGCTTGTGATGATAGTTCCCATGATTGTGCCATTCGCCTTTGCATTTTCAGTCGTGCATGAGCAGTTGAGTTTATTGAATTTATTCAAGAATAATACCATTATTCTTGAATAAATTTATTGATACAAGTTCTTTTAAAACCTAATTAAATTATAAATTTATAATGATAATATAATTTTTTCTTTTAAAAAATTGCATCTTTACAAATTTTTTTTTCTCTTTTTTTTTACAAACAGAATCCTGTGTTTTAATCAATGAATTCAAAATCTAGAAAACGCAAAGTTGAAGATGAAAATCATAAGTTTATCAAAAGATGGACATGCAACTATTTTTTTTACTGGCATAAAAGACAACGCTGTTTGCTGTTGGGGAAAGAATCTGTTCTCAAGGAATATAACATCAAGAGGCATTATAAAACAAAATATTCTTCAAAATTTGACAATTTGCAAGTACAGTTGTGCAAAGACGAAGTGAATCAACTGCAAAAAAATCTTAAACAATGGCCAAGTATATTTAGAGCTGCTTCATTAACTGCAGATACTGCATTTTGTGCAAGCTACATTGTTAGTCAAATTTTGGCAAAAAGAATGAAATCATTCTCTGATGGAAAAATAGTAAAAGAATGCTTACTAGTGGTAGCATATGTCACTTTCCCTGATAAAAAAAAAAAAGATATAATTTCTAAAATCAGTTTGTTGCAATTTACAATTGTAAGAATTCTTTTGCAAAGTATAAATTTTGCAGGGACATATTTCTAAGTTAGAATGGATTTCTTTGGCTTTGGATGAAAGTTTTGATATTAGTGATATAGCACAACTTGCTGACTTTTTGAGAGGAACAGATTCTAGTTTTAACATCACCAAAGAATTTGCATCTTTAGTTCGATTGAAAGGAACTGCTACCAGAAAAATATATGTACAGGAAACTGAAAACTGTTCTTCATCAATTAAATATCTCAATAAAAATTGTCATTGGTATAACAACAGATGGAGCTCATGTATAAATGTTAATCTGTCGGGATTATTATCCAGAGACATAAAAAGATTAACAGGATGCAAAATAATTATTTCTCACTGCATTTTGCAACAAGAAGATTGGAGTGCAAAAGTTTTGAAAATGTCCAACATTGTTCCACCAATCATTAAAAATTAAAATTGTAAATTTTATTAAGTCTCGATGACTGAATCATTGTGAATTTAAAGAATTTTTGAGAGATATAGAAAACGAATATGGTGATATCCTTTTTAACACCGAGGTGGTTCGATGGTTAAGTCATAGCACAGTTCTTAATCGTGTGTAAGATTTGAAGAGCTAAATTCATTTATTCTTGGAGATGAAAGACAACCTGTTTCCAGAATTTAATGACAAGAACTGGATGTGTGGCTTTGCATTATGCGTTGACATTGCTCAACATTTGAACGAATTAAATGTGAATCTTCATGGACAGAACTTATTAATGAAATGTTCGATAAAATAAAACCCTTCGAAAATAAACTAAAAATTTGGAATCGGCAACTGGAATCTAATAATATGGCTCATTTTCTAATTCTGAGAAAAGAAAATTGACCTGGAAAAAAAAAAAATGCAAAGGAAATACAGAGACTACAAGAAGAATCTAGTTTGTTGTTCAAAAACTTACTTGTGAATGAAACTAATTTTGTTATTTTCTCATCATCCTTTAATATAGATGTTGAAAGGGTTCCTGAAGAATTTCAAATGGAAATAATCGATTTTCAAAGCAACGTTGAACTAAGAAATAAATTTCAAAATGTTAGTATTATTGATTTTTTATAAGTTACTTTCCAACTGATAAATTTCCATTGCCTGTTACCCATTCTAGGCAAATAATCAGTTTATGTGGTAATACTTATCTATGTGAACAACTCTTTTTGAAAATGAAAATTGTAAGAAATGATCGTCGAAATCGCGATCTTGATGACGAATGACTAAAAAATAGTGTCAGTCGCAATTTCAAACATACCTTGCAATACTGAAAAGCTTGTTGACAAGAAACAGAGCCAAATATCTCATTAATTAAATTTCAGGAGCTATTTAATTTCTTTTAATTAAAAAAATTATGTACTTATACCTGTGTATATTTGATAGTATTATTAATAAAACGTAAATCAAATAAAAAAAAACTTGTAAATCTATGTTGAAAATAACAAATTTCACCCCATAAATTAAAATTTTTGATTAACATATAAAGGTATTTAATATTGTGTTCGTTTCAGCCTGTATGGAATATTAGGTTTTCAGTTGTGGCCCACTGAAGAACAAAGGTTGTTCATAACCGGACTAAATGATTTCACATGTGGCAAAGTGTAAGGTTATGCACTTTGGGGTGAAAAGAATAGCAGCAGTATATCGCATTGGTGGAACCGTACTCCAGGAGATTGATGAGGCCAGGGATTTGGGAGTGTTGGTGGATAGGGAATTGAAGTTTAGGGGGCACATTGCAAAAGTAGCTAAATCAGCTCATCAAATCACTTGGCTTCTGAAAAATACTTGAACATGCAGAGACAAACAAGTTATTGTTCCTCTGTATCGAGCCTTGATAAGACCCCATCTGGACTACTGTGCCCAGTTATGGACTCCAGGGTTTCTTCGTGATGGAGAGGAAGTGGAGAGGATCCAACGACAAGTGACCAAGATGATAGCAGGTCTGTGGAATGAACCTTATGAGGATAGGTTGAAGATTTGTGGGTTGCAAAAATTGGTCGACAGGCGGAAAAGGGATGATATGATTGAGACATTCAAATTACTGAAGGGTTTCTATAAGATTAATCCAGAAGATATTTTTGATAATAGGACTGGTGGTGGGAGGACTAGGGACCATGCATGTAAGCTGGGTAAGAATGTGGTTAACAAGGGTGTTAGAGCTAGCTTTTTAATTGGAGAGTGGTGAATGAGTGTGATAAGCTGCCAGAGTCTGTTGTGGGTTCTACGACCATGAATGAGTTCAAGGCAAGGTATGATAGATACTGTGTGAATGTCGAATAGTTGTTCTTGACATGATGTTAGGGCCTCCCTCGATGAGTCTGTCGACTCCTTGGAGTTGCCCGGGATAATAATAATAATGTTTTAGTTCAGTTTCAGGTATGTGTGTGTGTGTGTGTGTGTGACACTTCCATTGCTTATGTTTAATTTTTGTTTTGAACTGGATGAAACAATTATTTTAAATGATGAATTCTGAAAGCATATTATGCCCATAAGTTCACATTTTAGGACAGACCAAAGATTTAAGTAGAAATTTCATAGTGTTATCTTGTAAGTTTGTTGGGTAAAAATAAGAAAATGTGGTAGGATTCCTCCTGCTTGACAAACAGTCACATAACATATGTTAACATTTATAAAAAAAAAATATTTCAACTTAAATGTCCAGCCAATTCTAATTTTCCATGTTTTCCTCTTTTTCTCCCTAAAAGAATATAAAAAGTTTTTTATATTTTATTTAGATATAATCTTGTAAATTATATTTGTTGAGACTGATTAGCATTTTTCTTTTTTTAACTTACCTAAGATAAACCAATACTTCTCATGCTAAGCATTTTTTAACTACTAGAACTAAAGTTAACCAAAGAAAATGTCTTTATATTATATTTTCATTTTTTATTATGAATCGTAATAAATAATTACTCTTCTGAATAACAGATTGAAGATCTTGTTTTTTAAACAGAATGATATTTGAAAACTATTTATGTTTATTTTGGAATTGTTGTTGTTTAGAATGTGTGACCAAAATCCTATGAGAATTTGCTATTTGTGTTGGATTTCTGCAGCTTCATTATATCAAGATTTAAGACTTCAGTAAAGCAAGTTTTGAATGATGTGAAGAAAAGCACTGCATTTAACTGGTTCAGAAAGTTCAAGGCCAATGGGATCAGTGACATGTATTCAAAAAGAAAGCTTCTTCTCGATAACCGCTCTCTCTTGATTCTGAATTAAGATGTCACAATGAACACTGCAAACATGTCATTTGTCAGCTGAACTTTGTACTCCAAGAGAAAGTGAAAATGCATTATCTTTTCTAGTTTAATGAGATCAACTAGAGCTGTTGAAATATTCATGTACAGCCTGATGTTAAAACAAGCTCAGCATTATATGTTTGCAAAGAGAGAAATGATAATCATTCCTTATTTATTATTATTATTATTTTTTTTTTTTTTCAAAACAAATTGTCACCTAAAATAATTATAGGTCTTGATTATAACTGCTTATTTTCTATTGACATTTGATTATCATTTCTTAGTCACTCCCTGCACCAATGTCATTTCCTCATTATTTAGAAAGTGGCAACTGGGTTGTAATTTTTCATCTTCAGAAACTAGACCTGACTTCATTAACAAGTTCATGCTGTTTACATGGTACAGATTAAGCATACAGAGCATATTTGCATATTGTGTTGATTAATGTTTTGATTCTAATTTTTATGAGGCATTAAAGTAAAAGGACAAATAAAAAAAATTCAACACAATTCATTGAAATTTAGATCATCTATGTAGTTTATAAAATAATAAATATATTTCAAATGAGTATAAAATGCAATCATATAAAATTACCAAATTCAATAATGTATATACACGAAACATTTTTTCCCATTATAGGACAAAACAAACCTGACTGCTCTGATTGCAAAGATGATCCTAATAAAAGTTGTAAATCATGTGCATGTTGCATCTGTGGGGGAAAGAATGATCCTGGGAAACAGATTTTATGTGATGAGTGTGATATGGCTTATCATATTTGGTGTCTTAAACCTCCTTTAAAAGAAGTTCCAGATATTAATGAATGGTAAAATATTTTGCTGATTTATTTTTAAAATCTATATACAGTAAAACCCCGTTTTTATATTTCCGCAATTTACGTTTTCCTGCCATTTACGTCATTTTCCGTTGGTCCCGACTTAAGGCCTATTGGACGTTATTTCCCGTGATTTGCGTTTTTTTCTCGGGTGGCAATATTGATTTTCGAATCGATTTCTGCGGAAATCTGTGCATTTTTTTCGGCTGTAGTTTCACTTCTGCCATCAGGGTGACCTGCACACTTGCAGCAGCAATGTAGTGATGAGCGACACCGTGATTTTTCAATCACAGTACGAATTGATATCGCAGAATTTCTGCTACGTAATTTAGCATGTGAAAGTTGCTTTCAAGATGCGGTGGTGGATTATTCATGTTAGCAAACATGGAGAAAAAAGACAGAAAATGTATTTAGGTAGAAGAAAAGATGGCAATTCTGCAACATGTAGATTGGCATGCCGGAACACGTGCATTTAGCAAAAGATCTTGGACTCTCTGTGTCCGCTTTGAACACTAGTAAAAAACAGGTCAAGCATTGAACTCAATGCAAAGCAATCTGGCACTATGTCAAAAAAAAAAAAAGCAAAAACAATCAACAATTAAAGATTTTTTTTTAAATAGATAAATGTAAGTAATTGTAAATTCATTTATTTTGTTATTAAATTTTGTAATCAAGTATGTAGACTCACATACTAGCAGTAAGTCATCTTTTAGCCTTTTTTAAAATGTTTTTTTACATTTCCTGCTATTTACACTTTTTTTCCACCACAGAAAAGTGTAAAAAAGGGATTTTACTGTAGATACTATATAGAATCAAAAACAGTTTATTTCTGCTTCCCCCCCCCCCCCCCCCAACATTTAGACTTGCTATGGTGTACAGTTTGCTGCAATGAATTTACTTACAATAACATTCATGGATAAAGGATTGAACAAGAATATAATTTCTTAGCAACTTTACTTTATAATCAAGTAAGGAAAAAAAAAAACAATGTCTAATCCAAAGTACTTGCATATGGGAAATATTATGCTTTCTGTATTACCTTCATATCTTTCTCTGGTCTGCCTTCCACTTGCTTTCTTGGGAGTAGAGTTGTTCTACCTTGGTGGTAGGTTTTTGCCTGTCACTGAATGAAACCACTGTTATGTTTCCTGTGCTGGAGTATTTCATGTTAAAGGTAATGAGTCTAGTAGTGGTCTGTTTGGGTCACTTGAGATTTAGTGATCTTGTAGATCACCCTCTTCTACCTCAATACAGGTTGTCACTGGTCTGGGTAGTGGCCCTTCCCATAATGCACAGCATTGTACCCACCCAAAAAGATGCGTGCTTTGTATTATGGAAAGTTACTAAGGCAGTTAATGTGAAGTCATTACCCTCTGTATACATTCAAACTTTGCTTTCTAACACTTGATAAAAGTCCTCATGTTGGAGGCTTAATGGATTTTTTACAACACTCAAAAAGAATTAAAATAGACTTTAATACTTCCTATATTTCGTCCTAGTCACTAGGACATCTACGGGGATTACAAAAAAATTAATGTAACATATGCACAAATAACAAACAATACTAAGCCCAACCACATGGGTGACACTAAAGTCCTATCTAGGTAGAGCACCCTCTAAGGGCAGTAGTAGGTGGCCTGGAATGTAAGGTGGGAACTCTGGTGATGAGTGTTTCCCAAATCTTCGGAAGCTTAATGCACCCATATTTATTGAGATTTGGTTGGTACCAATGTGAAAGTTGTACCAATGTGAATTTTTTTGTAATCCCCGTAGATGTCCTAGTGACTAGGACGAAATATAGGAAGTATTAAAGTCTATTTTAATTCTTTTTGAGTGTTGTAAAAAATCCATTAAGCCTCCAACATGATGTCCTCACAGCACTTAAGCCTCTACATACGTACTTGATAAAAGATTATACAAGGATATTTCTTGACAACTTTAATTTAGCATTAATTTTTAGATTTTTGACCAGAACTGTTCAAAGTAGTTTTCATACGAGATATTATTTTATTTCTTACAAGAATATATTTCTAACAAGTTTTAATTTTTAAACTTTTAAAAAAAAATAAATTTAAAAAAAAGTTGATCATACACTTCATAAAAATGTATTCGTTAAAAATTAGCACTACAGCTACTACTTACTTATAGTACTAATTTTCAGTATCCACATTCAGTATTTCCTCTATCTTACTGTCATTCTCATCAATAATTTTTTAATTCTGACTAATTTTTACTTTCTCCAATAGTTTTACTTCAGCTCCATGAAGAGAATTTGAAATGTATCACTTCTTAAATGATAGTTTAGTTCCATTAGTAATCCATGTGGATAGAACTCATTTGATAACTGATCTGTTCTCCAGCAAAAAGGCTGTGGGTTTGAATCTCACCGTGGGCATGGATGTTTGTGATGGTCTGTTAAAATACTAGTGGTGGTGGGCAGTAGATGGTGTAGTTGTAGCTTGTTGGATGAATGGTGGAGATAGAGATTTGTAGAGTAGGTGCCCTCCCTTGCTGAGTCTTTGGACTCTCTGGAAGTGTCACATATTAATAATAATAATAATGGCTTCTTTATTGTAACTGTTTAGATGAATACATGATTAGTCTTTTAACTGTATCTCGTGAATGTCAGTTTGAAAAAGCATATTAAATCAGAAATCTGGAGTTGAGATGACTTACCACGTACCATAATTAATAAGTAAGAATTGTGCTCTTGCACTTATTACTAATTTCAAGATTTATATCATCATCATCCAATTCTTGACATGTACCCTCAAGGGGTGTACAGGATATTATGATAGCACTTCATGAAGAAATTACATCATTATTAACTTCCTATCAACAATTTTGCTCCAAATCAATCTGCTACCTGTCAAGACTCGAACATTATCAGATTTCATATTTCTGTCATCTAAGGCACTTTTTACTGCATCTATCCACCTATGTCTTGGTCTTATTCTGGATCTTTTCCCTGCCAATCTAACAGCCAATACTTGTTTTGTTAATCTTTCCTCTCTCATTCTGTTTAAGTGTCCATACCACCTAAGCTTAGCTCTGCTAACATATTCGGCAATGTTAACAATGTCTTTGGTCAAGTGTTTTATTTTTAACCCAGCTCTCTGATCCATAAGTTAAAATTGTTTGAACACTCTTATATTCAGCTAATTTAGTGTTTTGACTAATTTCTCTTTTATTCCATATAAATTTATTCAGTTGACTTTTTACCATACTAGTTTTGCTAATTCTACTGTCTATTTCCACATTTAATTTTCCATCTTCACTAAAAATTGTGCCTAAGTACATGAAATGTTTTACTTGTTCTATTTTCATTGTCTTTGTCTTGTTATTGCTGACCTTCATACCATTTTCTATTACAACAGTTATTCAGTTTAGTCAGGGAATCTTGCAGACTTATAGCAGATTTATTTAGAAGTATAACATCATCTGCATAAAGTAAAGAACTGAGAGATTAACACCTGCAATTTTGATATGAGATTTAATACCACTTTTCTTCATAATGTGATCTATATAGATAATGAATAACAGAGGAAATAATCTACATCTTTCTCTGACACCAGATTTAACATCTTCCTATACTTCACTTCTAACTGCTGACTTATAACTCAAATAAAGACCAAGTATTGCTTGATATAATGCCTCACAGGCACCGTATAACTGCAGCGTTTTGAATAGCTTCTCTCTTGGCACCTTGTCATATGCTTTTTCCAGATCTACAAAACTTAAATACAGATCTTTGTTATATTCCCATGATTTTTCAACAATTTTTTGTAAAGTGTAAATCTGATCCTGACAACCTCTATCTGGGCTGAATCCAGCTTGTTCTTCACCAAGCTTTCCTTCCACAATCCTTCTCAACTATTTTTCAAGTATACTTGTGTAAATCTTACCAGGAACACTGAGTAGGAAAATATCTCTGCAATTCTCACATTCAGTTTTATTTCCCTTTTTGTATATGGGTATTATGAGAGCATTACTCCAATCGTCTGTTTCATAGTTCAGAAGGTTTGTTTACTTCAGGTCTTCTGAACTATGCAATGCAGCCACTGTAAGACTTTTATACCACCATATTTCAGCATTTCTGGTCGAATATCATCTACTCCTGCTGCCTTTCCACATTTCAAGCCCTTGATGGCTTCAAGTGTGGATATGTATTCCTGATTGCATGCCTATTGAGTTTTTTACCACTATGCTTTCACTGCTTGTTTCATTTAGCAATTTTTCGAAGTAATTACTCCATACTTCAAGGATATCTTTTTTTCTCCTGTTTTCATGTCACCATTAGCATCTAATTCCTTTTACAGCACTCTTTCCTCCATTTCTGAGCTTTTTCAACAGCCTTCAGAATATCCTGTCACCGTCCTGATATTTATTTTCTATATTTTTGCTGGAGTCTTTCCATGATAACTTTTGTTTAGCTTTCTTTCATTTATCTCTGTATTCTCTAAGAGCACAAGCTGACTTATTACCTGGATCTTTCAATATGCTTTCTTCTTGTCCTTCACTGCCTCTTTAACTTCCTGTGTCCACCACGAAATTATGATTTTTCTATCCTTGCAGACAATCTCACCACATATGCCTCTCTGGCTGAATCAGTCAATGTTTTCTTCAGGGCTTGCCACTGAATCTCCAAGGTTTGGTTCCTGTTCTCAAACTTTCATTTTTTCTTGAATAATTTTTGTGTATTTTAGTCTACAGTTCACATCTGAGAGCTGTTCATCTTTTATTCACTTTAAAACTTTCTCACATGTTCTTCTTTTCAATATGATATTCAATTTTATCCTACTCAAAACTAAATGGTGATCACTTCCAATTTCTAATCCTCTTTACACCCTAGTGTCCTGCACCAGTGGGAAAACATCACTATCAACAATAACATAGTGAGACTGTTCTTATTCCTTGCCTCTTTTCTCCATGTGAATTTGCACATTTTTATGTTGGAACATTCTGTTAGTAATAAGCAGTCCATGTTCTGAGCAGCAGTCTAGCAGGAATTACCATTACAATTATTGGCTTTGCTCTTTTCTCCAAATATTCTTATGTCTGGTAATCATTATATACTATGCTGTATGTATCTTCAACAAGAACCAAATTTTTCATTGTGGCAGCTTCCTTTTCTAAAGCCTCAAATTCCTTCTCTTCTTCTTTAGTAGAACATTCTGTGTGACATTAAGCACAAATAAGTCTTATTGTCCAAGTATAAAGAGCTAATAAGCTTCATTTCGGCAATGAAAACATTACTTAAATTAAGGGGATATTAAATCCCACATAGTTTTAAAACCGAATAAGAAACTCAAATATTGGAATCAGAGAGTTTCTTGCCGAATATAGTAAACTATAAAGTATCGGCGAACACTTAGCGTGAGCTAATGCAAGTGATCCTAGCACGTAGTACAATACCGGACGACTCATTGCAAAGGTGGGGAAAGTTCAGATCGCTATTCTTAGGTATTTTCCATAATGTAAAAACACATTTCCTAGGAAATGTATGCTGTTATTACATTATGGAGGGAGGTCACTACCCAGACCGGTTTCAGCCTTTTTTGAGGCTTCATCAGTGAGTAGCTAGACCTAATACCAAAGTGTATAGCGAAAAGAACTTATATACTCTGCGATACGAGTTTCCAGACAGGTACAACCATTAAGTTACCCAAGTATAAAGAGCTAATAAGCTTCATTTCGGCAATGAAAACATTACTTAAATTAAGGGGATATTAAATCCCACATAGTTTTAAAACCGAATAAGAAACTCAAAGATTGGAATCAGAGAGTTTCTTGCCGAATATAGTAAACTATAAAGTATCGGCGAACACTTAGCGTGACCTAATGCAAGTGATCCTAGCACGTAGTACAATAGCGGACGACTCGTTGCAAAGGTGGGGAAAGTTCAGATCGCTATTCTTAGGTATTTTCCATAATGTAAAAACACATTTCCTAGGAAATGTATGCTGTTATTACATTATGGAGGGAGGTCACTACCCAGACCAGTTTCAGCCTTTTTTGAGGCTTCATCAGTGAGTAGCTAGACCTAATACCAAAGTGTATAGCGAAAAGAACTTATATACTCTGCGATACAAGTTTCCAGACAGGTGCAACCATTAAGTTACCCAAGTATAAAGAGCTAATAAGCTTCATTTCGGCAATGAAAACATTACTTAAATTAAGGGGATATTAAATCCCACATAGTTTTAAAACCGAATAAGAAATTCAAAGATTGGAATCAGAGAGTTTCTTGCCGAATATAGTAAACTATAAAGTATCGGCGAACACTTAGCGTGACCTAATGCAAGTGATCCTAGCACGTAGTACAATACCAGACGACTCGTTGCAAAGGTGGGGAAAGTTCAGATCGCTATTCTTAGGTATTTTCCATAATGTAAAAACACATTTCCTAGGAAATGTATGCTGTTATTACATTATGGAGGGAGGTCACTACCCAGACCGGTTTCAGCCTTTTTTGAGGCTTCATCAGCGAGTAGCTAGACCTAATACCAAAGTGTATAGCGAAAAGAACTTATATACTCTGCGATACAAGTTTCCAGACAGGTGCAACCATTTCCTAGCATACATTTCCTAGGAAATGTGCTTTTACATTATGGAAAATACCTAAGAATAGCTAGCTGAACTTTCCCCACCTTTGCAATGAGTCATCTGGTATTATACTACGTGCTAGGATTACTTTCATTAGCTCACGCTAAGTGTTCGCCGATACTTTATAGTTTACTATATTCGGCAAGAAACTCTCTGATTCCAATCTTTGAGTTTCTTATTCGGTTTTAAAACTATGTGGGATTTAATATCCCCTTAATTTAAGTAAAGTCTTATTGTGCTGTTCCCTATTCTTATATTAGCCCATATCACTCTATTTGATATTGCCTGCCATTCAAGAAGTTTATCCTTGTATTTAGTGTTGAATACTATAGCTACTCCTTCCCTGATCTTGTTTTTGTTGTTTAGAAGGATCTCGCCTGTTTTTCTCTTCTTTATTTTGGTAACACCTATTATGTCAATTTGATACTTATCTATTATTATCCAATGTTGACGGTGCCAATCTTGATATCTGTCGATGTGTTGGTTAGTTCCAGTTTCAGACTTTTTGCTGTTCGCCCTGCTTCCCTGATATAAACAACGGGGGCCTTGTGTAATCGGGCGATGCCCTAACCAGTATGAAATTCTGTCATGTTGTTCCATCGTTTTACTTGTGGTTTAAGCCAATAGGAATACAATTTGGTCAGCAAATCTCAAATTGCCAGTCAATCCTCATATGTTCAGCATCCAGGTAGATACCTAACAGAGTATACCACGAGAAGGTGAGGATTGGACATTATGTCAGAAGCCCTGGTCGGTTTTCCGCATTCCTCTGATGGCTATGTGGAGGTCTCCTCTCAGTTATACAGCTTTGACACTTGAAGCACCCCTTCAAGGTTTATATTGATGTTTAAATTCATTTGACATAAGCATGTTAATTAAATTGAATATTTCACACAAATTTTGTTCAATAAATGAATGAAATTTAGCCATTCATAATGATGTAAGTTAATGATATAGTTCCTTAATTTTCTTTACATATTTAAAGCAATTTACTCGTTAAAACAGTTGACATATTTATGTATGTAAACTTTTTGCAGCATATACTTAGCCAGATAGGAAATTAATTGGATGTGCTCTAAAATAACTTTCAGCTGCATCTGTTCTGTGGAAGTTTCTTTATATATATATATATATATATATATATATATATATATATATATATTCCCTTGAAAATTACATTTCTCTTTAAAATGGTAATTTTCAAGAGGAGAAACTTAATTTATTAGTTCTCTTCTCATTACCAATAGTAGTAGTAATGTAGATTTTTTTTTGTTTGTTTGTTTTAGGGATTTCTTGTAAAAAAAATCCTTAGAATTCTGCTATTGGAATGGTCTGATACGAGTAAAAATATTTCTTTTTATAAAATCAGAATTAAAAAAATCATTCCAAAATGCATGTATTGTTTAATCTACTAATCATAATTTGTATGAAATCTCTTAAAAATATTTAGTGCATAAAAAGTTTATTTGTAAATGTGAATGAGTTTTTTTTAATGAATATTAAAGGTTTGTCAATATTCCAACTCATACAAATGAATAACTTATCAGTAAATATTTGTCATGCTTTATTTCTGAATCTTCATCAAGTTTATTTCAGGTATTAATTTCAGGTATTGCCCTAGCTGTAAGAATGATGAAACAGAGGTTGTTCGAGCTGGTGAAAAGTTAAAAGGAAGTAAAAAGAAGGCAAAAATGGCCTCAGCTAGTTCATCCTGTACTAGAGATTGGGGTAAAGGTATGGCATGTGTAGGACGTACAAAAGAATGTACTCTAGTACCTCCCAATCACTTTGGGCAAATTCCAGGTATTGAAGTTGGTATGATGTGGAAATTCAGAGTTCAAGTGAGTATCAAGTTTATAATTGCATTAAAGCCTCCTTTTTAATGCTTTTCTTTATAGACAGACACTTTTTATTTTATTTTATTTTACTTTTTTTTTAATTTTTTTATTTTGTTTTATTTTTTTTATGGATTTCATAAACGTTTTTATTGCCATATAATCCTTGCTTCTAGTTTTAATGTTTGTATAGATTCTCATCATCATCATCATAACACTAATTACAGGTATAGATCATATATAATTTATTGAGAAATTAATATTTCTCAATAAATTATATATTATGAATGAATCCTACTCAAATTGCGAGTTACTATCGCCACGATGTTCACATCCTTGCGATAGTAACTCTAGATTTAGAGAAAGATGTTGGAAGTTTTTTTCCACTTGGTTAGACTATAATAAATTTAGTTTAATCCTTTATCTAAGTGTAAGCAAACAAAGTTTGCGCCTGAAGTATCTTCGGGACTGAGGCAACTTGTGGTAAAGGTGGACCAAGCTCTCACCACTCCTTGTCTTAGTATCTCCCATAATGCAAAGCACATCTCCTTGTGGACATGTATACTGCTATGCATTAAGGGAAGAGCCACTACCCAGACCGGTTTCGACCTTTATTGAGGTCTCATCAGTGGGACATGTGAGACCACATTGGGACAGTGGGATCATAAGGTGCGACACCTTTTGGCAACTCGTATAGGTATATATGACTTCTCCATTGCTTCCACCTTGGTATCACCACCTCTGGGTCTGGCTCCCACTAATGAGACCTCAATAAAGGTCGAAACCGGTCTGGGTAGTGGCCCTTCCCTTAATGCATAGCAGTATACATGTCTGCAAGGAGATGTGCTTTGCATTATGGGAGATACTAAGACAAGGAGTGATGAGAAGTTGGTCCACCTTTACCACGAGTTGCCTTCAGTCCTGAAGGTACTTCAGGTGTAAACTTTGTTAGCTTACACTTGGATAAAGGATTAAACTAAATTTGTGATAGTAACTTGCTCCGTGCGGTAAACAACATGCCCTTCCCAACAGCGTCACTATGCTGAAAAAACAAGAAAAATAAGTTGTTTTATTGTATCACTGAATAAGGTACAGAGACATTTGTAGTCTGTGTAATATTTCTCAACAAATAGTGCAATTAGAGACAACTGGGATAGAAAAGGGCAATAAGTAATGAATCACATCTCCCCTCCAATAGAAACTGCTGTATAGACTCAGGCAAAACCATATGTTGCCTGTGTAACATATGGTTTTGTTTGACACCACGCCATCGTGAGCTTGTTAAAACTAAGAAATATATAATGAATGTGTTTCAGATATTATGGAATTCGGTTGAAGAGAATTAGCATTTGAACTCAACTGTTGGCTTGCCTTTATCTTTGGGTTTGCACAATCTTTTGTTAATACCGCACCAATCATATGCGCTTCTTCATAGCTGCTCTATCCCTACTGGCCTATCATTGCTGTCTGTTTTGCACTCTGCTTTTATTTCTCATTAGTCATTTGTGAAGGATTGTTCATTATGTATTTCAAGTCTTGTAAATTACGGGTAATTTTTGCTTGAAATAATGGGAAAGAAGATTAAGCTATTTGGATAGATGACTTTGATGATGCACACAAGGAAACTGTTCTCGATGCCGTAAGTAGCAATAGAGAATAGGAGCTTCTTGGTAAGTCGCACCATTTTCAGTTTTTTCCTTAAAACTTTACTTTCCGAAAATCCCCTCCTATATTTTGCACCATGATTTTTTAGCTTTAATTAATTTTGGGAAAAAAGTGCGAGTTATATTCAAGTAAATACAGTAATTTTTTTATTTTTCAAATTCTTAAGTATGGATCATTGGTTAATGACCGGATTTATAAAACTCAAAAGAGAGCAATATAGCAAATACAAGTAGCTGTAAGCAAGAAGAAAACGTTGATATTGTATCTGGATCAAATGAAATTGATAAGGGTGTGTCATCTGATATATCTAGAGAACCAACCAGGAAGAACATGAAAAATCTTCATAAGTACAATATGAATTACTTGGAATGTGGATTTTCATGGACGATAAATGAAGAACCTATTCCAAATTTTGTTCTATTAAAAATAAATAATTTTTTGTTTACATGAACATATAAATTCAAATAAAATAGACATTTACAATGAAATATACTTTATTTATTTATTTATTTATTATTATTTTGATAAGGAGGTACTTGGTAATAACAAATTTAAGAACGGGTATGCAGATATCTGAAGTTTGAGAAACACTGTTCTACAGCACTTCTTACTGTATCAATCAATCTAGATCTTTGTCTTCCCTTTGATCTTTTTTCTGTCATCCTGGTTAAAAAACAAAAACAAAAAACTTGTTTTGCTAACCTTTTCTCTCCCATTCTATAGTGGACCATATTATTTAAAATTAGCTCTACTCACACATTCTTGAATGGTACCAATGTCGAGTTTCTGGTAACTAAGATTCTTGTTTTTTAATATGATTTTGCCATTTAGCTGTTCATGTAAATCATCATTTTATGTATACAGTAAAACCCTGTTTTTACGTTCCTGCAATTTATGTTTTCCCCATTTATGCCATTTTCTGTTGGTCCCGTCTTAAGATCTATTCTTACAATATATTGTTTTCCCACCATTAACAACTTGATTTGGATGTTATTTCTCGTGATTTGCGGTTTTTTTCTCAGGTGGCAACACTGATTTTCAAATCGATTTCTGCGGAAATCTGCGCATTTCTGTTCTCAGATGCCGTTGCTTTTGGCTGTAGTTTTGTTTCCACCATCACGGTGACTTGTACGCTTGCAGTAGTGATGAGTGATACCATGATTTTTCAATCACATTACGAATTGATACCGTGAAGTTTTCATATCAGTAATTTTAAACTGTCAGTAGCTCGTGGCACCTGTAACATGTGATGTGATTTCACATTCACAGTGCTGTATTGAAATCATGAACAAGGATCATACACAAATTGTGAAATCACATTCACACTTCTACTAAGTAACAGTTGTTACTCATGAATATTAGATATCAGTGAATAAACCACAATTCGTGAAATATCGCTTCACTAGCTTGCAGTGTTGGTGTTCATAGTCGCAATTCAGAAGCACGTGGTATATTGCAGAATTTCTGCTATGTAATTTAGTGTGTGATAGTTGCTTTCAAGTTGCAGTGGTGGATGATCTATGTTAGTAACATGGAGAAAAAAAGACAGAAAATGTATTTTGGTAGAAGAAAGATGGCAATTCTGCGACGTGAAATTGGCATGCCGGAACACATGTGCAATTAGCAAAAGATCTTGGACTCTCCGTGTCCAAAGAGAGTCCAAGATCAGGCTGGAGTTACGTTTGTGGAAGAGGAGGAATAACTACAGGAGAAAGAAAAAAAATATGTCAGAGCCCAACAACTGGTATGTGATGGATGAGTCTTCCTCATTTCAAGACGATGTTGATGCTGGTGTGATCACATCAATGGTACCAAATGTAGAACATATCCTTTCCAAACACCTTGGTAAAGAGGAAGAAGTGGTTGAAGAAGACTGATTAAAAACCTACCATCCCTACTAGTAAAAAAGCAATATTACAAGTGCATCAGGAGACGATGGGGCATTTAATGCCTTATACACGTGGAGAGGCAGGTTGAACTTATATAAGAGTGCAGAAAAAGCAAAAACAATCGACAATTAAAGATTTTTTTAAATAGATAAATGTAAATAATTGTAAATTCATTTATTTTGATTTATTAAATTTTGTGATCTAGTATGTAGAGTCACATACTATCAGTAAGTCATCTTTTAGGCTTTTTTTAATGTTTTTTACATTTCCTGCTATTTACACTTTTTTCCATCAGTCCCCTGGAAAGTGTAAAAAAAGGGGTTTTACTGTACATATATTGTAATGTAATGTATATACTGTACATATATATAAAATGATGATTTACATGAACAGCTAAATGGCAAAATCATATTAAAAAACAAGAATCTTAGCTAGCAGAAACTTTAGTATTTCATTAATTTATACTAAACTTATTAGTTTTTAACAAAGCAAAAAATTACAAAGCTAATTTGAGTTGATTTATAGGAACACTATTTTTTTAGTATAAAATGTAATTTTCTTTTAAATACATAATTCTTCAGCTCATTAATAAAGAACTATTTTTTATCTATAATCCAATTTTCACAAAGTTATGTAATGATCACATGCTTATAACCAATATAAATTGGAGGAATATAACGCTCTCAAGTCAGTGCAACTGTGTTCAGGTGAAATGGCTGTGAGAAGGGAACTGACAGAGATTGAAAGAAGTGTTGTGATAGGATGCCATGTTGCAGGCCTGTTTGTTCGGGAAATTGTTGACAAATTGGGCCATCCCAGGTCAACAATTAGTGATACAGTACTGAGATGGAAGTGCAGAGAGTCACCTGCAGTAGATGACTCATCACACTCATTGACCTTGAGAGTAGGGCGCTGCAAAGGATAATATATAAAAACTGCTATTCTTCAGCCTACACGTTAAATGTGGAGTTCTGGACGCTGACTGGAACAAGAATTTGCATAAAAGCATTCAGAACTAAGGCTTACAACATGAGTTTCCATGTAGTACCTCAATATGGAAACCCCCACATTACCCATACCAACATGCAGTGTCATCTTCAGTGTTGCAAAGAGTGTGTATATTGAGTCTTGGTAAGCTGTGTTATGGAGCTACAAATCATGCTACACCATCTACTGAGCAGATGGATGGGTGTGGCAGATGCCTGGTGAATGTTGCATAGCAGAGTATGAACTTCAACTATGAATTTAACAGGTGGTGATACAATGGTATAAGTTATATTTATCCTGGTTTGTGCTTGGACTTCTGTTTATGGTGCCAAGAACAACGAACTCTGATTGTTATCTGAATATTCTGGACAAAGAATGCAAATTTAACTGATCGTTGTCTCATCAGCAAGACACAAACATCACCACACTTGACTGGCTTCCACAAAGCCCTGATCTTTTGGAATCGATGAGAATTTTGGACCATTCTTCCTGTGGAAGAATGGTCCAAAATTCTTACGCTTGTGTAAAATATGCTGCAATTACCACAGCAAAAATGGATGCAATGGCTGTTTGTTCCTCACACTATAGTGTCCATTGACTTCTTTCCAAGTAGTGTGTGAGCGTGTGTTGCTCCCACCCACGAAAGGTTATTTGTACAATTTTCACTATGGGTGGGAAAAGGATATTTTATTTATTTTTCTATTTTAATCAATTTTATATATACAATGCATGTTCAAAAAAGACTGACTTTTGCTGTTAAAGACTTTAAGGTGCCAAGAACTTTATTGTAAAATGGTTGCTTATTTTACAACATTTTAAGCACTGATTATAAATCAGTGCTTAAATGTTACGAGATTATATAATCTTGTAACATTATTTCAATTTGTTCTTCAAATCTGTTTTTGAATTTTTTTGTAAATCTTGTTTTGCTTGCCTTGCTTGGCCAACCAGGTTTAAAAAATATACAGTATACATGTAATATTTTTTTCTGTATACTTCTTACAATAAACCATGAGAATTATAGATTTTTAAATTGTTTTGTGATTTTCTGTGTACTTGCTAAAATTTTTTTTTTGAGTTAATCATTTAAATTCATGGCTCAAATTTTAAGGAATTTATGAAACAAATATTTATACACAATGTAATTTTTAATGTAAGCAAAACATTTTATAATGCTCTGAAAGTTTAAGACAATTAACTCTTGATGTAAGAAGAATGCATATGCCTTTTTCTCTTTTATCTATTTGGTATAACTGACACAGAAAGTGTGCAATAGAAATGATGCTAATCATTTTCTTACATGTTTGGTGTTATAATAAGATGTGAATTTTAGTATCCAACATAATTCATTATCTGAGGGTAGACTTAGTAAGCCTAGTTTGTAAGGCATTATATAATGACATAATTTTTTTAGTGTTATCCTTACTTAATTTCTAGATCTTTTCATTTTTTTCTCATTATCTTGAAAACTAGGGTAATCGACAACTACCAGTCATAATGCTTAGTCAGTTAGGTATATCAGTTCAAGATTAAAATGTTGATCCTGAACATCATTTTAATTTGTTCTTCAAATATGTTTTTGAATTTTTTTCATAAATTGTGTTTTGCTTGCCCTCTTTTGCCAACCAGGTTAACAAATATACACTATATGTGTAATATTTTTCTGTATACTTCTTATAATAAACTACCAGAGTTGTAGATTTTTAAATTGTTGTTTTGAGATTTCCCGTATACTTGTTTAAATTTTTCTTTTGCATTTAACTTCATTGCTCAAATTCATTTTAAGGAATTTATGTAACAAATCTTTATGTTCAACATAATTTTTAGTGTTAGCAAAAAATTTTATAATGCTCTGAAAGTTTAAGAAAATCAACTCTTAATATAAGTAGAATGCACATGCCTTTTTCTCTTTTATCTATTTGATATAACTGAGACAGAAAGTGTGCAATAGAAATGGTGCTAATCATTTTCTTACATCTGTTTGGTGTTATAAGATGTGAATTTTAGTATCCAACATAATTCATTATCTGAGAGTAGATTTAGTAAGCCTGACTTGTGAGGCATTATATAATAAGATAATTTTTAGTGTTATCCCTACCTAATTTCTAGATCTTTTCATTTTTTTCTGATTATCTTGAAAACCAGGATAATCGACAACTACCAGTCATAATACTTAGTCGGTTAGGTATATTAGTTCAAGATTAGAATGTTGATCTTGAACATTATTTTAATTTGTTCTTCAAATATGTTTTTGAATTTTTTTCATAAACCCTGTTTTGCCAACCAAGTTAACAAATATACAGTATATGTGTAATATTTTTTCTGTATTATAGATTTTTAGATTTTTAAATTGTTGTTTTGAGATTTCCCGTATACTTGTTTAAATTTTTTCTTTTGCATTTAACTTCATTGCGCAAATTCATTTTAAGGAAATTTATGAAACAAATCTTTATGCTGAACATAATTTTTAGTGTTAGCAAAAAATTTTATAATGCTCTGAAAGTTTAAGAAAATCAACTCTTGATATAAGTAGAATGCACATGCCTTTTTCTCTTTTATCTATTTGATATAACTGAGACAGAAAGTGTGCAATAGAAATGGAGCTAATCATTTTCTTACATCTGTTTGGTGTTATAAGATGTGAATTTTAGTATCCAACATAATTCATTATCTGAGAGTAGATTTAGTAAGCCTGACTTGTGAGGCATTATATAATAAGATAATTTTTAGTGTTATCCCTACCTAATTTCTAGATCTTTTAATTTTTTTCTGATTATCTTGAAAACCAGGATAATCGACAACTACCAGTCATAATGCTTAGTCGGTTAGGTATATTAGTTCAAGATTAGAATGTTGATCTTGAACATTATTTTAATTTGTTCTTCAAATATGTTTTTGAATTTTTTTCATAAACCCTGTTTTGCCAACCAAGTTAACAAATATACAGTATATGTGTAATATTTTTTCTGTATTATAGATTTTTAGATTTTTAAATTGTTGATTTGAGAATTCCTGTATACTTGTTAAATTTTTTCTTTTGAGTTAATCGTTTAACTTCATTGCGCAAATTCATTTTAAGGAAATTTATGAAACAAATCTTTATGCTGAACATAATTTTTAGTGTTAGCAAAAAATTTTATTAAGTTGTTTTTCCTCCTTCCTTTTTTTATAATGCTCTGAAAGTTTAAGAAAATCAACTCTTGATATAAGTAGAATGCGCATCCCTTTTTCTCTTTTATTTATTCGATATAACTGAGACAGAAAGTGTGCAATAGAAATGGTGCTAATCATTTTCTTATATCTGTTTGGTGTTATAAGATGTGAATTTTAGTGTCCAACATAATTCATTATCTGAGAGTAGACTTAGTAAGCCTGGTTTGTAAGGCATTATATAATGACATCATTTTTAATGTTATCCTTACTTAATTTCTAGATCTTTTAATTTTTTTCTGATTATCTTGAAAACCAGGATAATCAACAACTACCAGTCATAATGCTTAGTCGGTTAGGTATATTATTTCAAGATTAGAATGTTGAAATAATATACCTTGAACATCATTTTAATTTGTTCTTCAAATATGTTTTTGAATTTTTTTCATAAATTGTGTTTTGCTTGCCCTCTTTTGCCAACCAGCTTAACAAATATTATTATTAAGAGAGACTTCCAGGTAGTCAGAGACTCATTGAGGGAGGCCAAATACCACACACACACACACACACACACACACACACACACACACACACACACACACACACACACACACACACACCAGCTATCATACTAATTCTTGAATTCATTTACACTGCTTACACTCACATCCTTCATTCTCAGCTTCCAAGG